>NC_139536.1:17157127-17757127 GCF_965153285.1 Podarcis tiliguerta | reverse complement strand
CGTTTTGTAAGGAGAAATATTGCAAAGAAGAGAAAGAAGAGAGACATTAGTTATAATATTTAAATGTAATAGTGAAAGTAAGAAATGTAAATTAAGTGGTAAGATTGGAAAAATTTCAGATGTGATGGATGGAAGTCAAAAAAAGTGTACAAGATATAAAAGTACGTTTAATAATTGTTGAAAATGTTATGTTAAAAAACTAATATATACAGCGGTGCCCCGCAAGACGAATGCCTCGCAAGACGGAAAACCCGCTAGACGAAAGGGTTTTCCGTTTTTCAATGCGCTTCGCAGGACGAATTTCTCTATGGGCTTGCTTCGCAAGACGAAAATGTCTTGCGATTCTTGCGATTTTTATTCGCTCCCAACCCCCTTTTTCTAAGTCGCTAAACCGCTAATAGCCTTTTAGCAGCTAATCCGCTAATCCCTTAAGCTTTTAATAGCCGCTAAACCGCTAATAGCGCTAATCCGCTAATCGGGTTGCTTCGCAAGACGAAAAAACCGCTAGACGAAGAGACTCAAGGAACGGATTCTTTTCGTCTTGCGAGGCACCACTGTATATATAAATAACATCTACAAGAAACCGCTAAGTGAGGTCATCTGGAGTTTTGGAGTACGTTGCCAGCAATAGGCTGATGACACATAGCTCTATTTCTCCTTTATATCTGCAGGTGAGGCAGTGGAAGTGCTGGACCAGTGTCTTGCCTCGGTTAAGGGACTGGATGAGAGAGATGGGTAGCTCAGTTGGGTAGAACATGGTGCTGGTAACGCCAAGGTCACAGATTCGGTAGCTGCATGTTCCTGCATTGTAGGGGATTGGATGAGATGATCCACAGCAGGAGTAGGCAACCTAAGGCCCGGGGGCCGGATATGGCCCAATCGCCTTCTCAAGGTGTCCCATGGACGGTCCGGGAACCAGCGTGTTTTTACATGAGTAGAATGTGTCCTTTTATTTAAAATGCATCTCTGGGTTATTTGTGGGGCCTGCCCCCCACAAGGTCTGAGGGACAGTGGACCGGCCCATGGCTGAAAAAGGTTGCTGGCCCCTGGTCCACAGGTTCCCTTGCAACTCTACAATCTATGATTCTATGATTTAACAAACTGAAGCTCCATCCAGATAAGATTGAGGCACTGCTAGTGGAAAGTAGTTACTGCTAGTGGGGATACTTATTGTAAATTGCCCTGTGATCTTCGGATAAAGAGCAGGAAAGAAAGAAGGAAGGAAGGAAGGAAGGAAGGAAGGAAGGAAGGAAGGATCATAGAGTTGGAAGAGACCACAAGGGCCATCGAGTCCAACCCCCTGCCAAGCAGGATCCATTACCATCACTTGCGCTCAAGTGGCCTCAGTGACACAGACTGCCTTCCATCAGCTTTGGCTGGTGGCTAAGCTGTGCCCATATCTGGACAGGGATAGCCTCACTTCGGTTACCTATGCTCTGCTAACCTCTAGGTTAAGATTACTGCAATCCATTCTTCGCGGGGCTGCCCCTGAAGACGGCTTGGGAATTTCAGCTGGTGCAGAATTCAGCAGCCAAGTTACTCACCAGGACAAGATGGTTTGAGCATATTAGACCAATTCTGGTCCAATTGCACTGACTGCCGATTAGTTTCCGGGCCCAATTCAAAGTTCTGTTTTTAACCTATAAAGCCTTAAGTGGCTCAGGACCCCAATGCCTCAAGGACCACCTCACCCCATAGGAATTGACCCAGACCCTGAGATCATCCTTTGAGGCTCCTAGGTGACAACACAAGAACAGGACTCTCCTACAGTGGCTCCCTGTTTGTGAAATCCTCTCCCCAGGGAGATTAATCCGGCGCCTCCGCTATATATCTTTAGGTGCCAGGCAACAACATTCATCGTCTCCCAAGCGCTTTGGCTAATTAAACAATCGATGGCTTTTTAAACTGTGTGCAGGGGTTATTGTTTTTGTTTATTACTATGTTTTTGTGTTTTTATTTTGCAAACCACCCTGTGATCCTTGGATGAAAGGCGGTATAGAAATTTAAAGGTAAAGGTAAAGGTACCCCTGCCCGTACGGGCCAGTCTTGACAGACTCTAGGGTTGTGCGCCCATCTCACTCAAAGAGGCCGGGGGCCAGCGCTGTCCAAAGACACTTCCGGGTCACGTGGCCAGCGTGACATCGCTGCTCTGGTAAGCCAGAGCCGCACACGGAAACGCCGTTTACCTTCCCGCTAGTAAGCGGTCCCTATTTATCTACTTGCACCCAGGGGTGCTTTCGAACTGCTAGGTTGGCAGGCGCTGGGACCGAACAGCGGGAGCGCACCCCGCCGCGGGGATTCAAACCGCCGACCTTTCGATCGGCAAGCCCTAGGCACTGAGGCTTTAACCCACAGCGCCACCCGCGTCCCAAAGAAAAATAGAAATTTAATAATAGCATAATAAGAATACTACATCTGTCCACATCTGTTGGAGAAGCATATGGGTACTCTATTTTTCTGACTGCCCGGATACCTCAGGTTGCTTCCCTATCCCAGGATAGCATGTTGTGTTTCAGCCTCTGATATCGGGTAAAGCAGTCCTAAGTGGGGATGGATATCCCTTAACCATATTAATAATTCATTCTCTCTCTCTAATTACATCCAAGTTGAACTTCGTGTTCCATAGAGATTTATAGATTCCGCTCCTCATCTAAGCCCAAGATTCCCTTGAAATTATGCGGAACTTCCATCCGGATTTGATTACTCTTTCTTCACTTGGTGTGTCACCTGCTGTTCTTGCTCCTTCACGATTTGTCGAAGATTAGTTTCATTCGTACGGCTTAATCACGCATCCTGACATCTGGCCTTGCACAGAGCTGAATTTGAAGACAGATTTTTCAAGGCAACCCTTGTTATAATCTGGGGCTGATGGGAATTGGAGTCTGACAACATCTGTGAGGCGGTGCAGTCTATACCCTCAGGCTCAAGAAATGAATCTGAGCATGGCTAAAAACAAAAACAACCACTCTGATACATGCAGCTAAGATCAAAATATAAAGTGGGGGGGAAGGGGTGGATAGCAATTTTAATATTGTTATGCCAATCAATCATACATCCCTGTTGGAGATGCTTTATAGACCATACTGGTGCAAATTCCAAACAGAAGGGGTTCAGCAAAGGAAAGGAAAGTGATTAAACCATTTTTTAAAAAAATAGTACAGTGGTACCTCGGGTTACATACACTTCAGGTTACAGACTCAGCTAACCCAGAAATAGTACCTCGGGTTAAGAACTTTGCTTCAGGATGAGAACAGAAATCGTGCTCCAGCGGCGCGGTGGCGGCGGGAGGCCCCATTAGCTAAAGTGGTGCTTCAGGTTAAGAACAGTTTCAGGTTAAGAGTGGAGCTCCAGAACGAATTAAGTTCTTAACCCGAGGTACCATTGTATTGTTTACTGCTGAAAATATGAGTAAAAGGAATGTACTAACATATGAAATGAAGACCCTTGATCATCTTGCTTGACCTCCTCTGCACACACTCCAGCTTGTCAATATCCTTCTTAAATTGTGGCATATTCATGCAATCACTTAATGCATTGTTTAAATATAAAGGTAACAAGGTAAAGGACTCCTATGGGATGCGGGTGGCGCTGTGGGTTAAACCACAGAGCTTAGGGCTTGCCGATCAGAAGGTCGGCGGTTTGAATCCTCGCGACGGGGTGAGCTCCCGTTGCTCTGTCCCTGCTCCTGCCAACCTAGCAGTTCAAAAGCACATCAAAGTACAAGTAGATAAATAGGTACTGCTCCGGCGGGAAGGTAAACGGCGTTTCCATGCGCTGCTCTGGTTCGCCAGAAGCGGCTTAGTCATGCTGGCCACATGACCCGGAAGCTGTACACCGGCTCCCTTGGCCAATAAAGCGGGATGAGCGCCGCAACCCCAGAGTTGGCCACGACTGGACCTAATGGTCAGGGGTCCCTTTACCGTTACCTTTTAAAGTACTCCTGGATGGTTAAGTCGAGTCAAAGGTGACTATGGGGTTGCGGCGCTCATCTCGCTTTCAGGCCAAGGGAGCCGGCGTTTGTCCACAGACAGATTTTTGGGTCATGTGGCCAGCAGGACTAAACCGCTTCTGGTGCACTGAGGACCGTGGCAAGTGCCAGAGCGCATGGAAATGCCGTGTACCTTTCCGCCGGTGCGGTACCTATTTATCTACTTGCACTTTGATGTGCTTTCGAACTGCTAGGAGCTGGGACAGAGCAACAGGAGCTCACTCCGTCGTGGGGATTCAAATCGCCGACCTTCTACTTGGCGAGCACAAGAGGCGCAGTGGTTTAGACCACAGTGCCACCCCTTAAATATAAAAAGTTCATAGGTCGCTTTCTGCCATATGGCCTTCAGAGTACTGAGAATCGTAACAACCTGAATTGCATGTACTGTTAGCACACTTTTAACGCTGCAGTGGCAAAGGCACATACGCAGGGACACCTACAACTCATTAAGATAAATCCAACGAAAACACCCAGAGCATTTTGGGAAAGCGCACTCCACTAATGTGGCCTGGAGACAAACTAATAACGATGAGGTTGGCACAAGGCTTTTGTTAAGCAATCCCTGTAGTTTCCGCTAGTCAAAAGCTATGCTACCACATTCTGTTCTAGCAGAAGCTTCCAAGCTGTCTTCAAGAGCAGCTCCATGTTAAGTGCCTTCCAGGAGTCAGGTTTATTGCTTTGCCTGCAAACTCCCACTTGAAAATATAGCTATACTGTACTTCCTTCATTTTTTTAACCCAGTCTTCCCTTCTATACTGCTGAAGCACACAACCTGCTTCTTTTAAAAACACAGCTAGCAAGAATAGCCTGACTATGCTTCACCCTTTATTTACACAAAGGCACAATGTGGCCCCTGTTGGAACAGGATTTGGGCTGGGAACAGTCCCAAGGCTACAAGGCGGATCTTTCATTTGTTTATAATTGTGGTATCTAGAACTTTACAGAGTGCATCAGCTGAGAACCCATCAGAGCCAAGAAAATCAGCATTGGTTCCTGAAATCTGGACATGAAGCTTTCTGCTAATGCAGTCCATTAGCATTTTATGCAACCATCCTTAATTGCTGACTCATGTTCCATTATCAATCAGTCCTAACTTCCTTTGTCTGAATTGTTGCTCACCAGTCCTGCTGCCTGGCCAGCTATTCTGACTTTGCATTTTGTTTGCAATCATTCCATCAGTAACACTAGCACAAAAGCAGTTGTAGTTTTGCAGAGGCATCCAATGCGCAAACAGTATAAGACACACTGCTTTGCTTCCAGTTAGAAGGCCACACGAGATGAGTTATGAGAATATCCTCCGTTAGCTATCCCGAGCTCTGAAACTGTCCTTAATGCAGACCAAGACGGAGGTACCATATCTGTGTCAATCTAGATGGATGGATCAATCTAGATGGAGAGATACAACCTATCTTGGATGGGGAGCTCCTTGAGTTGGTCCTAGTTTGTGGGTTCTCCTCGAGTTGGTAGAGCTGCTGGTATGTCCCCTATCTAGAGCAGCTGAACCCGGCTATTCTTACTCATGCATCAGTTAAAACAATTACTAAGATTCATGATCCACACAGGAGATGAAATGGCAAAGCAGGGAACTCATAACCTTGGAGAAGGACTTCTGTATGTTGGGGGCAGAGCAACTGCAGAGCCTATCCTACTGTCACACTCCCCTCAAGGCTAGTTTCCATGACGTTTACATTTCCGTAGGATTAGTCTACAGATGGAACATATGGATTTGTTTGGTTTGCTTAAATAACGATCCTGTTCATGTACCCATGAATGTACCCAATCCTATATGCACTTACTTGGGAATAATCCCATTGGCTATACATGCATAGGCCTGTTTATTATTATGATTGCCCATTTATCTCAGAAAGAAGCCCACGGCTCTGTGTGTGACCCTTGTAGGGTGGCAGAAGTCTGGGACTCTTCTTTCCTAGTTGGATTTTCTGGGAAACTTGAGATTAACAGAATCGTAAGAGTCGAAAGAATCCACCAAGTTCACCAATCCAACCATCTAGTGCTAGCACCCGAAGATCCCTAAAGGGGAACCATCCAGCCTCTGCTTAAAACCTTCTGATGAGAGCAAAGTCATCCACCTTGTTCCATTATCAAACAGTATGAGCATCAAGAGGTTCTTCCTAATCCTTAGCTGAAATCCCCTTTCTTGCAGAGTTGGGAAAGGTTCAGGAAAGGGTCGCCAAAATGATCAAGGGGATGGAGAGACTCCTCCGTTCGGGAAGAAGAAGAAGAAGAAGAGTTTGGATTTGATATCCCGCCTTTCACTCCCTTTAAGGAGTCTCAATGCGGCTCACATTCTCCTTTCCCTTCCTCCCCCACAACAAACACTCTGTGAGGTGAGTGCAGCTGAGAGACTTCAGAGAAGTGTGACTGGCCCAAGGTCACCCGGCAGCTGCATGTGGAGGAGCGGAGACGCGAACCTGGTTCCCCAGATTACGTGACTACCGCTCTTAACCACTACACCACACTGGCTCTCACTTCCTCTCAAGGGAAGATTGCAGCATTTGGGACTTTTTAGTTTGGAGAAAAGAAAGAGGTGATACGACAGAAGTTTATAAAATTCTGCATGGCATGGAGAAAGTGGACAGAGATTTTTTTTTCTCCCTCTCTTGTAACACTAGGACTTTGTGGGCATCCAAGGAGGCTGAATGAATGTTGGAAGATTTAGGAAAGTACCTCTTTGTGAAGCGAATAGTCAAACTATGGAACTTCCTCCTGACTCAGCCTTTTTAGCTACTGACTCATGCTTAGCTTCAGGCCTACTAGAATCCTTGATGCACTTTCCAGGGCTGTTATGAGCAAGCCATTTCTGCAATTCTTCCCAAGTACAAAGAACTCTATGCTTTAAAAAATAATAATCCAGGACTTATTCCATCCTCCCAAAGCTCATCCTGCCCCAAAGTCAACCAATGAAGCTCGTCCTTCGCCATGTGCCTTCCAGGTATTTTGGACTCTCTGGGGTTGTCTCCACTATTCCTACATCCCCCTAATGCTCTCTCTCCTCCCAGGAATCCATCTCTCGAAGAAGCCACCTGTTCCAAAAGCACATTATTCTCTCTTGGCTGAAGAGGCTCAAATGTCTTGTCAGCCTGACTCACAAGAGTCCGCAAATGGCATTTTAAAAATAACCCCACTGAAGAAAATAAAGACTATTACACAAAATTAAGAGGCAGCACAGAAATTTGCAGTGTCATTCGTTTTTGATCATATAAATAAATAAATAAATAATAATAATAATAATAATAATAATAATTTATATACCACCCTATACCCAGAGGTCTGTGGATCAGCTTTCAGTGTGGATCAGCTTTAAAGTTAGTCAACCAGTAACCACGAACAACTCAAATAGAGGAGATTAGTGAGCTAAACTCTTTTTGCCAAGTGTTTGGGTCTTTGTATTAAAGATACAACAACTGTTTAAGATTCATCCGTCTTTTGCACACAGCTTAATTACTATTTCCCAAAGACTATTCCCAACTTAGGAAAAGTCCTTCCCATGTCACTTCAATAAAAGGCACTATTGTTACTTTTATCATCAACAATGACACACACACACCAACACTTTTGCTGAACACTTGGAGGTCCAGCAGTCTTTTTTAAAAAATGGTCAAGGTACGACAGAGCCTGCCAAAGGGCAGTTTGCTGGTGATCTGTGGTTGCTTCTAACCACAGTCTAATATGAAATGGCAAAAATTACATTTCAGTACCTAATAAGGGACTGGCGGACTGGCTGCCATATAAGTTTGCTCTCCAGTGGTTCCTTTGGGAGTGGGGCGGAAATCTAAGTATTCCCATAGAAATGTGATTCTCAGCATTATGTTGTGATTGAGACCCAACCATATACATCATTATCCTTACCAAGAGGAACACCCCAGTCCAAATTAGTTTCACAATTGCCGCAATCCTTTGGTTCTTTAAAAAACACTAATAACAAATATATCAGGAGGTGAAGGTACAAGGGATGCCAATTTTATGACGCTGTGCTAGTACAGTATATCATTTACTTTAGCTACTTTCTGTCCTCCAACCCCTCCACGAAAAAGCAAATCCCCAAGCGGACTTGCCAAACAGTCAAGTCACTCCCTGGTTGCAGTAGCCAACACCCAACTCTAGTTATATGCGCCACGAGCCAGACAGACCCTCTCTCTCACGCCCCTCCCCTTGGGCACCCAAACTTAAGCAGTTGCATACATAAGAAGCGGGTCTAGGGGGAGGAAACCCGGCGCCGTATCGCTTCGAACGCAGCCGGCTGCCTCCCCCGCGCGCCCATTCATACAACCAAGCGCAGCGTTAGGAGTGTTGCGCGGAAACCTGATGCTCGAGAGCGCAAAAAACCCCAGCTCGTTTGCCCGGATAACTGTCGGCCCCATCGCTCGCTTACCCAGTCTCCCAAACGGCAGCCTGTTCCTCTCCCCCAGCATGAGGTTAAACCTGGGGTTGTCCCTTTTCAGCCTCTTCCATTGTCCGGTGGAAAGCAGGATTTTGGAGACTTCCGCGTAGACGCTGCTGTTCTCATCCCGTGCCACAAACGTGTACATCTTTATATATGTATACGTGTGTATATTTAAAAATGAACCATAAATAAATAAATAGAGGCGCAAAACGCGCCGCCACTCCCCCGCCCCACCTGGCCCGATCAAAGCGCAAGCCTTGGACCCATGGATTAAAAAGGCGTGGGGGCCCCGCCGTCTCTTAGCCCCCCCAAAATAAAAACCATCCCAACCGGCATTGCAAGAGACGTATCCACCCTGCCAGGCTCAAAAACGAGTTAGGGGCGGCGGCGGTGGGGGTGAAACCGAGAGGACGCAGCGAAGGAGGCTTGCCGCCGGGTCTGACTCCGGTTCCGCGGCACCGGGGAGGGTGGCCGGGGGTGGGATCCGGGCGCGCGCCTTCCTTGGATCAGAGCCCGGGCACCTTCCCTTCGAGCGCTGGACTCCCGAGCATTTCCTGGCACCCCTTCCTACATGCTCGCGAGGAAGGCGCCGAAGGCAGCAGCAGGAGCCGGATCAAAAAGCGGCGGCCGAGCGGCCCCCGGGTCCCTCCAGCGACCCCCGGAGGGCCATGGTCACCCCTGCGGAGGAGGTGCTCTCACAAGCCCGAACTTTCACTGCCGCTGCCCCTTGCAGAGAGGCGCACGCCTATCTCTGGAGGAGGAGGAAACGCCTTCTGGGAAGACCGAGGCAGCCTCTCCCCCTCCGGCAGCGGCTCCTCTTCCATCTTGGCTCCACCCCGCCGTGATCCGGGGCCGCGGAGCGCAGGGGTCAGGGAGCAAAAGGGGGCCGGGCTCCGGAAAAAAACGCCTCGCCGCGTCTGCCTGCCTGTCTTTTCTGTTCCCAAACTCTTTGGGTGCGATTGATTCGGAGCTGATTCGGTGTGCGAGTGCGCGATCGTGTGTTTTCGCTCCGGATCAGAAGTGCAAAGGGGGCCGATTCTCTGCGCCGGTTCGAGAGGAGCTGTAGCAGAGGCGCGCAGCATCTCCAAATATGTGCCCTGCGGCAAGCTGGGTGCAGACAATGGGGTTTGGGGCCCTCCTTGCTACACACGCACCCTCTCTCTTTCTCACACGCACGCCCAAAAACGAGCAAACCCATCATCGTGCTGCTACCACCAGTGGCCGGCTGGATAATCTCATCCAACTCCCACAAAATGTTATGGTTATTGTTAAATTTGCATATTAAAGATCTCGGGGCGGTTCACAACAGGGCTGGGATAGTGGCCTGGGAAACCTCCGTCGGTACAGTACGAGACTCAATCTTAGGGCTGTGGTTCGAGCCCCACATTGGGCAAAAGACTCCTGCGTTATGAGGGTTGGACCAGATGATCCTTGGGACCCCTTGCAACACTGCAGTTATAAGATACAGTATAAGAAAAATAGAAAATGAAAATACAGAATGCATAACAAAAATAAACCCACAAACATTTTAAAAAAGCAATAGAATCAGCCAGATTCCTGGCTCAAGAGACACGTTTCTGCCTGAAGATATGTAATGAAGATGCCAGGCAAACCTTTCTGGGGAGAGCATTCCACAAATGGAGCCATCGCAGAAAAGGCCTGTTCTCATATTGCCATCCTCTAATGTAGCGATAAGGGACGCGGGTGGCGCTGTGGGTTAAGCCACAGAACCTAGGACTTGCCGATCAGAAGGTTGGCAGTTCGAATCCCTGCGACAGGGTGAGTTCCTGTTGTTCGGTCCCTGCTCCTGCCAACCTAGCAGTTCGAAAGCACAAAAGTGCAAGTAGATAAATAGGTACCGCTCCAGCGGGAAAGTAAACAATGTTTCCATGCGCTTCTCTGGTTCACCAGAAGGTTCTGCTGGCCACATGACCCGGAAGTTGTATGCCAGCTCCCTCAGCCAATAAAGCGAGATGAGCGCCACAACCCCAGAGTCAGCCATGACTGGACCTAATGGTCAGGGGTCCCTTTACCTTTAATGTACCGACGGGCACCGGTTTGGATGGCTCTGAAAGAAGATTAGACGAATTTGTGGAGCATAAGGCTGACAATGGCCACTTGCCATTGTGATTGTGCTGTAGTTACGGTGTCGGAGGCATGGAAGGGAAGGGAAGAAGCGGAGTAGAAGCGGGGAGAATCTTTTTTGCACTGGGAATAAAGTCCGCGTTGAGGGGTGTTCAGCACCCACCAATAGGATCTACATACAGGCCATAGGGTTTTAAGAAGTGGCTTTACACTGAGTCAGACTATTGATCTATCTAGCTCAATGCTGTCTACACTGACTGGCAGTAGCTCTTTTGAGTTTCCCTGCAGGTGCCCAAGTGCTGTCTAGTATAAGCAGCATGTCTGAAGGCACAGAGAGTTGTTGGGTCCACTAGGCAGTGGAAAGTGGCGCTGTCTCCGAGGCTGAAGCTTCAGAATTTTCACCATAAGGCCTTGCCATGTTCAACGACGCCGTCCCATCAGTCAGACTCCACAATACACGCATGCACTCTATGAGCAGCTTAACGCCAACAGATTTCATACCTTCCTACAAGAACACACTTCTTCCGATGGATGGGGCAATTCCTTTGCCATGACCATAGCATGGGGCTCAACGAGGCATATTCTGTGTGGCAGCGCCAACGTTAATCAGACCGCTCATGAAATGGCCTCAGAGATGTCTTGCTTGTACAGTGGTACCTCTGGTTAAGAACCTAATTCGTTCTGGAGGTCCGTTCTTAACCTGAAACTGTTCTTAACCTGAAGCACCACTTTAGCCAATGGGGCCTCGTGCCACCACCGCACAATTTCTGTTCTTATCCTGAAGCAAAGTTCTTAACCCGAGGTACTATTTCTGGGTTAGCGGAGTCTGTAACCTGAAGCGTTTGTAACCTGGAGCGTCTGTAACCCAAGGTACCACTGTACAAAATAGTAATGATAGCTGCATCAGCTTGAACTTCAGGTACAGTGAAATTTGATGGACCTGTTCCCTATTGGAGGGGATGGACAAGTCTGACAATTTCAGTTTCTCTGTTTCTCATTTCTCCAGCTAAAATTGGGTTCAACGCATTTCCACATCAGTTTGCAATTTTCGGGGGAAGAAAAAAGAAAAGCCCCAATGAAAACTAGCCAGCATTTCAGTGAGAATTTATCCTAATAGAAACATTATTGCATGCAATTTTATGGCGTAAACACATTTTTGCAAATCATTTTCGTTTGCAGTTTTCAGCAACATGCCTTTTCCTGAAACACCCTAGCATTTGAATTTTTGTGCACATTCCTTGGCTGCAGAACTGCAGTGAATTTTTTGTAGAAGTGCAAATTTTGAAAGCTGTCTGCGTTTCAATTTGTGCAATGCTTCGGGTAAAGTGAGAATTAAGTAGGTTTGCCTTTAAGTGTGAACCAAATTAAAATTCTCCCTCACCTCTATACATCCGTGGAGACATGCTCCACCTCTCTGTGTCATTCCACCATTGTCATATAAGAATTCAAATTTTTCCTGTCCCTCAACTCCTTATGGGTCAGATCTCCTAAGACTTCAGGTGTGAGGTCTGGTAGCTGTGGGAGGTTTGCCCTGTTTTAGTTCTTAACAGGTTCACCATGATTTGCCAGCCAGACCCATTGACAGTGATGTCCCTGATCAGCTGACTGCCTGTTGCCATGACAGGCATCACATCTGCCGATGGCTCCGATTACTTGTAAACAAGCCAAGATAAATTATTTATGAAAGCTGCCATTTCTAGTCCATTAATGAGAAGTGTGCATTTGGAAACCAATAGAAGCCCCCTTTGCAGCAACATACGTAAGTTATCACTCTTCCTTCATGTATGGGTGTCCGCTCTACCGGTGTGTGGGGGGGTGTTTGAATTATTCTCATAAAAAAGAGGGATTGCACATGTTTTATTTTTATTTCGATTTAAAACATGCATATGGCAGATTAACGACTTCTGGCTGGATAGCTCTGTTAGTACGTCTCAGCAAAAATTCCCAGATAGTATTGTGGCATTTTAAAGACTAACAAATTTATTGTGGCGTTTGTGTGAACCACGGCACTTCTCTTCAGATCTATGTCACCCTGAGGGGGGTGTGTGTGGGTATCACAAATCACATACACAGCCAGACACACATAGTTAGGGATGGGTAGGAAATGTAAACAGCCACGTAAGGAGGAAATGAAATGTAGAAAAGCACAGCTGGCGATTGTTAAGTTATTAACAGTCACCATTCACAAAAAGAGATGTCTACAACACAGATATCATGCATTCGTAAGCCAATTAACACATGCAGTTAACAAGTCAGAATTGCTGATTCACTCTAAATCTGTTAATATTCTAATGTGTTGATTGGCACAAATTAATAGAAGAAGAAGAGTTTGGATTTGATATCCCGCTTTATCACTACCCGAAGGAGTCTCAAGGCGGCTAACAATCTCCTTTCCCTTCCTCCCCCACAACAAACACTCTGTGAGGTGAGTGGGGCTGAGAGACTTCAGAGAAGTGTGACTGGCCCAAGGTCACCCAGCAGCTGTATGTGGAGGAGCACGGAAGCGAACCCAGTTCACCAGATTACGAGTCTACCACTACACCACACTGGAAAATATCTCTACAATTATATTTTTTAAATTCATGAATCCTCACTAAATATGGCAGTTAGTTATTGTTAGGTACTGCTAAAAGGTAATGTTGATATGGTAAGTTTATTAAAACAGGAGTAACATCAGCATTGTGTTACCCATCAGAGTCTGGCAGAAATATGCATAGCGTCAGAACAGAGAGTTGGGAGTGTTTTCAGCTGAGTGTTTCAGCTACAGTTGAGATATTCCTGCAATGCAGTTGGTCCTTGGGGATCTGAAGCAGAATTCGTAGTTCTTCTGCCTGCTAACTAATGTGATCTGTTTCTATATTGGTAAATAATCTGTGGTTACAAAGATGTAGTAAGTCCTCAGTGCTCTTTCATGACACGGAAACAGGAAGTACAAATGCCCACCTCTGGAATTTCAGATTTACAGTGGTACCTCGGGTTAAGTACTTAATTCGTTCCGGAGGTCCTTTCTTAACCTGAAATTTTTCTTAACCTGAAGCACCACTTTAGCTAATGGAGCCTCCTGCTGCTGCCGTGCCGCCGGAGCACGATTTCTGTTCTCATCCTGAAGCAAAGTTCTTAACCTGAAGCACTATTTCTGGGTTAGCGGAGCCTGCAACCTGAAGCGTATGTAACCTGAAGCGTATGTAACCTGAGGTGCCACTGTATTTGGGGAATGGGGCGAGCACTTTAGTAACTATACAGTGGTACCTCGGGTTACAGACGCTTCAGGTTACAGACGCTTCAGGTTACAGACGCTTCATGATCCAGATGCTTCAGGTTACAGATGCTTCAGGTTACAGACTCCGCTAACCCAGAAATATTACCTTGGGTTAAGAATTTTGCTTCAGGATGAGAACAGAAATCGTGCGGTGGCAGCACAGCGGCAGCAGGAGGCCCCATTACCTAAAGTGGTACCTCAGGTTAAGAACAGTTTCAGGTTAAGAACGGACCTCCAGAAGCAATTAAGTTCTTAACCCGAGGTACCACTGTATTAACACCCCTTTGTTTACATTGTAGAACTGACTTAGGTAACAGTGGTTTTCCTATTTTCAGAGCCGAAGCAATGGAACCTTTTTCTCTGTATGACATCACTGCTGTTGTTTACACCAAATCCACCGAGAGAATAATTTCACCCATGGTTGCTGAACTTTACCACTTAATTATAGCAGTACAATGGGGAGAAGTGAATCGTGAAGGTTTGGCTGGTTTACAGGAGGCAGCGGAAGAATTAGCCAAAGCTACTGGACAGCTTTCCTCTACTGCAAGGAGGTAATATTTATTTTTTTAAAGTAAAATAGTTCAATTTGAAATTTGGGCTCAAACCAGCCAACTAGCCAGCCAAATTCCCCCATATATTAAGTCAGGGACTGGGCTTGCCAAGTTGTCCTGCAGGGCCATCGACAGATGGGTAGAAAGAATAGGATTTTGAGAGGCTCCAGTCTCTTAACGTTCATTAAAAACAAAAACAAAAAAAAGTCAATTGGCCATTTCTGAAGAAAGTTAGCATGCAAATTGTGGAGGTAGCTCTCATGATTCAGCACTCATCAGGCATTGCTAAGGACACCTAATCCATCACTGTTTCTAAGCCATCAGAGGAAGCAATGCTGGCTCAAGAGGGGGCCCTCCAGTGCTATTTTTCTAGAAAAAGAGTTATTGAGCTGAGTCCAATACGGCCTAGGACCCTCGTACCTATGGGACTGCCTCTCCCGGTATGCCCCATGGAGGACCTTACAGTCCGCAAATAATAATGTTAACTTGTGGGTGAACATATCAGATGACACAGCGATTCTTCAAACAGCTCGTTAATTCACAGGCCAGAACTGAACTGAAGGGTTCAGCCAGCCTGCTTATATAGAGCTCCAGTACAACGCAACTGTAACAACTTTCTGTAACTATCCAATCACTGAACGTCACTTTCAATCCCATATTTGCATATGTGGACCTGAGTGAAAACTATCTACAGTATCCCCCTGCTGGCCCATGGTGAGAACTTCAGTACATAACAGATAACATCTTGGAGGCCTCAAGGAGGTTAGACTGGCCTCCACCAGACCCAAGGCCTTTTCGGCTGTGGCCCCGACCTGGTGGAATGCTCTGCCACAAGAGACCAGGACCCTGTGAGATCTGATATCTTTCCGCAGGGCCTGCAAGATGGAGCTGTTCCGCCAGGCCTTTGGTCAGGGTCCAGTCTGACTCCCCCTCTCTCCTTATAAGAACTTGAATGAAAGTGCCCCCCCCCCACGTTTCTCACAGGCTCATATAAGATCAGTAAAAACAGTTAGGCTGGTGAGCATTTAAGGTTCCCAGCCGTAATCTGCAGGTTGCCATCTGATTGGATTTCACTTTGATTCTGATTTGATTTTAGGATGTATTTTAATTGATTGCCTGATTTTATGTATTTGATGTTAGCCGCTCTGAGCCCGGTTTTGGCTGGGGAGGGCAGGGTAATAATAATAATAACAATAACAACAACGACAACAATGATAATAATAGTAACAACAGTGATAATAATGATGATAATAATAATAATAATAATAAGAAGAAGAATATTTGTTGTTGTTGTTGTTACTATTACAGTGGTGCCTCGCAAGACGAAAATAATCCGTTCCGTGAGTCTCTTCGTCTTGCGGTTTTTTTCGTCTTGCGAAGCAAGCCCATTAGCGGATTAGCGCGATTAGCGCTATTAGCGGTTTAGCGGCTATTAGCGGCTATTAAAGGCTTAAGAGATTAGCGGATTAGCTGCTAAAAGGCTATTAGCAGCTATTAAAGGCTTAAGGGATTAGCGGATTAGCTGCTAAAAGGCTATTAGCGGCTTAGATCAGCTGATAAGCGGCTTAGATCAGCTGTTAAGCGGCTTAGCGATCAGCTGTTAAGCGGCTTAGCAATCAGCTGTTAAGCGGCTTAGGGGCTTGGGGAAAAGGGGGGGAGGGGGGGAAAAACCAGGAATCGCAAGACATTTTCGTCTTGTGAAGCAAGCCCATAGCAAATTCGTTTTGCGAAGCACCTCCAAAACGGAAAACCCTTTCATCTAGCGGGTTTTCCGTCTTGCGAGGCATTCGTCTTGCGGGGCACCACTGTATAATCTTTTGCCTGATTCTAGGCTGGCTGAAGAATCTGATGATGAGGTGCTAAAGCGGGAAATGGCACCCGCAGCTGAATCTCTCCTGATCTCTGGAGAAAACATCCTCTTGGTTTCTCAGAAGCTTCTCATTCAACCTGATGCCAAGAACTGCCTGGAGGAACTGGCTGCATCTGCAAAAAGGATCCTCGTGGAAACCATAAAAGTACGACAAACGTATTTCCAGTGTGTTTAAACACAAACAGGCTCACTCACCAGTGTTTCAGTGATGTTTCATTCGCCAGTTAATTGCTACAAACTGCTGGATGGAACCTCAGGCTTCTTCTATATGGCATTATATGCCTCCCTAGGCCTTCTTCCTGAGCCAGTGGGGAGTTGGGGGCAGGCCTTGCAGTATCGCAAGAGAGGCTGGTCCCTGCTGGGCGCAGGGCACCGTAACTGGTGGACCATGCTGCTCATCATGAGGAACAAAGCTTGTAGCATTTACATACATGCCCAGACTTCATCACACTGTGAATTTGTATTCTATATTACTACAGACTGCAGCAGACCCTCCAAGTGTCCCTGTTTTCCAGGGACAGTCCCTGTTTCCCAGAATCTGATTTGATCCCAGGATGTCTCACTTTTCCTTAGGACGTCCCTATTTTCATCAGAGAAATGTTGGAGGGTATGGAGTTATCTGACCCCCCGAGCCAAGGAGATCAGTAACTATACAACCTTTAGAAGACATCTGAAGGCAGCTCTGTAAAGTGGTACCTCGGGTTACAGACGCTTCAGGTTACAGACGCTTCAGGTTGCAGACTCCGCTAACCCAGAAATAGTACCTCGGGTTAAGAACTTTGCTTCAGGATGAGAACAGAAATCACATGACGGCGGCGCATCAGCAGCAGCAGGAGGCCCCATTAGCTAAAGTGGTGCTTCAGGTTAAGAACAGTTTCAGGTTAAGAACGGACCTCTGGAACGAATTAAGTACTTAACCCGAGGTACCACTGTATAGGGAATCTTTTAAATGTTTGATTATGTTTTTATATATGTTGGAAACTGCCTAGAGCAGCTGGGGCAACCCCATCAGATCAGCAGGATATATATAAAATAAAATTATTGTTATTATTTTTATGGAGTAGACGTCCCTGTTTTCATTGGAGAAATGTTGGAGGGTATGCTACAGTCATCATTCATGTTGCTCATGATGGGCAGGCGAGTGGTGGCGGCAGCAACATGACAGGGGGAGCATGGCAAGGCCTGCCTACCTGCTTGCTCACTTCACTTGTTGTCACACTGAGGTTCACCTGGCCACCTAGTGGTGGCCATGCAAACTACAGCATGATGACTTTTTTCTTGCAATAATATTATATAGGTAATATATGAAAATGAAATCCCATCTTTGGAACGTTAGGAGAGCGTAGGGGAATCTTTTTCTTTTTTTATAATATTTTTTATTAGGGTTTTTACATAAAAAGAAAAACAAAAGAAAAATACAAAAAGACAAAAAGACAAAAACAACTACACAGAAAAAACAAATAAAAACAATTTCATTTTCATAATATTCCTTGCGTTTACTTATTTCCCAGACTTCCCCACACCTCCCCTCACTGTATTCCAGTTCAAATATTTAATCAGCAAATCCCTTCCCTCTATCTTAACTTAATCTTTATCTTAATATCTTAATGTGTCCTAATCTTTTCTTAATATCTTAATATGTTAAACCTTTTAATTTTACACCTTTTAACCTTCGGATTTTCCATACTCCTTCACCACTTTGTTACTAATAACCTTTTAACCTCAATCCGATGTCATTCTAACAGGGGAATCTTTTTCAACCCAGGGGGCCTCATTCCCTTCTGAGCAACCTTCTGGGCACCACCACATGCTGGTGGTGGGCAAGGCCAGGTGCAAAAGTGGGTGGAGCAACGGATGTAATTTTTCCCTCTGTACAGCAGCTAGTTTCTGCCCCCACTCGCACACCCCTCTCTTTTCTTTATCCAGGCAAGCAAGAGGCATTGTCTGAGTTTAAGGACACATTCTAGCTGGGCCAAAGCACTCAAGGTACTAAGCAGTACCTTGAGGCATGTGGTCTGGGTAGAAAGAGGAGCTTGGAAGGTTGCATTCAGCTTCTAGGCTTTCGGTTCCCCATCCCTGCATTTAGGATAATGACAGTATTGTTGTTGTTTAGTTGTTTAGTCGTGTCCGACTCTTCGTGAGCCCATGGACCAGAGCACGCCAGGCACACCTGTCTTCCACTGCCTCCTGCAGTTTGGTCAAACTCATGCTGGTAGCTTCGAGAACACTGTCCAACCATCTCGTCCTCTGTCATCCCCTTCTCCTCGTGCCCTCCATCTTTCCCAACATCAGGGTCTTTTCCAGGGAGTCTTCTCTTCTCATGAGGTGGCCAAAGTACTGGAGCCTCAGCTTCAGGATCTGTCCTTCCAGTGAGCACTCAGGGCTGATTTCCTTAAGAATGGAGAGGTTTGATCTTCTTGCAGTCCATGGGACTCTCAAGAGTCTCCTCCAGCACCATAATTCAAAAGCATGACACTATAAGAGTTGCCAAATAGATTATTGCAACTATGCTGACCTTTTAAAATTTATTTTTATTTTAATCCTGACCTTCATAAAATGAGATGACAGCG
This sequence comes from Podarcis tiliguerta, assembly GCF_965153285.1. Lineage (NCBI taxonomy): Eukaryota > Metazoa > Chordata > Lepidosauria > Squamata > Lacertidae > Podarcis > Podarcis tiliguerta. The sequence goes on along the minus strand of NC_139536.1, from coordinate 17,738,399 downwards.
CAGGAGAGCTGCTAATATACCTGTGCTTTTAACATTATAACTAGTATTTACACATCAACATTCTCAAAATGCAGGTGGTGTTTAATTTCCCTCACCCAAAATGATTGTTCCAATGCAATTAAAAAATAATAATACATATGTTCTTAATTAATTTACTAGGTCCTCCAAGCAGAAGATGATGCCCTGGTTAGGAAGATAATTCAAGCTGCCCACTGGCTTTTCAACTGCCTCCTTGTACTGGAACCTGCTGAAGACGTATCCGCAATGCTGGTCACTTTCCGCAGCTTTTCGGAGGCTTTGTTGCTGCTGACCAAATTGACAGAAAGACTTCTTTGGGATCTGAAAGAATCTTGTCGGAAGCACTTGGCTCAAACCCTGCTGCTCCTTAAAAACTGCATTCCGATGCTGTACACAGCAAAACTCAGCAGCTTAAAGCATCCTGGTGATGAGCAAGTGGAAGTCTCGAAAAGCTATATTTTTGGCTTGGCAAGAAGCACGGTTAAGGAATTGATCTCCCAGCTGAGGAACAAGGTGGGAACAAAGAAACTACATGAAAGAACCGGGCTCTTTCCTCACCACTTGCACAATGTTTTGAGCCTATTGTCCAGACCTCAGTCTAACGAGGCTGAGATAAGCTTCATTGTAGAATCATTAGTATTCTACTGCATGCTGTTAGCTGACTCGTCAAGAGGACCTGTGAAGCTCAATCTGGTCCAGCACTGCCATCGCCTCCTGAAGTTCAGAAAGATGATTGCCACAAATGAGGGCACATTGGAGGGTTTCCTAGTGGAAAACCAGAGAGGGGGTAGTATAGAAGAGAAATGTTCTGCCATGAGAGCAGAGATGGAAAATCTTGATCAAGCAGTACGTACTGCTGTTCTCTATCAGGTTCTGGACAATTTCGTGGAGACCAAAGGACCCATGAAGAGGTTGGTGGAAGCTGCCATGCAACCATGTTCTCCTGCTGAAAATGGAGGATTCCTAAGAAAACTGAAGCCTCTCACTACTGAATTCTTCAACCATTCCAACCAGATGCTCAAAGCGACAAATTTTGTCCTAGTCACCTGCACCGAAAGGAAAACCATTCAAAGCATCGAAGGCTGTGTAGACCATCTGAGTAGACTTCTTGCCACCGTGCCTGCCCTCCTCAGTGAAATGAGCCACCCTCCAGGTCGTAAGGGTGCACCCGAAAAATTACACTTCCTGTGTCAGACGTGGTTGAGCACAACCGAAAGCCTGCTGATGTGTTTGGACAAAGTAATTGATCTGCGTGAATTCCTCAAATTATGTCTTCAGGACATGGTGGAGCACAAAGCAAGGAGTGAAAAGGCCTTAGAGGAGCAGCAGTCTGGAGAGTTTTCTCAGCACGCATCCAGTCTTTCCAAAAGAGCTGTGCAAGTTGTTGAGTTTATTAGCAGACATCTGGACAGAGCCAGAGATCCCATTTTCCGGAATGGACTGCTGGTTCTAATTAAGCAACTGGAAAATGCCATACCGCAGGTGAAAGGTGCTGCAGATCAGTGTCTGGCAAGAATGGCTAGTCTGCAAGCCAAAGATGAATATTCAAAGAGGGCAAAAGATTTGATGGAGGCGGCTCGTAATGTCAGACTGGGGCTGGATGAATGCAATCAGCCGGATATTCTCAGCCCACTTCGAGTGGGTGTTCGAAGCGGCATTATTTTCAAAGATGTTCCAGATTGTTTCACTCCCCAGGACCTTATAGAGCTTGATACACAAAGCACCACAAAGCAAAGTAGTTCAAACAATTCAGAATTACTGGAAGAGCTCTCAGGCAGGTCTATCCCTGTCTACAGTTCTTCCTCCCCAAATCCTAGTGGCAGTGATTTATTTTCTGAAGGTGCAAGTGGAAAGATCGATATGCACACTCTGATCAGTGAGATCCTAGCAGCTACAAAGAATCACAATGTCACAAGTCTAAACAGTGCTTGCTCTGACTTATTGGAGCTTTCCAGTTGTTGGGTGGATGCTGCTAAAGAGGCCTTGCAGGTTTCTAAGCTGCCTGTGTCAGAGGAACTGTTGCACTACAGAGAAATAGTGACATTAATCCCTTGTCTTATTAGCTCAGCCAGAGAGGTAGACTCAAACTCTGTTCCTTGCACAGAGACACTTCAGCAAACAGCAGTTTTGCTCTCGGAGAGAATCGATGCAGTTAAGCAAGGTCTGACCGTTGTTGCAAATTCTTGGTACAGCCTGGCTAGGCAGTTAATTTGTGTTCGATCCTCTCCCGAATTTTCTGACAATGCTAAAGTGTTAGGCGAGATCATGGAGATTTTACAGGCTGTTGTTCAGCTGGCTGGCAAAGCCACTCGTATAGAACACGACGAGGGGCTCCCTGAGCTTCCCGGACTTCACGAAACTTTTCTGCGAGTTCAAGCTAAATTAATTTGTGTGCAAGCCAGGACAAAACTCTTGCTTGAAAAGGCGCTGGCTGTTAATCAGCCCCGCTCCAGCAACAAAGCTGAGCCGGAGACAATGGATGCCCATTGCCTCTTATGGTCTGTCACCATGCAAGCATTCCTAAACTCTGTAGACCAGTTTATAGGAAGAGACGTATTGTCCTTAACCGAGTTGCGAGCCAAAACAAAGCACCTGCCCTGCTTGCAGAGCAGCCTGGCAGCAGTATCAGAAAGTTCCCTTCGGATACAGGAAGCAAGCAGGCTGTCGCTTCTGTCGTGTCCTGAACACAGCGCTAAGCACGAGGTTACAGCACTAAAGGAGCAGATGAAAATACTGACATACTCCCTGCTTGGAGTTGCCGATGTTCTGACCGCCTCCCCGCTGCCTGCCCCCAATTTGTCGGTACGTTTTGAGCTTCTGCAAAGGGAACTTGCCATAACAGCCAAAGTCCTTCTGCTTCAGATGAGTGCGATCAATGGAGAATACTTGAGTTGCATCCGAAACATCATCAGCCGAACCCTGCCTCTGCCACGTGGCAGTGAAGGCGACAGGGTCGAAATAGACAAGGAGGCCTTTGAGAACAATGCGGATGAGCTCCGGGCAAATATCCAGATGGTCAAAAAGACCGTCGGTGATGCTCTGGAGAGCCTTTCTTCTGAGGAACTGAGAGGGAACTTGCTCTCCACGGCAGACCACCTTCTGCTCCTCACCGATGAAGTGATCAGGAGAGCTGGGGAACTCCAAAGCCAGCTAGACAAGGAGCATCTTCTCGGAGACAGTGTTTTATACGAGTGGTCTGCTACAGCGGCTTATCTTGTGAAACAGCTTCAGTCCGCAAAGGGCGCAAGTGAAGCAGCTGTGGAGCACGTGAGGAGGTGCTTGCAAAACAAGGAGGGGCACATGCCTTCCAGCCAATCTGTCTGTCAGCTGCAACCCCCCTTACAGAAAGAACTGGGTAGTGCAAAGGACCAGAGTCCTGTGACACCAAAGCACAAAGCCACTAAGACTGGGCAAGGCCTGTTGCTTGCTAGGGACGTTACCAAAACGGTAAGGTGGTTCATATCTCCGATAGCTCTTTAGCAGTTATTGAGGATGTGCTTTGCCAGCGATACCACTGTTTTCTCACCAGTTACATCAGGATACGGTGAGAGGAGTAGAGCTGCTCCAACTTATTGCAAGATCTTTTCTGAAAAATCCATTCTTTTAGCCTCACCAGTTTCCCTTATGGGAAGTGGGTTTTGGAGCAAACAAATATGGGTTTTGCGTTTGGGGGCTCAGAAGCCATCTCCACCTTTCCCTCAGCAATTTACTAGCCTTTCAGCCTATCGTGCTTCTCTTCTGTGACGTGTGTTTTGTGAATCCAACTACATCCTCAGGGCCACATGTTCCCCCCCTTGGGATAATGTACCCTTCCCCAACTCCAGATTGCTGCCTGGATGGCCATGCTGGCTGAGGCTGATGGATTAACATGCAAAACATCTGGAGGCACCAGGTTGGGAGGGGGCTGGCTTAGGGAGATAAACATGCAGAACTGGCCAAGCTTTTGCTTGGTAAAAAATACCCCCGCACCACTACTTCTCCCAATAGCAGAAGAATAAACTTGCTGCTGGGGTCTGAAGAACAACAGGTAATTTTTTTTTCAACCCACAAAAGAACCTTGTTGCAGCAAATCACAAATATGACTATGCCTTCTGGGCCCATGTCCAAGCAGAGGCCACTGAAGAAGACTTTAAAAGTTGAAACACAGAATCGTTACCCTCAGAATACAGTTGTTTTGTGCAGTGAATTATATTCATACCTTCTTATCTCATTGACGTGTGGCTACATACTCTTGTGTGTTAATACCTGTGTTTATATATGCTTGGGTATCTGACTATAAGATTGTCCTATATATGATATAGAAATGTATTTAATTTATTGAGTACCTGGATTTTGTTCTTTGCATTTTATCAAGAGGACACGCCGTATATTCTCTAGGCTGGAATTTCCTCTTTTGCTTTTTCCATCAGCCCCGGGAAGATCCGCAAAGTGGTTTCGAGCCCAGTCACTCTGAATGCAACTTGAGAGCCAGCCCTGCTACCTCGCCCGGAGACTCTGAGAAGTCGGGGCACGACGGCTGTCCAATTGCACAAGTCAGCCAGCAGATGACAACTCAGATGTCCTATATGACCAAGTTTCTAAAAAGGAAGGGGCCAATCGCGGTACTTCCTCATTAATGTTTTTTCTTTTGGAAAAGAAGACCAGGGCAAAAGCTCAGAAGGCCACCATATTGTTCCTTGTCAACAGACTCTGCCCTTTCTCATTTCTCTACAGTGCTGACTTTGTCATTCTGCTGTGCAAACTCCTGGAGAAACTTCACCTATTCAATAAATATGCCAAGCTGGCTTTCAGGGTGCTCATCTGTGCCTTTTGTTTTGCTTTCCTTTGCTGTCTTCTGGCTGGTTATGCCTTTCAGATGCCTGTACCTGGTCACTCTGCCTTGTCTCTCGGGACAACACTGTCCTTAACCTCAGCTGAAATGTTTAAATAGTCCACATTCCCCTCCACATAGAAAACTATTCTATCAGGAACAATGCTCCAACCTAGCCTTTCTCCTTAACTGCTGCCTTTCTATATGTGGTGTGCGGAGGTTTGGGGCATCCAGATGTTGTTGAACTACAACTCCCACCAGCCCTAGACATTGACCATGCTTGCTAGAGCCAATGGGAGTTGTAGTTCAGCAACATCCAGAGGACCAAGGGTTCCTTGCTCCTGTTTCCAGATGCAGGGAGCTTTTAAAAATGACATTATTCCTCAAACTGCAGGTTATAGACACTGACTCTTAAGGCCTGTTCTGAGTTATTTGGATAAAGAGTAGAGTGTGAATGTATTAGTGGGTACCTGAACTGATTTTGTATTGTGGGGTTTTCTTTTGGAACTGCTTCCCATTTAGACCAAGGAACAACTCATTTCGTGCGCCGCACAGATCATTTCTGGAGGGGAAGCCCTGATAAAGTTTGCAGGCATCATTGCAAAGAACTGCCTAGATGAAAGATGTGCGACCGAACTGCTGTATGCCATGGAGCAAACCAAGACCATTAGCTACCAGCTTAGCATCGTTTCCAGGTAACTGGCTCTTTCAAATATGGTCTCCAATTCTTTCCATAGGATAACATGCTTTGCATTCTATCCTTGGCACAATTTATTGCTAGGGGAGAGATTTATTGCGTATCTCTGTGTAGGGCTGAGGAACCTGTGGCCCTCCAGATGTTCATAGCCTCCAGATCTCCTTAGTTGCCTGCCCCCCGGGGAGCTGGGATGATGAAGATCTGGACTGGAGGGCAAAAGGTTCCAAGCCCCATTCTAGTGGATGAGGGAGTGAGTTGCAGCAGTGAACATACTTACTGCGAATTTGTTCTTGTAAACTGGATTGGTTGAGCACTTCAGTGCTGGCTTTTCAGCACTGGTACCCAGGAAAGGTGAATCAACTTTCTTTAGTCGATTTAAAAGTTTGGTTTTTTTATCACCCTTGATCCTTATGTTTACTGGGATGGTTGGCAATGGATGATATGAACTAGCCTTATCAGGGTAGAATTACAACAATACAGTATTACATAAATAAAAGAGTAATCATAGATCACCCCAAAAACATCCCTAGAGGGTTTAGATCAGGAAAACAATGCATGAGTAGGGCTCAACACCTCTTCCTCCCGCCATAGAAGCCCCATGTCACACCTTAGGTGCACTGCATAATGCTTACTCTCTGTACTTCCAAGGGTAAACGCATCAACAGGTAAAAGCAGGTCATCTGCTGAGCACCTTGTGAGAAATGCACAGAACCTAATCCAGGTGGCTCTTCAGATGTTAAAGGCTGCAGAAGTGGCTTGCGTCAAAGTAAGTAACCTTTTATTTACATACAAAGCAGGGGTTTGGGGGTCCTTACATTAAAAAGACTATGTGGGAGAGGGGAGTGAAACTCTTCCCTCATTTTACCACACTGCACTTTGTTGCGTCAAGGCAGGAGTGGCTAGAGTCTAGAGCTTTTTGGTTCACAGGGACTACATTCTACCCGTGGGCCAGTCATTTTAAACTGGCTTATATGAACCCATGATTTCAAGTTGGCTTTAGCCACCAATTCAAATTAACCACATTTTGTCAGTTGTGGCAATGCAACAGGCTTGTGGTTAAGCAAAAGTGGAAGCTTCTGGACCCCTCACAGCTGTGCCAGATGAGAGAGGAGTGAAGAGTGTGTGAACTCAAGGTTTGCTTTGGCTTTTCACATCACACTGAACTAAGTGTTTTGATCTTGGGATTTGACATACTCAGGAAAGGGAGCATTTTCTCACTCATCTCTTTTGTCACCCACCCTGAGATTGTGAATTGTTTTGCCTGCATCTGCTTAGCATAATTCTAAAGCCCCCGTTTCCTGAATGTATTAGTTTCACTTTCAAACAGCATTACTCTTTCCTTGCTTTGCTTTTCTGCAGGGTTTGCGTCAACCGGCCCCTAATTCAGAAGAAGTCAATGTAGCTGCATTTTGCAGCAGGTGGAGGAAAAGTCTGTGGTGGCACAGGGTCAAGGAAGCTTTAAATTCAGACAGAGATGAACTGGGACTTCGCAAAAAGGGATCGTGGACCGAACCCACATTCACATCCATGACCCAAGAACTATCAGCTCCTTAGTCAGAACTGCTCTAAATCTAAATGCTTTGCTGTTTCTGGCCAGAAGCAGGTTACTGACATTGGTTATGCTCCAACTTGTGGAAAGAGACATCACACTCAGAATAATTTAGTCTGCCCATTATAGTTGCTGTGGACATAGTGCCCAAGTTCAATGCACAAATTATTCACATGCTTAGCTGTTGCCTTTCCTCAAAGTTGCAACTCTGCCCTTGTCTTTCAATATGCCTATCTTGTTTGTTTCAGATGGCTTCAACTTCACTACCATTCACCCCCCGCCCCCCATGTCAGGTAGTAGAAAGAATACCAAAGTTGGGAGACATGGGTTCAAACCCCTGCTTGGCCATGACTCTCACTATATCTCAGGCTAACGTACCACACAGGGTTATTGTGGGTAGGAGGAAATGACCAGGCAGGCCAACAAGTATATACACCTTAGGAGGGAAGGGAGAGAAAGTAGATAAAAATCTACAATGCAGATTTCCCGGTTTTTTAGCAGTCCATGAAAAGTCAAGAGATTTTCACTCTTTTTTAATTTGTTAAAAATGTCAGACACATGAGTATATGTTACTGTCATTACATATCAATACAAAAAAGCAATACAAATTAAGCAGTTGAATACAAAAATACATTGAATACATGAACACCACAATGTGCCAGCACTAAATGAGAATAATGTATACATGAAAAAAGTAAATACATTTTTTACACATACAACTTATGAATTCTCTACTTAGAAATGCTTTAGCTGTGTCCTTTGCAATTTCTTCTATATACAGCATAGAATAAAATACTTTAAAAATGCTTCAGTTCCTCAATATGTAATACAGTATCTTTTAGGCTATGAGTATCAATTCATGAATAAAAAATGATGCTGTGTCAACGCTCAGAAAACATCAATTCTTTTTGAATTTTACTTAGCAAGTTGGACTTGATAGATCAGATAATTGTCATTTTAAATAGTGTCTCTCACAGTAATGTACATTATATTGCTTGAACCTATACAATCTTACAAAAGTGGCAAACATTCTCTAAATGTTGATTTTGAAAAGACACATTACACATATACAAGTCTTCAAATTGAATCCTTAATGATTATTTACAATGAAAGTGCTTATTTCAGATCTAACATGATATACCTATTTTTATTTTTAAAAAACAGATCAATGATTAGTCTCCCTGAAATGTGAAAATTATATAGAAAATACCAACTTGGCAAACACTATAGCATACTGTGTTACGGCATGTGGTTCTGAAAATAGCAGCCCAAATGTGTTTCTGGTTATAATTTAAAAATAAATAAAGCATAGAGGTAAATCAGTTACAAAACCGCAGAAACCTGCATTATTCACAATGGTAAAAAGTCTTCATAAACACACAGCTAACAAAAAGGTGAAGCCGTTGGGTCAAAAGTCTTGAAAACATCTTTCAGTGATTTGTCATCAGATTCCCCATTTGGATCACTCTCTGACGTTTGACTGATTTGCCCAGGCTGCCTTACAGGCCTCTGATCACTGTACTGTGGTCTGATTAACCCTGACAAAGCCTGGATCGGAAGGTTGTGTACTGCTGGAGCAGCACTGGAGTGTTTAGCCTGAGATTTACTGCCCACTTTATCTGGAATGGCTTCTCCAGCTGTTTCCAGGCATTTTTCTATGTGCAGGGATGTTTTTTGAGGCAACTGTTCTTCTGAGAGCGTCGCTTCATTTTGGCCAGCATTTTTCAAAATACCCTTTTTCAGGTTCTCTCCATTCTCCCCTGAATTAACTGGAGAGGGGTCTGATGGAGTGTGATTTCTTGGATCATACAAGCTAATGCCACTTAATAACGAGCTAGGGGTGCCCAGTTTAGCAGTGGCAGATGATAGCTTAGGGGCATATGGGGGTAACGCATCCGAATCAGAATGAAAGGCTGCAGCTTCTGAGGACTGTGATGTACCAGTGCTGGATTTGGCTAACCTGGGGTCAGTCTTTGGAGGCAAAAAGTCCTTCACTACTGCATGGTGAGAGTCTGTACTGGATGGTCTGTGGAGCCTGGGATCAATTGTTTTCTGCAAGCGAGGGTCTCCCAATTTGCTTGTGCTACCAGGATGAGAATCTGTAGAGTGGTCCAAAGAGACACTTCTGCTTGCTAAATGTGTACAATTTTTTGCTTTTGCTGCTAATCTCGGGTCAGATGGTATTGTACTTGGGATGGGATCACTTTTGATATTCCGTAATTGATTAAATCGTTGGTCAGCTATAAGTGGAGGAAGGGGTAAGTTGATTGAAGATACTGGGTCTGGTTTCGGCAAAGGTACTGGGAGTAAGTCTTCAGGAGCCCATACAATATGCTTAGCAAAGTTGGGTTTGCTCAGAACAATGTCCATTTTAATATGGCTGAACTGCCTAAGCTGAGATCTTGGATCCCGTAGTGTTACTCCAGGCAGAGGTTCCAATGGTATTAAGAAAGCTCTCTCTCTCAGCTCCCGTTCTCCATCCTCTTCTTCCTCCTCTAATCCTTTTTGCATAGTCTTGACACCAGGGTTTGCTCCACTAGCAGATGAACTAGCGTGACTGCTTTCGCTGCTCTTTAAAATTCTAGGATCTCGTGCAAGTCTTGGGTCCAAGGTTCCTGACTCTGATGGTTTTCTAGCATTTGATCTTGAAGCTGATCTTAGCCTGGGATCAACAGCTTGGCTTCCTTGACCTCGCTCTTTAGCAAGTCTTGGGTCAGTAGGCATAACACGAAGCTGTTGGTCTGCTGCCTGCTGCTGCTGTTTCCTTAATGTCTCACTTTGTTTCTTTAAGGTCTTTAATATTGATTTAACACTGCTTCCTTCTTCCTCTTCACTGCTGGAGTACCAGTTTACATTATCATCTAGAAAAAGACAAGACACCATACAAATTTCAGTAGCCATAGTATATATTTTCTATCCTAAGGTAAACAAAACAGAATTTCCCAAATAGTGTTGGGAATTCTTTTTAATAAAACCAGATTGTGTAAAAGAAAGGAATTCCAATTTCCTATTAGGATGACAAATATGGTAGTAAGTGAGTGGGGGAAATTATTTAACCGTAGTCTGTTGCCGTCTCTTCGCTTATGTCAGCGATATTTATTTTATTAAATATGTATATTGCCCTTCATCTGAAGATCATAGGTTCACAACATAAAAATGCAAAATGAGAACACAAAATACATAATAAAAACAAGAACAAAAACAAAGCAATAACCTTCCTCCCACAAACACCTTTAAAGGGATATAGAATGTTAATTAGCCAAAACCCTGTTTAAAGAGAAACATTTTTGCCTGGTACCTAAAGATATGCAATGAAGGCACCAGGCAAGCCTCTCTGGGGAAAGCATTCCATAAACTGCAGAAAAGCCAATGCAGAAAAGGCCCATTCTCATGTTGCCACCCTCTGGACCTCTCATGGAGGAGGCACACAAAGAAGGACCTCAGATGATGATTGAAGGGTCTGGTTCGGTTCATAGAGGGAGAGGCTGTCCTTGAGGTATTGTGGTCCTGAGCCAGTCCATAGAATCATAGAATTATGAGGTTGGAAAGTAGCATGAGGGCCAACCAACCCCTGCAATGCAGGAATCTTTTGACCAACATGAGGCTTGAACCTGAGATTAACAGTCTCATGATCCACTGATTTGAGCTATGCTTCTCATTTAATGCTTTATCAAAGCCAGCACTTTGAATATGCTCAAACCCTCTTGCCCCAGTGAGGAATCTGGCCACCAAATTCTGCACTAGCTGAAGTTTCTGAATCATCTTCAGAGGCAACCCTACATATAACACATTGCAGTAATCTAACTCTGGTCACTCACCTTTCAGATCTAAGTTTAGCTCAGTGCTACACTGCTTGGATGAGAATAAAGTCTGGATACTGGGATAGAATAATCTAGTTCAGACATGTTACTGGGAAAGGGAAACCACTGCCTCCTTCTCTAGCAGCTTTAAGAAGAAATGTCTGTACGACTGAACTTATAATTCACCTCTCCATATCACTCTCAGTTCCATTTTACAGAGCAAAACACTAGCTCTGCTAAGGATTGAATGCACCTTCATTTCTTTGTTCTCATGAACTTCTGCCATTTCTGTCAATATGTACCTTTTCCTTTTATACCAACTATTTACATAATCAATTTTCTTCTTGGCTGCTGAAACTGGAACAAGAATTTCATTTAGCAGTTATAGGTTTTGCAGAATACAGGCACCTCCTTCTGAAGAGGGCCTACAATATGTTGTAAGCAGCCCAGAGTGGCTGGGGAAAGGCAGCCAGATGGGTAGGGTATAAATAATAAAATGATAATGATGATGATGATGATGATGAAGCAACTCTGTTACTGTGAGTTTTGCAGGCGGGTGGATAAACTGACTCATCTCTATAATGGAATCAGCCCCAGTACCCCTTCCTTCGATCAAACTGGATTCTTCAATGTGTGAAAGTAACTTTAGTAAAAGTTGCAAGGAAAATAAACACCAGTAGGAAGTAAACTAAACTCTTCACTAACATTTGGAAACAGCAAATGCACACAACTATGTTACATGTTATTTTAAAAGTGCAGAATGTGACAATACCTTCTTCTCTACTCAGTGATCTCTGACACTGATTGCTCATTTGCTCTCCATCGTCTTGTTGTTTTTGACTAAGCCTTACAAAAAGGGCTTTCTGCATTGCAGGAAGAAAATCTGGTACATTAATAGCTGAACTGTGGCCTGCTGCTGTAGCACAGTCTGACTCGTACTCATTGCCACTGTTATGTGAATCTGAAGACATGTGGTGAGGCGGTTGATCTGCAAATTCTCCTTGCCACGCACCATCTACATTGACAGTATTACAAACAATTAGTATTTATCCTCAACATATGTTAAACAGAAATTACAAAGAAATGTTAAGTACTATTTGATGAGATCTCTATAAAAGCCATCAAGGTGGCACATGAAGGGGTGGGGCTGTACATATAAGAGGCTTAATTCTAGGGGGCAGTGGATAGGTTTACTTTCTCACATGCAAACGGGCTTCATCAGTTCCTCTCACCATCCTCAACGCAGCTGAGTGTGCAAATGCCCTCCAGCAAGCATGGAGTTACCAAGCCTTCCTTCCAATGCTTAAGCTGCAAGGTGAGCAGGGACTGCTAGCTGTGTGGTGTTCTTGCCACCTCCCTAGTTCCAAAGCTGGGAGGAAGTCAGGGGCAGGGGTGTCCCTTGGGAGCTGTGTGGCCACATCATCAACCTCTATCCCAAACTGCTCTTATCTGCTCTAGAGCAGGAAAGCCCAGAGCGGGAGGAAGAAGAGGGTTGGTCAGTGGTGCTCAGCATGTCTTCAAGTAGCAGCACCATTCCACTGGCCTTTCCCTATGAAGTAGCATCCAAGCCACCACATGTCCCTCTAGGTATGGCCAGAATGCTTACTTGTTTTAGATGCTGCTGCTAGAAGGCACCTCAAGCACTTAGGAAAGGCCAGGGGGAAGATTGTCAGGTGAAGAGATGGAGACTACTGGAGACTTGTGCACTGAGTAGTTGCTTATGGGGAAAAGTTAGAAGCATCCTGGAGGGTGGGAAGGCATAATTTATCTTTCACATCTGATCTAGGGTGTCCCGAGTCCCCCATACAAGAATTCAAAAAGAGGGTGTATACAGAAGCATACCGCACTTTCAAAAGTCTGTGTTCTCCCCTCCTACACACACATGACCCCCCATAATGAGTATTTTGGGAATACTTTTATAAATCTTGAATGAGAAGGGCCCAAGACTAGGTGATTTTGAGTTATAATACAGCTCCCATTCTCATGAGACACAATTCTTTAGTTCTAACTAAGGACATAAGATTTATACATTAAAACTTACCACCAGTGTTATTGGTTGTCTGAAAGTTATGTACAGCCTGATGTGAATAGTAATTATCATAGAAATTGGCTGGATTCTGAAGGGACTCGTAACAAGTATTTGGCAGCCGTTCACCGGGGATTTGCTGATATGGTGGACCAGGTAGGCAATGATTGTCTCTGGGCATGTTTGCCATATGTTCTTGAGCAACTGCACAGCCATATGATGAACCAGGTGGCGTCAAAGGTGGCCCACCCTGCTGTCCATGCATTGGTCCACCAGCTTGACCCTGTGGTCCTAGGTAACCCGGAGGAACTGGCTGCAAAGGCGGACTCTGCGGCCCTCCTAGACCTATGCAAGGATGCCCAGGAGAACCTGGGAGCCCTGCTGGTCCATTATGTCCTGGGCTCGATTCTGTATTATACATATGTGGATCATTTCCTTCAAACTCTGGTCCTGGCGGTGATGTGCTGTTATAGAATGCTGGTGGACTGCAAGACAGAAAGTTAGGTCAATACCACTTTTATATAGGCATAAACTATAAGCAAGTTATGAGGAACATAGTGGTCAAGAGTCTGAAAATGGCTACATGCTCTATTTTGTCAAAATTAGTTTGCTTTCTCTTAGAAGGGAACACTATCATTCTGTTTGGTTTTTTCACCAGACCATAAACAGGTGAACTTTGGATTATTACAAGGAGCATGACCGAAGTCTTCAAATACTTGAGTGCCTAATAAAAAGATGAAAAGCAACTGTTCTCCTTATAAGGAGCTCTTCTTATAAAAGGTAAACATATGAAATACAAACATGCGAGATTTGAGACATTCCTTAATACATATATTTTAAATGAGATTGACTGGACAAGCAGTAGTTTTCATTTTTCTGAAAAGGATGTCAACAATATGCAATTAGTTTTTAAATATAGGCCAAATTTTAGATCAAAATAGGTAGGCAACAATTACACGAATTTTTCACTGAGGTGTTATTTCAATCAGACATACTAGATCTAAGCAAGGTTATAAATACAGTTTTAGCTCCTTTCTCCTAAAAAATTTAATGCAGCCTTCTACCGGTATGTGTGAAACTACTTGCCACCAGCTGAGAGAGGCAAATTATGCCTGCCACCACTGTTATATTCTAGGGTCATTGTGCTTGTAACTCTCTCTCTTTTTAACCAGTCCTGTTACTATAGATTACTATAATGCCATCATTTTCCTGAACTTCCTTATTGCCTCATTAAAACCATGCACAACTTTTATACTTCTAATACCTACGTTTTCCCAATCTTGTGGGCTAAATCCACAGTAGGCTTCACAACTATCTCAAAGAGAGATGGGATTTTCTTGAATTCACCAGAGGGATCCTGAAAGTTTTCTGCATCTTCCTCACTAAATGAATACGGCTCTGGTGGGGTTGGCAAAAGCCCAACTCCTGGAGGAGGCTTAGGAAGAGGAACTATGCCTCGTTTCCGAAGTTCCTCCACTTCTTTTTCATCATCATTTTGTGGCTCCTCTTCAGTATTCAGTACCTGAAACACACACAAATTACACCCGGAGTTATAAAAGTTTCTGTTGCATAATATTCTGGATGCTGCTATACAATCGCCTAACTGGGATTCTATCTGATCTGATCCTGAAGGATCAGGGTAGGTTACAAATCTTTGAAATAGAAAAGTCAAAGCATCCATGGAATTCAAACAAGATTAAAATAACTCACATACTATACCCCAATTAATCTCAAACACCATTTTGAAGTGCAGCTCCTAAAAACAGCCACCTATAAAGACCTAATCACGTTTTCAGAACATTATGTTCTAATATTTAGATCAATCAGAGCACAGACCACCATCCAAACTTTTGGCTTCACGTCTGCTCACTGCTATGAATGTTCAACTCTTTGGTACACTGAACTGAACTGAACTGGATGGTGGTTTCTCCCTCAATAGCAACAACTATTTCAGCTAGTTTCAACTACACCATGACTAAGAAATTAAATGTTGACTTTGGGGAGAATCTTTTCTAACACTGTTAATAGACAACAAGCCCATCCCAGAACCCTTGGATCCTATGATTTCATGGATAGTGTGCAGTGATGTGCACCTTCCAATTTCTGTAAGACTACACTACACCAGTATGAGCAGTTAGGAGATTCAAAGAATAATACCAAGAGGAAAACTAAAGGGAAAAGGTGATAATGGGTTAAACGAAAGCAGAAAGTTTGAATCAGAAAGTTTAAAACATTTTTACTTCAGTGGGGCTAACATAAAAATGCTCCGATCAAACATGCTTTTCCTCTTTGGGGTTCTATCACTAAGGGGGGGGAAATCCAGTCCTGCCAGAAACTGACTGTCCACTTTGCTAACTAGCTGCTACCCATGAAGTCAACAAGAAACCTCTCCCAAAATTTCTGGAGCTTTGCCATTTATCCCCTCCCTCCCCATTTTAAGCGGAGGGTGAAAACAAATGGGTAACGCATAAATGCGTAAGCAGTGCTATAAAAAATAAACTGATGGTGAAACAAAGGAGCGGCAAGATCGAATGCTAAGATGGCATTTAATGGCATGCACATTTGTGATGTGCAAGCCTTGCAAAGCTGAGGAGCGCCAGGTTCACTCTTCAGCTAAGGATCCTGCTGTAAGCTCCCTTTTTATATGTTTGTCTTCATCATGAGATGCTGGTAAAATCTATGAAGCCTAGAATAGCTTTTTCTACATGAAAATATACATTGACAGATGACACTGTACATCATGTGCAACTGAAATATCGATAAACGTGACTGGACTCCTTGGAAAATCAATTTGAAACTGGGTCACCACAGACTTTTCTTAGTTTTGAAAAACAGCTTTTTTGAAATATCAGTTTCATATTAAAGTATGATGTGGGGTATTCTGTTGATACAAAGGAGCATTACTCACCTTATCGAGGAGTTCTTTCGACTCTTTAGTTAGTGGATCGTGAGAAAACTTGCACTTGTCACCGTGATAGCACTTAGCTCCTGTATGATAGAACTTGCAAGGGAACTCATGTGAGCCTGTATTAAGGATTCTAACAAGTATAACACTTTGAGAGTGGGCTTACTGGGCTCCCTAAAGGGAACTCCTCATGACTGTTAATGGAACAGGATGGATCATGCTCAGCTAACGTTTTGGATTCAGATTTTCTGCCTTCTATAAATTTACTCACCTGCTTACCAGCAGAAAACACCTCTTTCCCATTTGGCAAAATTGCTGCTTGTGGAAGCCTTTTCTCTCCTGTCCTCCATGGAGGTAAAGAGATGTAGCTTCTCTCATGAAGTTAGGCTTTTGCAAACAGCTCTGGCAGTACCTCATTGCTGCTTCCAGCAAAAACCCAACAGGAAGAGAGAATTAACCCTCTTCTTTCTTGCCCATTTTGTTGAGGAAAAATGGAGTAGCCTCTTTCCCTTTCTATTAGGCTTTTGTAGGAGGTGGTGGAAGTGGCAGCAGGTTGCTGCTGAAGCTTTCTGCAAAAGTCCAATTTGTAGAAGACAAATCACCTCTCCTTTCTCCCTAGATCCTCCACCCTTTCCAGAGAGGAAAGGAGGAATAGTTTCTCTCCCATCCTGTGTGGCTTTTGAACATAGCACAGGAATAGGGAAAGGGAAAAATTAGTGGGCATCACAAATAAGAGGCATGACTTGTAAGCAGAGTCAAAATTTTGGACTCCTGCTCTTTAATTGTAAGCACTGCATTTTTGATGTTTTAACAACAAAGTATAAACAATATATTAAGTATAACGCTTATTGTGACATATCAAAGACTATGAACTCCCATCTATCACTTTGAAAATATAATTTACATTATATATTTGAGGTCATATTCATATATATATGTAGACACACACACACACACACACACACACACAATTAAAATATCTTTAGGATATTATTTGTAAAAGGATATTATGCATGTAAATGCAGTTCTCTCCTTTGGAACAATAACCCTGTATATAAAACTTGCAGATTTCCTTTTTCTTCTCTATTTCGGCATCATGATCAAATTTACACTGGTCTCCCTGTGTACATAAAAGAGGTTATTAGCTCCAAATGTGGAATTATTGTATTTCAAGTTGAATTTTCAATGATAGTATGAGAAAGTTTGATCAAACATAGTTCGCTGCTTTTCCTCCCCCCCCCCCACCAGTGGTGTTGGAGGAAGTTGTTTATAAGGCAAACCAATCATTAAAAAAGCAGAACATGAAACTATACCTGCACTGACATTAAACAGATGGCAGTTGTTCAGAATTATATTTATTTCAGTCATTTATATAATACTTTTCAGGACCATAGCCCTTTCCCAAAGTGGCTTACAGTAGAAAACCAAAGCAAAATAATAAAACAACACAGCTACCTAAACAATTAAGATCAATACAATATTGATCTTAAATTAAAAAACAAACAAAAACAAGCAGCAGATGAAAATAGCACGGCTAGACCTCTCACTCCCACTACAGCATGCTAGCCACCCACAATAACCAAAAGCTGATTGAAAAAGAAAAATATTTAGGGCTTCTTTGAAAGAAATCAAGGAGGGAGCCGAATGCAGTTCTTGGGGAGGTCATTTCTAAAAACAAGTGACACCACTGGAAAAGCCCTATCACACTCGCCTGCCAGAATGTATTGAGAGTTTTTGAATTTTCTCATACAACTGACTGTTTAAGCTGCTCTGTTCACAGTGATGCAACTCTGTGCAATAATTTACATAGCTCACTAGAAGATATACTATATACTGTACAATCAAGCTTTTCTATTTCAATAAAAGGAGATCATTGCTGCCATTTAAATATTACACACTTTCAACATTAAATATAAAAGCCTGCACAAGAAATAAAATGACTGAACAAAATACACCCATATTTTAAATTTAAATATATTTTTAGTACTTTAAAAATACTTAACAGTTGGGGTGGGGGCTGATAAATGTGTTGAGCAAACTGGAATAAAACCCACACATTCCCCCTACCCTTTCTAGAAAGAGTACAATTGTATATTCACCTTAATGCATCGTGCCTCTAGGAAATATTTACAGATTTGTTTTC
Organism: Podarcis tiliguerta; assembly: GCF_965153285.1. NCBI lineage: Eukaryota > Metazoa > Chordata > Lepidosauria > Squamata > Lacertidae > Podarcis > Podarcis tiliguerta. The sequence continues at coordinate 17,720,451 of NC_139536.1, read as the reverse complement.
CTTTGTGTTCCACAGTATGCTGATTTATGAATGCCTGACTCATAGTTGGCCATTTCTTAACAGGCTTTATTTCCTGTAAAAACAAGCATCCTGTTTTAATGCATCGTTACCTAAAGTGTCACTGAAGATCCAACGTTACAGTACTCAAAATGATAAACTAAAATGATTTAGTCAAGCTTCTCAAAAAACATAGGGCCAAACAAACAGGTATGGTCACTGACATTCTAGTTATGGTAAATGCTAGGCATAGTGTTGGGCATAGACGTTTTGCTTATGAGGAAACAAAGCTATGAAGAACATGTCATTCTTTGTCTTTAGTGGTGGTGATGGAAGGTGATGGGACTGACAATTCATTCACTGTTTCCCCAAGCTGTACACATTTTACTATTACTGACTTCACTAGCCCTAGTTCTATGTATCATTTTAAATTTGCCAATGTTGCTACCTGCCAACTACTAATATTTATCTTAGTCACATTATTTTTCCAAACTGCAAAATTGTTACTATGCCTTCCTCCAGCTTAGCATTACCAGAAGTTCATTTCATAGTGCATGTGTCCTTAGGCTGCAATACTGAAGCTACATGATGCAGAGCATAGCTGTCAATGTTTCCCTTTTTAAAGGGAAATTCCCTTATTCCGAATAGGATTCCTCGCAAGAAAAGGGAAAAGTTGACAGCTATGACGCAGAGTAATAACTGAAGGGCTGCTTATTCTAAATGAAATACTGTATTTATTTGAGTCTAATGCACCATCAAATCTAATGTGCACCTCAGTTTTCAAAACCTTGAAACCAAAAAAAGTATTTGCTGACGAATTTAAGTGTTCCATTGAATCTAATGCGCACCTTAATTTTTGCAACGTAATTTCAGCCAAAAAAGGAGAGAATTAGATTCAAGTAAATACGGTATTCTGAATTATCCACAGCAAACTAAACAGAAATCCCAAGTTTCAACGTAACTTAACCCACTTCCATTCCACTTACCTCTTCAGGACCTTTATTTATTCCTCTTCCCCTTCCACGGTCTTTGCGTTTCATTTTCTTCTGCATGCCACGCCCTCGGCCAATACCGTAACTATTGCTTGTCTGTGTAGCACCTAAAAACAAAAACATCCAACACATTTCAGCATAAAGATTCTGACCTGAAAGAAGAATGTACATACATACCACCTGTACTTTTCTGCAGAGTGAAGAGGTCACCTAAGGAATACATGCCAGGTCAGAACTATCGTGTTTTTAAAGGTCATTTCTAAAATTATAAAATAGCATTTTAACACTAGCTTCCAAAACAGTGAACTTGGCCCCAAAAAGTTTCATTCCAGGCCATTCAATGGAAAATGCTTGTTCTGAACACAATTTCACTGTAAATGCTGTAATTATGCATAGGTGGGTTTCTAACACAAACTAAGCTAGCATTAGACCAATCCCTTACCTTTCTGAATCCCTTTCATTCCTTGCTTTTTCATAGATTCTTTTGAAATTGGAGCATCTAAATCAGCATTTGAAGTTTCTTTAGCTTGTCTATACTGTTTTAATTGGTCAGCAAAATCCTCTTTTTCATCCTCATTGTAGACAAAATCATCACTGTAATTATCATAATCTTTGTTTTTTGATTTTTTAGTATGTTGTGACTTCTGTGAAGGGGGGTATTTTCCTGAAATATGCCCATGCTGGACAAAAGAGAATGATAATTAGAAAACCATTAGGATATGACCTCTCACTATTTTCTCTACAAAGAAAACATAACATTTTATTGGTGTTCATGTGTTGTACTTTTCTATCCTGAATTAGGGTTGTTATTTGCAAGTCATTAAATGTGTAGTGCAGTTGCAAATTGAAAACATGCAAAGATGCCTATAGTGCTTGATTATCCATAGATAGATGGAGAGTTGATGGGATGAACACAGATCTGTTCACTTGGCTACGGGTGCTGTGTCTCCAAACTGTAGTAGAGCTTTCTGTCCCCTCAAACCATTGTTCCAGGGAAAGCAACAAATAGTGATCCTGAAAGACTCCCTGGTGAAGTGGGTGGATAATATAAATGGTTCACTAAGTTTCTATTTCTTCCAAATCTGTCTGTATTTCACACAAGAGTGGCCAAAGTAGAAATAACTGTTTTTAGCAGAAACTTTGGCACTACCAATTTGCTAAGCCAAGTGTGTATATGCAAATACTGGAGATGGATGAAAGGAGAAGCAGAATTAACAGCTTCTCCTCCCCCGCAACAGCTCACACACTCTTTTTACAGGTGTTATTCTATAAATAGTTCATTTTGTGGCAAAAGACACATGACTTTATTGAACAAGTTATTTGTATCATTCTGTTGCAATGAGCAATAATAAATAAATAAATAAATAAATAAATAAATAAATAAATAAATAAATAACCATTCTAAGGACATCATTTTCTCATGCTTTAGAGTTCAAGTTGTAACAAACACCACAGATACATGGGCAGAATCAAGACTACCCTGCCAAAAAAGGATACACACAATTAAGTGTGTGCCAAGTCAACACAAATTCAGCTCCCCGCAAAAGTGAAATTCTGCAATAAGTCAAAATTATGCAAATTAACATTTTCAGTATTCAATTTTAGTAGAGTAATTGGAGCACAAAGGAATGGTTTTTTGCAAGATCAACTGTCTTCATTGCTTGCAGAGAAATTTATGAAAACATGCTGAAACATAAGCATATCATACAGTAAGCATTAATTATTTCTCCAATGAGAACTACTAGATTCAAGTGAAAAATTTCTTACTTATTTTCTGTAGCATGAAGATATTGCAACCATTTTCTGGCAGTAAGAGTGAAGCAATTCTTATGCCAGTTCCACCCCTTTTCTAGATGTAGAACATCCAATCTGATGACTTCCAGCATTGTGAATAAATTTATGATTAGTAACACTATGCTAGTAGCAAATTTTGCAGGGTTGAGGAACCTGTGGCCCTACAGATATGGTAAACTAAAACCCTACCATCTTTGATCACCACTCCCCAGGCTGGCTGGGACTGATACAGTCATACCTCGGGTTGCGAACGTGATCCGTGCAGGAGGCATGATTGCAAGCCGCAGCGTTTGCAACCCGCAGTGCTGTGTCTGCGCACGCATGTGACGCGATTCAGCGCTTCTGCGCATGACGTCATTTTGAGCTTCTGTGCATGCGCCAAAACCCGGAAGTAACCCGCTCCGGTACTTCCGGGTTCGGTGCGGTACACAACCCAGAAACGGACAACCCGCAGCGTTCGCAACCCGAGGTATGACTGTAATGGAAGGAGGTTTTGGACAGAGAGCAAGAGCCCTCATAGGGCGAGATCATTTTTACTTCTGGGAGAGATTTACTTCAACAGAGTCACTCCTATGTCCTCTTTCCATATGAATCTAGAGGAAGCTTTTGTAACAGAGAACAGAGTAATACTACTCCCCTGTAAGGAATGCCCATTACTGATCCTTTGAAGAATACTGAAACACTGCACAAAACTCCTACAATGAAAATCTCAATGGCAGTCAAGGCAAAGACACATGCTACTTTAATAATCTCTGGTTCCATTTCTTTGAATAAATATGGCAGAGGCAAAAAAGAAACCCATGGCCCCAGTAAAACTCAAAGTAACACAAATTACTTTTGAAGCTATTGAGAAGGCTTTCATACTCCACCAGAAAAGAGGGAGGATAAAAATTGCTTCATTCTGACTGGAAACTTTACTAACAAGTAACTAGGGAAACTGTTGCCCTCTGTTGCCCCCATATCACCAAAAAATGGTAACAAGCCAGGAAATCAGCATGATATATAACTTTGGATGGAATGAACATTTTGAAAGCTGTACCTGAATGAATGAAGACTCATAATCTCTGTAGAAACCAGATCCTTTCTTATGGGATCTTTCTGTTCGTTCGGCATCAGAATCAATGCTATAGTCAGAACTGTCATTGCTTGAGGGGGAATTATGCTGAAAAACAAGAATGATTTCATTTGTATAATGCAGGCATATGAACTATATATATTGTATTTAAAATGCTACAGTAAAGTCAACTGGAAGAGAAGCAGATTGTGGGGAAGTGGCATACAATTCAAATCCCCACGAGGGCTAATTTATTACCAATAATAATTAAGGTAGCTTGTACTTTAGATGTATGCACTAGAGCAGCTCATGAACCTCAAGCACAGGCAAACATTGCAATGCATTATTTGGCACACTTCTCAAGTCACATGTGGTGTGAGGAATGTTGAACACAGCAAATAATGATTTAGTAGGCCAGTACTCTTGGGCACATTATAATCTGTACATAACCAGTTGGTGCTCACTTGTTACAGGGCCTTACTGGTGGTGGTTCCCATTTGCAGAGTGCCCTCCCTGGTGAGGTGTGCCTTGCTCTCTCATTATTGACTTTCAGGAGAAACTTTAAAATATTTTTGATTACCCAGGCATTTGATGACTGTAGATAATGGTCATGGCAACTGTAAAATTAAAAACTGTGACACTATGTGATTGTTTTAAAATTTTCTTAAATTGTTTTAGTGTTTTAAATGTTTTTATTCTATTTAAATTGTACTGTTTAAATATTTTCGATGTTTGCTACTCTAGACATGGCAAACAGAATACAAATTTAATAAATAAACAATATTTCTTAACTTATTTTAACACTACTTTGAGTAAAGGAAAAATAATTACTAGAGTTGCAAAGAATATTGACTAATAATTCTAACCTTGTGTTTATCTCGTCTTCTCCTTTTTGATTTTTTCTTATCTTTTTCTTTTTTGCGTTTCTTGCGGGATTTTCTGTGGGTTTTTTCATTTTTCTGTTTATCTTCAACCTTTGCATCTTGCTCTTCCTTATCCTCTTCAAATCCAGCATCATCTATTTCACCATCTTCGAGTTCACCATCCTCTCTGTTTTATAAAGTCACAATAGTTTAGATTCAATATGAATTAGATTTTTTTTTATAAGGGGTTTTAGTTGACAATAATAGTACAATCATCTCCCATGCTTATTTGTCCAACAACCACAACAATTACATAACATTTACACACGCTCACCCTATAGTAGTATCTAATATTGTTTGCATTTTAAGAAACAGTGGCATGCAAGGATTACATAGCTTCAGTTTCCTACCTTAAAATTATAGGCAGTTTAATGAATACTAAAATCACTTTTGATTTTGAAGTTCCCAAAGCTTACCACTATGAAATGCATAAAAACATAAACCTAAAAACTATTAATACACTAATAAATAAACCAAGACATGAAAAGATGACAAAACCAATAAAGCAGCTAAATCTATTACAAAGCAATTAAAAAACATTAATTAATTGCCCAGGTGAATATAGTAGTTCTGAACTAAATGATGCTAGTGTAGATGCCTCCTTCACTTGCTTAGTGAAGTGAGGCCTCATCCTGACTCACTTATGAAGGGCCCCTGGAAAAGAGGGTTCTATTGCATATCTTAACTATCAGGCAGGTTCATATGGGAACACTGTTTGGTATTGATTTACTACGATAACACTGATCACATGTGACAGCAATGTTATTTAGTTTGGTTGTGAAAGTATATGATATACAATTTAAAATAATAACATATACAATTTGTTAGGAAGAATAATATTAACTGCACTTAATACAGAGCATGGAAATCTATTTTCTAAGTCCTGTTCTTCTAGCCTTGCACAAATAATTATTTTCTGGTTAATTTACTTTACAGGGTTATTGCAAGTGTAAATGAATTTCATAATTGAAATGCACTTTGTACTATAGAAATAATGAACTATGCAAGAACAGTGGTGTTATGTTAAGTGGTGTAGGGCATCAGTTAAAAAGGAAGGCTCTCTTAATAAAGTACTGAAGTTAAACTCTTCTCAAAATAGGTTCAGGCTACTTGTGTTTGAAGGAAAACTAAAACAAAACACATCTCACAAATTTAGTATGATCTCTTATTTAATTTTTTTAAATGTCTACCTTAAGGTTAACAGTTGCTGATCAGTGAGGTGTAGGAGGGATGGATTTAACCCTGGATTAAGGTGTATGTGACTTTGCTTAATATTACAGTGGTACCTCGGAAGATGAATGCCTCGCAAGACGAAAAACTCGCAAGACGAAAGAGTTTTTCGTTTTCTGAGTTGCTTTGCAAGACGGATTTCCCTATGGGCTTGCTTTGCAAGACGAAAACGTCTTGCGCCTTTTTTTAAAAACCGCCAATGCATTCCTATGGGAAACCGTCAATACACAGTGGTGTTTCGCAAGACGAAAAAATTCACAAGACGAAAAAACTCGCAGAACGAATTGATTTTGTCTTGCAAGGCACCACTGTATTATTAACTGAATTTATATACCGCCCTATGCCCGGAGGTCTCAGGGCGCTTTACAGAACAAAATCAGAATATAAAACCACTACAGTATATAATCAAAATAAAAACAACAGCCCAATAACACCACCAACCCCATTTTAAAAGGGCATAGGATGAATCCCAGTTGCTGGAAGCCACAGGAAGGGAGAAAGTACCCTTGTGCACGGATCCTGCTTTTAGGGTCTCCCATGGGGACATCTGGCCGGACACTGTGAAAGCTAAGGAGGCTGGGTGGGGTGGGCTACTGGCCTGGCCCTGCAGGAGGCTCTTCTTATGTACCAGAATGCCTCATAGCATGCACAGGGTGAGATTCCTCTGCCATAGTGAATAACAGCATGATTGCAATTTGCCTCTGGGTAGACTTGTCAATGATTGATAAAAGAAGTAAAAGCATTTATTTCAGGCTCTGGTAAAATCTACAAAGACCAACTACATATATGCCCAGAAAAAATAATGAACATAGAAATCAGTACATCGGTTGGGGTAGAGAGAACTAAATTATCACTGTATCAAAGGCCTCTGATCAAGTTTATTCAAACAGCAGATGAAGTGGCTAATTTGTTTCTGGACAGTATCACCTCAAGCTGCTATTGTTCAGCTTTCTCATGAAATGTTACTTGAAAAAACTTTGTCTACATTTCAACAATTGGGAAATGCTGACTAGGTATTCTGCAAAAGCCAACTACAACTCTTGGGGATACAATTCTTTTGGGCATCTTGTACTGCCACAGCTTGCCATGGCAAATATTTAAAAAGTACTTGAGAGATCTAGGGATGCGGGTGGCGCTGTGGGTTAAACCACAAAGCCTAGGACTTGCTGATCAGAAGGTTGGCGGTTCGAATCCTCGTGATGGGGTGAGCTCCCAGTGCTGTCCCAGCTCCTGCCAACCTAGCAGTTTGAAAGCACGTCAAAGTGCAAGTAGATAAATAGGTACCGCTCCAGTGGGAAGGTAAACGGCGTTTCCGTGTGCTGCTCTGGTTCGCCAGAAGCGGCTAAGTCATGCTGGCCACACGACCTGAAAGCTATACGCCCGCTCCCTCGGCCAATAAAGCGAGATGAGCGCCGCAACCCCAGAGTCGGCCATGACTGGACCTAATGGTCAGGGGTCCCTTTACCTTTTACTTGAGAGATGTACCGTAGTTGCTCAACAGTGCATGTCTTAACACTGATACCCCCCCCCCCAAATCATCTAAGTACACACACACAACTTGATAATCTAGAGCTCAGTGAAAAACACAAAATTAAATTCAACAAAGGCAGTGTATTGTATTAGACATAAACAAAGACTATACACACAAGGATAACTAGCTAAGGAACTGCTTAGAAAACAGAAAGTCTCCTCCTTTGGAGGGTTTCAGCATTTGGATACCAGGGGTGGTCTCAATGCTGAAGGTTTAAATTAGATGATTTGTGTGGCATCTACTTATATATGCAATGTGCCATAATCATATCTTTAGTTTAATACAGTGGTACCTCTGGTTATGTACTTAATTTGTTCCGGAGGTCCGTTCTTAACCTGAAACTGTTCTTAACCTAAAGCACCACTTTAGCTAATGGGGCCTCCCGCTGCTGCCACGCCGCCGCCGCGCGATTTCTGTTCTCATCCTGAAGCAAAGTTCTTAACCCGAGGTACTATTTCTGGGTTAGTTTGTAACTATTAACATTCCACCATCTTAGTTATGCAGAAACTGCATTTGAAATATGCACTTTTGGCATATACAGTGGTAGCTTGGTTTAAGGACAGCTTAATTTATGACCAACTTGGATTAAGAATGCTGCAAGCCTGGAAGTAGGTGTTTTGGTTTGTGAACTTTGCCTTGGAAGCAGAACATGTTTCGCTTCCTGTTGAGTGTGTTCCATTTGTAAATTGAGTCCCCTGCTGCTATGGGAAAGCACGCCTTGGTTTAAGAACGCTTTGGTTTAAGAACGGACTTTCAGAACGGATTAAGTTCGTAAACCAAGGTACCACTGTACATGCCTTTAGTTTTAAAACATATCTGAAGGGCCAAACTAGTTTAGCATGAACGGCATCATGATACATTTTGATCCTCCAGTAACAATAAACCTTAAACTCTTATTCTGAGAAAAAGGATTCGATTTTTTAAAAACCTCTCCAAAATTAATCTAATTGTTCTTTTTCTAAACTGACCTATTTAGAAGTGGGAGCTTTTAATATGGTTTTCATTCTTGCAACTGAGATGCAAGAATTTACTTGCTTCCCTGTTAACTAAACTCCACAGATCTACAAATCTAGTATATTCAAGTTAAAATTTAATGTGAGATGAAAAAGATAAGCCTTTAAATATGCAGTTAAAATGTGTTCATTAATGCAAGGGGGGGGGGAAATCTAAGAGCACAAAATGAGAAAACAGCTCTATTAGTATTTTCTTAATATGAAGCAAGGGTATTCATCATGGTGCTCTCTATATGTTTGGACAACAACTATCTCCAGCCAGCATGGTCAATGATCAGGGATTATGGCAGTTGTATTCCAAAGCATTCAGAAGACACCATGTTGGCTACCACTGATGTGATCAATGCTTATAAATTAGATTAATCTAGCTATAAACAGAAAGAAATCTGGCTCCTGTATACAGTAGAATCTAATTCTGTCCAACAGTGCTGTGGTAAGTTATAGTGAAAAGAGAAAACTATAAGGTTTAACTCTTATATAGATTAAGAATAGTACTACTGGTGTACAATAACAAGTTCATAGGCACCAAGTGTTCCCATTTAACTATATTATTTATTCTAGCAAATTCTAAGGCTCCAACACTCAACATTTCAAACACCCTCCTTTTCTGTCTGCTGCACAGTCAGTTACACTCAGCACAATAAGTGGGGCAGTAAAATGGGCAGTTGGGCCTCCAAGGACTAGGATGGAAACATCTGCTAAACATTTGCAGAGTTCCTTGCCCCAGATGTCTTATGTCAAAACAAAACAAAATATATCTTCAATTCAAAAGTAGCAGCCCTATCTCTATTTGCTTTAAAGTATGGCACGAAAGAACTAAGGAAAATGAATTCCCATTGTATTTTAAATTTCTCCATGTAGACTTTCCCTCGTTTTGCAACTTAACTGTTTCTGAGATTCTGAAGAAAGAGTATCTGCTACTGCTGCAAAACAAGGAATCACAACTCCTGTGTTTCTTGTTTTTCCAATAACAATTCAGGGAATCCCAATATTAAAGTTATCTACCTATAAAAAGGTCTAATTTATTATTGGGAGTTAGAAACATAAAAAACATTCAGAGATTTGATAGGCTAGCAGGGGAATTAGCTCATTAGGAGCTGCAATTTCTGCAAAGCTATACAAGTTTACAGGCTTTGGCTGTGCTTAAACTACTTAGTACAATTCCAATGTATCTCAGAAGATTTGCTAGTCAATAGATTTGAGGGTCACCTGCTTTTCTGACATACTTTTTGTTTTTAAATGTCTACGAGAACACATTGCATTATGTAGTAATCTTTGATTTTCCCTTATTAGTTCCCCTTTCAAAAGAGTAGTATCTCTTAAGAACTCCTAGGATGATTAGCTCCAGGTCTATTAATAATTCAGTAATGTGCAAGCATTTCCTTTAACTAATATTTGCTGGACAACTCATGCTGCATTTATGACCATGTTAAAAGTAACAATACTGCACCAGGTAGTATCCTTTGCAGTACAAACTGTTTCATGAACATTTTAAACTGCTACAGCTATGAAGGACTGCTGATATGTAGATCTGAGATACAAGGCCCAGTCCGATTCACTGTAGCTCTGTCCAAGTCATTTTAATTGCCATTTGTCTCTGTATCCTGGCTTATAAAAGATGAAAGCCGTATACAACCTACAATGCTACTACATGAATTAGGGGTTATGTTATGTTTTTTTTTACCACTTTGATAAACCAGTATTGTACATGGTTGTTGGGGAATGTGGACCATGGGTAGGCTTGCTGTTATGGGGAATACAATTACAAACCGTGTTCTAAGGAACAAGATTTGAATACATGTTGGTGAATGACAGATCAATAATTTCAGAGAGGTTCCCCCTTTTTTTAACCAACTGAGAAGAGCCAGATCTTATGAAAACAAGAGGCTGGAGAAAACAGAGCAAGGCACAAGACCTCAACCAGGGGGGAAAAAACCCTCTGGTGTCTTGGCTCAAAGGGATTGAAAGGAGGAAAAGATAAAATCCAACAGAACTTCACCTGCACAAAAAGAGATCCAGTTAAATGTGTAAGGTGTAAACACTTACATGTAGCTCCATGTATAAAGGGGGGAGGGGAGAGAAACACACTCTTTGATTTCAAATGGCAGTAAGGGATATACGGGAGGATAAGAACAACAGTGACATTATACAGACACCCAATGTAAAGTGCATTTTATGAAAAGATGGGATTTTTAAAAAAGATAATGAAATGTGAGGGGGGGGGAATGCATGCAAAATGCACCTTGAAGAGACAAAAAAAAAAAAACCCTCCTCAAAAGACATCCTTGTTCCTGTATTAAGAACACCCCCCTCCTCCCTCAGGCTGAAGGTGACTCCCCTCCCCAGTACGTTACATACATTTTAAATTTTAAAAAAAACCCACCTAGGTACATTTAAGACAATATCATTATCATTATCATCATCATTATTACCACGACCATCATCTCACATTCTTAGTTATTATCACCATTGAGAAGCGGAGAGAAAGAAAAAAGAAAGAGAGAGAGAGAGAGAAGAACGTTACTCGACCTTTCGTCCCCTGCATGTTGCCTGTCAGAGTCGGGCATGTTTTGGTCAAGAACTGGGTTTGGGGGCTTGGAGAACAGGCTTTCAAAGGCCATTGTGCTGGCTCTGGCTGTGTGTGCAGGGAGGAGGAGGAGGAAGGAGGAGGAGGAGGAGGAAGGCAGGACACTGCTGCCCGTGGTGGGGCGTTGGGAGAGGAAAGAGGAGGGAGGAGGAGACACTAGGCTCACGCACACACAACACACACACACAAATATACGCAGAAGCGGCGGCCGGAGGAGGACCGCGTGGGGGTCCCCCTACCACCTCAGCAAGAAGCAGCGAAGATTTCCACTCACGGTTTTTTACTGAGTGACGGGAAGGGTGGGCACGGGGACACACGCAAACACACACGCGCGCGCGCGGCCCCCAGAAAAGGGCGCTTTTAACGGTCGCTCTGGGCCGGGCGAGGCTGGTCACAAATTTCAAAAAATAAAATTAAAATAAAGGGGGGTTTTTAACAACAGGCAACACACACGCACCACAGGAAGAGGAGGGAGTGGTGGGTCGGTCGGTGAGGGCGGAGGGGACGGGGAAGAGGTGCCGTTGGCCGCAAAGGAGAAGGAGGAGGCTGGTCTGGTTATGTCTTCCTTACAAACATGGCGCCCGGTCGCTTTGCCACAGAGAAAAGAGCGAGACGGGGAAGAGAGCGCGTGGGAAGAGAAATGGCGCGCGGCGGAACGGGGTGGTGGGGAGGGGAGCGGGTGGGGGAGGAGGTGGGACGCGCTCACAAAATGGCGCCGAGCAGAGGAGGAGCAGGAGGTAGCGGCGGGAAAGGGGAGGGGAGGGGGGAAGGGCCAGCGGAGCTTCTCTGTTTGGCGCCTCACGGGTCGCCTGCGATCGAGGCGAGGGCTTGGCCGCGCGCTCTGCTGCGCCCCGCCGCTGTCGTCATCGCCCAGCTTTAGGGGGGAGCTTCCCTTCTCAGCATTGGCCCGCGAGGGTAGACGGGGAGGCGTCCATTGGGCAGGCTTGCTGCCTATCCGGGGCGCGTTCGAAATGCAAAAGAGCGGAAAGGCCCCGTCTTTCGCGCGGGCGCGCGTAGCGCAACCGCGTCTGTTATTTATAAAACGGGCGCGCGTCCGGCTTCTCTCGCCGTCTCCTGCTTTCCTAAGCGCAGAGATAGCAGCGGGGTGTGTGTGTGTGTGTGTGTGTGTTTGTACACACACATACATTCACTATCCTATACGTGTGTATTATGTGTACCGCTTGATTGAGCGGCTGATAAATCGCCTCATTTATTTCACTGGGATGGAGGGTGGCATCCAGCCAAGTTTTACTCAAGAGTACGCCCATTGAAATTAACGAGCATGACTCAGGTTCATTAATTTCAATACGTCTGAGTAAAACTTTCGGCTGCCAACCTTGCTCCCCTAAAAATCTCTAAATATTGGCTCGTTATCAACCTTTTAAAAATTATTTTAGAAATGGCCAAATAGCTCCTTAGATGTGCTTTAAATGGATGGCATGGATCTTTCCAGTGTCTTATATGCAGGCTCCGGCTGAATTCAGAGACATTCGCTTTCCAGATCCCAGTTGGGAATGGCTGATAAGGGAAAGGACCTGCAGAAAACTTTAGAATATTACTTCCTCAAGACTTTTGAAGCAAAGGTTGTGAGCCGGAAACTCAGCAGAAAGCCACTTGAAGGATTGTGCACGAATATTATGCAAATATATGCAGCACCGAGGAGGTTCTGCATCTACAAGTTTTAAAATGTTTGCAATACATTTATTTTCAATTTTTTCTTAGTCACAAATATATTCTTTCTTTGGCGATCACTCGTAAGATTGTCTTCCATGAATATGGTCTTAACAGCGTGTCTGTAGTCACAAATATATTACCATATAGTCACAACTGGCCCGTACGGGCAGGGGTACCTTAACCTTTTTATAGTCACAATATGCCTAGCAGACTTGCCTTCTCATGTACCACCTGCCAGGCACGACCAGTTACATTGCCCTTTTGACTATCTGAATTCCTAACAGAAAAGTTGAACCTGAACCTTTTTAAACAGCACAAGCCTAGTCTGTGTGAATTAACTTTAATAAAACATCCTGTTATACGGTTGCTATTTTGCTTGTAAATACATGTCAGTTTCTGGTATTTACTAATAAAGTGAAGAAAACAATAAAACCAAGGAACATAAAATCAAATGTATGTCTTTTGCTGTCTTTTAAGCTGTTGTCACCCACAAGGGGTCCTTGAGAGGAGAAAGGGTTGAAATAACTTTTATATTTTATGTTGCCCTAAATACACTGTAGCCTTTAACACACACACACACACACACACACACACACACACACACACACACACCAGCAAACCTTTTCTAAGAGTTCTTTCAGACAGGTATTTCTTGTAGTTTTGATTTTCTTCATGCTTTTTTTTTTGCAACGTTCAGAAAACATCATTAGCATCAAAATGGCAGCCCATATCCCTTCCCCTTTTAAATCTGAATTTACCTATTCCATTTAAAAGTCGATGTTAAAAAAACACACCTGCTGCCAACTGTTCTTTTGTGATATTATTTTAGTAATAATACATTCCTGTCTGGAGTAAGCATCTTAACTCTTCAAACATAGGACATAACCTTTCCCTCACCCCCCACTCTTTCCATACCCAGAAAGAAGGTGGGACGCCATCTTATAATTTTAGGCACCAAGAGCTCTTGAGTTGGCCTTGAGCGAGAGACACAAGACACAACAATCCTAGATAAGTTTATCTGAAGGCAAGGCAGCTATCTCTCCTTTCCCTTACTTGTTCTCAATAGACCCGCCTGTTCTTCCATGCCATCTCTTATGCCTGGAATTTTTATGAGCGTACTTGGGATAATGCCACTCTGCTCCTTTCTTTTTCTCTCCTTCCCTCCTTTCAAACCTTACTTTTTCGGTGATTCCTTCACCCTCACTGTTAGGTGATTGAAACAAAAATTCCTTGCAGTAGCACCTTAGAGACCAGCTAAGTTAGTTATTGGTATGAGCATATCCAAGGGTGGAATTCAAGTACAAGCTGGTAAATTAAAGCTGACTTGGAGTAGTTTTACAACTACAGTGGTACCTCAGGTTAAGTACTTAATTCGTTCTGGAGGTCTGTTCTTAACCTGAAACTGTTCTCAACCTGAAGTACCACTTTAGCTAATGGGGCCTCCTGCTGCCACTGCGCTGCCAGAGCATGATTTCTGTTCTCATCCTGAAGCAAAGTTCTTAACCTGAAGCACTATTTCTGGGTTAGCGGAGTCTGTAATCTGAAGTGTATGTAACCTGAAGCGTAACCCGAGGTACCACTGTAACCGACTTTCCCCAAAGATCAGACTTTTTGCAATCAGAAAAGTAACTGGAAAATGCACTCGAAAGCATGGAATAACTTGCTTTGGCCCAAAGTGGTCTAACCTCCCCACAAACAAATTAGAGGCAATTCTCATGAAGTAGCCAGTGTTGTTTAATGCTCCTACAAGAAAAACAGGATGGATGCTCAAATAAACACACCACCTGGAAGCATCCTATGTGACATTTTGTGGCAGGTTCTGCTAATTGCTATGAACTATCATAATCGGAGGGACGCAGGTGGCGCTGTGGTCTAAACCACTGAGCCTCTTGGGCTTGCCGATCAGAAGGTCGGCGGTTTGAATCCCTGTAATGGGGTGAGCTCCCGTTGCTTGGTCCCAGCTCCTGCCAACCTAGCACGCCAAAAAGTGCAAGTAGATTAATAGGTATCACTCTGGCAGGAAGGTAAACAGCGTTTCCGTGCGCTGCTCTGGTTTGGTGTTCCGTTGCACCAGAAGCGGATTAGTCATGCTGGCCACATGACCTGGAAAAACTGCGGACAAACATCGGCTCCCTTGGCCAGTAAAGCGAGATGAGCGCCGCAACCCCAGAGTCGTCTGCAACTGGACTTAACTGTCAGGGGTCCTTTACCTTTATCATAATTGGAGTTTGTTATTTTCTCCTTATCCACCAGGTGGCGTATAGGAGCTATATATTACCTATCTTTTCTTTTCTTTTTTGTTTTGTTGGTGACTAGGAATGGGTGAATGTCAACTTTGGTTTCTCTCAGTTTCTCATTTTTCCAGCCTTAAATTCAGCCCTTCACATTTCTACATTCGTTTGTGATTTTTGTTTTAAGCCCTTATGAAAATTCTACTGAGACGTTCTCCTAATATACATACCGTATTTTTCGCCCTATAGGACGCATCGGCCCATAGGACGCACCTAGATTTGGGGGGGGGGGAATAAACGAAAAAAAATTTCCCCCCCCCAGGCGCGGGGCTGGGGCGGGGGAAGCCCGAGCTTCCCCCTCCCCCAGCCCCCAGAACGGGACCCAGAGCGATGCCGAAGCTGCGTGCAGCTTTGGCCTCGCTCTGGGAGCTTGCGGGGCTGGAGGAGGGGGAAGCCCTCCGCCAGCCTTCTAACCAAGTCGGGGGACAGCGGGAAAGGCGCGCCGCGCCTCTCCCGCTGTCCCCCGAGTTTGCGGGGCTGGTGACGGGGAGGAGCAGGCTTCCCCCCCGCCAGCCTTCTAACCAATTCGGAGGACAGCGGGAAAGGCGCGCCGCGCCTCTCCCGCTGTCCCCCGAGTTTGTGGGGCTGGCGACGGGGAGGAGCAGGCTTCTCCCCCCGCCAGCCTTCTAACCAAGTCGGGGGACAGTGGGAAAGGCGCGCCGCGCCTCTCCCGCTGTCCCCAGAGTTTGCGGGGCTGGCGACGGGGAGGAGCAGGCTTCTCCCCCCGCCAGCCTTCTAACCAATTCGGAGGACAGCGGGAAAGGCGCGCCGCGCCTCTCCCGCTGTCCCCCGAGTTTGTGGGGCTGGCGACGGGGAGGAGCAGGCTTCTCCCCCTGCCAGCCTTCTAACCAAGTCGGGGGACAGTGGGAAAGGCGCGCCGTGCCTCTCCCGCTGTCCCCCGAGTTTGCGGGGCTGGCGACGGGGAGGAGCAGGCTTCTCCCCCTGCCAGCCTTCTAACCAAGTCGGGGGACAGTGGGAAAGGCGCGCCGCGCCTCTCCCGCTGTCCCCCGAGTTTGCGGGGATGGCGACGGGGAGGAGCAGGCTTCCCCCCCCGCCAGCCTTCTAACCAATTCGGAGGACAGCGGGAAAGGTGCGCCGCGCCTCTCCCGCTGTCCCCCGAGTTTGCGGGGCTGGCGACGGGGAGGAGCAGGCTTCTCCCCCCGCCGGCCTTCTAACCAAGTCGGGGGACAGCGGGAAAGGCGCGCTGCGCCTCTCCCGCTGTCCCCCGAGTTTGCGGGGCTGGCAACGGGGAGGAGCAGGCTTCTCCCCCCCCGCCAGCCTTCTAACCAAGTCAGGCTTCTCCCCCCCAGTTTGTGGGGCTGGCGGTGGGGATCTCCTGAAGCCTGGAGAGCGAGAGGGGTTGGTGCGCACCGACTCCTCTCGCTCTCCAGGCTTCTGCGAAAGCCTGCATTCGCCCCATAGGACGCACACACATTTCCCCTTCATTTTTGGAGGTGAAAAAGTGCGTCCTATAGGGCGAAAAATACGGTACTTTTTTTTGGCCAGCAATCTTGCCTCATATGCACATATTTGCAAAACAGTTTCCCCTAGTACAATGCGTTTTTAAATTTTAGTTTCACTACCATACGTTACTTTAATGCACACTTTACCATAATATATGCATATTTCTGCACATTACTTGGTTGTAGAAGTGCACTGCAAAATTTGCACAAGTGCACATTTTGAAGGGTGTCTCTATATCAGGAATAAAAAAATGTAGGTAAGTTAACTTTTAAGCATGAACTGAACTGAATTTTCCCCATGTCCCTTGTTGTGGCAGCCTTTTGAATGTGAGCAATCCAACCTATACAGACACAGAAACACACAGAGGGAGAGTTGTGGTTCTTTTTCTTTTAATCAAATGAAGGGCAACAGAGAGATTCAATGAATAAATTTGTAGCATAAGTATGACAAGTGTGATAGGAATTTTATGGTCTTAGATATATGGTAATGTTCATAACCGCACGTACATAGATCACCACAGGAAGGCCAACCTGGAACCATTTTGATTCCTAAACTGAGCAAATGTTTTCTCTGCAAGGTCAAAATGGAAAAGCCTCCCCATTGTCTTTTCCTTCACAATTAAGGGTATGTCTGCGTTTGAACAGGGTGTGACCTGGTCCAGGAACTAAGTATTTATCACTACAAAAGACTGGCCAGGCTCCTCAGGCAATCCAATCAAGTAACCTGCCAGACAGGAAATAAACAAGGACAGGAGAAAAACAATATTGAAATTTCTGTTTTAAGACCACCTTTTCTGTGATGTATCTGAGGGGTGGTCTTAGGTTACACCCCTTCTGTGATGTATGTATGATGTTTCTGGGGGGTGGTCTTGATCTACAGGATGGGAATTTCAAAAGTCTTTATAAGCCCTTGCACACCATTTTTCTGGGTCCTCCTCCTTTTCTGCGTGTGAGGGGAGCACCCTGTTCCAACAGATCAATAAAGATCAAGCTTACTAGCTGCTTTGCTTCTCAATATTCTCTGGTTGGCCTCTGTTATTTTCTCCTACCAATAGGGAACCTATGTAAGGACTCTATATGGGCTCTTGGATACCCCATAAGGGAAAAGGGCAATTTTTTGTTTACAACAAAGTGTAGTGGTCACCTTTGTGCCAGGAATGTATTTTATTTTCTAACAGCAAAGGCACACACAGAGAGAAAGAATAGCAGGGCTGGAGGTAGAGATGAACGGATCTGTCAATTTCATTCTCTCTCACTTTCTTAATTTTTTAACCTTGTCTTCAGTTCTCCACATTTCTATATCAGTTTGAAATTTTTAAAAACAAAAGTCATTCTGAAAATTCACCAGCATTTAAACACACATTTATCCTGATATATATGTTAATGTATGCATTTTTTATCTTACATGCATACTTTTGCAAAATTGTCTCCCCTAGAATTATGCATTTTTGTATGCTCTTTTCACCAATATATTTCTTTAGACCAGCATACCTAAATATTTTGGTACACATTAGTTGGCTGGAGAACTGCTTTGTAAAATGCAGAGAAGTGTGAATTTCACAGGATAGCTGTGTTTCGGTCCCCATATAGTTTAAGAAAGTCAAAATTATGTGGGCTCACTTTTAAATGGGAACTGAATTGAAATTCACCCCCATCCTAGTTGGAGAAGACCTTGTAGGCCATTGAGCACGGTCTCTTACTCAAAGCAGGAAGCTGATGGTCACATGATGAGGAAAGAAAGCTTTCATTGGAACCTTCCACTGCATCTGAAGTGCTGAATTGTTTCTACAGTTAAGGTCTTTGGTTAATATGATGTTTGCACTGATAAGCATTGTAAACTCCTCTGGTTCAGGAGGAGACACTGCTGGGCCACTTTGCATTTGGCCTCTTTGACCGATTGGCAGCAAACACTTTTAAAACACATGCAAAATGTTTTCTAAAAGTTCAGTCCTTTTGGACCAACATTCTGGCTGGGGTGCTAAGTGGACTTGGACCTGTGACAGAACGCTAAGTCATTTCATCATGAAATGACTCATTCCATGTTTTTTGTTCACAGGCAACAGCTGATCTGACCTCGCAGCAGCAGTGTAGCTTGGCAGCCCTACCATTCTGGGCCAGGGCAACTCCCAACACCGGTAGAAGGGAATAAAAAGGTTGTTTGTGTCCATGTTGGGAAATTCATATTGGTTCTGCAGTTTTGCTGCAGTGCAATGGAGCATAAGACCCCTAGGCTGCATTTCACAGCTTATTTACTCCAAAGAAGTCCTATTAAAATGAAGCTGTGGGGAAGGGGGGAACTTCAGTCACTGCAACTGCGGAAGCATTGTTGTGCTCATTTGACCTGACACTCCTGTGCAGATCCTGTTTTCTCAACTAAAGGCTTAACTCCACTTGTTGTTATTGTTGTTTAGTCGTTTAGTTGTGTCTTCCACTGCCTCCCGCAGTTTAGTCAAACTCATGCTGGTAGCTTCGAGAACACTGTCCAACCATCTCATCCTCTGTCGTCCCTCTGTCGTCCCCTTCTCCTTGTGCCCCCCATCTTTCTCAACATCAGGGTCTTTTCCAGGGAGTTTTCTCTTCTCATGAGGTGGCCAAAGTATTGGAGTCTCAGCTTCAGGAACATGTTCAGAGGAGGGCAACCAAAATGGTCAAAGGCCTGGAAACGATTCCTTATGAGGAACGGCTAAGGGAGCTGGGCATGTTTAGCCTGGAGAAGAGGAGGTTAAGGGGTGATATGATAGCCATGTTCAAATATATAAAAGGATGTCACATAGAGGAGGGAGAAAGGTTGTTTTCTGCTGCTCCAGAGAAGCGGACATGGAGTAATGGATCCAAACTACAAGAAAGAAGATTCCACCTAAACATTAGGAAGAACTTCCTGACAATAAGAGCTGTTCGACAGTGGAATTTGCTGCCAAGGAATGTGGTGGAGTCTCCTTCTTTGGAGGTCTTTAAGCAGAGGCTTGACAACCATATGTCAGGAGTGCTCTGATGGTGTTTCCTGCTTGGCAGGGGGTTGGACTCGATGGCCCTTGTGGTCTCTTCCAATTCTATGATTCTATGATTCTATGATTCATCCTTCCAGTGAGCACTCAGGGCTGATTTCCTTAAGAATGGATAGGTTTGATCTTCTTGCAGTCCATGGGACTCTCAAGAGTCTCCTCCAGCACCGTAATTCAAAAGCATCAATTCTTCAGAGATCAGCCTTCTTTATGGTCCAGCTCTCACTTCCATACATCGCTACTGGGAAAACCAGAGCTTTAACTCCACTTACTTTGTGTGATTTACTGCTGGCTTGCTCACTCCTGACACCTATGTGTGTGTTTATAGAAACAGTGTGCAGTTCAGAGATATCTCTGAAAGCCTGAACTTTTTGCCGTAAGGAAAGTGTCGGGAAAACACACTGAAAAGTGTGGGGTAACATTTGCTTTGACACGCCATCTAACCTCCCTGTGAACAAATTAGGATGCATGCTCACTAAATAGTCGGACTCATCTAATATCTCTGCAAACAGGGTGTAATTTTTTTAAAAAAAGGTAAAGGACCCCTGGATGGTTAAGTCCAGTCAAAGGCGACTATGGAGTTGTGGTGCTCATCTTGCTTCAGGCCGAGGGAGTCAGTGTTTGTCCATAGACAGCTTTCTGGGTCATGTGGCCAGCATGACTAAACCGCTTCTGGCGCAACGGAACACTGTGACGGAAACCAGAGCACATAGAAATGCCGTTTACCTTCCCGCCGCCGTGGTACCTATTTATCTACTTGCAGTGGCATGCTTTGAAACTGCTAGGTTGGCAAGAGCTGGGATAGAGCAACAGGAGCTCACCCGTCGCAGGGATTTGAACCACTGACCTTCTGATCAGCAAGCTCAGTGGTTTAGACCACAGTGAGAGGAAAGGCCCACTGGAGTCAATGGAGATTACTTCTCAGTAGATATATGTATGCAATTGCATTGTAAATCACCTTGGTCCAAATCCATTGCTGTAATCACTAAACTGACTCTGGACCTTATATTTTGATGTATCTTGAAAGAAGATGTGTGCACCTGTGTTTTTTTTTGAAATGTAAACTTTTCTGAGCAGGAACAACTTTGCTCATGTGGATGATGTTCTATACATCCCAAAAATACTCTACAGGAATGTATTCTGCATGTCTGTCCTCCGTTTTTTCATGGCATTCGTAATTTGAACCGAGGTTTAGTTTATGTAATAATCTAAACCTTGGTTCAAATGACGAGGGCAATGGAAAAACTGAAGGGAAGCATGCAAACTACATCTTTCCATTAAAACAGTGCATTTTGTCTGTCTAATCTGTCTAGCTACCTAAACAACATCTGTATTTGTAGCGGGGGTAATTGCGGACTATTGCTAATGTTACGGCTAAACAGTTGCTTCTCAGTAAGAATCAAGTTGTAGGCAAATTAATTTCAGGGACGGAAACTGTAGATGCCTTGCCACTTTGAAGGGCTTACATTTAAACACTTTCCCTAAATCCAAGAAGCAAGAACACATTCCAAAACACTTATTAATCCCACTGCTGACTTTAATGAAACTTTGAAGCATAATATTTTTATTTGTTATGGTTGCTAAGTATGTTGCTAAGTTATACACTCAGAAGCCTGGCTCCTGTGATGTTTGTGTAATCTGACCATGTATACTGTACTGAGGGATTTCTTTAGTCGAACGGGCCAAATTTAGTTGTACTTCGAAGCTACAAAAAAGTGCCATTTATTCGCCTCCCATGTGCTATTTTTTCCTTGACAACACAAATACATGTAATTATAGGTAAACAAATGTTTGTTGGAGGGACTTGGTCTTTACATCATCTTCTGTTAATTTTGTACATTACAGTATTTATTTTGCACCTGTAAGAGGAAAAAGTTTGACTGTAGAATATACTGTTAGAGATTTATTCAATAAACTAACAAAATTTTGTTGTTGTTGTTTAGTTGTTTAGTCGTTTAGTCGTGTCCGACTCTTCGTGACCCCCTGGACCAGAGCACGCCAAGCACTCCTGTCTTCCACTGCCTCCCACAGTTTGGCCAAACTCATGCTGGTAGCTTTGAGAACACTATCCAACCATCTTGTCCTCTGTTGTCCCCTTCTCCTTGTGCCCTCCATCTTTCCCAACATCAGGGTCTTTTCCAAGGAGTCTTCTCTTTTCATGAGGTGGCCAAAGTATTGGAGCCTCAGCTTCAGGATCTGACCTTCCAGTGAGCACTCAGGGCTGATTTCCTTAAGAATGGAGAGGTTTGATCTTCTTGCAGTCCATGGGACTCTTAAGAGTCTCCTCCAGCACCATAATTCAAAAGCATCAATTCTTTGGCGATCAGCCTTCTTTATGGTCCAGCTCTCACTTCTATACATCACTATTGGGAAAACCATAGCTTTAACTATATGGACCTTTGTTGGCAAGGTGGTATCTCTGCTTTTTAAGATGCTGTCTAGGTTTGTCATTGCTTTTCTCCCAAGAAGCAGGCATCTTTTAATTTCGTGATACAAATGAAATATTTATTGGGTAACACAGTGCATGGAGGTTTCCTCTCTTGACTTTCTTAAATGATAGTCACTTTAAGATGATTCTTTTCTGTATAAATAACACCAAGGTTGCAGGTTCAATCCCTGTATAAGACATTGCATTGTAGAGATTATCCTCAGGATCCCTCCCAACACTACAATTCTATGATTCTCTAAAGCAGCTATTTTTCCATCTATAAGATGCCCCCATGTATAAGACACCCCCCTATTTTTAGGGACTCCAATTTAAGAAAATAGGGGGAGATACTACTATCCGTGTATAAGATGAGCCCAGATCTTGAACATTATTTTAGAGTAAAAAACCATAGTCTTATACATGGAAAAGTACAGTAATTAATAAAAACACCATTCTTCCTTTTTATGTGCATGAGAAGACTAAAAATACACTGGAATTTACATGCCCCAAACAATGACTTGAGTTGAATAGGAATGACAGTATGGTAAATTCAGAGTAGCCTTCCTTCTCCAGATTTTGTTGGACTCTACCTCCAGTAAGTCTCAGGCAGCACAGTACTATGCAGGACCAAGAATAAATGATTTTAAAACCTTTTAATTAATTAATGGCTCAGTTTTCCATGGTCAGTGTATGTCTTGTTATCATAAACTTTCCTTAAATAATGTAACTGCTATTTAAACAAGCCATGCTCAGCCAATCCCAAGTTTCCCTGACTTTATTTCCTACATGAGTAGAGTGATGTTAACAGATTTGATCCAGCCGTAGTTCAGTAATTTTTAAACACCATTGATTTCAGTGGGGGACAGTTAGTCTGCAATCCTATACCCATGTGCCTGGGAGCAAGACTCATTGAACTGAGGCTTAATTCTAAAAATGCATGTATGGACATGAATATGTGCATTGCCTCAAAGCAGTTTCCTGCAAAACAACATCTAATATAGCACATTTTTGCATGTTATTTTTTGCTAGTATATGCATTTTTAGGCACACTTTGTCCCAGTTTATGCATTTCTGTACATTTTACTTGGCTAGAGAACCACACTGCAAATATGGAGGCGTGTGAGTTTCAAAGAATAGAAGTTTCGGTTCACATATTGTTTTGCAAAGTGAGAATTGGGTAGCTTCACCTTTTTAAAAAAAGATGCACCTCTTTACTCTGGCTTTTGGTGCTTGAGATCCAGCTTAATTATGTGATTATAAATTGTTTTAAGCTGGTTTTAATTGCTGCAATGCACTCTGGGACCTTAGGGCAAAGGGCAGGTAATAAATTGAAATTAATAATAACCATACTAACGAATGCAAGCTGAATCTATTTTCTCCCTGATTCTACTGGTAGCTCTCCTAGCAATTTGCAATAGATTGGCAAGGGCTTATGACTTCCAGTTGTCTAACAATGGCCCTGTTCCTGCCTATAAACGTTGGTCTACAGAGCTTGGACTGTTAGAAGTGTCGTTTAATGTTCGTTCCACATCTGTTAGGAATCCTGCTTTACATGTGGCAGTGTTGCAGGAACCCCCCCCAATCATTCAGTTTGTACAAACATGACACACACACACACGACATACGCGATGTTTCTGTTATAAATTCATAGTAAATCAACCATACATCGGATTTACACCGGTCCACTTTTATTTTAAATGGACCCAGGTGGCGCTGTGGGTAAAAGCCTCAGCGCCTAGGACTTGCCGATCGAAAGGTCGGCGGTTCGAATCCCCATGGCGGGGTGCGCTCCTGTCGCTCGGTCCCAGCGCCTGCCAACCTAGCAGTTCGAAAGCACCGCCGGGTGCAAGTAGATAAATAGGGACTGCTTACCAGTGGGAAGGTAAACGGCATTCCGTGTGCTGCGCTGGCTCGCCAGATGCAGCTTGTCACGCTGGTCACGTGACCCGGAAGTGTCTGCGGACAGCGCTGGCTCCCGGCCTCTAGAGTGAGATGAGCGCACAACCCTAGAGTCTGTCAAGACTGGCCCGTACGGGCAGGGGTACCTTTACCTTTACCTTTTACTTTTATTTTACTCCATGAGGGAAGGACTATCAAAGGGGGATGGTTTGATATAGGATGGCCATAATCCCTTAACTGTACCAGCACATACACAGGAGCCCTACCCAGTTGGCATGACAACCTTGATGGTCCCAGACAGAAGACCATCAAGGTCACAAAGGACTTGCATATGGGAGTGGATTTAACATGGACTGGAACAAAGGATAATGATCAGATCTTCCCTCTGGGGGCAGGAAACTGCCAGCTCCCCTTTGTCCTCTGGAAATGACTCATGGGGAGGGGGAAAGGAGGAACCAGCCAGGTGACATGATACTGAGGTTACCTCCACAACTCCTCCCTCAACCCCTCCTTTTTGTGATGTGTCAATGATGTAGTCATGATGTAGTTGTGATGTAGTTCTAGGGGTGTAGTTTGGGGGATTAGTAACTAATAAAAGTTGGGGTCTTCTTTTGTTCTGGGCTTCCATTTTGTTTCACCTGGTGGCAGGTGGGAGTCCTATCGTGGCAGTCTTCAATAAAGACCAAGCCTACTGGCTGCTGTTTTGCTCTGTTATTCCTGGCTGGTGTCCTTGTTTTTTTGTCGGATTTCTCCGTTAACAGCAGCATCTATGTTTTGGAAGTCCCCGCCTAGTAACATGAGACAGGCATGCTCTTTATACTATTTTAGACTCATTTTTAATTTTTAAAAAATAGATATATAATTTAGTATTTGCTTTAAAATGTTGCTTATTTTCTCTGTGTATTATTTCCCCTCTCTGTATATTATTGATCATTATTTTATATTGTGTTACATATACCACACAGAGTTCTTTTTAAAAGTGTTGAGTGTATAGGTAAAGGTAAAGGGACCCCTGACCATTAGGTCCAGTTGTGGCCGACTCTGGGGTTGCAGCGCTCATCTCGCTTTACTGGCTGAGGGAGCCGGTGTACAGCTTCTGGGTCAAGTGGCCACCATGACTATGCCGCTTCTGGCGAACCGGAGCAGCACACAGAAACACCATTTACCTTCCCGCTGGAGCGGTATCTATTTACCTATAATTATAGGTAAAGGTAAAGGGACCCCTGACCATTAGGTTTAGTCGTGACTGACTCTAGGGTTGCGGCGCTCATCTCATTTTATTGGCCGAGGGAGCCGGCGTACAGCTTCCGGGTCATGTGGCCAGCATGACTAAGCCGCTTCTGGCGAACCAGAGCAGCGCATGGAAACGCCGTTTACCTTCCCGCCGGAGCGGTACCTATTTATCTACTTGCACTTTGATGTGCTTTCGAACTGCTAGGTTGGCAGGGACTGAGCAATGGGAGCTCACCCCATCGTGGGGATTCAAACTGCTGACCTTCTGATCGGCAAGCACTAGGCTCTGTAGGGCCACCCGCGTCCCTGTGTATATACATACATACATACATACATACATAATAAAGTATATTTATGTGTGTGTGTGTATATACATAATAAAGTAAACAACTTTTATTAGGCCAATGGAGTGAAGAAAGCTAAGCAGGAATGCAACATACATAGGGCCATATGCTGCCTTATACTGAGTCAGATCATTGGTCCATCTAGCACTGTACAGTATTGTCGACATAGCATTTGCAGCCCTACCTGGAGATGCTGGGTATTGAATCCAATACATCCTGCCTGCAAAGAAGATGCTTTGTCACTGAGATACAGCCCTTGCCTATAGCAAAGGTGCGTGGGAAGCTGCCTTGTACAGAATCAGGGCATTGGACCATCTACAGTAGCTTTGGATTGTTTATGTCGCTGGCAGTGGCTCTCCAGGGTTATGGAAGTCAATGGAAAGAAGGGGAACATGTATTCAGATTAACTGGAACAGTTGGATGGGAATCATCTAGTGGGCTTTTCAAACAACCTAGGGGATCATCCAAGTCTTGCTGATGCAAGTCTTTGTAGTACCTGAGGAAGGCAGGGAGGCAACCTGCACCAGAACTGGAGACAGTATTCCTGGTGTGGTCTGACCAAGGCAGAATAGAGTGAAACTATTACAGTACTTCCCTTGATCTGGACGCTATGCTTCTGTTGCTGCAGCCCAGATTAGCTAGACTCAGCTTGGCTCATGATAGGGCCGGCCCGACATCTGAACAATTCTTGAAATTACAGTGGTACCTCTGGTTAAGAACTTAATTTGTTCCGGAGATCCATTCTTAACCTGAAACTGTTCTTAACCTGAGGTACCACTTCAGGTAATGGGGCCTCCCGCTGCCGGAGCACGATTTCTGTTCTCATCCTGAAGCAAAGTTCTTAACCTGAGGTACTATTTCTGGGTTAGCGGAGTCTGTAACCTGAAGCGTCTGTAACCTGAAGTGTCTGTAACCTGAAGCGTCTGCAACCCGAGGTACCACTGTACCTTTTTGGGGACCAATATACTAAAAACTGATATAGAAAAAATAGGGGTGCTTGGCTTTTTCTGCCCAACTCCCCAAGGGACTGGGCCCCCTAAGTCCATGATCGGTCAGAAATGAATGGATGGAGGCAGGATGCAGTGAAAGCAAGGCAGATCTTTATTTTTCTGTTGCATCTGAGTTCCCACCCCTCCTTGCAAGGAGGCAAGAGCAGTGGCGTCGCAAGGGGTGGGGGTGGGTTGCCCCGGGTGCCATGTCTGGAGGGATGACAAGAAGGCACCCCGCGGGGTGCTCACCCCGCCACCCCTGAGCGCGGCAGCGCGAGCAGCTATCGCACTGCCGTAGCCACATGTGAAGGATCCCTCCGCCGGCACCGCTGGGAGCAGAGGATCCTGCCACTGTCTGTACGGTGCTCGGGCAGCTATGTACAACACATGCGCAGTGTCACATGCATGTGCTGTACGTAGCGATGCCACACATGCGTTGTACGTAGCGATGCTATGCATGCGCTGTACGTAGCAAAGCTGCACATGCGTCATATGTAGCGACACCACACATGTGCTGTATGTAGCAATGCCGCACATGTGTCGTACGTAGCGATGCCACGCATGCATCATACGTAGCAGGGCAACGCATGCGCAGCCAGCGGTTTGCCCCGCCCCTTAACCTTTGTTTGCCCCTAGGTAAGAGAGAGACAGAAAAAAGAAGAAACATCTTTTTTAAGGGTTTGCATTTTGGCGTGGAGAAGAAGCACATCTCCTCTACAAACAGAAATTATATCACACAAAAGGTGGGGTTATCATAACAAACACACGTGCAGAATCCCAGCTCTTGACACTGCTGTTATTTCATCAACAATCTCTGTAGCCTTCGGCAGCAACATAGATTTGTTTTGTTTTTTAAAAATATTTTATTAAGGATTTTCTTGTTTTACAGAAGTAAGTGTAATGCCTCGTATTTTTTCCCCATGTAACATTTTTACAAATCCATTTCATTTGTTGAGGCATTAGGGGGAGAAGGGAAAAAAAAGAAAGGAAGGAAAAAGAAAGGGGGGTGGGGGGAGGGAAGATGGATGGGGGTGGGGTCGGGTGGCGATGTTTCTATTATGCTTAATGTATGTAGAGTTTGGTGTCAGCGTTACTTGTGTTCCTTTGGTGGTGAGAGAGGTTGGGGTTGGCCTAGGGTGTGATTGGCTGTGGTGATCTTTGTTTTCGTGTGTGAGTGAGGTGGGTGGGTGTTTTGGATCAGGTTAGCCATATTGATTTGTATGCTGTTGGTGGATTATTGTCATTGCCTTGTTGGGCTGTGTATGTGATAAAGGGGAGCCATACCGGGGTGAAGGCGTCTTCTTCTGTTTGTCCCCGTGTCAGTTTCAGTTTATTAGTTAATTTTTCTAGTAGGGCTGTTTCCCATACTATTTGGTACCATTGGTCCATGCTTACTCCTGACAGGTCTCTCCAGTGTCTGGTTATGGTGTTTCTGGCTGCTGAAAGTAGGTGGGTTATGAGTTCTTTGTGGTGTAAATGGGCATTGTTGTCTTGGCAGCAACATAGATGATCACGGGATTATTAGGTAACAATAGGGCACTGACAGGCCTTAAACCAAAGGTGATCTTGCAGACTTGAGAAAAAAACCACAAGTATTTCCTACGAAGAAAGAAATCCTTCCAGGAAACAACATTGTCCGACAATGGATTCCATATGTATAAATAAAAACCTGAAGGTTAGCATGGGACTGTGCAGGATCCAAAACCGTTCTCAGCTGCCACAGGAGCATATTCTCTGCGGTCAGCCGTGTGACTTCAACGAGCTTGACACTAATGACTTTTCAGTGTTTTTTGGAGATCACCCACACTTGAGGGCTTAAGGACTGTTCCGAAGCCAGCTGAACTCCAGGCAACATTTCCATCTAATGGTAGATCGTGTCCTAGTAGTGTAAGCTTTATTAAGGCACTGGGATCAGATTATCAGAATATCCAGGGACTCGCAGTCACCACTCGCTAGCGAATGAGCCTCTCTGCTTGCCGTTATGTAATGCTGTGTGCGTTTCACTTTGGCTGGTAAGCTCCGTTTTTATGTAACTCATCCCAGATCAGCTGATTTCCTTCAGAGTCTTAGAGCTGATTTTCCACCAGTATAAGTGGATAGAAGAACTTGTTTGAAATTAACCTTACCATGCAAGGTTTTTGTTCTTGTTTAGTCATTTCGTCGTGTCCGACTCTTCGTGACCCCATGGACCAGAGCACGCCAGGCCCTCCTGTCTTCCACTGCCTCCCCCAATTTGATCAAACTCATGCTGGTAGCTTCGAGAACACTGTCCAACCATCTCGTCCTCTGTCATCCCCTTCTCCTTGTGCCCTCCATCTTTCCCAACATCAGGGTCTTTTCCAGGGAGTCTTCTCTTCTCATGAGGTGGCCAAAGTATTGGAGCCTCAGCTTCAGGATCTGTCCTTCCAGTGAGCGCTCACTGTGTGCAATTAGTACAGGCAATTCCCCAGTTACATGCTGGAATGTAACCTATGGTACAAAGGTAAGTGTCAGATCCATTGTCCCAGCCATGTTTGCCTCTGGCCTCACTCACCAGTAGCATGGAGACCCCAGACTGAAAAAGGTCCCCCCCCTCTGATTTATTTCATCCAGTTCAGTAGTAGTAGTAGTAGTAATAATAATAATAATAATAATAATAATTTATTATTTGCACCCCACCCATCTGGCTGGGTTTCCCCAGCCACTCTGAGCGGCTTCCACAAAGACCAAAAATACACTAATATGTCATACATTAAAATCTTCCCTGAACAGGGCTGCCTTAAGATGTCTTCTGAATGTTAGGAAGTTGTTTTTCTCTTGGACATCTGGTGGGAGGGCGTTCCACAGGGCAGGCGCCACTACCAAGAAGGCCCTCTGCCTGGTTCCCTGTAGCTTTGCTTCTCGCAATGAGGGAACCACCAGAAGGCCCTCGGCGCTGGACCTCAGTGTCTGGGCAGAACGATGGGGGTGGAGACGCTCCTTCAGGTATACAGGGCCGAGGCCGTTTAGGGCTTTAAAGGTCAACACCAATACTTTGAATTGTGCTCGGAAATGTAGTATTCTACAGTGCCAATTATTTTATATAAGCTCAAGTTTATCAGATCTCCCATCACCTGAAAACTGTATATGCCATGCTATTTGGCTTAGATTGACCAAAGATTGATTGGGGAGGAGACGAAGCCCAGTTTCCAGCTGCTTGCTAGCACACATATGGAAGTCATTCCGACCAAAGCCTCATCTTTGGAAGACACAGATGAGCCCCTGCTAAAACTGAGTGCTAGAGGAATTATATAATGGATCCATCACCAAGCAGACCATCTCAGGGTATGATTTATGCCTTTGCATTCTTCCAGGAGTTATTTTTGTTTTCATTTTCTAAACGCTCGCACAAGTAGTCTTTCCTCTCTAAGGGCTATAGCTTTATTTGCGACTGCCTTTCTTACACACAGATGGAACGATGCATTAGGGTTTTGCTTTTCAATAAAAAGAGATTGGACAACATGCAGAGCTGAGTAGACCACTGGTCTCCAAAGTGCTTTGCTGGCATCAATTTCTGGTAGTGCTTTAAAGTATTAATTAGGGTGGGTTTTTTCCTAGCTGAGGGTCATCACTAATTCCTTGCAGGCAATTTGTTCCCCCTATGGATTGTGCTTCAGCTGTAGGGAGGCAGCATTTCATCAGCATTTTCGATAATATTTTGAAAAATATGGTGTGTAGGTTTCCCCCCTGTCAGCTACCTCACCCTGACAAATTCATGGAGAATAAGGCTCCCAATGGCTACTAGCCGTGATGGCTATGCTCTGCCTACATGGTCAGAGACAGTCTTGCTTTCGAATACCAGTTGCCTGAAACCACGGGAAGAGAGCATGCTCTTGAGCGTGAATCCCGTTTGCGGGTTTCCTCCAGGCATCTGGGTGGCCACAGTGAGAACAGAACGCTGGACTGGGTGGGCTACTGGCCTCACCCAGCAGGCTGTTCTCATGTCATTATTGTTGTTGTGATTACAGTCATACCTCATGTTACGTTTGCTTCATGTTACGTTCTTTCAGGTTACGTCGTGCGGCGACCCAGAAGTACCGGAAAGGGTTACTTCCGGCTTTTGCCGCTTGCGCATATGCAGAAGCACTAAATCGCACTTCGCGCATGCACAGAAGACCAAATCCCACTGCATACCTGTGCAGATACAGCGCTTCAGGTTGTGCTCTTTTCATGTTGCGAATGGGCTTCCGGAATGGATCCCGTTCGCAACCCGAGGTACTGCATGCTCCAAGTATTCTTGGCAGCTAGCGGATAGTGTCGGTGCTGAACTACTAAGCATATTTTCCATTGCACCTGAATATTTTTTTCCTACGTTTGTTCTACATCACAGGCTCTTTTACCCATCAAACCATGACTGTTTATCATAATGTGTTCAATGTGTGGTGTGAATGTGGCTCCAGTTGTAGCAGAAGGCCTCTGAAAGGTTAAGTCACTACTTTTATAGCTTCCTTGCTTCCTTAGGAGCCACCTCCCAGGGGCCGAGGTCTCTTTGCCCCCCACTCAATAAAATATTTGAGAGGGCTGCTCCCCCAATATTTTATTCAAGATGGAACCCTTCCTTCCTTCCTTCCTTCCTTCCTTCCTTCCTTCCTTCCTTCCTTCCTTCCTTGTAATCAACACTAGCAAAGAATATAATCTATTATTGCCCACACCAAGTTATCCACTTTACCATTCCTGGAATCTGGCAATCCTGGGCTACTGTGCTTGCATACTTTTAGAGATTTATTTTTTTTAAAAAAAGAAACTAAAACAAACAACCTCGAAGGATTTGGACTGAAACCAAGCTGATGTTGCTCTTCTGCGATTTCTTTTCCCTCCCTTTGCCTGCGTAGTGTTTTTACTGGATCGGTAGATGAGCCCACAACGGAAATCCTCGGAGGGGAACAAGACAGTTTCACAGCTCACTTTGCAGAAGCCAGCTATGTGTCCCAGCATGATTGGGTGTTTGGTTTTCTTTAACCCAATTTCCCGGTGCAGGTTTTACAAGAGATCTTAGGCTGTAATCCTATATACCAGGAGCAGGGAGCTTTTTTCGACCCGAGGGCCACATTCAATTCTGGAATGGGCTCCCTCAGGGTGGTTAGGGGCTCTCCTTCCTTGGAGGTTTATAAGCAGAGGTTGGATGGACACCTGTCATGGATGCTTTAGCTGAGATTCCTGCATTGCAGGGGGTTGGACTAGATGACCCTCGGGGTCCCTTCCTATTCTACAGTTCTATGATTCTACGATTCTATTTCCACAACTGCTTTCAGGGGATGCCCATAGGAAGAAGAAGAAGAAGAGTTTGGATTTGATATCCCGCTTTATCACTACCCGAAGGAGTCTCAAAGCGGCTAACAATCTCCTTTCCCTTCCTCCCCCACAACAAACACTCTGTGAGGTGAGTGGGGCTGAGAGACTTCAGAGGAGTGTGACTGGCCCAAGGTCACCCAGCAGCAGCATGTGGAGGAGCGGGGAATCGAACCCGGTTCCCCAGATTGCGAGTCTATCGCTCTTACCCACTACACCACACTGGCTCTGCTTGCACACACACTCACTGCTTGCACAAAAAGCTTGATTCTGCAGAACTGCCTGGAGCCACGTCAAAGATGATAGAAATCAACTGCCTCGCAGTTATTGAAACAATCAACCTCTGCCAGTTCTTGCTGTTATTCAAATGTCTGCATTTAGGAAGTACAGCGATAAAGATTTCTCTATTTATTTATTTGTTTTGCTTCAGGCAAACATGTTCCCCGCTCTTTCTTGGAATAATTACTCCGCGGAGTACATCAATAAAAGGAAAAGCAGGTTCAAGCAGCAGTGGGTGATTGATGGGCCAAGGCCACAGGGCCTGGCGAAAGGTTCAGCTGTGCCTCGTTTGTTGCTCTCGGATGTTCAAGCCAAAAAGGGTGTGTGTGTGGCTTTCATGCATGCATGCAAGGCAGCCTGTAATATCAACATCTGATGAAGGGATGTGATCTCAAATGCCACAAACCAAATTGCAGTGTCAAAGAAGAGGCAATATTCAAGCTTTCATACGGATAATGGAAGCTGTCTTTTACCTGTTTCACCTGCTTGCTCAAACATCCCCAGTACAAAGGTCTTGCACAGCTACAGGTGAGAGAGAAATGTGGTTCAGGTTGCATCTATTGTTGTTAGTCGTTTAGTCGTGTCCGACTCTTCGTGACCGCATGGACCAGAGCACGCCAGGCCCTCCTGTCTTCCACTGCCTCCCGCAGTTTGGTCAAACTCATGCTGGTAGCTTCAAGAACACTGTCCAACCATCTCGTCCTCTGTCATCCCCTTCTCCTTGTGCCCTCCATCTTTCCCAACATCAGGGTCTTTTCCAGGGAGTCTTCTCTTCTCATGAGGTGGCCAAAGTCTTGGAGCGTCAGCTTCAGGATCTGTCCTTCCAGTGAGCACTCAGGGCTGATTTCCTTCAGAATGGTTTGACCTTCTTGCAGTCCATGGGACTCTCAAGAGTCTCCTCCAGCACCATAATTCAAAAACATCAATTCTTTGGCGATCAGCCTTCTTTATGGTCCAGCTCTCACTTCCATACATCACTAGTGGGAAAACCATGGCTTTAACTATACACACCTTTGTTGGCAAGGTGATGTCTTTGCTTGCATCTATAGGCTGCATCTATAGGTAAGCTAACCTAATTTCTCCTTTCCAAAACAGGGCAAGAACTGAAGCCCAGCCCAGCATCCTGTTCTCACAGTGGCCAACAAGATGGCAAAGATGACCCAAGAACAAGGGCACTCTCTTCCCATCTGGAGAACTTCTCTGAATTTTGTAATGCAGCTCTCCAGCCAAGGCACATGCACAAAAATTCAAGCATTAGAGTGAAGTGTGCATAAATATTCATATATTAAAGAAAAGCACATACAAAAATGCATTTTATTTGGCACTGCTATTTTTCTAGAAAAAGAGTTCACTATAAACGCATCCCTTGTTCTTTTATAACGGCAATGGCCGCCTACCTGAGAGGTGTCAGAACTAAGTTCTGGTGAGTTCTGGCTGAAAAAAGCCCTGATATACTTGCATACACAAAGGTATATGTTACCAAAAAAATTCTCACTAAAATGCTGGCATTTTTTAAAAAATCGCAAACTGATGTGGAAATATGGAGAATTGAATTTAGGATTGGGAAAAATGAGAAAGCGAGAGAACTCAAATTTGACAGATTAACCCATCCCTCCTGGCAGCGTCTGTCTTTGTGGTCTTATATGAACCTCTTTCACATCACCTGCTGCCTGACCCTTTTTCATCTGGAGATGTCAGGGATAGAAGCCGCTGCTATTGTTGGACAATTGGGAGTCTGAAATCCTCATTGATTCAGTTCAAATCACTAGGTCAGGCATGTCCAAAGTCCTTTTGAAATATACTCGGAGTCGAGAGTGGATTTCATGCTCTTTATTCAGCTCATAGTGGAGAGGAGGAATGGCTAGTTCCCCCAAAGTATCTGCTTTATATACATTATTTACACAATGGGCTGCACGTGATTGGCTAATTCCGGGATTCTCCTATAGGCCAATCAGGTTGTGGATTCACTTCCGCCTGGAGCTGGATTGGGTGGCTCCTGCAGACCAATCAGACTGCTGCATTCTGAATCCTATTCTAGGACCAATCAGACTGCTGCATTCTGAATCCTATTGTTCTAGGACCAATCAGACTGCTGCATTTTGGATCCTATTCAACTCAGTACATAACACCTTTTCAGGGCTTAATCCAGCCCGCTGGTCAATTTAATCCAGCCCTCGTGGCAGTGTATGTCCTTGAGTTAAATCGTAAAAAAAGCTCAACAACTTCGGCCCTCACGCATGTTCACTTCACCAAACTGGCCCTCTTTGAAAAAAGTTTGGGCACCCCTGCACTAGGTGATCTGCCTTTTGATTACCCTTGCAATGTCCTGTACCAAACACAGACACTGCATGCGAGTGGGCATTCCATGCATGAAGGATATTAAAGACTACCAAGACAAGGGAAAACCAGTCTTAAAGGTTCTGTAAATTCCACCAGGTGAAAAAAATGCATTAGATTAACACTTTGCCCTGTGTTTTGCTTTCCTATGCATACTCTTGGACCCAACAGCTCGGGTGTTAAGTCTGTCTTGTCAAAGGTAGAGGCTATTTTTATGACACTGGGACATAAATGGAACTTTCAGCCGTGCATGAACACACTTGCGATTCCATCGCTACCCCTGCATCAACAACTTTCAACCTCAAATATATCGCCTGGGGAATTCTAGCTAATGTAAACTTCCTTATGCAACCGAAGTCAGGTAAGAGCGACTGAATAAACACAAGTCTGCCTTTTTAAAGCCAAATGCATATAAAACAGCCTTTGCAGTGTATTAAGGGGGGGGGGGGGAGCGCAGGGCATGTAAACTCTCTATTGTCCTGGAGACTGAATGTCTACCCTTGTACTGCAATAAAGGTGAAGGTAAAGGACCCCTGACAGTTAAGTCCAGTCACAGATGACTCTGGGGTTGTGGGGCTCATCTCGCTGTACAGGCCGAGAGAGCCGGCGTTTGTCCACAGACAGTTTTCCTGGGTCATGTGGCCAGCATGACTAAGCCACTTCTGGCGTATTGGAACACCGAAACCAGAGCAATGCATGGAAACACCATTTACCTTCCTGCCGGAGCGGTACCTATTTATCTACTTGCACTTTTTTGGCGTGCTTTCGAACTGCTGTTGTACAGCAATAGGCAGCTCCATTCTTCATTTCAGGTGAAAGTAGATGTGATGTCACTAAAAGATGCAAAGGTACAGACACCCTGCAACGCTGGAGCAAATTGTCTTCTGCAAGGAACTGGTACCCGACGATGGAGCTTCTCGCTTGCAAAGTGAGCCAGAAAGCAGTGTGGGTGGTATATCTGGACTTGTGTTTGTTTGTTTGTTAATAATGTAAGATTCACTTTATACCAACACACATAAGATATAAACACAAACAAGAGCAAATGTAAGAATACAGGAAAAATCAGAAATAACAAAGGGGTCCACGTATCCACTCTCTTGATTTGTCAGCAAAATTGGAAGATGTGAGGAGATGCCTTTTAGTAGAAACATCAAGAAGTCCATTATTTCCCACACTGGCAATTCCAAAGAGTCCCCAAGGTCTGGTATAAAAGACAAAATCTGACCACACAGCATGAAAATGTTCTAGATTTAAGCCTTTGGAAACATATATATTGAGTTATCTTTCCTGCAATCACCAAGCTCCACACATTTTTATATACAGAGGTATTTGCAGACGCTGCAAAATCTTCCATTTTTTGTGTGCTGTGAATATTCTAGCTGCTGCCAACAGCCATATTACCAATTCTTTAGATTGCAGTCTTTGAGTGTGACCATCCCATATATTTAGAAGCGAACAATGTTGGGTCATTTGTAACATAGCATATAAGGTAGTGAATACCTTACATAAGACCAGATATTTGTGGGGGGTGGGGGCAGGGACATTGACAATCTTTGGCTAGTTCCTTGGCAAAATATCTGCACTTTGTGTTCATATCCTGAGTACTGGCCAGGATCAGGAATCCCTTGGTCTGTGTGCTGGAACACCAAATAGTGAGGCATTTGGAATTGTACTGTAGAAGAAGAAGTGAGGTTGATGCTCTTCCAAATGCCAGCATACCGCTACTCCTCAAGAATCCCATTATTTCCTCCTGTCTTGGGCTGGCTAAAAATGATGTCCAGGCTTGAATTTCGGGCTGAGCAACACTCCACCTACTATTGAGCTCAAGCAATGACTTTTTGCTCTTCAACCCTAGACTACAGCCATCATGACGGAAGGCAAGAGTGGGGAACCCTTTTCAGCCTAAGGGTCACCTGAATCCCTTAACCAAAAGAATGCCCAGGGTCAGAGCCCACTCAAAGTGCCAATAAATAGGACCAGCACCACATTCAGCACCAAGGAGAGCAACAGGTAACTACAGATGTTGCTACAAAGCCCAATGACAACTGTAGTGATTCTAATTCTCCCTCCTGTCAGCTGGAATGATCTTGCAGGGGCAGTGCCCTGATTTCTAGCGTCACATGCTAGTGGCACTTCATAGGTGATGTGCCTGGTGCTGCCAGATCAAGCAGAGGTTCCTTGAAATGTGAGGGACCTTGAGTGTTGGTAGATTCCTAGGGAATAGAACTGAAGCTCCATGGACAGATCTCATTGGTCATGGGTAAAGGATCATGTCTCCTCTTGAGGGGAAAGTGGTTAAGTTCTGAAACACTTCTACCGCAAATGGAACCAAAGGAGGCATTGTTTTCATTCCTTCTGCATTTATGTTCTGATATATACCATATTTTTTTGTCTATAAGACGCCCCCATGTATGAGACGCCCCCTATTTGGGGGGACTCAGATTTAAGAGGGATGTGGGTGGCGCTGTGGGTTAAACCACAGAGCCTAGGACTTGCCAATCAGAAGGTTTGCGGTTCGAATCCCTGCGATAGGGTGAGCTCCTATTGCTTGGTCCCAGCTCCTGCCAACCTAGCAGTTTGAAAACACGTCAAAGTGCAAGTAGATAAATAGGTACCACTCCGGCGGGAAGGTAAACGGCGTTTCATGTGCTGCTCTGGTTCGCCAGAAGCGGCGTAGTCATGCTGGCCGCATGACCCGGAAGCTGTACGCCGGCTCCCTCGGCCAGTAAAGCGAGATGAGCGCCGCAACCCGAGTCGGTCACAACTGGACCTAATGATCAGGGGTCCCTTTACCTTTACCAGATTTAAGAAAATAGGGGAAGATGGCCCAGTGTATAAGACGCCTCCTAATTTTTGACATTATTTTTTAGGGAAAAAACCTAGTCTTATACACGGAAAAATACGGTCGTTCTTTCATAAATGGGCTCCAAGAAGCAGCTTGTGAACATGGTCTTCTCCTTGTCGTTCTCCTTCCGAATACATGATCAGTGCTAATCACCAGAAAGCAGAGGAGAGAAGGAAAAGGGAGTGTCTGGATTCAGCCTCTTTGTTAGGGGATCATTTGTTAGCAGAGAATGCACTGCTGATTGTTCAGGGATGCATGTGCATTGCAGAACCCTCACGATGTGCCCACAGGTTCTTAACGGACCTCCCTTCTCCATCCCACACTAGCATACTTACCTACCTCACCCTTTGGCATAAACATAACTCAGAACCATAAGTGTAATCTCGCGCCAAAGATTGTGGGTGCCCACAACGAAGGGCTTCAACTTTGCCCATTGATTTTGTGGGGGACCAGCCCCACAAATATATTATTGTGAGTGCTGAAGCACACATGGCCCCCTGGGTGTGGAAGATTGCTTTTCTCCATAGCTTGCCCTTTCTGGGTCAAGACACATGCATCTTTCTGGTGGCCTTCTGATGTGATGTTGGTGAGTTTTCCACTCACAAGTTCAATTTTAGACAAAGGAATGTCAGTGGAAGGAGGATTTGTTGCCCAGTTAAACTTTGTGAAGACCTAAAACCGGATGAATTCTGTAAGCCCCCCCCCCCCCCTCTTCTCAAAGGCAGAGTAATAAATTTATTTAACAGAGACTAAATGCTGGTGAGAAAGCAATGGGCAGATCTTGGTACACAGCGTTTCCAACTGGAAATGAACTCTGCATGACAGCTTTATTTTATTTTCCTGGGAATTTAAGGCCCCTGATCTCCTGGATAATAAAATTCCTAATATTCTGAGTTTAATTGCAGATAAATCACAAGCCTTGCTCTTTTTTTGAAACAGACAAATCTCTCTCTTTTTTTTTAAGCTATCCCTTCCAAGCGTTTCCACTCAATCCGCTGCACTCATTTTCCTCCGTTGGAGGACAGAACTATGTTTGTCACATGACCTGTCCTATGTAGGGAAAGAGAGAAATCTAGTTCAGTTCACATTTAAAGGGGCACTGCCCAAAACAATATGAGAACTGAAACACAGTCATTCTTCTGCCTTTGCACTTGTACACATTTTACAATGTTCTCCTACCACTTTACAAAAATGCATATAATAGGGGGAAGGGTACGCAAAAATGAATATATTAGTGACATAACATAGAAATATAAATTGTATTCAGGTAATTTGCTTGCAAAAAATGTGCAGGTGACTCAAAACTGCTTACAAAAATGTGTTTATAGTAAGAGAAATTCACACTAAGCTGCTGATGAATTTCATGAGATTTTTGATTTTTTTAAATTGCAAATTGCCAAAATGCGGGGAACTGAATTTAAGATGGGAAAAATAAGAAATTGAGAAAACGGAAATGGACAGATCCTCCCTTCCCTCGTCTTCAGCCCCCTAAATTATCCAGCTGCATCAAGCGCAATGAAGGACACTACCCTGTTGCCATTAAAATGCAGCTGCCAATCTAGTCATCTTCTGTTTGAGTGAGTACCATAGGCGTCACCTTTGCGGGACACTTTTCTCTGCCGGATGAGCATTGGAGAAACCATGCACACACTTAAATGTCACTTATCCAAGAGACTGCGCTAAAAGCTGGATCTGGTAGGATTAATCTGAGCACATAGAGCTGAAAGAGGAAGTGGGAAAGAGTGTCTCTTGTTATGTACTGAAGTTCTCACGCTGGGCCAGCAGGGGGATACTGTAGATAGTTCAGGTCAACATATGCAAATAAGGGATCGAAAGTGACGTTCAGTGATTGGATAGTTACAGAAAATGGTTACTGTCGCGTTCTAGTGGAGCTCTATATAAACAGGCTGGCTGAACCCTTCAGTTCAGTTCTGTTCTGGCCTGTGAATAAACAAGAGCTGTTTGAAGAATTGCTGTGTCGTCTGATATGTTCACCCACAACTTAACATCTCTCCTCCAACTTCCTTCTTCAGCTCTATGTGTTTTCCCTTCAGCTTTATGCATTTTTTGAAGAAGGAAAAAGGCAACCACCCTCACCAGCTGATGGTCAAGGGGGCAGTGGGGGGGGGGAAATGGCAAAGACCCTTCATAGGTACCAGGGAAATATCTCAAGGGTGCCATCATGTCCATTTGCCCCATACTGGCAACTCCTGGATTATGTGTTTAAATGCTGGAGGTACAAATGCACAGGACTTGTGAGAAACTGGCTGTACATATGAAGCCCCATTTAAAAGAAGAGGGAATCTCAAGGAGAGAGTTGTTGGCTTATGCTTCCAAAAAAAAGGGAGCACAGCTCCAGGTTTGCCTCCACATTTGTTGCATTCCATTCTAACACGATTGCACATGTTCATAGGCAAAAGATACGAGCTGATAAATATGTTATTTGACCTACATATTTGAGTACATAGGTACAATGATTTTATTTTTTTATTTTAAAAAACCCCTCAGTTTGCATGTTCACTTCCAAGGTACAAATTGGCAAGGGTTCAGCGATTTAAAGAAACCGAAACTCCCAGGACACGCTGTTCTCTGATCATGATTTCAAGGGATGGATTTACATGTACAGCCGTTGTGTTTCTCTGAGTGGGGAGCCGTGTACATTGTTCACGATAGCACAGAACTTGTCAGGGGGAGAAAATGACATGATTTTGGGGGGGATGTTTGGGGCAATTCACAGGACTAAAATGCATGGTAATACACAAGGACAGAAGCGAGTTTGAGAGACAGTCATGTGACTACTGTTTTCAGTGTCGTTTCACCGTCAACTCTACCCAAGACATTTTGCCTCCTGAGGTGAAGGATAAAGATGGCACCTCTCCCAGTCTGTGTATAAAAACTGACGAGTGAGCCAAATCTTTTTGTTGAGACAGCACCTTCCACTGCACTTGATGGCAGCAAGCTAGCTGAGGGAGTGTAGCGTAGGAAGCAAGGAGTTTCAGTGTGCTAGTTTGCCGTGTTCATAAGAAAATGGTAGCTAGTCGCCATTTATAGCCGTCTCCTCCATGAATTTGTTTAATCCTCTTTAAAAGCCTTCGAAGGCTGAAGATTGTGTTGTGCCGTTCCATTTCTGCCCTCAGCAATTGTTACAGAAAGCATGAATAGGTGGATAAAAGTAAGTACAGTGGTACCTTGAGGTACAGACGCTTCAGGTTACAGACACTTGAGGTTACTAACTCCGCTAACCCAGAAATAGTACCTCAGGTTAAGAACTTTACCTCAGGATGAGAACAGAAATCGTACTCCGGCGGTGCAGCGGCAGCAGGAGGCCCCATTAGCTAAAGTAGTACCTCAGGTTAAGAACAGTTTCAGGTTAAGAACGGACCTCCAGAACGAATTAAGTTCTTAACCCGAGGTACCACTGTAAATATATTCACGGAGGGGCATAGTGCTGATTTGATACTCTTGGTTGAAAAAAAAAAAGAATGCCAAGTTTCATTTGGTTAATTGACACGGCTTAGTTAGATCAATTCCCTCTAAATGCACAAGCTAGTTAGCAAAGCACTCAGATGTCCCATAGCCTAAGCTGATCCCTTCCAAATAAACGGAAGCCCTCACACGAGATTTTGGATAGATGCTGATGGGAACCACTGCTGCGTGGGAAACTTGAACACCCAGGCCCATGCGCCAGAGGGAACATCCAGTTTTGTTTGCTCCTGTGTGCAGATGACTTCAAATTAGTCCAAGCTTCTTAGCCAATAGCTTAGTCACATCATTGACCCAAATGTTTTGAGATTGCTGGATGTAAAAGGGATTGGATGGAGATAAAAGAGGCATAATCAGCATCTATTTATTCAAAGATTTCCCACTGGTATTGTTAACCTAAATTTTCCTTTTCTCTCCTCGCTCTCCCCGGCAACTCTGTTTTGGGTGGTTTCTCGGAAACCTGTTGCATCAGCTGTCGCTTGAAACCAAATAACATGTTCACATGGCAGGTAAGCAAGAAAAATCACCTCGTCTCTAGCCTTTTGTATAGCTTATAGCTAGGGGTGCGTGAATATGACAATTTTTGTCTGTCGATTTCTTATTTTTCCAGTCTTAAATTCACAAATGTCCTAATAAAAAACCACCAGCATTTTAGTGCTCATTTCTCCTCATATATGCAACTTAGTTTGCAAATTTGCTCAGTGCACATCTTTCTGCATAGCTGGTTTCCCCAGTATAATGTCTTTTTTGGGAGTTGTATTCATAATATGGGCACTTATAGCATAGCATAGCACAGAATCATAGCACTGTAGAGTTGGAAGGGACCCTGAGGATCATCTAGTCCAACCCCCTGCAATGCAGGAATATACAGGGATCGAACCTGCAATGTGCATTTATCTACACATTGATTCGCTGGAGAATGGCATTGCAAAATTCAGAGAAGTGTGAACATCGAAGGACAGCTTGTGTTTCAGCTCTCATACCATTTCAGAAAAGGTGGCTGCAGTAAATTCATTTTTAGATGCAAACTGAATCATTTTTTCCCCCATCCCTATTTATAGCAGGGGTGAACCACAAGCTGTTACGGGGCTGCGTGTGGTCCTTGGCCTAATTTCACGTGGGTGAGGGAGCTTGGAGGAAGAGAAGTGGGGGAATGCAAGGATGGGGAGGAACCCAAAATGGATGGGGCTTGGGGCAAAGGAGCAGGGAAGTCATCTGCAAGTGCCCAGTTAAGACCTCTAAGAAGAGCAACGAGTCTGTATCTCAGCTAGACAGGGAGAGAGAAAGGAGAGGAGAGGATGTCAGAAAGAAAAACAAAAGGGATGGTCTGTTCTGCTCCACCTTTCCTCTTCTTGTTGTTAGAATTCCTGCTCCATGATTGCAGTCATGTGATTGTTGTCTATCACATGACGGTGCATGTTTTGACTCCACAGAGTGGGAAGTGACGGAGACAGGATGTTTGTGTTACTGTGTTCCGTGAAGTGGGACTATTGTCCTTTGTTTCTTTTCTCTTTGCTTCTGATGCTAGTGAGAGAGGGAGCCATGTTGCAGTGCTCCGTGTGTGTTTATATGTAAATAAAGTAGATTAGCCAAAATGCTGAGTTGCTGAGGTCTGTTATGCAAGCTGTGCAAACTCTGCGGATCCCTAAGTGTGCCAGTGTCTGTTGGCATCAGCCACTGTGATGTTTGGGCTGAAGAAAGCTTTTGAAGCTCCCGAACGATCGACCAGGAGGGAGAGAACATGCCAGTTGGGCATGTGTCTCTGCCAGGGTCCTACTCGAGTGTAGGACGAGCTCCTGACAGTTGTCACCGCTGGTATGTAGCTCGCAACAGATTATCTCCTGAGGGAATGTGGCCTCCTACTGCTGATTTATAGTGAAAGATGCAACTTCAACACAAGGTGGGGTAACCTCAGGTCTAGGGGCTGAATGTGGCCCTCCAAACCTCTCTGTCAGGCCCTTGGAGCTTTCTCCAGGCCACAGACTCTGCTCTACACCCTCTTTGAGTGCCTTTGCCCAGTTGGAAATGGTCCTCAAACTTCAGTAATGACTCTGTTAGACAGAGAGACGTGTGTGAATGTGGCTAGAAACTAGCCTATTATACAAGACAAAATTTGCAGTTGTTGCTCCGCCCACATTTCCCTCTGGCCCTGCCCACCACTGATATGTGGCCCTCTGGAGGTTCTCCAGAAAGGAATGCGGCGCCCTGGCTAGAAAAAACACACATTCCCTAATCCTGCTTTAGTGGGAAGTTGTTCCCGGAGGTGGTTTATCTATCAATCCTTCTTCACAGGCACCTCAGAGAATTGCAGCTCTGGGATGGGAATAGGGGTCTCCTCATAACTCTCTTAACAAACTGCAACTCCTACGATTCTTTGGGGGAAGCCATGACTGCATAAAGTGGTGCCGTAGTGCTTTAAGTGTATGCTGTGAATTTGGCGTCCATGATATGCTCCTTGCAGGAACTGCTCCGAGAACGTCTAGCCTGACTTGCCAGGAAATTTACATAGATGCTCCCCTTCCAATAAGAGACTTTAAAAAAACCCCGAGGGAACAGCAGTCGATGTACCCTTTTCCCAGGTTTCCTATTCTGGCAGAAGCAGAACCTAGTATGCCCCTGGGCGCTGATACCAATTGAGAGCCAGATTTTTGTGCCACTGTTGTGCCTGTTTCTACCACTAATGCAGACCCCCCCCCCTCTCTCTATATAGGTATACATATGCAGGTATTAAAGCAACCCAGATTTTCAATAAACAAGGCAGATCTGGATGAACTGATGCCTGCCATTGTTCATGTTATGTCATAATCCAGATTTCTGCCATGTCAGTTTCGGTGAAACTACATCTGGGTTTTGACGATCCATGATCCCAGGGGCATACATAACTGCAGAAGAAGATAAAATCCAAAACACTCAATGAAAAACACACACGAAATACAAACAAGGACATGTTTAATGGAATTGTGTTCCCCACATCCCTTTGACTAAAGATATCAGAGTTGGAACAAAATTATTATTACTTTGGAGCTAGGGGGTGGACACAGAGCAGAGAGAGTGTAAACAGATCCTTATAAGAGCGATTTGCATTATATATATATATATATGAAAGCATATATATATATATATATATCCCACTAAACATAATAGGCTTCTAGAAGTAGGAATACCTCAAGGAACCATAATGGGGAAATACATTCATATGTATGTCGGTTCTTTGGGGTATTCCCAGTTATAAATACTGTTAAATTTAGTGGGATTATGAAGCGGGAGAAGCAAGGTGCAAATCCGGCAATTTACTATTTCGCGTAATAGTGTTACATGCCACCCCAGTCTCTGAGTGGTGAAAGGCTCTTTTTTGGGGTTCAGTTTCCTTGGAATGAA
This sequence comes from Podarcis tiliguerta, assembly GCF_965153285.1. Taxonomy (NCBI): domain Eukaryota; kingdom Metazoa; phylum Chordata; class Lepidosauria; order Squamata; family Lacertidae; genus Podarcis; species Podarcis tiliguerta. Next base: position 17,676,378 of record NC_139536.1, on the reverse strand, counting down.
GGCCATAGGAGACTGTGATGCCTCTTGGATAAATCGTTTTATTTACACATATATACAACCTGAGCATAAGATGGAGGGACTCGCAGCACCCCAATCTTGCTTCTCTGTTAGTTATAGCTTTAGATCCAGCACAGAGCAAACATGTCTCTGCGCCTACAGTGCCCAGCCTGATTCTCCCTCTTTAAGACATGCTCTTTAAGACATGCTATTCTCCTTCCTAGCAGCTGGGGGCAGGGAGGCCCACCCACCTGTGCTATGGCACAGAGCAACCTCTTTGGTTATGCTAATCGTGGTGCTTAACTAGTCAGCCAAAACCTTTACCTAGAAAAAATGACTTGTTTGGTAAGTTTGCTCCCCTACGGTTTACCCCCACAGATACAGGATCCCGATAATTGGAAGGGACTCAGGGCTCCATCCAAACTCATAATACAGTGGTGCCCCGCAAGACGAATGCCTCGCAAGGCGGAAAACCCGCTAGACAAAAGGGTTTTCCGTTTTGGAGGTGCTTCGCAGGACGAATTTGCTATGGGCTTGCTTCGCAAGACGAAAATGTCTTGCGATTCCTGGGGGTTTTTTTCCGTTCCCCACCCCCTTTTTCTAAGGCACTAAGCTGCTAATAGCCTTTTGGCAGCTAATCCGCTAATCCCTTAAGCCTTTAATAGCCGCTAAACCGCTAATAGCGCTAATCCGCTAAGCCGCTAATAGGGTTGCTTCGCAAGACGAAAAAACCACTAGACGAAGAGACTCACGGAACGGATTCTTTTTGTCTTGCGAGGCACCACTGTAATGGCTTCTACCATTCATCATCAAGGCTTAAGATTCAGTTTCCTCAAAAGTGTCCCTCGAAGCTATTATTTCACAGGCAAACTATGGAAAAAATATATTCAAAATTTAGTTCTGAAGTATGGCTGGAATGGTGAGTTTGTTGCAACGTAATTTAGAACTGACCCAGCTCAGTATTTTAGGGAGCGATCCTAGAAGACCCACTTACCTTGCAGTAAACCCCATTGAACTCAGCGAGAGTTACTTGGTCTGAGAGTAGATGTGCATAAGATTGTCCTGTTATGGTTCCACTGATATCAAAAGGAGGTATGTGCAGTGTAACTCTGTGTACATTGACTAGAGAGTTAGGCTGCAAACCGAACCCCATTCTCAGATATTCTGCCAGAATTCAGTAGGACTGGCTTCTGAGTAGACATGGCTAGGGCTGTACGTACGAAATCAGTGGTGCTCACTACCAGGCAAACATGCATAGGTTTGCACTGTTAAGAATACCATTTCTTGTCCTTCCCATTGAAATAAACAGGAATTAAAAAGTGTTTCCATGGCTGCTGAATCACGCTCATGGTTTGCGACATCAGATCAGCATTGGACTCTACAAACAACAGAATGTAGAATCAGATACCTTGCAACAGAGATATGGTGTTTTTGCTCTTATACAGTATCAGAGAGAGGGATGGGGAGAAAAAGAGAGATGACCTGTACTGTACTCTTCCTTAGTTGAACTTCTGCTTGGGATGAGGGCAAAGTGCATGCATTAAGGACAGGTTGTCTGTATACAGTATGTGGCATGCTGGATTGGCTAACAAAGGGCAGTTTAGACTGCAGCGGTTCTCAACCTGTGGGTCCCCAGATGTTGTTGGACTACAACTCCCATCATCCCTGAGCTCTGGCCTCACTAGCTAGGGGTGATGGGAGTTGTAGTTCAACAACATCTGGGGACCCACAGGTTGAGAAAGGCTGGGTTAGAGTAAGGGGGGTGTTGGTTAAGTTGGGACACCAACCATAGTTGGCAGTCAATCATATTATTATCCCTCCAAGGCACTCAGTACATCGAGTGTTTAAAGTCAAACAGGGGTAGCCAATGTGGCACCCTCAAAATGATGCTGAACTCGAATTCCCATCAACAGCCCGCAAGACTGATGGAAGCTGTAGTCTAACAGCATCAGGAGAGAGCCATGCTAGCTACCCCCGGGGGAGAAGCAGAAAGGCGATAGTCGTTATATCTGAGGCTGGCAAGTACCCAGACAGCAATGCCTGATGTCTGTTCGGGCTTTTGTAGTACAGCTGGTGGTTAGAACCAAAAGTTCTGGGTGAATAAGAGCAGGCCGCAAGCTGCTTCTTTTCCTCCCCTGTGCAAACGGCTTCCGTTAAAACTCGTAAGCCGACACGAAGACGGTAATCTTTGAGACGTGCTTCGCTTGGAAGGTGCGGTCCAGGTACTCGGTCATGTCGACTTCCACTTCTGTGGTCTGAGGGCCTTGCAGGCTCTGGACGAGGATGAGCTCGCCGGTCTGCCTGTCCGAGCGCTGCATGACAAAATGGCCCCGGCCGTTGCCTGCTGCGATCCCAAAGCGCAGGCCGTCAGGGCCAGGCCGCCCAGGAGCCGACGCGGTCGCCATGCGGAAGAGGGCGGTGGGAGTGACGAGGTTGGATGGCAGAGGGAGGTAATGGAAGGAGATGGTTTTCGGGGCATGGTGGCAGGATCTGCTGTCCATTGGGCATGGGTTCCGTTCGCATTGGCTAGGAAGGAAAGTGAGGGGTGGGGGTACAAAGGAGATGCGTTTATTTCTTCGTCGTATGGAATATCTTTACATCCTGCCCTCCCTCCAGTCTGGAGCACAGGGCTGCAAACAGTGATGACAATACAGTGGTACCTCGGGTTACAGACGCTTCAGGTTACAGACTCCGCTAACCCAGAAATAGTACCTCGGGTTAAGAACTTGGCTTCAGGATGAGAACAGAAATCGTGCAGCAGCAGGAGGCCCCATTAGCCTGAGCTACCTAAGAACAGTTTCAGGTAAATAATAATAATAATTTATTATTTATACCCCGCCCATCTGGCTGAGTTTCCCCAGCCACTCTGGGCGGCTCCCAATCGAGTGTTAAAAACAGTACAGCATTAAATATTAAAAACTTCCTTAAACAGGGCTGCCTTCAGATGTCTTTTAAAGATAGGATAGCTGCTTATTTCCTTCACTTCTGAAGGGAGGGTGTTCCACAGGGTGGGCGCCACTACCGAGAAGGCCCTCTGCCTGGTTCCCTGTAACCTGGCTTCTCGCAGTGAGCGAATCGCCAGAAGGCCCTCGGCACTGGACCTCAGCGTCCGGGTTGAACGATGGGGGTGGAGACGCTCCTTCAGGTATACTGGGCCGAGGCCGTTTAGGGCTTTAAAGGTCAGCACCAACACTTTGAATTGTGCTCGGAAACGTACTGGGAGCCAATTAATTAATGAATTAAGTTCTTAACCTGAGGTACTACTGTAAAGCAGCAGTATAAGTGAATCCGGAGGCTCCAAGTTGCCTCCAAAATTGAGGGTACCCAGTGCTCAATGCATTTGCATGGTGTCACACACATTGCATGTTGGGCATTGTGCGTGTGTGATGATGCATGTGCAATGCAGGAAGCCATACACTCTGAAGGAGCCAGCGCTGGACCTGTGCTGTGCATGTGATGTCATACCCATGCACCACATGCAGGGCGCTATGAAGATGAGGAGGGTCCGCTCCCCTTAAAACAAATATCGAGGGGGCCAAGGCGCCTTCAACCCCACAGAGTTGGCGCACCTGAGCGAATCAAAAACCAGAGAGTTGGATAAAACACAGTTAGTGCCAGTGAGAATATATGTTGGGTCGGCATACCCCGAACATAATGGTCCAAACACTTGGACAAATATCTAAACAACATATTAAATCTTTTTTTTTTTTTTTTAATACTGCTAAGATTTAGACCCCAGGTGGTCTTTGCAGAATCTTTAACAATGGCTTTTCTTCTTCCCAGCAAGGCTCTGAGATGTTGTTGGATTCCATACAGGTCACCCACCTTTGTTTTAGAGTCTGAAGGTAAAATCCAGATGACCTTAGGCACTTTTCATTTCCATTTATTTTGAAGGGTAAAAATTTGGCATATTGGTTCGGAATTCAATGTCACGCTTTGATGAACTGAGCGTTCCATCTGCACAAGGGTTTCTGCTTGCCAGCTGGAACAACTCCGCCCACTTCCACCACCCCCATGCTGTTCTGGGGGTTCTCCCAACCACCTCTCAAGCCAATTTCAGGGGGGGGGGGCATACAGCAGGAGAAGAGGCAGGGGAAAGCTCAGGGTGCAAGGAGAAGTCCTTGTGTACGGTTTCTGCTGAAGGGGCTCATGAGGTGAATCCTGCCCGTTACAGTGAACAGCACTAACCTAACCACATCTACTCAGAAATAAGTCCCATCGAATTCAATGGGCTTAAAGGTAAAGGGACCCCTGACCATTAGGTCCAGTCGTGGCCAACTCTGGGGTTGCGGCGCTCATCTCGCTTTACTGGCCAAGGGAGCCGACTTTGTCCGCAGTTTTTCCGGGTCATGTGGCCAGCATGACTAAGCCGCTTCTGGCGAACCAGAGCAGAGCACGGAAACGCCATTTACCTTCCCGCCGGAGTGGTACCTATTTATCTACTTGCACTTTGACGTGCTTTTGAACTGCTAGGTCGGCAGGAGCAGGGGACGAGCAACGGGAGCTCACCCCGTCATGGGGATTCGAACCATTGACCTTCTGATCGGCAAGCCCTAGGCTCTGTGGTTTAACTCACAGTGTTACCTGCGTCCCTAGTCAATGGGCTTACTCCCAGGTAAATGGGATTAGGACTGCAGCCTAAGGCTGAAGACACACTGTACATTTAAAGCACATTTTTCATTTGTAAATAATCCTGTGAACTGTAGTTCACCACTCACAGAGCTACAGTCCATCGCACCCTTTAAAAAACCACAGTTCCCAGGGTTCCTTTTGGCGACGAGGAAACGCACTATAAGGATATGGTGCCTCTGCAGAATAAACCTCTCATGGAAATCAGTTGGATTTAAAGGTCTTTAACTTCGTCTGGATTGTGCCCAAAAAGTTGTCTAAACTCAAACAAAGCTCCATTTGCAACACACAGCGATGGTGCATAATCAAGGCACAGAACATTGGCCCTGTATCAAAGAAAATATAACAAGTAATCTTACTGGCTGGAGGGGAAATATTCATAAGGTTGTCGTAATGTTTGATCACAGACCAGAAAACAATATGCCAACAGCCTGGATCATCAAGATCTTTGGGTTCTTAGTTTTAAAAGAAAGGAACTGGAACTGCACAGTGGGTTTCCTGGGCAGTCATAATTTCTTTCCTTATGCCCAGAACCAGGGCCGGCTCTGTCATTAGGCAGAGTGAGGCAAGGGAGCAGGGCAGGGAGTATGATGAGGTGTTGGAATACAGAGCTCACTCTGTGCCATGCGTGACCTGCCCCGAGTGCCTTAAGCTTGTTGAATGGTCTCTTTAAATTTGAAGGTTCATTATTGTTCCACAAGATGTGTATGTCTTTAAGGGCCAGAGCAAATAACGAGACCCAGTTTTACATATGTGAAACAGTATAGCAGGTGCTGCTAAGTTGTGTTAATTAAGCTGTGTCAGCAATTGGGTATAGTATATAAAGAGCAGCACCTAGCTCTCTCAGCACCCTGGTGGATGGGTCATGCTTATTGATATATTATAATTAATGTAAAAGGAGTTTTTGTTTTTGTTATTAAAACCTAGCTAAAGTTATTTTGCGTTCCTTATAATGTGTGGTCTCCCCAGCAAGCTCTCTGCTGCGCAACTAAGCTGCAAATAGCCAACAAAGCTAGCCTACTGCCATCAAAGGTGGCAAATGACAGATTCCTGTTATACTTACAACGGCGATGTTTTCACATAGCTGATGTTTCCACTGGGCTTGGGGCACTCTGGATTAACACACTGAAAGCTTCCTCCTGTATTAATGCACGTCGTTCCCCTGGTACAGTTGTGCAATGAGAGAGCACACTCGTCGATGTCTGTAAAACAAATGGAAACATGAAAAGCAAAGGACCAGAGCCGATGGTTTAGGTGACGTGCTTAACACAGAAAGGGGAAGGTATTATCTTCTCCAACCTTTGGCTCTCAAGGCCAGTGACAATTTGCACATTCTAACTGTTGCACAGAAGTTCCACCTAAATCCTTTCTATGTACATGAGAGGTATCTGGAGCTGAGCTCTGCCAAGGAAGTTTTCTGCAAATTGGTACCCTCTGACCTCTTCTTTTGGTGGTGAATTTCCTGTTTCCAGATGATGGCCTAAGTGGTTACTCCATAGATATGAGAAGACCCAAGCCTAACTCTACCTCATAGTGTTGTAGCAAGGATAAAATGCATGGATACCTTAGTCAGTAGAGCATGAGACTCTTAATCTCAGGGTTGGGGGTTCAAGCCCCACGTTGGGCAAAAGATTCCTTACATTTAAAGTACCCCCCTGCAAGAATCCTGGAAACTGTAGTTTACCCAGAGCTATAGCATCCCTAACAAACTACTGTTCCCAGGATTCTTTTTTGGGGGAGGGGTATGTGTGCGTCAGATGTTCTTCAATTGTATGGTGTGCATGTAGCCAAAGTAAATATTGAGGGGAAATATTACAGGTTAATTGGCTTGTGGAGTGGACAGAAAATATTTTAAGCCGTGCAATGTCAGTCTGCTTCCCTTACACAAGATGCTTTAATTTTAGAAACAACAACAAAAAAGCCAACCAAATCCCAGCGATTAGCTCTGTTTTGTCATAATCTGAAGGTATTTTCTGTAGCCAGCGAGAGCACAGAGTGCATGCTTCATGCATACAATATCGCTATTCAATTCCTTTTGGCGCTTGACCGCCATACCTCCCGACATATCTAAATGGTATTACAATGTCTACCTTGTTTCAGCGGGTCTCACTCCCTTGGCATTAACAGCCAGAATTTTAAGTAGCCGTGCATTACAAACCGTTACAAAAATCTGGCTTCTTGCACGGTGTTTGGGAAGTCCAGCTTCTATTCTGTTAGCATTTCCTTGTATTTATAGTCATAAAATGTACGTGCGCCTAACCAAGTCCCTGCTGCTAGGAGAGAATGTGCAGGATTGCAGCTTAAACCCTGGTTGCAGAGAAACAGACTGCACACAATCTAAGCAGTTTTCCGGGACCAAAAAGTCTGACTGAAGCCTGCACATTTTGTCATTCAGCGTCTGTGAAATGCCATCTGCCTCATGCCAAAGTCACCTTCACAGCTTTTCCCGTCGCTGAAGATCTGGTATCCTCTGGGGCAGGAACAGCGGTACGAGCCAGGAATGTTTATGCAGGTGTGCATACAGAGACGAGGGGCTCCCTCCAGCTTGTAAACTTCGCATTCATTCACATCTGCAAGGGGAAAGAAAAGCAACGTTATTTCTGCTTGGACAAATTTCATGACAGGCTGCGCAAGAGGAGTGTGTGCGGAGCTCTGAGATATGCTACTGGTGTTATATATATTAGCAGCATACATTTTGCCCTTCCAGATCTATGAACTGTGTGGGTTTATTCAAAAGCACAGCCCTTGGTGCTTCTTGCTGGATAACAACGTAAGGAGAGCCTTGCTGTACAGATCTGATTCTTAAGTTGCTGGCCCGTCCTGAAATTGCCTGCCGCTGGAAAACTCTGGAGGTCCTTTTTGTTAAAGCCTGGGATGCTCAGCTCTGAATGATAAATTGGCTCAGGAATGCAGGCCATTGTGCAGATAACAGCAAGCTTGTTCCCGCCAGTAGTTGCCTAAGACACAGTGACCTGGGAGTGACCCAAGGCAGTCCGCAAGGTGGTGTTGAAACCCTTTGGAATTCCTTATATGTGTGGCAGAGTTTGCCGCCTTCAGACATTTTATTGCCAAGATGGTGCCTTCAGCCCATTCTGGCTGGACTAGCTGTTGAATCTTACTTCTAAACACCCTCTACCACACCTGAGGAGCAAGGCTAGTTCAGAGGGCCAGGGATATGTTGCGTAGGATGTTCCCCAGGGGGAACAGGAGCTTAGGAAGAATAGCTCTGGTGGTGCCCAGTCTTGCCTGTCAGCACTTGCCATTTGAGGTGGTGCTAAACCACAGAGCCTAGGACTAGCTGATCAGAAGGTCGGCGGTTCGAATCCCCACGATGGGGTGAGCTCCCGTTGCTCGGTCCCTGCTCCTGCCAACCTAGCAGTTCCAAAGCACGTCAAAGTGCAAGTAGATAAATAGGTACTGCTCCGGCGGGAAGGTAAACAGCATTTCCATGCGCTGCTCCGGTTCGCCAGAAGCGGCTTAGTCATGCTGGCCACATGACCTGGAAGCTGTACGCCGGCTCCCTCGGCCAATAAAGTGAGATGAGCGCCGCAACCCCAGAGTCAGCCACGACTGGACCTAATGGTCAGGGGTCCCTTTACCTTTTGTCTAACAATAGGGCCGGCTCGCCTTTTGCCTTCCATGGTTCTTACCCCCTTATCTTATTACCTTCTGGTTCTTATCCCCAACTGAAGCTAAGGTTGGACTTCTATGTTCACTTGATTTTGGAGTAATCCTCTGTGGTACTTTCTTCCAAGTAAAGGTTCTCATGGCTTCACCATGAGCTCAAGTGTGTGTGCTGCAACTGCGTTTAATTTATTGATTTAAAAATTGTATAAATCCGCTTTGCTTTTCTAAATCAATTCAAATGGGTTTGCATTGTACACATCAATATTGATTTCAAGTCTTCAGTCAATTGGGTTTACACTGGCAAATCTGCGCCACTCACGCTCAAGAAATGGAGCTAGAAGCTTATAGAAAAGTGGTAGAGAGAACCATCTCATTGTCAGGATAGGTTGTTTACTGGTTCACACTGAGAAGCTCTTTTTAAATATGCCAGGGCACGATTCGACCTGTCCCCAGTAATCAGTGGAGAATGCCAATGTTTTAATGTCTTCCACCCCACCAAAAAATAAACATGCAAAAGCAAAACTAAACTAAAAAGCCCAACGAGGACTGAGGATACTTTGGAGATACAGAATTGTGGTTGATTGTTTGGGAAGAGTTGGGGGAGAACCGGAAAACTTTAAGAGAGAGAAGGAAAAGAATGGAGTGCTGGAACCCTTAACAGAAGCACTCCATGCTGCAATAAGTTGTTGCAGTTCCTACTGTTGTCAACTTTATTACTGTTGGAATTTACTGTATTAAGCTCCTTGGACCAGGGATTCATCTTTTTTTTAAAAAAAAACTTATGTTATTCTATAACACTGCCCCCCCCCCCCATACAGCACTGAAAGCCTATAAATGAAAGGCCACACTACCATATTCTTCAGTTTAGACATGGCTTTAACTTCGACAGGAAGCCGAAGCAGCTTGTAGCAGCAGACTCCTCAGAGATCTCTTGCAATTGCACTCTTACCCTGGCAGATGCTGTTTTCTGCTGTGCCGCTCATATGGAAGCCTGCTTCACAGCTGCACTGCTGCATCCGGTCAAATTTGGCGCAGCGAGGTTTACGGCTGAACGCCGGATCATCTGTTACGCTCCATTCTGGTGGTACTAAAGGACAAGTGGGGGAGGGAAGAATCCGCCTCCAGGACAGTGTAAAATCCCAAACCACAAATGAGAAGACATCCTTACTTTTAATTTTATTTTTACGCAGCTAATAAAATGGAGTGGTGGGTTTGTTCTACATCTACGACAAGGAGGGGAAAACTACACATTACACACAAAGTGTGGGGACGGAGATGGGCAAAACCAGCATTCCCATGACAAGTCCTCTGCCTCTTTCTGTGTAAGCTTTTTGATCACTTCCCCCACATGGAGGGAAAGGATATCAGTGGAAACCAGCGACTATGGCTATATGGTCAGTGTAGCTATTATTGAGCTAAATGAGCAAATGGTCTGACTCACTATAATGTCCTCTGTTTCTAGGGCTTGCCCTCCCCTCTCTCACACATCAAGGTTTAAATATTCCTCTTTCCCACCCTCCTTAACGCCTTACCACAATACATACCCGTCTGTGTTTGATATTGGCAGTTGGGGCCTGTCCACTCCTGGGGACAAAAGCATTTGTACTGTTCACCTCGGTCAACACATGTTCCTCCATTCTGGCACAGGTGACTGGTGCAAACCCCAATATCTAAGAAAAGGCCAATAAAATAAGGAGGTTTCAGAGCTTCAAATTATTTCCGCAACCCTTTTGAAGTTCTTCAGTGAAAGCTTACAACATTTTAGTACAAATTTCTCCTCATAATTTTCTTTTCGGTATGAAATTTGGATTTTTCTCAAGCATTTCCCTCTAATTTCTCTCCCCCCCCCCAATTACTGGTTGGGATTGTGGATTACTGGTTGTAATCCACAAGATCCAGACGGCAGCTCATTGGCTACTCCTGCCCAAGGGCAACCTGTGGTGAACACAACCGACAGCAATTTGCGACAAGGTTAGGCAGCTTCCCCCTGGTTTTGCAAATGCGCATATCCTCCCCAAGGTAAAATACACTTCAATGGAAGAAGCAAAATCTTGTATTTGCAAGAGCTGGCCAGATTCTCCCCTGCCCCCCCCCCCCAAATCTCTATTCACCTGAGGCACCCTTTCACCTCCCCCTGGCTTATTATGTGTTGAAATAATTAGCGCAGTGGAATTCCTTGAAGAAACAGACTGTGTGAGTGAATGCCTCATGGATTGCCACTGCTTCCCATCTGCCAAAAAGCCAAGCTCCCCTGATCATCAATAGAATACTCTAAATAATCAGGGGTCGCCAGACCATGAATTTATTGAACAAGCAGCCAAGGAGTTGTAGCCGAATTTTTCCACCCGCTCCTGCTTCCTTGAACTTTCTACAAAGGCGAGATCCTCATCTGGCTTTCCGTGCTGAGTGTGTGCACTAGGCCTCATCGACACCTGGGCTAGGCAACGTTAAGAGGACTAGACACTGCCCAGATGTCCTAAAGAGAACAAATGGTGGTTTTTCACCTGCATAGATGCCAGCTACCTAACCATTTTTATTTTTGGTCAAGGAAGACACTGGCCATACTCAAGCCATATACGCAAAAACACTATGATACCACTTTAAACAGCCATAGATCCATAGACTTGGAAGGGACCCTGAGCATCATCTAGTCCAACCCCCTGCAATGCCAGAAGAAGCATACGGGAATCGAACCTGTGATCATGCCATTATCAGCGCCATGCTCTAACCAACTGACCTCTCTACTACTGACAACCCCCAAAGGGTTATGGGAAATGTAGTTTCCTTAAGAGTGCTGAGAGTTGCTAGGAGAACCCCCTACTCCCCTCCCAGAGCTGCAATTCACAGAGTTCCCTGTGAAGAGGAATCAATAATATTAATAATAATTGAAATTGAATTGAAATTGAAATTCTTTATTGTCACTTGTACAACTTGTATACAGTGAGATTACATGAGCACCCCCACTCAGCTCTCTTAGTCTTAATTCCCCTTGTTTACTGAAGCACACCCACCAAACCCGAAAGTCAGTTGCCCTGTTGTTATCTTTTCATTCAGCAGCCTAACAGCCCACGGATAGAAGCTGTTCTTTACCCTGTTGGTGTGACTAATAATGCTTCTTTATCTTTTGCCTGAGGGCAGGAGATCAAGAAAGTGCCGGCCAGGGTGTGAATCATCCCTGAGAATTTTCCTCACTCTCCTGAGGTAACGTTCTTCCGCCATTTCATCCGGCGGATTCACAGGACAGCCCATAATATCTTGTGCTGTATTCACCACCCTCTGTAGGCACTTCCTATCAGTTGATGTCAAACCAGCGTACCACACCGTGATGCAGTATGAAAGGACACTTTCTACTGTAGACCGGTAGAAGGAGATCATCAGATGTTGATTGACATTGTTCTTCCGCAAGACTCTGAGGAGATGGAGTCTCTGTTGGGCTTTCTTAACCACCTGGGTTATATTTATTTTCCAAGTAAGGTCTCCACTGAGATAAACTCCTAGGAATTTAAAGGAAGAGACTCTCTCCACACACCCCTTCCCGATGTACCCCACCCATCTGACTAAGTTTCCCCAGCTACTCTATAAAACATAATAAAACATATAAAAACATAATGAAACATCAAACCTTTAAAAATTCCCGATACAGGGATGCCTTCAGATGCCTTCTAAAAGTGGTGTAGTTCTTTATCCCCTTGACATCTGATGGGAGGGCATTCCACAGGGTGGGTGCCACTGCCGAGAAGGCCCTCTGCCTGGTTCCCTGTGACTTCACTTCTCACAGTGAAGGAACAGCCAGAAGACCCTTGGAGCAGTGGCGAAGCTGCATGCTCCGCTACTGGGGGCGGAGAGCAGGTGGGGGTGTGGAGTGCCGCCTGTGGGGACATGCCCGGCGCATGGGGGAGCGTGTCGCGTGTCGGGGGGGGGCTGCAATGGCACCCTACCAGAATAGTGGTGCCGGGGGCAGTCTGCTCCCTCCGCACTCCCGTTCCTCCGCCAGTGCCTTGGAGGTGGACCTCAGTGTCCAGCTGAATGGTTTGACCACTCTGAGAATTGTAATTCTGTGAGGGTGAAATATACTTGGAGTTGAGAGTGGATTTCATGCTCCTTATTCAGCTCATAGTGGTGAGGAGGAATGGAAGTTCCCTCAGAATACATTATTTACACAATGGGCCCCACATGATTGGCTAATTCCAGGATTCTCCTGTAGGCCAATCAGGTTGCGGATTCACTTCCACCTGGTGCTGGATTGGGTGGCTCCTGTGGACCAATCAGACTGCTGCATTTTGGATCCTATTCAACTCAGTACATAACAGAGGACAAAAGGGTCTCAGCACTCTTAAGAATTACAGGTCCCAGAATCCTTTTGGAGGAGCACAATTACTGTTTACAGTGGCATCATGGTGATCTAAATGGATGTTGTGAATGGGACCGCTGCGGACAATGGCAACTGGCATTCTCCTAATTCCCACTGCTCACTTGATTCTTGGCCAAAGGTTGCAAACCTTGGGCTAGAGGCCAACGCATCCCCATCAGACCTCTCTATCCAGCCCTCCTGCCTCTTCACAGGCGACACCCCCTTTTAACCCCATCCACTTTTCCTGTGCTTTTGCCCTGCTAGGATGTCTCCTTGAACTCTGGTCATGCCTCTTGGTTGCATGGAAGAGTTTGGATTTGATATCCCACTTTATCACTACCTGAAGGAGTCTCAAAGCAGCTAACATTCTCCTTTCCCTTCCTCCCTCACAACAAACACTCTGTGAGGTGAGTGGGGCTGAGAGACTTCAAAGAAGTGTAACTGGACCAAGGTCACCCAGCAGCTGCATGTGGAGGAGCGGAGACGCGAACCCGGTTCACCAGATTACGAGTCTACCGCTCTTAACCACTACACCACACTGGCTCCCATGGATGGAATTGTGCACAGAAACCAACTTACTGTACAGAAGTAGATTTCATTGCTTTGCACCTATTGGCTCTGCCCCCCACCACTGCCATGTGGCCTCTACAACATTGCCCAGATAGGGAATACGGCCCTTGGTTTGAAAAGCAGCTCCCCACCCTGTTCTAGAGTCACATCTGGCTGGCTGTCTAGCGCACTGTGCCATAATCTCTTTAGAAATGTCTGTCTTCTTGAACACAATGGAGAGTGGCAGGTCTCTGGCCTTCGCAGCCGCTTGGTAGGCCAGCGGCTCAATGGCTCATTAGCATTTTGCACAATGAGGTAGGAATTCACTTAAACAAACAGCGCTGTCAATGCACAGGGGCCTAAGCACCCTATGGAGGAGCGTGTGAAAATGTAAACCACACAGACCAGGGCCAAGAATTTTTGCATCGAGTTAACTGAGAGAGACAAAGTCAGGAAAATGGATGCAAATCTCCCACATTATGATACACACTAATTTAATCCAATGTTTGAGATGGCAATCTCTCCATTAAATGACAGTGTGTGGTGAAGAACCAACGTTAACAGGAAATAAAAATTAGCTAGCCATAACAATCCATTTATTTGCTGTTATTTACCTGACCCTTGGATTTCCTCATATAGTTTAAGGTGGCTTACAAATATAGTAAGACATAGCGCAGTAAAAACCAGCAACATCTCTAAAAAGGAGCAATAAAAGGCAGCTCCCATGATCAGGGCGTGGCTCATGGGAATTGTAGTCCAAAAGGATCTTGAGGAGCACCAGTTTGGGGAAGGCTGAAGGAGAAGAATTCCATGTGCTACAAAAATATTCTAAAATGCTAAACAGGGGTTCTAAGGCAGTATTCCGCAACCTTGGATTGCCAGCTGTTTTCAGACTACAATTCCCATCATCCATGACCACTGGTCTTGCTAGCTAGGGCTGATGGGAGTTGTAGTAATAAAAACCAGCTGGAGATCCAAGGTTGTGAAACACTGTAAGGGACAGAAACCAAGCAAGGTTCTCCCAATCTTCATTTAATTCCCACCAAAACTATATGAAGTAGGTTAAACAGAGAGGCAGTGCCTAGCCCAAGGTCACCCAGAGAGGTTTGTGACCAAGTGGGGATTTGAACCCTGTTCTCCCAGGTCCTAGTCTGACACTCTAACCACTGGACCATGTTGGCTTTTGATAGGAAGGATCCTCGTTCTATCTAAGATGCACAATGCTTAGTCTTCCATCTCAGTGGAAAAGAGCTTCAAGTATGTCTGCTGTCATGGCATGGGTAGGGTTGCCATATGTCAGCTTTGGGCGGGGGGGGGGAACTGAACAACCTTTCTGTCCGGATTTGAAATATGGCATGGGGGAGAAGGAGAAGGGAGTGCCGTCAGGTCGGCAGCCCAAAGAGAATTAATACAGTGGTACCTCGGGTTAAGAACTTAATTCGTTCTGGAGGTCCGTTCTTAACCTGAAACTGTTCTTAACCTGAGGTACCACTTTAGCTAATGGGGCCTCCCGCTGCTGCCACACCACTGCTGCACGATTTCTGTTCTCATCCTGAAGCAAAGTTCTTAACCCAAGGTACTATTTCTGGGTTAGCGGAGTCTGTAACCTGAAGCGTCTGTAACCCGAGGTACCACTGTACTGAAGGAAGAGCAAAAGGTGAGCATAAATAAGCTCGGAGAGTCGTCTCTATGCTTCTCATGCAGGTACACCAGCCTACAGTGCAAGCAGAGTTGCACCCTGAGGCTTCCAACCACGTCTTCCCTCCATGGTTTGACATTTCTACCACACTTCTCTTGCCTTCTTACAGCTACAGGCAAGCACAGTAACAATGGCTGTTCAGAAATACAAAATGCGTGTGTTATGCCAAATGCCTGCTCATCATCAACAGAACCGACTTTTACCCAGTAAACAATTTTTTTTTAATAGGGGTAATTATGTATGAGTTTCTCGTTTGCCAATCTGGATAAACCTCACGTTGGTCCCCCCCCCCAAAAGCACATAAGATTAATTACTGTGTTTGTGCCAGTCGATTTCTCAGATGTTGTCATCTGTTTCCTAGTAATAAATTGCCTATTAAAAGATTTGACATATGCTTGGATCTGAAGCCTCATACACAATGAACAACAGTCGCGTGGATTTAGAGCAATCGGCAGTAATTTGGGCACAACAAATCCATTCTGTGAAACAGCTTTTCTCTTTTTGCATTGCAAAGAAAGCCTCCATTGGCATCAATGGTAGTTTACCCTGAAATGCAAATATCAGTTTGGGAAAGCATTCAACTCTCACACACCCCTTCACCCCCATCCCTGCAAGTAGTCCTAAGGCTGATCAGCTTCCTGGTGGATTCTATTTCCATTCTACAAAAATATGCATGTTCAGTGCATTCAAATTCACTCCTAGTTTGGCCCTAACCCTGCACATCAATGATGAGTAACACCTGAGGATAAATGCTAAAGTGATAGTCTTCTAATCATATGTGGCGTTTGCACGTTCGTTTAGAGCCTATCTGTACAGGGGGGAAGAAAGGGTTAAAAAGGTAGACCAATAGGAAAGCTGGAGGCAGAGCCTACATGTGTATAAAAGGGCTTAGCCCGATGTTTGTTGGGAGTTGTTGGTGGGTTTTAGTGGGTTGGCTGGTTGGGAAAGGCAGTTGGAAAAGCAGTTGGCAGGTACCTGGAAATGGAGAGACTGTTAGGGCAGTGGGTTCTTGAGCGTGAGGGGAGGTAGAAGAGATAGAGAGAGTAAAATAAGACTAAGAAAGCAAAGAGTAACAATGTTTGGAATGCTGTAAAAGTTTGTTTGTTTCTGAAATAAAACACACTCCTCTTTATTAACTTGAGAACCAGACTGAGACTGA
This sequence comes from Podarcis tiliguerta, assembly GCF_965153285.1. Taxonomy (NCBI): domain Eukaryota; kingdom Metazoa; phylum Chordata; class Lepidosauria; order Squamata; family Lacertidae; genus Podarcis; species Podarcis tiliguerta. The sequence continues at coordinate 17,660,367 of NC_139536.1, read as the reverse complement.
AGTGATTTTACCGGGGAGGACCTGGTTGGTGGCAGTGGATTAGTGGTGTACAGGTTAATAGTCGGTGAGACGACCGGGGGCTCTGTACAAACACCACACCATATAATGTGCAAGAAGGATTAGGATCCTGTGACTCTCCAGGTGTAATTATACCCAAGCTCCCATCAGCCTCAACCTGCATAGCCAATGATAAGGGATTATGGAAGCCATAGTCCACAAGAGCCAGCACCATGGTGTAGTGGTTAGAGTATTGGACTAGGACCCAGGAGACCAAGGTCCAATTCAGTCATGTAGCTCACTCGATAACCCTGGGCCAGGCACTTCCTCTGAGCCTAACCTACCTCAGGGTTGTTTGAAGATAAAATTGGGAACGGGGAGAACCATGTATGCCACTTTGAGTTTCTCCGAGGGAAGGTGGGATACAAATTCAACCATCTTCAGCATCTGTGGCTACTCTTGAAACAGCTGTGTTTGATAATCTGAAGGTGAGTGTTTATGCCCGAGCCAAGGGAATAAAAAAGTGAATTACCTGTGCACTCAGGAACATCTCCTGTCCAGCTGCCGTTTGGCTGACACACTCGAGAACTGGAGCCGACGAGTCGGAATCCAGGATCGCAGGTGAAATGAACTTCATGGTCCACCATGTTCTTGGTGCCAAATCTTTTGCCATTCAGTGGGGCATCCAGGGCAGGGCAGAACACTGTTAATTGGGTACACAAAAATAATAAAAGACGTGGTTAGCAGTGGGCTCGTAATCTGGTGAACCGGGTTCGCTTCCCCGCTCCTCTACATGCAGCTGCTGGGTGACCTAGGGCCAGTCACACTTCTCTGAAATCTCTCAGCCCCACTCACTTCACAGAATGTTTGTTGTGGGGGAGGAAGGGAAAGGAGAATGTTAGCCGCTTTGAGACTCCTTCAGGTAGTGATAAAGCGGGATATCAAATCCAAACTCTTCTTCTTCTTAGAGGAAAGAGGGCAAAAGCATCACCATCACAGAATCATGCTGGGATGCAGGGGTGTGGTTAGGGGGTGACTCAGGGGGCCAAGACCCATGTCTTTTACAATGGGCCCTGGATCTTGCACCGTCCCAGCATTTTACACCCATAAGGTAAAAGGTAAAGGGATCCCTGACCGTTAGGTCCAGTCATGACCGACTCTGGGGTTGCGTTCTCATCTCGCTCTATAAGCCGAGGGAGCCGGCGTTTGTCCGCAGACAGCTTCCAGGTCATGTGGCCAGCTTGACTAAGCCACTTCTGGTGAACCAGAGCAGCACACGGAAACGCCGTTTACCTTCCCGCTAGAGCGGTACCTATTTATCTACTTGCACTTTGAGGTGCTTTCAAACTGCTAGGTTGGCAGCAGCAGGGACCGAGCAATGGGAGCTCACCCCATCGCGGAGATTCAAACCGCCGACCTTCTGATTGGCAAGTCCTAGGCTCTGTGGTTTAACCCACAGTGCCACCCGCGTCCCTTTTACACCCATAGTTGTTTTTTTTTAATGTTACTTGTGTTCGAAGACTTTCCTACCTCTATATCCAAGAGAGACTAACAAATCTCATTTAATAATGGATGAGCAGTATATAGGGGTCATATGACACAAGGAGCCAATCGGGGTCTATCTGGTCCTATAACGCTGCTGGCTATGCCCTGGGTTCTCCGTCTGAGCAATGTTGCTCCTGCTCTTGCACTGCCATCACTTTAGGCTTGTTGTTTTAATTACCAGCTGGTGGGTCAGGGGTGGTTTTCATGACTGTGTTTTGCAGAGTCGTCAGCCGGTGTTTCATGACACGGAGCCCCTCGGCAAATCTCGTTTCCTGTCCCTTTAGAAATTGCTGCATTTGGCGGATGGCAGTCAGAAGCTGCTGCTTGTTCATGCAGTTCTGTGGGAAACACAAAGACTTTAAACAGCTGGATCAGGCCTTTAAATGTGCCTTTATATGTACGGCGTTAAACACGATGGTTGAATACAATTAGAAAGCCACTTCCCCCAATGTCTTTGTCAGGAGTGCGTGCAGGAGCCGGGCCCTGTGACCAGTAGGGCTTCGCAGGACTGGGACCTTCCTAAGTTTGTTCTGGAGAGGCAAGGCACGGTGGCACAGGTGAGGCCGCTTGGTAACTCACTGCACCTGGTGGCAAGAGCCGGGAAAGGATATAAGGTCAGCATTTCCCTTCGGCTCTTTGCCACAGCAACACATTTCCTGCCTTGCTGTGTTTGGCTCCTTGCTTCCTGATCCTCGGACCCTTGACTTCGTGACTCCCTGCTTCCTGACCCTCAGACCCCTGGCTTCTAGATCCTCGGACTCCTTGGCTCCTTGCTTCTCGACCCTCAGACCCTTGACTTTGTGACTCCCTGCTTCCTGACCCTCAGACCCCTGGCTTCTAGACTCTCATTCCTGTTCCCACCCCACCATCTTGCCCCCGGTCCCAACCTCCTCAGCCGGGACTTCGATCACCCGTTGGCTGGACCGTGACAGTCTTCCCCACTTGATTTGTATCATAGAATCGTAAAATTGTAGAGTTGGAAGGGACCTTGAGGTCTCCCATATGGGAATCGAACCTGCAACCTTGGCATTATCAGCACTACACTCTAAGCAACTGAGCTATCCTGACCTTCCTGCACCTCCTTCAGGGAATCCACAGTACCAGCCTTGTAAGGCAGAATTAACTGAGTCATTGCAACCTGCCCATGCCACCCACCAAGATCTGTAGCTCAGTGGAGCACAGACTTGAGCTCAGTGGTCATTTCACACATTATATTTTCTATAGCTGGAACCTGAAACAATTTGTGTACTCACAACATTGTAAGACATGTGTCAAGGACTGGCTGGACAAAGAGGAGTGGTGGGAGGCACCAGCAGGGGAACCCCCAAGGGAAACCTCAGAGGAGGAAGGCTGAGAGCCAAGGGTTTGGTGGTGGGACACCAAGGAGAGGTCAGAGGGAAAGGACTGGGAGGCAGGGCTGGATGCTGAAGGGGCAACAGGATTTAGTGAGCAGGAGGAACCTGTGACAGGGAGCAGTTCAGACACCGAGGCTGAAGCAGAGGGGGACTGAGAGGCTACTGAAGAATCCAGGGAGTCTCCCTCTCCTGCTACAACAAGCTCCCCTCCCTGCTGGTCTCCAAGAATGTGCAGGATAATAAGGATAAGGGAGGAGGGCAGAGCAGAGGCCGGAGGTGGGCAGATGCAGTTTGAGACTGCTTAGGAAACATCCGAGAGAGGGGAGCCTTAGAAAGGGTTGAAGGCGGGGACCTTCAGTCCTGGCAACTGCTTCATAGAGGTAAGATCTGCTTGGAAGTGTTGCTGAGTTGTATGCCATGCCCCTGAATAAAGAGTTAACTTCACTGACAACCAAGCCCTGCGTCTTTCGTGCTGACCTGTGTCTCATGCATGTGACAAATGTGTTTGAAAGCAGTTCTGACGTGAGCAATGGTTCTAGCAATTGCCTGGGAACTCTGGACAGCTCCGTTCAGTGCTCAGGTTGAATGCTGTAGGACAGTAGAACTTAGATGTTGTTTCAGCAACAGCAGTTCTTAGGCTGAGCCTTATGGAGGAGTCAGCTCCATCATCAGTGAAAGGTCACTTTTCATTTAAAGGGCCCTCGTCTTCTCTAACATTTGTCAACTCTGACAGAGCAGGTTGGCTGAGGCTGATGACAGTTGTAGTCCAAAATATTTGGAGGGTTCCAAGCTGGCAGAGGCTGACCTGGTTCAACATTCAAGCCAGGTGACTGTTGTTTGGTTGCCCTGAGACGTTATGCTTTTGAATAGGTTATAGTTTTCTTCTACTACTGATTTTGTACGGTAATTCAGTAGTATTTATCTATTATAAGTGTGCATTTCCTATTGATGGAAGCAGGAGTTGGCGATCTGTTTTCTGCTGATGGCTGCATTCTTTGGGGGCCACATGCAAGGGGTGGGCAGGGCCAGGGACAAAAATGGGTGGAGCCACTGCTCCCCCCCCAACACCCTTCTCTTTCTCTCTCTCTCTTGCCCCTCCCCACCTCCATTTCTTTCTTTCTGCCACCCTTGTTCCCTACCAAATTGGGTTGGGGGTGTTTGAGTGTTTTGTTGGGCGAGGTTGCTGCTGCTGTATTTTGTATATTTTAGATCTGGCTGTCATTTATGTGGAAACTGTTCAATTTGGTCATGCATTTTTTAATATTTTGTTTATTGTTTATGACTACGCTTGTTGTGTTGTAGTTATGTATTTTTTCCATGTTGTAAGTCACCTATGAGTGTGGTTTGAACTGTGGAAAGGTGGCATAAAAATAAAGTTATGTATGCACCAGAAGAGGACCAGATTGCTCTTGCCAGGGGTATGAATTGTACAGGGATTTTTAATCAGGCTAAGAGCCATACAAGGCTCTAGGACTGAACGTTGCCCAGCCCTGGTCTATGGCTACTTACAAATTAAATGTATTAGTGTAACAAATAAATCTGTTGTTGTTGCTATTAAGATAGCGTGAACTTTTCCTTGGTCCAGCAAATGTCAGAATACAAGGCCTTGACAGGGGCCAAGAGTCATAGCTGTCAACTTTTCCCTTTTCTTGTGAGGAATCCTATTCGGAATAAGAGAATTTCCCTTTAAAAAAGGGAAACGTTGGCAGCTATGACAAGAGTGGCTAGCAAAGCCGTGAGCTGATGAGATCATTGGCATACGACTGTCATTGTCACCATGCTAGCATGCATGGCCTGACCCCTTCCCTGATTCTCCTCCACTGTGCTAATCAATATACAAAACTGGTACTGGCCTTTCCAGCTGGGCCAATGTCCTGGCAGCCAACTTTGGAAGTCAATAATATTGGTCTTCTTGGCAGGGTGTTGTACTTGACGGTGCAAGGGTGGAGCCGGGATGAAATCTGGTGAGTGGTGTGTGGACCATCAGGTGATATGGCTGGTCACACATGTTTTGTTTTGTTTACTGGGTATTTGGCTGCCCATGACACTTGATCTCCTTTCTTCCATGGCGACAGGCTTGGTGCAAAGTTGGTGGGTCTCTTGTGCTAGGCAGCTCCTTAACTGGTCCAGGCCCCCCAAAAGCACCCAAATTTTCCAACTGCTAGCGCTGACTTTGTCATGCTGACCTAAGCAAAACTGTGAGTGTCTGATTAAAACAACAACAATAGTTATTTTCTGCTCTGTATCCCACAACATGCTGGAAGAGCCCCCAGAATCACTTTTAGTGTCACGTGAGAAATACTTTCATGTAAATGACTGCCAAGAGAGCAAATGGAATGCAAGGAACTCATTCAACAGCTGCTGCCCCCTGCCTTTCCTTTATGCCCTGAGAGTGCCAAGTTGTTCAGTCCTGTTTGCCTCATGCAAGAAAGGAATGTTACCTATTGCACAAGGGATTAATTCATCTGTTACCATACATGCATATCTATTGGTCTGTCTGTGCAAGTGCTATGTATTGAGTTGAATAGGATCCAGAATGCAACAGTCTGATTGGTCCGCAGGAGCCACCCAATCCAACTCCAGGTGGAAGTGAATCCGCAACCTGATTGGCCTACAGGAGAATCCTAGAATTAGCCAATCCCATTGTGTAAATAATGTATATAAAGCAGACATTCTGGGGGAACTTCCATTCCTCCTCACTACTATGAGCTGAATAAAGAGCATGAAATCCACTCTCGACTCCGAGTATATTTCAGCAAGCTTATCACCATCTGTCCATCTATCGCAAATAGGGATGCACAAACCTGTCATTTTCAGTTTCTTTCAATTTCCCATTTTCCCAGCCTTAAGTTCAGTTTGCCTATTTCTGCATTACTTTGAATAAAAAAGTCAACACGAAAATCAGCATGCATTTCCATGCAGGTTAAGCCTAATATATGCATCTCTTTTTCTTTTCTTTTGCAATTTTGCCTATTATACATATGTTTGCAAGCGAATCCATAGGTTAATATAGTCCCCCCCCCCCCCGTGCACTCTTCTTGGTTTGAAAACTGCATCGTGAAATCCAGAGAAGTGCAAGTTTTGAAATATAGCTGGGTTTGCAGGGCGGCTTGCACTAAAATCAGGCAAGGTCAAAGTAAAATGCGAACTGAACAAAATTCTTCTTATTGCTGATTGCACATCTACAGACACACCCACACAAATGCTGCTTTTGCTATGAAATTGACTTTCTCTATCCGTTGCACAACATCTTCACCAGGATCAAAAGTCAGCACTAAGTACTGGGACAGGAGCCAGTCAAAAAGGAATGACTGCAGACACAACAAACCTGACATTTCCTTACAATTTGAATGAACAAGAATTTAATTGCCATGTTTTATATGAAGCATGTTCTCGGGGTTTGGGGAGTGAACAAGTTTTCTCTTGCCGAAGACTCTTATCATATGTAGCATGCAGCAGGCATTTTTTTAAAAAGTCGTACTGGATACCTTTATAATAAGCTCTTTGTTAAAGAGTTATTTTTAACCTGAGCTACAGTTAAGCATAATAAACTTCATCACTGTGCAGCTCGCTCGGCCCATGTTGATATTCCTGCAAAGTGACTTGAACTCACAAGCTCTGCAATCACTTGACTGCGCTGGTTTATTCAGGCATTAACGGAGGAACAGGTTGAGTTTCCTAACCCAGCAAGAGGGTTGCAGTTGCATTATTGGCAGGGATACAGGGCAAGAAATGTAAGAATTTTCAGAGGCAGATAATTTGCAAAAGTAATTACATGTCCTACACTTCTGGAGCTGCATTCTTCACCTCAAACAGTGTCGAGGAATTTGAGAATTAAGTGATGGGAAGGCTATCTTTTTAGTCTTCAAATGAAGACTAAATGATGAAGATTTGCATTTTAGTCTGGACTGAGGGTGCTTATTTGGCCTTGGACTGGCCTTGTTTCCTGCGTGTCTTTTCTGATTTACACAAAATATTAACCACACCTCTTGTCGTTGGTGTGAAGTTGAAAATTAGAGGATGTGTATCAAAGGGCATTAGCAACCATCATTTTACTTACCTGTTGTTTTTGCAGAAAGAGACACATGAGGCCGGGGAGGGGGAGCTAAAATAAAGTCCAGCCTTTTAAGCAAAAGTTAGCAATAATAATAATAATAATAACCCACCATTTGTTTTACTGTCAAGGGAAACGTGTCCTTTCTTTCATGCATTGCATTTATAACCCCTCCAAGATTTTATAGATGTTAAAGATAGATAGATAGATGATAGATATAGATAGATAGATGATAGGTAGGTAGGTAGATTGGTAGATAGATAGATAGAAAGATAGGTAGGGAGACAGGTAGATAGATGATAGATAGATAGATAGATAGATAGATAGATAGATGATAGATAGGTAGGTAGGTAGATAGATAGATGATAGATAGATGATAGATAAATAGGTAGGTAGGTAGGTAGGTAGGTAGGTAGGTAGATATAGATGATGATAGATAGATGAATGATGATAGATAGATGATGATAGATAGATGATAGATAGAGATAGATAGATAGATAGATAGATGATAGATAGATAGATAGATAGATAGATAGATGATAGATAGATAGACAGACAGATAGATAGATAGATAGATAGATAGATAGATAGATAGATGAAATGTTATCCAGACCTAACCAGTTGTTGATTGGGAGAATGGGGCTTACCTGGGATGCTCGAGATTCCTGACATGATGTTAGGCACAAGAAGAGAAAGAGGCTGTATTGCAATCCAGAAGGCATGGCACTATTATTCCAAGATAGGTAGAGAGATAGAAAGAAAAAACTCTTCTCAGATTGCACGGGAACACCTGGCAAAACACTTTCCTCGACAGCCAAGTTGCCCTGACTGTAGATCAGGAGGGATAGAGAGCACTCCTGTGCTCAGATCAGAAATGACTGCAACATCACACAGCAGGTTTTCCAAAGATCCAAGGAGTAAAAAAAAAAGAGAGAGAGAGAGCTCAGTTTCCACCTCTCATTGGTAGGCTGCCTTCGCTGCCAGTGTGCTGCCTCCTAGGAGCTGTCCTCCACAGAAACACACCAGAGAGAGAGAGAGAGAGAGAGAGAGAATGAGAGAGATCTTGCAAAATTGCATCTCAGACTGATGCCTCTAACGTGGAAGTTTAGCTTGCTTTATTTCTGCTACTCAAAGACGATGAGTCGCCTCTTCCCCACCACAGTCAAAAACTTCTGTGTGAGAGAGAAATAGGATGACTTAAAAATAAATAAATCAAAGTGGCCCATAATTTAGGATATTATTTAGATATATAACCTGCCCTCCCAAGCCAAGAGCTCACACTAAACATTAGCATTTAAGTAGTCAGGATCAGTTGTTGCCACTCACGTTTTCTTTAATAGGTTGGAGATTCCTGTTTGTTTTGGCTCGCAAGGATTATTATTATTTTGCATTCATCTGGCATTTGACAAAATTAGCTCAGCAATCCTTACGGCAACCTTGTAAGGTAGGCCAGGAACATTCTCTCTGCAGTATTAATCATCTGTTGCAGGGAAGTAGCTAAGGGCCAAAGTACACATTACATTATTCATAATGGGTTGTTTTGTTTTGTTTAAGTGAGCTCAAGCTTTTTATTTTGGAAGGAAAGCAGCCTTGGAGCGCCCCAGTCAGGATCATACCACAGCATCCGTTTCCCCACCTCACCTTCCGATTTGATATTTGTCCCTGAAGTGGGTGTCAAACTGACACTTGTTCAGACATTCGCTTATTCTCGCCAACAATATCTCTGGCATTGGGGGGAAAGGAGCCTCTTCCCCCACAGACCTCACTGGATGGTCATAGTACAATGGACGCTTGGGATGAGAACGTGATCCGTGCGGGAGGCACGTTCGCAACCCACAGCATTCGCAACCTGCAGCGCCGCATCTGCACGCATGCGGGTCGCGATTCGGCACTTCTGCTCATGCACAGAGCACAATTTAGTGCTTCTGCACATGCGCTGAAACCCAGAAGTAACCTGTTCCGGTACTTCCAGGTTCGGCACGGTGCGCAACCCGAAAACGCGCAACCTGAAGCGTCTGTAACCTGAGGTATGACTGTAATGGGCAGGCTAGATACAGAAGTGCTTGGAGCAATAGATTCACATTTGTATACTAAGCTATGTTCCAGCCATGCAAAAAGAATTCAGAGGTTTTTGCACATAAAAGGTAAAGGTAAAGGACCCCTGGACAGTTAAGTCCAGTCAAAGGCGACTATGGGGTTGCAGCGCTCATCTCGCTTTTCAGGCCAAGGGAGCCGGCGTTTGTCCACAGACAGCTTTCTGGGTCATGTGGCCAGCAGGATTAAACCGCTTCTGGGGCAACTGGACACCGTGACAGAAACCAGAGTGCATGGAAACACTGTTTACCTTCCCTCCGCAGCAGTACCTAGTTATCCACTTGCACTGGTGCTTTCAAACTGCTAGGTTGGCAGGAGCTGAGACAGAGCAACGGGAGCTCACCCCATTGAGGGGATTCAAACTGCCAACCTTCCAATCAGCAAGCCCAAGAGGCACAGTGGTTTAGACCACACACACACACACACACACACACACCTCTCAAGGACACATTCCAGGCGAAAGCACTCAAGAAGTGTGTGGCTTCTGGGACGCTGTGTGGATCCCCTTTGGCCCATAGGTCTAAGGTTCCGCACCCCTGACCTAGTGTGTCCTCAGGGTGAGCATGGTGGGCAGGGAAGTTGGCTGGAGTCCAGGACATGCTGTGTCACCACTCTCTGTGGATACGCTGCAACATTTTGTTGTCGTCATCCCCCAACCTTCTTGCACAAAACAAAATCCCGATAATTTGCATGGGCAAAATTGTCGAGGATTCCCAAAGCACAAGACCCCACTATCAAGATTTTAACAAGCTAGACGCATCTGATTGCAACGATTAAGAAAAGTATTCATTTATCCTGACCTCTAGCACCATCTGCTGTAGAAACAGTTAAAAGCGCCGCCAGTGCGAAAGCAAAAGCCATAGGTTCAGTAAAGAAAAGGAGGTGGGGGCGGGAAGCCCTAGGACGAAAGAGAAATACATTTACCTTTTTTTTACCTTTACGTCTCCAGTGAAGAGGTATTACCTTTGGCAAGGAAACGTAAGTACTTTGGAACATAGGTTTCTTTCGAATCCTGGTTCACACCATTGGTCCATATAGTTTAGTATTGTCTGCACATACTGGCAGCAGCTCTCCGGGGTTTGGGGTAAGGCCCTCTTCCTGTCCTCCCAGGAGATGCTGGGGATTGAACTCACAACCTTCTGCTTGCAAAGCGGATGCTTTGCCATTCACCTGAGACCCCTTCAGAGCAAGCCAAGCTGCATTATGTCAGGGTAGCTTGACGTCTGGTGCCACTCTTATCAGGATAAATTAGTGGACGTAGGAAAAAATCGCCCTCCTCACTAGCTTTCAAGTGTGAACTGCAAAGATGCAGTTTGGAGAATGGCTGCTTTAAACATAGTATTAGAAAGATTCTATTGTTTCTATCTGCCATCGCTAAGGAAAGAAAACAGCATGTGACTTATACTTGTAAAAAAAGCAGAAGCATTTTTGTTAGGGATTGTAGGACAAGACCTGCCAAGAAAAACAAAGAACTTACTTATGTACGCTACAAAAGCGGCAAGAGTCTTGATAGCACAAGGATGGAAGAATGAGGAAATCCCAACGAAAGAACAGTGGCAAGAAAAATTGATGAGCTACGCAGTTGGCTAAATTGACATACAAATTGCGGGACAAGGGCAACTGTGACTTTAAGGAAGAATGGGAGCTTTTTACAACTTATCTAAAAAGACAACAAAATGATTTGGACTCCTTGGCAGGTTTTGAATAAACATACACAAATTTATTAGTTGATAATGTAAGGACATGTATAATTTTATAACATGCAGAGAGTAATATGTGCTGAGAAATCAGAGAGAGGAGCTCAGGGAAGTCTGGGGGGGGGGGGTTTGAAGGGGGGAGGGGGAAAATAATGAATATGATTTGACAATTTGTTATGTGCAATTTGTTAATAAATACATTTAAAAAAGGGGGGGGGGGGGACAACAGTATGTGATTTATATTAAGATCTTAAGGTATGGTATCCTCCAGGAAGGAAGATAAAAAGGTGGCAACTCATGCAATATTGCCTTATCCTTGCCTTGCCTCTATGTCAGGGGACGTACAGCCTGCCAGAGTTCCCAAAATCTGCCATTTTGCTGAAGAGCACAAGTGCTCCAACAGTAGGGAAGTGAAACTGCAAGTAACATAGGGTGCCAGGGCCTGCCTAGCAAAAGATGGTTGGGATCCACGGACCTCTGGGTTCTGAATTTAGCCTCTCCCTGTGCACCTCTCTGGTTCTGTCCTGGGTGCCTCCGAGCACGTTCCCAGACTAGGAATTTGTTTCAGGCCTGCAGGGATTTTGCAGAAGAACCCAAAGCTTTCAATCGATTGGCATGTTTTCTTCAATGGAAATTGCTGCTATAGTACCATTTAAAGGAGCAGTGGCCTTTTCGGGGACCGATGTCACACATGGGTGGCGCTGTGGTCTAAACCACAGAGCCTCTTGGGCTTGCCGATCGGAAGGTCGGCAGTTCGAATCCCTGTGACGGGGTGAGCTCCTGTTGCTCGGTCCCTGCTCCTGCCCACCTAGCAGTTCAAAAGCACGTCAAGTGCAAGTAGATAAATAGGTACCGCTCTGGCGGGAAGGTAAACAGCGTTTCCGTGCGCTGCTCTGGTTCGCCAGAAGCGGCTTAGTCATGCTGGCCACATGACCCGGAAGCTGTGTGCAGACAAACATCGGCTCCCTCAGCCTATAGAGCGAGATTAGCGTGCAACCCCAGAGTCGTCCGCGACTGGACTTAACGGTCAGGGGTACCTTTACCTTTTTAGTATTTAAAGCAACAGTGGCCTTTTCAGGGACTGATGTCAGAGATTTCCTCATGTGATTTATCCTAGGAAATGAGGATGATTGTGCCACTCACCAGCTTTGCACATCCTTTTTTTTAATCATCTTTTGTTCCCCAGGCTCTTTCTACGAGTATATTATGAACATTGTGGTAGTTCCTGTTGTCCTGCAGCTTTACTTTTCACAGCCATTTCCCTCTGCTATGGTGGTTTTGCTTGCCTATGCTTACCTCTAAATCATTTTCTAGTTCAGGGATGGAGAACCTGTGTCCCTCCTGATGTTGTTAAGAGCCCCCCCCCCATCAGCTCCAGCCCGCAGGACCGATGGTCAGGGATGAGCAGAGTTGAGGTCCTACAATACAGTGGTACCTCGGGTTAAGAACTTAATTTGTTCTGGAGGTCCGTTTGTAACCTAAAACTGTTCTTAACCTGAGGTACCACTTTAGCTAATGGGGCCTCCCACTGTCGCCGTGCCGCCGGAGCACGATTTCTGTTCTCATCCTGAAGCAAAGTTCTTAACCCGAGGTACTATTTCTGGGTTAGCAGAGTCTGTAACCTGAAGCGTCTGTAACCTGAAGTGTATGTAACCTTGAAGCGTCTGTAACCCAAGGTACCACTGTATAGTGGTGCCTCGCAAGACGAAATTAATTCTTCCGCGAGTCTCTTCGTCTAGCGGTTTTTTCGTCTTGCGAAGCAACCCTATTAGCGGATTAGCGGATTAGCGCTATTAGCGGTTTAGCGGCTATTAGTGACTATTAAAGGCTAAAAGGATTAGCGGATTAGCTGCTAAAAGGCTATTAGCGGTTTAGCGGCTTAGAAAAAGGGGGTGGGGAGCGAAAAAAAATGCAAGACATTTTCGTCTTGCGAAGCAAGCCCATAGGGAAATTCGTCCTGCGAAGCGCATTGAAAAACGGAAAACCCTTTCGTCTAGCGGGTTTTCCGTCTTGCGAGGCATTCGTCTTGCGGGGCACCACTGTATCTGGAATTCCACAGGCTCCCAATTCCTATTCTAGCTGAAACAACTTACCGAAAAATGAGATTCCAGCTAACATCAGGAGGAACTTTATGACGGCAAGAGCTGTTCAACCATGGAACGGTCTCCCTCAGGTGGTGATGGGCTTGCCTTCCTTGGAGGTCTATAAGCAGGGGTTAGATGGCCATCTGTCTTGGATGCTTTGGTTGAGATTCCTGCATTGCGGGGGGGGGGGTTGGCCAAGGTGCCCCCCGGAGTTCCTTCCAACTCTACCATTCTATGAATTCCTCTCCCATTCCACTGTGTGCTATAGGAAATACAAACCTTGCTAGCATTTCAGATCCTCGCACCTTGCCCCATGCTGGGAGATTCTGGTACATGCTCCCAACTTGTAGAGCACTGATCTACGTCCCTAGAGCAGGGTGCTATTGGGCTACAGTTCCCCTACCCATGCCAGCATCGCCAATGGTGGAGTATGATGGAAGTTGTAGTTGTAGATAAAGGACCCCTGGATGGTTAAGTCCAGTCAAAGTTGACTATGGGGTTGCGCCACTCATCTCGCTTTCAAGCCGAGGGAGCCAGCGTTTGTCCACAGACAGCTTTCCGGGTCATGTGGCCGGCATGACTAAGCTACTTCTGGCACAATGGGACACTGTGGCAGAAGCCAGAGTGCATGGAAACACCATTTACCTTCCCGCCACAGCGGTACCTATTTATCTACTTGCACCGGCATGCTTTTAAACTGCTAGGTTGGCAGGAGCAGGGACAGAGCAATGAGAACTCACCTGACCTTCTGATCAGCAAGCCCAAAAGGCTCAGTGCTTTAGACCACAGCGCCACCCGCTGTCCAGTCTAGATGTCCAGTAATATCTAGAAAGCACCGCCACGTTCACCATCCCTGCTCTAGAGAGATAAACCGTCTTCTTAACTACAAGGTGCAACCGTGCTTCCTAATGTTCAAAGCACTTTGTATCTTATTTCAGTAAAACTTACAACCACCCTGTGAGACAGACCACTGTTATCATCTCCATGCTTTAGATGGGACAGTTCTTCTAGTGAGATTGTGACGGAGGCAAGCTTTGAATGAGGGATATTCTAGCTCACAGTTGTAGTCACTGTGCTGTCTTCCTTTGCAGAAGCAAGCCCAACCCTTGCTAGAGGCAGGAAGTGCCTTATACTGTCTAGCTCCCACTGACTGGGAAAGAATCCCCAGGGTTTTGGTTAAAGGATATTCCCAGCCCCACCTGCAAATGCTGGTGATTGAAGCTGGGGAACTTCTGCATTCAATACAAACCCTCTACCCTTGAACTAGTATGGTACCTAGGTTCTCAAATGCCTTGGTACTCAAACGCCTTGGTTCCCAAATGCCGAAAAACCGGAAGTCAGTGTACCAGTTTTCAAACGTTTTTCGGAAGCCGAACGCCCGGTGTGGCTGTCGGCTATTGTTTCCGAGGCGCCTGCACCAATCAGAAGCCATGCCTTGGCTTTCGAACATTTCAGAAGTCAAACGGACTTCCGGAACGGATTACGTTTGAGAACCAAGTTACCACTGTGCAGCCCTTTCCTTGCTATTTAAAAAGAAAACAGGATTTCCATATATCCTCTTTTTCATTTTCATGGGTAGAGTCATCATAGCGATCCCTTGTTAAAAGCAGACGTCGGCAAATGCATCCTCTTTTTTGCTCTTCAAAATACGGCAACCCTAATATGTTAACACCATGTTTGGTGAGGATAATACAGAAGTTGTGGAAGGAGCCAGAAGACGTTTCCGAGCACAATTCAAAGTGTTGGTTCTGACCTTTAAAGCCCTAAACGGCCTCGGTCCAGTATATCTGGAGGAGCGTCTCCACCCCCATCGTTCTGCCCGGACACTGAGGTCCAGCTCCGAGGGCCTTCTGGCAGTTCCCTCACTGCGAGAGGCCAAGTTACAGGGAACCAGGCAGAGGGCCTTCTCAGTAGTGGCGCCCGCCCTGTGGAACGCCCTCCCATCAGATGTCAAAGCGATAAACAACTACCTGACATTCAGAAGACATCTGAAGGCAGCCCTGTTCAGGGAAGTTTTTAATATGTGACATTTTAGTGTATTTTTCATCTTTGTTGGAAGCCGCCCAGAGTGGCTGGGGAAACCCAGCCAGATGGGTGGGGTACAAATAATAAATTATTATCATTATTATTATCATTATTATTATTATAATCTGTAGGCAAAACCATATCATAGTGAACGGGGGGGGGGGGGGGAGAGAGAGAGAGAGAGAGAGAGAGAGAGAGAGAGAGAGAGAGAGACCAAAACCCCGTGAAAAGAGCAAATGAAAGAGACCGTCCTAATGGGGGTGTTGTTTATTAAAATATAATCTCTATAAAGATACCATATTATACAAAACAGAGATAGAACATTCTATTAATCACATGCTGTACACAAGGCTTGGAGAGGTTGCTACACAGGGCTGGCTTTGCACGGCAAGGGCAAGACAAGTCCATTCAGAACATTTCTGGCCGAAGAGCCCGGAAAGTCCTGCTCCTTCTTTCACAGCAGAATCTCAGAGTCCTCCAAAGAGTCGTCCGCGTACAGTAGTTCACCGGCTAACGTGCTGCCGACAGGAAGGGTGCTGGCCTGAGACCACAGCAGTCCGTTCTGTGAGGGTGTGTGCTGCAGCAAAGGGGTATCTTCGTCTTCTGATCTCCTCATGCTGCTGAGGTGATCTTCGTTAGCCCCACTCAAAATGTATCTGTCCCCCATCCCATTGCTGTCATGGACGTCCACGGTGACCACAGTGGTCTCTGGTTTTTGGGAACAGGACTCTATGATGTGGTTAGGGTCAAGGTCCGTGTCTATCCGGGGAAACTCAGAGTCTTCTGTCAGCTCTTCCACACTGTCCTCCATCAGGCTGGTGTTAATATAAATTACGTCCTCGGGTTCGCTGAGGGCGGGCAAACTTTCCGACAGCTTCTCCAGGTGAAGCTTGAGTTCGGAGAAGACGGGCCGCTCCGCGGGATCTGCCCTCCAACAAGAGTACATTATTTCGTACCTGAGGTAGAAAGGAACAGGGTGGAGTGAAGCACATTCTGTTTGCTTTAGAGATTTATTGGCCAAAATTCTTCCTGCCGGGGCTTACAACTTTTACAGTGGTGCCCCGTAAGACGAATGCCTCGCAAGACGGAAAACCCGCAAGACGAAAGGGTTTTCCGTTTGCAGAGGCGCTTCGCAAGACGAATTTCCCTATGGGCTTGCTTTGCAAGACGAAAAATGACGAAAAAAATTGAGGGTTTTTTTCGCTCCAAAACCCCTTTTCCTGAAGCGCTAAGCTGCTAAAAGCATTTTAGCAGCAAAACCGCTAATCCCTTAAGCCTAAAAAAAGCCGTTTTTAGCCCTTAAAGTAGCGCTAATAGTGCTAATCCGCCAATGGGCTTGCTTCGCAAGACGAAAAAACCGCAAGACGAAAAGACTCGCGGAACGGATTCTTTTCGTCTTGCGAGGCACCACTGTAAAGCAATTAAAAAATACAATAGAGTCTCACCAGAACAGCAGCAGTAAAAGCAAATACACCTGTGCCTTGGGAACAATGCTTTGGAGTAGAGAGAACAATGGAGGCTCTCTCTCTAATCCGGAGTTTCCCAAACTTGGGTCTCCAGCTGTTTTTGGACTACAGTTCCCATCATCCCTGACCACTGGTCCTGCTAGCTTAAGGATGATGGGAATCGTAGTCCAACTGGAGACCCACGTTTGGGAAACTCTGCTCTAATCAGTAATAAATTATGGTTGCTGATGTTGACATGAGTCTGAGCTGAGGTGGTGCAGCCACCTGCTGAGGCTAAGGTGTTTTGGCCTGGCCAGTGCTTGATTGGGAGTCCTAGGTGCGCTGCCTTTGAGTTCCATGAAAGAAGGAAGGTGGAAGACAAATAAAATAGCTCTGAGAGTGGTTTTTAATTTTACTTGGGTGGATACTGGAGAGGAATTATCTTTATTATTTATTAGACTCCTTATCTTTCCCTTCACCATGAGGATCCTCCAACATAGTGGAGAAGATGTTATAAGGAGGAGGAGCTATAGCAGAACGATGCCCCAATGTTGCATTTTGAGGACCAAGTAGTCAAAAAAGGGATATGATACCATGTATATGTAGGGACGCGGGTGGCGCTGTGGGTTAAACCACAGAACCTGGGACTTGCCAATCAAAAGGTCGGCGGTTCGAATCCCCGCAACGGGGTGAGCTCCCATTGCTCGGTCCTTGCTCCTGCCAACCTAGCAGTTCAAAAGCATGTCAAAGTGCAAGTAGATAAATAGGTACCGCTCTGGCGGGAAGGTAAACGGCATTTCCGTACACTGCTCTGGTTCGCCAGAAGCAGTTTAGTCATGTACGCTGTACGCAGGCTCCCTCAGCCAAAAAACTGAGATGAGCGCCACAACCCCAGAGTCGGTCACGATTGGACCTAGTGGTCAGGGGTCCCTTTACCTTTACATGTATGGAGCATAATACTCAGAAACATACAGGAGACAAAGCATTCACAAATGCTGGGAATCAGGAGTGGTGGGGAAGGTCAAGCGAAGAAACAGACAGACCTCAGAGCTTCCAGCTTCCCAAGCTGGCAGACTTCAGCAGTGACAATTGTCTTGAGCAAACCATTGTGTTTTGCATTACTGCAGAATCTCAGCCAAATTACAGGGGAGGGCTGTATGTAGCTCAGTGGTGGAGCATCTGCTTTGAATACAGAAGGTCCCAGGTTCAATTCCCCAGGAAGGGGTGGTTTAGACCCCTGTCTATAACCCTGGAGAGCCACTGCGAGTGAGTGCAAACAATACTATGCTGGACCAATGCTGGACTCAAGTATAAGCCTATGTTTTCAGGACATTTTTTATGCTGAAAAAGCCCCCCTTGGCTTATACTCGAGAGCCAGTGTGGTGTAGTGGTTAAGAGCAGTAGACTCGTAATCTGGGGAACCGGGTTTGCGTCTCTGCTCCTCCACATGCAGCTGCTGGGTGACCTTGGGCCAGTCACGCTTCTCTGAAGTCTCTCAGCCCCACTCCCCTCACAGAGTGTTTGTTGTGGGGGAGGAAGGGAAAGGAGAATGTTAGCCGCTTTCAGACTCCTTCGGGTAGTGATAAAGCAGGATATCAAATCCAAACTCCTCTTCTTCTTCGGGCTGCTCCTTCCTCCTCCTCCACCTTTGCCGCTGTCGGCAGTGGAGGACGAGCAGCCTGAAAGCAGACCTTTGGGGCTGCTTGTTCTTCCTCTGCCACTGCCGCCACCAGCCTCTGCCCCTTCGCACCACCCTAGGTAGGCAGGGGGACGGGAGGGGCTGGGGGGGAGAGAGAAGCCCCCTCTGCCGTGTGCGCACGCACACACACACACTCCGGCCCACCAGGAGGTTTGTGGTGTGGTGAACTGGCTTATACTCGAGTCAATAAGTTTTCCCAGTTTTTTGTGGTAAAATTAGGTGCCTCGGCTTATATTCAGGTCGGCTTATACTTGAGTATATACAGTGCTTCCTATGCGTTATTACTGCAGTGAGATAAAATACTTACAACTCATCTAAGCAGCCTTCTGGCTGCTTCAGCCTGTGCCCATGAAGGAGGTAGTCGTAAATTTCATGGTTCTGCACTCCTGGGTACGGAGTCATCCCTCGGGTCGCTATCTCCCACATTGTAACACCGAAAGCCCACTGCAGGGAACACAGAGATAAACATACATTTAGATAGGCGTTACAGAATACCTTGGGAAAGATAATCTCCTAAAGTGCAACCCTAAACATACTGTAAAGGTAAAGGTAAAGGGACCCCTGACCGTTAGGTCCAGTCGTGACCAACTCTGGGGTTGCGGTGCTCATCTCTCTTTATTGGCCGAGGGAGCCGGCGTACAGCTTCCGGGTCATGTGGCTAGCATGACAAAGCTGCTTCTGGCAAACCAGAGCAGCACACGGAGACACCGTTTACCGTCCCACCGGAGCGGTACCTATTTATCTACTTGCACTTTGACGTGCTTTCAAACTGCTAGGTTGGCAGGAGCAGGGACCGAGCAATGGGAGCTCACCCCGTCGTGGGGATTCGAACCGCCAACCTTCTGATCGGCAAGTCCTAGGCTCTGTGGTTTAACACACAGCGCCACCCGTGTCCCTTAAACACACTGATCTGGGAATAAATCTCACTGAACTCAGTGAGACTGATGCCCAAGGAAGCTAGGATTGGGCTCTGTTCCCTCACACATTGTTTGAAAATTCTATTTGTGATATCCTCCAAAGTATTTGGTACAATGTAGTGAAGCTCACATTGGGGGGGGGGCGGGTTGTAGGTGTTGCCAACTTCATCAGATGCAGTTCTTCTGCATCAGAACTAGCTGCACAGTCAAGTGTCGAAACTGACATGAGTATGTAAGGGCTACTTTTTCAGTTCAAATGAATGGATAGATGTTGCATAAATTTCCCGTTTTCCCCAATCTCATACAGTATTCAGTTTGCTGTACTTTCTACACCAATTTTCTAATTTCAGGGTGCATTTATCCTATCACAGTCATACCTCGGGTTACAGACACTTCAGGTTGTGTGTTTTCGGGTTGCGCACCGCGCCGAAACCCAGAAGTACCAGAACGGGTTACTTCCGGGTTTCGGTGCTCACGCATGTGCAGAAGTGCTAAATTGTGCTTTGCGCATGTGCAGAAGCACCGAATCGCAACCCATGTGTGCGCAGAAGTGGCGCTGCGGGTTGCGAATGTGCCTCCCACACGGATCACGTTTACAACCCGAGTTTCCACTGTATACACTTTTGGGGACTAATTGCTCCAAATACAACACATTTGTGTATATTATTTCCACCAATATATTCATTTTTATGCATACATTCCCCTGATATATACTTTCCTTGGGTGACAGGAGTGGAGATGTGCATTGCAAAATTCGGACAAGGGCAACTTTCAAAGAACTGATGTTCCATTTCGCATGATGTTTCAGGAAGCCTGAATTACATCAGTGTGCATTAAAATGCAAACCAAACTGAATGTCCCTCCCATTACGTACCACGTCGCTTTTTGTCGTGTAGACTCGGTCGGCAAGACTTTCTATTGCAATCCACTTCACGGGCATCTTTGCGATGCGCCCCTGCCGGTAATAATCGCCGCTGTAAATCTTCTTGGATAAACCAAAGTCTGCCACACACACGGTCATGTCGTCCCGTAACCTGCCCATCGATTAATACGAAGCAGCATTAATACAGATTCATGTGAAAAGGACAAAGGCAACTGAAATATATAATATTATGTGCAGGCTTCAGGAAAAGGCAAAAGGCATGGCGATGGTGAAGCTTTGAAACCCATGTGGCCCTTCCCACACAGAACCCCTGGGAAAATGAAGACCTATTAAGGGATTAGGGATTTCTAATAAGACAGTTCACAGCCTTCTCACAAAACCACAACCCCTGGGACAGCCCTTGAGGGTTAAATTAGGCCTTTAATTTTATAGCTTGGATGCACCTTTTAAGTGACTCACGAACACTTCCAAAATAATAATTTGCACTGATGGGAGGTCTCCTGACACGATTCCCATCAATCTACCCATTTATTATTCTCATGCTGTTGCTCCATTGTTTGCCTTTTTTAATTGGTATGTTCTTAATTTATATTTTATGTACGATTGCATTTTGTGCATCGACGAAAACCACCCTGAGATCACATTTACACAGTCAAAGGCTATCTAGAAATTGGAGAAAACAAAATAAAATAAATTGCACAGGTCCACAGATAAAGATGTTCTGGATTAGGCACAGGCAAACTCCGTCCTCCAGCTGTTTTGGGACTACAACTCCCATGATCCCTAGCTAACAGGACCAGTGTTCAGGGATGATGGGAGTTGTAGTCCCAAAACATCTGGAGGGCCGAGTTTGCCTATGCCTGTTCTGGATCCAGGTAGCTGAAGAAAATAAAAGTTTTTCCCCCCTTTAAGCCCCAAACAAGCTGCAATTGTTGGGTGAAGCCTGCTAGGATCTTTTATTGCTGCCTCAACAAATTGCTAGACAGCAGTCTGAAAAGTCAGGAAAACCTGGCCTAGACCTGACCCAGATTCTGGCACATTTTGGGCATATCCTTTTATTTGAAGCATTTCTTCCTTGCAGTTCAGCCAAAAAGGCTCTGAGAGAGGCTTGCATAAGATCAGAGACAGTCCATGCCTGCAGGCTTACAGTCTAAAATAAATTACACCGAAGCAAACAGGGATACAGAAAGGAGAGGAAAACAAACAAACTCTGACACCAATTCTTAAAGTCACATGACCAGTGTGATAGGAATTTTGAGGTCTTAGATATATGGTAATGTTCATAAGTGTACCAACCAAGCACATACATAGATCAGCACAGGAAGACCGAACTGGAACCATTTTGATTCCTAAACTGACCAAATGTTTTCCCTGCAAGGGGGGGGGGGGTCAGGGAGCCTTCTCAGGAACTGAGTAATCAGCATTTTAATGGGTGACAGACTATCAGGAAAGGCAAGCAGATAACCTGGCAAACCGGAAAAACAACATTCAAAGTTCTGTTTTAGATTGCCTTTTTTGTGATGTAGGTGTGATGTATCTGAGGGGTGGTCTTAGGTGACACCCCTTCTGTGATGTATGTATGATGTTTCTGGGGGTGGTCTTGATCTACAGGGTGGCAATTTCAAAAGTCTTTATAAGGCCTTGCGCACCATTTTTCTGGGTTCCTCCTCCTCTCCTGAGTGTGAGGGGAGCACCCTGTTGCAACAGATCAATAAAGATCAGGCTTACTAGCTGCTTTGCTTTTCAATATTCTCTGGTTGGCCTCTGTTATCTTCTCCTACCAATAGGGAACCTATGTAAGGACTCTATATGGGCTCTTGGATACCCCATAAGGGAAAAGGGCAATTTTTGTTTACAACACCAGCTTGAATGGAAATAGTTTAAGAAGTGGGGGCCACTTCTCACCATGTCTTTCCTCTGCTCCCTTTTCCCCAGCTACTGCCCCCAAGGTCTGCAGTGGTTTGGAGAAAAGAGGTCAGGGAAGTGGAAATCACTCTTTTATACCTCTAAGCCCTTCACGGCCTAGGACCCTCGTACCTACGGGACCACCTCTCCTGGTATGCCCCACGGAGAGCCTCAAGGTCCATAAATAGCAACACCCTAGTGGTCCAGGGCCCTAAGGAAGTTAGATTGGCTTCAACCAGAGCCAGGGCCTTTTCAACACTGGCTCCGGCCTGGTGGAACGCTCTGCCTCATGAGACCAGGGCCCTGCAGGATCTGATTTCTTTCCGCAGGGCCTGTAAGACAGAGTTGTTCCGCCTGGCCTTTGGCTTGGAGCCAATTTGATTCCCTCCCTCCCTCTCTTTCTTTTTTCTTTTCCTTCTCCTCCTGCGATGAGGCTACATTTTAATATTTTAATGTTCCATTATTTTAATGTTGTATTTTACTTTTGTTTTTAAGTTGTAATCATTCATCTTGTTTTTATTATTGCTTGTAAGCCGCTCTGAGCCCGGCCTTGGCTGGGGAGGGCGGGGTATAAATAAAAAATTATTATTATTCTTATTATTATTATTAAATCACTTCCCACCATCACTTTTCACCAGTTCGGTGTCAACCCAGATTCTCAGGTCTGGGCTCTGCAACTGGTTCATCTAGGCCAGGCCACAGAAAATTTGCAAACTTGAGAGAAGGATTTCTCTTTAATGTGCAAGTTTTCTAAGTGCCATGAGCCTTTTTGCCTCCGATAGAACATTCAAATCTGAATGCTCCCCGCAACTGCAGACTGAACTTCCAGCATGATTATTCTGAATCTGCTCCTAAAAAAGATGTTCCAAAATTCAGAAATACAGTAGTTTCTGCTCGACTTTTGCTCAAAGCTGTAGATTCAGAGCAAGATTAACATGCGCTTTTCATTCCTCTTTCTGTAGCGGCAAAACCCAAAAAGAAGACTGAAGCTGGACTGTTTTATTAAGAGCTGAAGGAAAGAACGTAGAAACTCACATGCAGTTTCGAGCAGCCAGGTCTCTGTGGAGGAAATGCCTGTTGCTGAGGTATTCCATTCCCAGAGCAATATGGATCATAAACTTCAACAAAGTCTGCAGTGGTACATACTGGGAAAGAGGAGGAGAGAAGAAAAATCGTCATGAATTCAGCGTATTGTTAACAAGCAGCAGCAACAACAATACAGTCATACTTCGGGTTGAAGTAGCTTCAGGTTAAGCATTTTCGGGCTGTGCTCAGCAGCGACCCAGAAGTAATGGAGCGCGTTACTTCTGGATATCTCTGCTCGCGCATGCGCAGACGCTCAAAATGACGTCATGCGCATGCGCGGAAACAGTAAATCGCGACCCGCGCACTCGCAGACGCGGGTTGCGTTCGCTTCAGGATGCGAACGGGGCTCCGGAACGGATCCTGTTCACATCCAGAGGTACCACTGTAATGAAAATTAACAAACCTCCATTTTTAATCAGAGATTTAAGGCTGTTTACAAGGATAAAAGAAAACCCATTCAAGAGCAACCAAAACACATTTCCCAAAGCATTTCCCAAAGCAAGGGTGTCCCTCCAAACATTCCTGGATTACAATTTGGCCCTGGCCAGAATTAATTTTCTTAATTCCTTACCTATCAATCTATCAGGTACTTATCTATATATTCCATTTATATTCCACCTTTTCTCCAAGGTGCTCAAGGTGGCGTACATGGTTCTTAGTCTCCCCTTTTTATTTTCACAACAACCCTGTGAGGTTAAGCTGAGGAACAGTGACCAGCCAAGGTCAGCTGGTGAGCTTTGAGGCTGAGCAGGGACTAGAACCCTCCTCTCCCAGGTCCGATGCTCTAACCGCTACACCACACTGTATCTCAGCGAACTGACGACAAAATATATCTCAGGATTCCTTGCACAACAGAAAACCTCTTCCCCAGCCACCTCCTCACTGAGCCTGTATCGAACATACGTGCTCCTTCAGAGCTGGGCTCTAGTAAATGATAAAATGAAATGCATCCTGCTCCTTTTAGAAGAGGGAGAAATGTGGCCCCCATTTTCCATTCCAGCACAACGGCAGGCAGGATAAAGCTCTCTTTGACTATTCCCAATTACATGCAAAGACATCATTTAATTTTCCACTTGTCTGCAGCTCACGCAGATTCATACGCTTAAGTTATGAACAACTCCTTTGTTTACAGCCGTTGGACAGAATCATCATTTGTTTATAGCAGGGTTCATTTCCCCTCCATATTTTCTTTAGTGAAATAAATGCGAGAAATCAAATTAAGCCAGTCGTTTATCACCAAAAAGAGCACCGTCAGCTATTGTGACGATTTGCTTTCCACTGAAAGGCCCTTCAGTGGGTTGTCCTGTTTCAATAGGACTCCTTTGTGAAAACAACGGAACTGCTTTCGCCACAAAACGTAGGGCAGCCATCTCTTCCAGAGACCTTGTCTCCAGAACAATTAAAGCCTTTCTCTGCTGTTCCAGTACAAGGATAAGAGTCCATCCATTTTTGACACTAACAAGGAGGACCACAGCCTGGTCACTTACAGGAACAATCCTCCAGAAAGCTGTCATATTTCTTGCAACTGGACTTTAGCATCAGTGGGGTTTTGAACAGAAATCAGATTTCTTTCTGTCTGGCAAGATTGTGGCCTTTATATCTCGCCAAGTGCGGCATAAGTAGGCAACACTCAAAGGTCAGGAATCAGTAGCTCAGCAGATGCACACAACAAGAATGAAGTCCCAGCCCGTTCCAAACCAAGGGACAAAGCAAACTGATCCGAATACTCATTCTGCCTCGCAAAAGTACTTGTTCACTTAAAGTTCCAGAGTGTAACATCCCTTTATCCATCCAAGGCAATTGTGAGAGGTGAGAAGAGGTTCATGGGCCAGTCTACCTTTATCCTCCACTGCCCCCCACACTGATGCCTCCATGAACCTCTCTTGCCAAACGGTATCCCTCCAGTTATTGAATTTGGCCGCTGAACCTTTGATGGAGCCCTTGTGTCTTTATACAGCCTTCTCCACCCTTAGGGCCCCAGATATTGTTGGACTACAACAGCCATCGTCCTTAAGTCAGCATGGCTAATGGTCAGGGATGATGGGAGTTGTAGTCCAACAACATCTGGGGACCCAAGGATGGTGAAGATTGCTTTATAGGAGATGTTATTCTCATGTGGCTGTGGCTTAAGCTCCTGTGCTGGTGCAGTCATGTGACTACGGGCAGGTGACTAATGGGATTCAGAATAGCAGCCTGCGGAAACTTTCCTGGAAATAAGCTGCACTGAACACAGTGGAACTTTAAGGTGCTGGTTTTGACCTTTAAAGCCCTTCACGGCCTAGGATCCTCGTACCTACGGGACCGCCTCTCCCGGTATGCCTCAAGGTCCATAAATGGCAACACTCTAGAGGTCCAGGGCCCTAAGGAAGTTAGATTAGCTTCAACCAGAGCCAGGGCCTTTTCAACACTGGCTCCGGCTCGGTGGAACTCTCTGTCTCATGAGACCAGGGCCCTGCAGGATCTGATTTCTTTCCGCAGAGCCTGTAAGACAGAGTTGTTCTGCCTGGCCTTTGGCTTGGAGCCAGTTTGATTCTCTCATCCTTTCTTTTTTCTTTCTCCTCCTGTGATAAGGCTGCATTTTAATATTTTAATGTTTTAATATTTTAATTGTTGTATTTTAATCTTGCTTTTAAGTTGTATTCATTCAACTTGTTTTTATTTTTGCTTGTTAGCTGCCCTGAGCCCGGCCTTGGCTGGAGAGGGCGGGGTATAAATAAAAATTATTATTATTATTATTACATAGGTTTGCACTGCATATCTCTTAAAGATCTTCATTTGCTCACCCCCCCTTTTTTTACATGGAACCACAGACAACTTGTATTTTTTCCCCTCCTTAAAACAGTTTTGCTTTCTGCGTGGCACAGCATGCCTTTTGTTTTGTTTTCTCAGCTGCAGAAAAGCAATGCTAAAAATACACTGAAATGGCATAGCAGGATTCAGATCAAGCCTCTAAATGTTTTCCTGCACTGGGCAGTGTTGCCGGATGAGGACCTCCTCATTTCTTAGGAGGAGGAAGCAGGGGTTTTGTTCTCTCTCGTAATACAAGGAGTGCAACCTTTCCTCGGGAGGTGGCTGGACTCTCCTTCCTCGGAGGTTTTTAAGCAGAGGCTGGATGACTATCTGTCTTGGATGCCTTAGTTGAGATTCCTGAATTGCAGGGGGTTAAACTAGATGACCTTTGGAGTTCCTACACTGGCTCCCAGTACGTTTCCGAGCACAATTCAAAGTCTTGGTGCTGACCTTTAAAGCCCTAAGCAGCCTCGGTCCAGTATACCCGAAGGAGCGTCTCCACCCCCATCGTTCTGCCCGGACACTGAGGTCCAGCTCCGAGGGCCTTCTGGCAGTTCCCTCGCTGCGAGAAGCCAAGTTACAGGGAACCAGGCAGAGGGCCTTCTCGGTAGTGGCACCGACCCTGTGGAACGCCCTCCCACCAGATGTCAAAGAGACAAACAACTACCAGACTTTTAGAAGACATCTGAAGGCAGCCCTGTTTAGGGAAGCTTTTAATGTTTAATAGATTGTTGTATTTTAATATTCTGTTGAAAGCCGCCCAGAGTGGCTGGAGAAACCCAGCCAGATGGGCGGGGTATGTATGTATGTATGTATGTATGTATAAATAAATAAATAAATTATTATTATTATTATTATTATTATTATTATTATTATTATTATTTATTTTCCTTCCAACTCCATGGTTCTATGATTCTATGAGCAATACAAGCTGTTATCACATTTCTAGACAGACTCCCAGTCTTCTGTTCTACCAACAAGGCAATTCTCTCCCAAATAATTGATTACCTGTGGGCCCATTCCAAGCCTTGAGCGAAGGAGGAAGCTATGCAGATCTCCATATTTCATGAACGGGAGAATCACCATGGGTTTGGGGACGTGCTGAGAACTTGGTTCTATACACACACCTAGAAGGGATGGAAATAAAATCAGCCCAGCGCTTTCATTCAACAAATGTCTGCTGGGAAACTTGAATGGGGGATTGGTCCAGCAGAATTTCATCCCAGGGATCCCAAGGCATCTATCTCGTGAAAATGGGGAGTGGGGGGGGGCTCCGCTTCAAATCTCCTGGTCTCCACCTGCTTAAGGGAGAAGGCAAGGGGCTTTAATCTCTGCTCATCAGATTATGAGCGGAGATTAAATCCTGAGCATGGTTCAGGGAAAACGGCCCGGTGGATGAAACTGAGCATCCCTCCTAAACCCAGACAGATTGGTTTGCAGGCTAGATGTTCCCCAACCCTGATTTATCAGACAAAATAGCCACTACTTAGGCCTCCGCAGAGATAGTGACACCCACCCACACCTTGGCCTTATGCTACGAATAAAATATTGTCCCTGACAACTGCCACTTGTTGGTTGACCCACCCAGAAGTTTGATGACATTTGGATGATCGAAGTCTTTCATGCAAGCTGCTTCTCTGAGGAACTCTTCGATTTCTCGCTGGGAAAAACTGTCCACTGAAAAATTGCAAGAAAAGGGGGGAAATGCTTATTACAAAGGGTAATACCCCCTTCCCCATTTTTTTTTAAATGTAAATATTCCTTGGCCTGTGGCAATTAGTCCATTAAATTTATTTTATATGGCCAAAGGATTTCACAGTGAACAACAGAGGGCAAAAACAAGGCATTGCCCTAATATATACATTTTTTCCAGCATTTGCCAGTTTAACTATGAAAGGAAGAGGCTGCCTGGCTGGAAATTACAAAACAGACTCCCCCCCCTCACACACACTTTGAGTTTATTGAAAGGTCACCATATATCCAGACCAGAGTTGTTACCTAAGCAACATTTTTTTTGGCACAACTAGATAGTTTGGCTGAATATTTCAATAAAGATTTTCTGTGTTCAGAAAGCAACCCTTTCACTCTGTGGCTAAATAGGGATCCAGATCTCCCAAGCATCAAAACTCTAACTTTGATCCTTACAGGATTATATATATTTTTAAGATAACACCAATATAATCAGATTCTGTTGCAAATTTATTCTATGATTTTGGATTCCCAAAACCAGAAATGTGTGACTGCCTCAGCTTCCAACTCTCCTTCTTTTGGGGGAATGAGGACAATTGATTCGGAGGAAGTATCAGAATGGAAGAGAGATTTGCCCTCAGAACTGGCCCTAGCCATCCCCATTGTTCCAAAAACTCTAGGGCAGGAAAAGCCCAGTTTTCTAGTAACTCTCTGGGCTCCCATTCTCAAAGCAGAGCTCATTTTTGAGGGCATGTATGTGTATTTGATGGAGGCAATCACACCAGGAATTGTGGGGTTGGGAGGGAAGCAAACTTTTGTCAAGAGAACTCTGGTTCACGGTTTAAGCAGATCCAAAGGCCTGTCCTAAAGGCAGAAATGTTTTTGTCTGCCTGTATCCCATGCTGGAACATGGGAACAGAAGGCTTGGCAAGGCTTTAGTCAAGCTGAAACCATGTACCAGGGTGGAAAAGATACACAATTTGTTCGCAGCTGTGAGTGACCTTCACAAGACTCCCTAAGAACAATGGAAAACTGTTTCTGCCAAGTGTTCATCTCATCACCTTCTGTGTACCAATACAGTTTAGTTGTGAGCAAGGGGGAGGTTTAAAAGGAACCAATCCGTGTGTGCAGGAAAAGGTTTCTGGGATGTTGGGGAACAAAGACAATGTCCTTTGTGCTCTGGCCTCCATTTCAGCTTCATCTCTTTTCTATCCAAACAGCTTTTCCTAACGCATTTTCTGCGCTGTAACTTTACACGTCTTGGGAACACGCACACAGAGAAGAAAACTTTGCTTATAGATTACTGCTTGTAATAATTTTACCCAGTGTTATGTCTTCTGTGCTGAGATATGTAGGCCAAGAGATACTTCCTGGACTTCTAAATCTAGAAGGATTTTCTATCATTTTCTCTTGTAGAGGAGCTCCACAGTACTGTCAAAACTCCCTCGCAACCGTTGCCGGATTTATGTATAAGCTAAACAAGCTATAGCTTAGGGCTCCACTCTCTTAGGGCCCCCCAAAAAATTTAAAGGAAAAAAACCTGGATGTACATTCCCAAAATATAAGATAAAAAACAAATAAAATAAAACCTACATACAGCAACAGTGTTTTGTGTTGTGTAGGCTCCTGTGATGTAAGTAATAGGCCCTGCCTGTATTTCACTATTAATATACTTCTTCTTAATTGTATTTCAGTTCAACAATTACTTTGATAAAATACATATTTTGTTATGTGCAAATGGCTTTAGATACCTATTAGGCCCATAAATTTGATCGCCGAAGAATTTATGCTTTTGAATTATGGTGCTGGAGAGACTCTTGAGAGTCCCATGGACTGCAAGAAGATCAAACCTATCCATTCTGAAGGAAATCAGCCCTGAGTGCTCACTGGAAGGACAGATCGTGAAGCTGAGGCTCCAGTACTTTGGCCACCTCATGAGAAGAGAAGACTCCCTGGAAAAGACCCTGATGTTGGGAAAGATTGAGGGCACAAGGAGAAGGGGATGACAGAGGACGAGATGGTTGGACAGTGTTGTCGAAGCTACCAGCATGAGTTTGACCAAGCTGCGGGAGGCAGTGGAAGACAGGAATGCCTGGTGTGCTCTGGTCCATGGGGTCAATAAGAGTCGGACACGACTAAACAACTAAAACAACAGGCCCATAAATTACCATATAGCATATATTCAACACAAAAAACAGTGACAATTTGTTGTTGAGAAAGGACAGGTGGACATATAAAGGGCCCCATTACCTTCAGTAGCTTAGGGCCTCATCAATCCTAAATCCGGCCCTGCTGGCAACACACCTAGGGGCATCTGAATGTTTCTTATAAAAAAACCAAAACATCTCTAGGCCTACCAGATCTGCTGGTACTTACACTTCATAGTTTTCACAGCTACTTTCTGGGTAGTTCCATCAGGATTGCTGAGATTCCCTTCCATGACTGATCCAAACTCCCCTAAATGAAGAAGGGGAAAAAACACCTTGCATTTATATCTGTCCAGCACTTAGAAATCAGTCATTAGCTTTATTGGGCTTTCTTAAGGAATGTTTCATTCTGGATGGTTTCATTTGATGTTTTAAATATATGTTGCACACCGCTTTGAGATTTTAAAATTAAAAATATGAAGCAATACAGAAATGAAAAGAAATGAAAAAAGTGGAAAGAAGTAGAAGTCTCAGCAAAGGAAGAATGGATACAAAAACATGGAATATGCAGAAACGGCAGAAATATGCAGAAACTTACTGGAAGAATAAGAAATCAAGATAACAAACTTTTTAATGAAAGAATGGAAATGGTTTATTGAATATTTACAGATAAATTGCAAACAGATAAAAAACATTGGCAGGATTATTGTAATAACCTGCAGTTTCACAAGAGTATATATTTAAAGTAGATAATTAAATGAGGAGATTAAATGAATTTGGATATACGGAAGATATTAAAAAATAAATTTAAGGAACCGCAGAAAGAGGGGGAAGGAAGGATGTCAAACTTTGAAATATTAAATTGATTGTAAAACTATTGAAATGTATAAACTTGAAAAGTAGAAATAAAAACTTTTTTAAAATAATGAAATGAAATGAAGTAATGAAATGTAATGAAATGTAATGAAATGTAATGAAATGATGATAATGAATTTAATAATAATGATGATGATGATGACGATGTAGCCTTTCCTGTGAGTTAAGTGTGCTTCAACCCTTTGATGTTTTCCCAGGGAGCAAGTCTGGTCTTGTAGATGTTAAGGGAGCTAGATTTCACCTTGCCCAGCAGAGGGCAAGCAGGAGCTTTCTCCTGCCAGTCTGGGGAGCAGAAGGACTCACTTAGGGTTTGCCATTCTTACCTTCTCCCAAGATCTTCCCCAGAGCCAGGTTGGTCCTAACAATCACAACATCCTGGAGTTTCTCCTGTAGCTCTTCACTCACACCAAGGCTGCCCACTGCAAGAGAGGCCTTCTGATGAGTTGGGGGAAAGGAGATGGCATGCAATTTTATTCAAAAGCCTAAGACAACCAGAGGACACCTGCTGGCACCCAAGGAAGCGAGTGGCCTCTTTTATGCTTTAACTCATGGGTAGGCAAACTAAGGCCCGGCGGCCGGATCCGGCCCAATCACCTCCTAAATCCGGCCACCGGACGGTCAGGGAAGCAGCGTGTTTTTACATGAGTAGAATGTGTCTTTTTATTTAAAATGCATCTCTGGGCTATTTGTGGGGCATAGGAATTCGTTCACCCCCCCAAAAAAAAATATAGTCCGGCCCCCCACAAAGTCTGAGGGACAGTGGACTGGCCCCCCGCTGAAAAAGTTTGCTGACCCCTGCTTTAACTTTAGCTTGGTCATCACTAAGCTGCAAAGTTACGTAGAACAGCTTTTCCTTGACTATTCTACTTCAGAGCAGGGGTAAATAATCTAGTGACTTACTGACCCTTGAGAGGGGGATTTTCTCTTCCTTACCAAAAAAGAAAAGTAGAGTATCAGCAAGTGACTTACAAAACTTTAAGAGCATCTAGCATAACGTAGATAAAATCCATACAAAAAATCCATAAGGCAGACAGCAGCAATGTATATATATATCTCTCCATCAATAAGCACCATCAACCGCCAAACGCCTGGGAGAAGGCATACGTTTTACTTGACAACAAAAGGATACTAATGATGGTGCTGGGGAGATCTCTCTAGGGGTCCTTCACAAGTGAGGAGCCACCACTGGAAAGGCCCTGTCATTGCCACCCTCTGTGCCTCCACCTCAGATAAATCATTTTGATCCACCAAATGCATTACAGTGGTACCTCGGGTTAAGTACTTAATGCATTCCGGAGGTCCGTTCTTAAGCTGAAACTGTTCTTAACCTGAAGCACCACTTTAGCTAATGGGACCTCCTGCTGCCACCGCACCGCCAGAGCACGATTTCTGTTCTCCTCCTGAAGCAAAGTTCTTAACCCAAGGTACTATTTCTGGGTTAGCGGAGTCTGTAACCTGAAGCGTATGTAACTTGAAGCGTATGTAACCCGAGGTACCACTGTACTGCTTTTTTTAAAAAATAAAGAAACAAAACATTAAGCAGCTGTAGTGACACATCTAAAACTTACGTGTCAATTCAACAGCTCTGCGGCCGTAGGACTTCTTTGCTCTGTAATTTACAGCCAGTTCTGACTCATCACTGCTGAAGGCGTACCTAAGAGCGGGTGGGTGGACAGAAAGCATAACATTGTCACGGCGCCGTAACAGTATTCCCCTCAGCCTGAATTCTCTGGAAAGCATGGGATTCACAGCTGCAGAACGAGGCCTGGGGGTTGTCACAGACAGGTGTTGGGCTCACAATGAAGTAAAAACAATAAGAAACATCACTATTCTCATGTTTTTCCTTTGAATGGCTTGACCGATACACTCGGTTCCATTACTTTATCTCGAATAAACTCCTGAATTAAACTTGACTATGAAAGAATGCTGAGTCACTCAGCTATTTTGGGGCAGGGGGGGAAAGCTATGTGGATTATTCATTTCCTATTCCTATAACCACGCTCTTATGAATAACAATGTAAAACCCTATAAACTTTCACTTCCGTACACTGTTGTGTTTTCCCTTCCTGGCTCGCAGTTCCAAGTTTCTCAAAGAGAAACCAAGACCTTCTGAGCTGGGAAGGCCAAAGCGATTAACCTGAAAGCAATTAACATGCATAGAAAAAGAAAGAAAGAAAGAAA
Source organism: Podarcis tiliguerta (assembly GCF_965153285.1). Classification (NCBI taxonomy): domain Eukaryota; kingdom Metazoa; phylum Chordata; class Lepidosauria; order Squamata; family Lacertidae; genus Podarcis; species Podarcis tiliguerta. The sequence goes on along the minus strand of NC_139536.1, from coordinate 17,627,898 downwards.
GAAAAGGAGTAAGAATCATAGAAGAGGGACAAAGCACACAATAAAAGGTTTACCTTTTTCTGAAATCATGCCCCTCCCCCCCCCAAGTGGCTATTCTTATTGTTTTTAAATGTTCAGAGCTTTTAGTCTTTGAAATATGTTTATATTTTATTTCAAATTATATTGTTTTACTGCTTTGCTGTTTGTTACTCTGTGCACCTTTGGGAGGAAGGCTGCAAGAGACATTTACAACAACAACAACAACAACAACAACAATATTCATCCCAAGAGGGAAGTTCCATCTAAACAAAACTAAGATAGTCATCTGTGCCATCCATGTACCCAGCCAATGCAAAATTTCAGTTTCCTTACTTCCTCTAATACCCCAGATCAGCACAACAGAACACAAAAGACCAACATTTCACAATATCCAAGCTCAAATCACCCATAGTGCCCTCCAAAAAGCTGTGGTTTTGGTGATGTGATGGAGCTTGGGAACTGAGCAACTTGGAACAGCATCACTCAAATGTACTAAGCTATTGGGAGTTTTGCAAAGAATGCAATAAGTTTACTTTAAAGCTAAACTCAACAAGTGTCTTTACTGAAAGCTGGTGTAGCTCAGAGGCGTCTGAGGAATTGAAGCCCTGTTAACATTTCTGCAGCGGGGTCACAGCAACCTCCCTGTCTCCAGCAACTTAGAGCCACCCAATCAGCAGGGAAAGGGAGACTTTTTACCCACTGCTAAGAAGTCTTCTCACTTAGAGTGAAAGGAGGAAAGTAAAAGGAGGGGAGTCAGCTATTGAGGAGTGGCTCTTAGGGTCATTCTGGAGAAGGGAGAACACCAAGGAAGAGTTATTCTGTATGCTCCAAAGCGAAGCATTTAGGGACACCGAAAACATAAGGTGCTCCAGTTTCTACAGAATGATGTGCACGTTCCGTTGTGTGCAGTCAAACCTCAAGCAAAACACAACTTGCATTATGCCAAAAGAAGACATTGGAGCGCCAAATTGTCCGCGTGAAGGGCAGTGTGTAGAGATCTGCGCTGATAGCTGCAATGCATCTCTAAATGCATAATTGCAGGATTATACTGTTGTCTTATGGGACGCGGATGGCGCTGTGGGTTAAACCACTGTGCCGCTTGGGCTTGCCGATCGAAAGGTTGGTGGTTCAAATCCCCGTGACAGATGAGCTCCCGTTGCTCTGTCCCAGCTCCTGCCAACCTAGCAGTTCGAAAGCACGCAGTGCAAGTAGATAAATAGGTACCACTCCAGCAGGAAGGTAAACAGTGTTTCCGTGCACTGCTCTGGTTTCACCAGAAGCAGCTTAGTCATGCTGGCCACATGACCAGGAAAAACTGTCTGTGGACAAACATCAGCTCCCTCGGCCCATAGAGCGAGATGAGCGCCGCAACCCCGGAGTCGTTCACAACTGGACTTTACCTTTACCTTTACTCTTGACTTGAAGGGTCTGTGTCATGAAGCGACACTGCACTTCTGAATTTGCCACTGCACTACAAGTATAACTTGCTAAAGGGCAGACCAGATGTGTATCTGTTTCTTAAATATATGGATAGGAAGAGGTGGTGGGAGGGTAGCTTTCTACACTAAAGGAGTGCATGGGGAAGGGAGTGACCTGACCTCCCTACACTCTGCTGTCTAAAGACATTTTTGCCAGAGAGCTGGCAAGGAGGAAATGCCTTAAAGCCTTGGAAAGCAGAGGGAGGTGGCGGCAGCTGTCACACTGCTCCTGTAAGAAGTTCGCCTCTCCATCTCTTTTAATAGCCATACACCCCTCACCAGCCCTGCTTCATATACTTCTGGAACGGGTCCTAAACACTGGCAATGCCTAGAGAGGACAGAGTGTGCATGTTGCCCAGATAAGAATGAAAAACCATTTTTTTCTGCCTGAAAAAAGTTCCACACCCCTTTAAACAAATGTCACAGCGACTTGTTCGCTGTGATTCTCCAGGGTTCAATCTTTTAAAAGTTAGATCTGTGTAGGTTTGTGGGGGTGGGAAGCACACCTTGTCCTTCTTGAACAGATGTGCAGAAACATGTACACAATCACCAATTAGGGCATTATTATTCTGCATCAAGGCTTCGCCACAGCCCGGTTTTCAGAGGCACATTAGGAATACACTTCTCTCTCTCTCTGGCCCACTCAGAACAGCTGCTCATTTCAAAAGGTCTTACGAGAAAAGGCCAAGAGCTGATCTGTTTGGAACTTCGTCGTATAAGGTCACAAGGGAAGGAGTTTTGTGAGCTAGGATTACAATGGGCCTTTGTTGATGCAAGAAAACAATCCTTGGATAAAACAACAGCCTCCCATGTTAAAAGTGACTAAGGATCAGAAGAGGTGTGTGTTGTAAACAGGATTCACAGTTGCAAAGCACAACCTGCTCTATTTCTAGAGGGCTGCCCCCCTAAAATAAATCTGATTCCTGTGATTCCTCCCAATTCCTCTGATTCCTGATTCCTCCCAATTTTAGAATGACCAAAAGGGGACCTAAGGCACAGGGTGCAGATTAGAGTGGCCTTAAGTTCAGAGAAACTTGACTGTGTGTTATTGTTGTTTTTTGTAAAAATATCCAAGACAATTAAAACCTTTAGCAGTCAGAAAACTGTTCACAATCACATGCTCAACTGAATCATGCTTCACAAAAAGGTTACAGAGCCTCTATTATCCAAATCTGCTCATTACATGAATTTGGGCTCTGTGTCCTTTCTTACTGCTCACTGGGGCATCATGGAGCTAAAATCCAGTTTATTTAAATCCAATTTTGTTTCAGCAGGAGGAAATTAAACGGATGGTTAAGGCTGCCATCCTGTGCATTCTTGCTGGGGAGTCAGTCCTACAAACCTCTGTAGTTTTACTCAGAAGTAAGCCCCACTGTGCTCAATGGCTCTTACTGACATGCAAACATGCATACCATTTCAGCCTAACATACTTAAGTCTTGGGCTGAGCCTGGGAGTTCAGCACTTAACTAGCCAACCACACTGACTTCTATTCAATTATCCTGCTTAATATAGACTTTAGAAGGTAGCTTTCATCACAGGGGATTGTGACTATCCTAGATGCATGGAGGTTTTTGTGGCTCAAAGGTGGACGTTAATGCCAGCTTTATGGAAGATTGCTCCTGAAACCTAGTGAATTTTTGCATCGCCCAATCAATGAATTTCGGCTAAAGGGGTGAATGGGCCCCTAGAAACCAGCTCCCAAGCTTAAAATGATTATAATTTTGTCTTTTTGTGTGTGTACTTACCCAAACTTGGTCTCTTCTGTGAACTTTTTCCTGATGATCACAGACGCATACAGGATTAACCCGACGACGACAACTCCACATATAAACCCGAGGACTATCGTCAGTGAATGTGTGCTTTTTGATGCTGGAGTTGAAGAAGAGGCAGTAGATACGAAACCTAAGACAATAAGACGCGTTACAGAGAAAAGGGAGTGGAGATCTTCATACAGTTTGGGGACCTGGGGAGTGTTACAGCGATGATTCTTCAACATCAACTTTGATGGACTGGTCATGTTGTGCGGATGCCTGATGATCGTCTTCCAAAGGAACTACTCTATTCCCAACTTAAAAATGGAAAGTGTAATGCCAGTGGTAAACAAAAGAGGTTCAAAGACTCAAGGCAAATCTTTAAAAAGATAGTATAAACACCGACAACTGGGAAACACTGGCCTGCGAGCGCTCCAGTTGGAGAACAGCCTTTACCAAAGGTGTCATGGGCTTTGAAGACACTCGAACTCAGGACGCAAGGGAGAAACAAGCTAAGAGGAAGGCACGCTTGGCAAACCCTCACCATGATCAACTGCCATCTGGAAACCTATGTCCCCACTGTGGAAGGACGTGTGGATCCAGAATTGGCCTCCACAGTCAGTTACAGACTCACTGTTAAGACCGTGTTTATGGAAGACAACCTTACTCGGCTATGAGTGATCACCAAAGAAGAAGAAAAATACAGTTTGGGGACCTGGGGAGTTGCTTATGAGGGAGAGTCACAAGAAGATTTCAAATATGTTCAGAGTAGGTGCAGGTGGATGGCTTCACTAGATTTGCCTGTTCCAAACTGGCCCCTACTGAAGGTTCAAGATGCAACTATATTGCAATACAGGGACGCGGGTGGCGCTGTGGGTTAAACCACAGAGCCTAGGACTTGCTGATCAGAAGGTCAGTGGTTCGAATCCCCGCGACGGGGTGAGCTCCCGTTGCTCGGTCCCTGCTCCTGCCAACCTAGCAGTTCAAAAGAACATCAAAGTGCAAGTAGATAAATAGGTACCACTCCGGCGGGAAGGTAAATGGCGTTTCCGTGCGCTGCTCTGGTTCGCCAGAAGTGGCTTAGTCATGCTGGCCACATGACCCGGAAGCTGTACGCCGGCTCCCTCAGCCAGTAAAGCGAGATGAGCGCCGCAACCCCAGAGTCGGCCACGACTGGACCTAATGGTCAGGGGTCCCTTTACCTTTACTTATATTGCAATATCCATCTCTCAGTTCAATCACAAAATCATAGTAGAGTATTTACACGGCATGCGCCCTGATTTGTTTGCAAGGATGCAGAGGAACATTATGTCATTCAAAAGCTATCTCACGCCACAGTGGCAAGAATGTTAATTGCCCCAAAAAGGAAAGAAGCAGAAGTCCCAGCAAAGGAAGAATGGATACAAAAACTTATGGAATATGCAGAAACGGCGAAACTTACCAGAAGAATAAGAAATCAAGATAACAAACTTTTCATAAAAGAATGGAAATGGTTTATTGAATGTTTACAGGTAAACTGTAACCTGATAAAAACATTGGCAGGATTATTGTGATAACCTGCAGTTTTATAAGAGTATATATTTAAAGAAGATGGATAAATGAGCTAATTAGGTTAATTTGGATATGCAGAAGATATAAAAAATAAATTTAAGGAGCTGCAGAAACAGGGGGAAGGAAGTCAAGTTTTGAAATGTCAAAATGATTGGAAAATTAAGGAAATGTATAAAATTAGTGAAATGTATAAACTTGAAAACTGTATTTTTTTTTAACAACAACAAACAAAGTTGTCTCCCGCCTTGAATTTGCCAGATTATGATAAGAACATAAAGATGAGCTTGCTGGATCAGACCAATGGCCCGTCTAGGCCAGCATCCTGGTCTCACAGTGGCCAACCTGTGAGAAACCCTCAAGCAGGGCCCAAGCACAAGAAAACTCTCCCCACCTGTGGTACCCAGCAACGGACATTCAGAAGCATCACTGCCTCTGACTGTGGAGGCAGAGAACAGCTATTGTGGCTAATAGCCTTATGCTTTGTCCATTCGCCCAATCCTCTTTTTAAAGCCATCTAGGTTGGCCACTGAATTCCACCTGAAGAAACAGCCAGGCTGCAAGTGTCCCTTAGCTCATTATCGCGCTACATTAGTCCAACTTACCATTTCCTGGAATAAAAACTGCCACTGGATCACTGAATGGCCCCACTCCGCCATTTGTAATGGCAGCGACTCGCACCATGCAGGTTGCATTGATGGCCACGATTGGAATGTGAACGGCACTGGAATCTTTACCGGTACGCAAAGAGAGATTCTGCTGCAAAGGGGGGAGAGGTTCTTTAAAACGCAGAGGAATTAATGGGGAAAGACTTTCCCCTTCGTAGACCCATTTCCTCCCATTAGACTAGATAATTAGCTGAAAAGCCAACATTTATCCCCATCCAACAGATTTCCAGATCAGATTTCATGCTTGTTTGCTGAACGTAAACAGGCAGCGCTCATGTCAAGAGAACAGCTATTGATTCATGGAGAGCCACAGTTTCCGTGAAGATAGCACTCCAAGTACTGGATGGTAGCTCTGGCCAGCATTTCTTTGTAAACGCTCTTACTGCCAGAGTCAAAATTCAACATAAATTTTACCTAGTTCTACAAGCTTCCAGCTGTGGACCCTCAAGCCCCGTCATTGCAAACCTGTCCTCCTTACAGGCAGAGCCAAATAATCAAGAGGGGGGTACAGACGAACAAAAAACTCCCCAAACTGGAGTGCTATCAGAAAGCCGAGGATGGGAACGGTTTGTAAAATTCATTGCTTTCTCTCTGTGCTCAGCCTTTTCCCACTCCTTTCTCAATTTGCAAAGCCACAGGAATGTTCCCAGCAAGAAGTACCACTTAAACCACCAAGTTAATGTGTTTAATTAGAGAAAAACCATTACTGACATTGATTAAGGATTGTAAACCTTTTATGGATTTTTTGTGTGAACGAGACAATGAACTTGGAATATCTGGATTTGAAGACTGAAAAAATATTGGTTTACGGAAGATAGAGTGGTTGGAAGTTAATGAGTGAATATGATATTTAGCTGCAGGACAAAGAACCGGGAGTCTTTTTATCTTTCTTTATTCTTTTTTCCATCTCTCTCTCCTTTCGCTCTTCCTTCCTCCTTTCCCCCCCTTTTTTCTCTTTTCTTCTTCTTTCCACCTCCGTTCCTTTTAAGATGAAACATCTCTTTTATTTCAGTGTATTATGAAAGGATACTTTGTATTGGATATGAACTTTTGTATATCTTTGGACAAGGATCAATAAATATAATTAAACACATAAAAAGTGCCACTTTGAAGATAAACAAATGGGGCAAAACCAGTTGCTATACAAGGAACAGAGAACAGGCAAAATAACTGGGCTTCAGGTATCTTGGGAACCCAAAGCCAACCTCATCTCACATGTTTGCCCATGAATATTTGACACAGAGCATCAGAGTGCAATCTTATGTCCACTTGCTTGAGAATAAGCCCAATTAACAAAAATGAGACTTATTTCTAAGTAAACAAGCACAGGACTGCAACCTGAAGATATTCTTGAACGCTTACTAATGGCCTGGAAATTACCTGTGTTTAAAGCAGCACTGCCTTTAAGGAAAATATTAATTCTGACAACTAGGCATTCTCTTAACACTTGTGATATTTGTTTGTGTACATGGGAATTCAGCAGACAGGCAAGGCGCCGTTTTGATCTTAGATGCCACGCTTGTAGCTAGAATTCCTCCAGAGACGAAATGGGCATTTGGGCACTTACAGCTAAAGCACCTTTACGCAGGAGCAAAGCAAATTGTTTTAATAAGCTTAAGTGACGCAGCGGCATCCCAGCCAGATATCCCTCCAAGAATGCTAGCATATCTGATTTGACACAAGAGATTCCCTTTCCCGTCAATTCCCTGTTATTTCCTGGACATCTAGTGAGTCAGCTGAACAGCTGAAAGAACGGCAGGTCCTGCTTCCTGCTGAACCGATACTGAAAACCAAAACACACACAAAATAACTTCTTCTGTGACTCACAGTCCAGCTGGCAGGCTGGCATGTAATGCTCAGTGTCTTTGTAGGGCAATGTGTTACGGTAGTACAGCTTCAACTGAATAAGGCTGTATCAAAGGTCTGCGTAAACAGGAACTAGGCAAAATTATGAAACGATTAAGGCTCTCAGCTGATCGTTAATAGACCGACTGGCACACACACCACCCCAAAATTGGGAAGCTTTAACAAAGGAGGGATTGGATACTGGTTAACATGGAGCAAAGGGTGGTGATGAAGGGTCACAAGTCAAATCTGTTTATGTACCCCTTTATATAGCCAAGGTTTGTTCTTGGTTTACAGCTCGTGGTTTATCTGGAGCAGGGCCAGATTTAGGTTTGATGAGGCCCTAAGCTACTGGTGCTGTGGGTTAAACCACAGAGCCTAGGACTTGCCAATCAGAAGGTAGGTGGTTCGAATCCCCGCGATGGTGTGAGCTCCCGTTGCTCGGTCCCTGCTCCTGCCAACCTAGCAGTTCGAAAGCACGTCAAAGTGCAAGTAGATAAATAGGTACCGCTCCAGCAGGAAGGTAAATGGCGTTTCCGTGCGCTGCTCTGGTTTGCCAGAAGCGGCTTAGTCATGCTGGCCACATGACCCGGAAGCTGTACGCCGGCTCCCTCAGCCAGTAAAGCAAGATGAGCGCCACAACCCCAGAGCTTCCTTGCACTTTATCTACTTGCACTTTGACGTGCTTTCGAACTGCTAGGTGGGCAGGAGCAGGGACTGAGCAACCCATTGCAGGGATTCGAACCGCCGACCTTCTGATCGGCAAGCCGACCTTCGAACTGCCGACCTTCTGATTCGAACCGCCGACCTTCTGATCGGCAAGCCCTAGGCTCTGTGGTTTAACCCACAGTGCCACCCGCGTCCCTTGCACCATCTTACAAGCGTATTAAACTCTTGCCTAAGCAACTTCTGCTGCATAATAAATCCGTCCTGTTCCTAGAAGCCACTTGTCTTTTGAAAGGGCTTCATTAAGAACTTACAGCCTAACAAATGATTTTCTGTCGTACTCAGGAATGTTCAAGAGCAAACAATGGAGTGTGTTTTATTACATCTCAGAAGCTGCAGGCACATGCAGAATGTGAACTGCCTAGATATTAAAAGTTTTGGCATCCCGCGTTTTTCTAGGGAGGGAAGATGCTTAGATTTATGCCTTCCTTCTCTGAGGATGAAGTAAGTGACCTTTAGTTAAGACAAGTTGATGAGTTTGCGTCTCCACCCTAGACTAGTCACAAGACCATATTATCACTTTGCTGATTTCAGTGGGTTTGAGCCCTCTGATTTCCAGATCCCAAAAACATTAAAAAGGGAACAGAAAACTCAAGTCGTACAGAAAACAAGCATGAATCACATTCCCCCCTTCCATGAGAGATTTGAAAACAACGAAAACATTTGCACACTGACATGAGCACAAGCCCCAATGAATACAACAGTGCTTACTTCAGCGTGAGCATGCATAGGATTTTGGTGAGCCGTGGTGCAGTTTCTTTTCAATACCTCAAACTTTGGACTCAAAAAGCCAATCTAATATAAATAAAATCAACTCAGTGGAAACCTAAACTAGGAATCAGGATCTGTTTTGGATCATGCTTCTATCACAAGTATAAACTTCTTGTTTTCTTTTTTCCTTTCTCATGGGACTTGTAGCTATGTGGTGCCACAATTTTTCTGATGTAGGCCGACACATTTCAGATAAAAGTGGGGACTTCACTGCCGTTCTCTACCTGCTCAGAGGCTGGGAGGGATGAGTGAGGCTTGCTGTGAGTAAGACTCCCCACTCGACAAGGTCTCGAAGTTCAACAGGCTTTTTGCAATGCTCTCATAAGCAAACACAAAAGGCTTCAAAGTACAGTGGTGCCCCACAAGACGAATGCCTCGCAAGACGGAAAACCCGCAAGACGAAAGGGTTTTCCGTTTTCAGAGGTGCTTCGCAGGACGAATTTCTCTATGCGCTTGCTTCGCAAGACGAAAATGTCTTGCGATTCTTGAGGTTTTTTTCCGCTCCCCAACCCCTTTTTCTAAAGCGCTAAGCTGCTAATAGCCTTTTAGCAGCTAATCCGCTAATCCCTTAAGCCTTTAATAGCCGTTAATAGCCCTTAAACTGCTAATTGCGCTACTAGCGCTAATCCGCTAATGGGCTTGCTTCGCAAGACGAAAAAACCGCAAAACGAAGAGACTCGCGGAATGGATTATTTTTGTCTTGCGAGGCACCACTGTATTAGACCGCAGGGTCTTCCCAAACATCCTTTTAAGCTACAAGCAGCTGAAGATTTTAGGGCCAACTCTTCTTCACTCATTCATAAAGCCAGGGATATAGGATGAATGCCAAGTCTGGAGCAGTGCAGACTTAAGAGCCTCACGGTGCAATCCTGTGCATGTCTACTTAGAAATACATTCTTACTGAGTTCAGCAGGACTAACCATGAGATAAGTGGGTGTAGGACTGCCACCTCAATCTCTTAACTGCTGCTAAATATCTGGGGCCATTTGCAGAGGGAACATCCCTTTCCCTGAGCAAATTCACCCACTCTGCCTTAGTTGCATTTGTGCGATACATCAGTACCTGCATTTCCCTTAATTAGTGTTCAAAATAACTCTAAAAGCTCTGGTCAAGAGGAACCTGGGTTGTTCACTGGCCTGGTTTGCATGTAACACTAACCCATAGTTTATAAACCATAGTTTAGCAAACCATAGTTGATCATTGGGCCCAGCCTTACTGCTTCTCTATGGTTTATAAAATACAACTCAAATATGCTTGGCAAACCAAGGTTTCCTGTTGGTCTAAAAACCTTGGCTATCATTAACCATTGTTTAGGGTGACATGTGAATGAAGGCATTGTTTCAATACTTACAAACACCTCTGAATTCTGCCACACATGAGAGATGCTGTAGCCTTGAAGTTCACCGTTCATCTGTGCAGAGGGAGGCTTTATCCACGTGACGATCACAGAAGAGCTGGACTCATTGACGGAGAGCGTGACATTCCCAGGCGGAGCAGAGGGAGCTGAAAAACACACAGTGGAAAAACAGAAGGCTGGTCATTTCCCCATTTTGTTGACTTTGGGAAGATGCAAGCTGCAGAATTGTTGGGGTGGGAGCATACAGCATTCAAAGAACAAGACAAAAACAAATGTATGTAGATCACAAGATAGGCACAGGGTATGTAGGGCTTGCTAGTGTCTTCCACTCTTAATTATTTTTTTTAAGGGCTACATGCACTGCTTGAGTGGCACAGAAAGTGAATACCCATCTGCTTGGAAAATGGCACAGATACGAGAGCAGGGTAGGTGGGTGCGTTGCTCATCATCAGTGATGTCACTGGCGCTGTCCAATAGGCGCCCACAACATTCACACAACTACATTCCCATGCAGCAGCCGCTATCCTAATTGACAGTACAGTGGTAATAATAATAATAATAATAATAATAATAATAATAATAATAATAATAATATAATAATAATAATAATAATAATAATAATAATAATAATTTGTTATTTATACCCCACCCATTTGGCTGGGTTTCCCCAGCCACTCTGGGCGGCTTCCAACTGAATATTAAAAACAGTACAGCATCAGACATTAAAAACTTCCCTAAAGAGGGCTGCCTTCAGTTGTCTTTTAAAAGTAAAATAGTTGTTTATTGCTTTGACATCTGCTGGGAGGGCGTTCCACAGGGCAGGCACCACTACCGAGAAGGCCCTCTGTCTGGCTCCCTGTAACCTTACTTCTCGCAATGAGGGAACCGCCAGAAGGCCCTCGGTGCTGGATCTCAGTGTCCTGGTACCTCGGGTTACAGACGCTTCAGGTTACAGACTTTGCTAACCCTCAAATAGTTTGTTTTACTTACCTCCTTCTGTTGTATTGGCAGTTATCCACGGGCTGAAGGCAGACCAGCCTACTTCGTTCATACAAGAAACACGGATGTTATAATCCTTCCTGGCCCCCAGATTCTGAATACGGTACAGATGAGGGGGCACAGAAGTGTTGAAAACCAACACAGAGGCATTGCTTGGTGCAAAAGCATCCGTCACCTGAAATGAAGAACAAAAATGGTTAAGGCAAAGATGATTCAGCAAGGAGTTCCATAGCTACAGGCACAATTATCTGCCAGCAGCCCTGTGTAATTTGCAAGAAGAGAAGTGGCAAGCCCGGCCTCTCGCCACAGAAAATAAGCATGTTGAACGGCAAGGAATGGCTCTGGGCTGAGCACATGGGGAAACTTTCCTTTCCACAGAGTTACAGGAAGTGCCCAAGGCGAGAGGAAGAGAGGTTCCAAGGCCCAACACAAGCTTCAGAAACACATTTGGGGTCAAACCAAATTTTCTCCATGCGTTACTCACGTGAAGAGGGGAAAGCAACTAGAAATTCCTGAATCTGCCTAGGCCTAGCTCTCACCTGAGTCATAAAATGAGCTGCAAATCTTCATAGTGAGGGCTTACGTGACTAGATGTGTCCAGAGAGAAAGCAAACATACAAATCCCTGTAGCTAGAAAATAAGAATGGCAGGGAGAAACTAGAACCCTCATCCCTGAACTGCTATCTTTCTGTGTGCAGGGTGTCTGCTTGTTTGTTTTCGCAAAGACATTTAGTCTTTGTATTTAGCCACGCGATTTCCCACCTGCAGCCAAATAAAAGTCAAGGCAATGATTCTTACCGTCACCCTCAGTGGAAAACCATTTTTCTCTGTTTTGTTGCCCCTCTCAAATTATCATTAAAACAAGCCAGGTATGTTGTACAAGGGACGTGGGTGGCGCTGTGGGTTAAACCACAGAGCCTAGGACTTGCTGATCAGAACGTCGGCGGTTCGAATCCCCGCGACGGGGTGAGCTCCCGTTGCTCAGTCCCTGCTCCTGCCAACCTAGCAGTTCAAAAGCACGTCAAAGTGCAAGTAGATAAATAGGTACCGCTCCAGCGGGAAGGTAAACGGCGTTTCCGTGTGCTGCTCTGGTTCACCAGAAGCGGCTTAGTCATGCTGGCCACATGACCCGGAAGCTGTACGCCGGCTCCCTCGGCCAGTAAAGCGAGATGAGCGCCGCAACCCCAGAGTTGGTCACGACTGGACCTAATGGTCAGGGGTCCCTTTACCTTTACATTGTACATGGCACATTTATCTTTATTTTTAAATTTTTTCTTTTTGCAGAACCCAGTCTCATTCTCCCTGCCTGTATTGCTCAAACCTAGTCTCATCTCTGGCAGCATTCACTTCAGTGCTACACACCACCAGACAGAAAACGAAAATTAAGCAGCCCTTGATGCTACCAGATGCCCTGGCAGGCAAATACACAAGTGTAATCAAAACCAGCTGTTCCTGTTTTTGGTGTATTTCATTTGCCACCACCTTACTGGCTCTTGTGTTCCCAAAGGTGTCTGAGGCCATTTGGTCCAGGGAAAGGAACCAAACCAAATCACACACCACACACCGCCTTTTAAAAACATCAACACCATAGTAATTCTGGCCTGGTTTTGTGAGTATCAAATGCTAAGAGCTCTAAAAGCGGTCTTGCCTTGGGGATTTTGAATGCTCTCGAATTCAGAAATCCTGTTCCTTTATTACAGTATCTGTAAAGTGGCCAGTTACAGAATATTAAGTCATAGGGTTTCTTTAAAAATATTATTATTTTCCGACCTATTTCCGGAGTTTCAGCAGGAATGCAGCATCAAATACCATTGACATGACAACATCGAGAAAGGAAAGGCATCACCCTGTTCCTGATCCACCCACCGCAACTCACAAAAGCAGCTTATTAGAGTTTCCAGAAGGCAACTGGTGCTGCTTAAGCTGATACTGTGGAAATATCACGTAGGAAACGCAATAACCAGGCTCACAGATGCTTTTATGTTTCGGCACTAGAAGGAATACATCTGTGCAAAGTGAGATATGGGGGGGGGGGGGGGAATGCCCTGACCTTTCTTAGGAACAAGACCCAGCTAGAGGAAATCCTGATGCTGCCCAGTTATCTGCATGTAAGGGCACTTCCTCAGCTGAATGAAACAATTATTTAAAAGCGGAGCATGATCACAAAGGGCGGCCTGCTGTGCGGATGTGACTCTGCACCCCTGCATTGCCCCGGACATTGGGTTTCTGCCTGCATCCTGGGGCTTTCCACTGGTCTACAACCAGCCATGGAAAGAACAGGGAGCAATGGGCTTGTGGCTTCCAGCCAAGAGTCCTTGTGACCTGTTTTAGCCAATCGTGGCAGTTTCAGAAGGTGTTGCTCGGTCACTAATCCATGAGATCTTGTGGCTCTGCAACGGATCTCTGCCTGGGATTTTTCTCTGTTCTGCACAGAACCTAGGGATGCTGGCAGATTCTGACGGAAACGAGAGCAGAAATCACTTATTCATCCAATGTCCAGAATGGAAATCAACCCAGCGAATATTTACTCTTGCTGTTGCTTTTGGTCTGCAAACAATACACCATTGAATTTTAGCCCCCTGCCATTTGCATCGAGTTTTTTTTGCATTTAAATGAATGGAGTGGAACAACGAAATTAAGTGGGTTGCATCATTTCACCAACATCGGGCAGCAAGATGAACAGCATAGTTTGTGGCAGAAGGCGGACTGCAGCAGAATGGAAGCGGCGGTGCATGTGACAAATACAGGGAAGAATGGAAGATGATGCTTTCTCCATCCCTTTACATAGGGATCTACTTGATCCATTGAGCTAATATTGTCAACATTGACTGGCAGCAGCTCTCCAGGGTCTCGGCCACAGTCCCTTCCCAGTCCTGCCAGGAGATGCCAGAAACTGAAGCAGGAACTGCCTGCTTGCAAAGCACAGGTGGTATTCAACTAAGTTGTACGCAGAGTAGACCCATTGAAATTAATAAACACGAGTCTATTAGGTCCACTAATTTCAATGGGACTACTCAAGAGTAAAACTGAGCTGAATACCATCCCACGTGCCCTTCTCTTGAGTTACAGCCTTGCCCCATTTTTCTGTTTTCCAAAAATGTTTTCTGCCAGAAACAATAGTGGTGAGGAAAGACTCAAGGGAACAGGTACCTGCCACCTTGCTGCTGTTCTCCTAGTCAAATAGCACCTTAGAGACCAACTAGGTTTGTTCTTGGTATATGCTTTCGTGTGCATGCACACTTCTTCAGATCCTAACAGATACTGTTAGGACTCAGTTACTTGAGTTTGTGTATAAATGTGCAGCTGGACACTAATGAAGTTGTGGCTCTGTAGCTTATTGCCTCCAACCGGAGAATCCTGTTGCTTTTCTGGCAATCGCTAGCATGCTTTCGAAACACCCTTTTCCCCATCTCCAGCAGCAAATCAGTCTGACCACTCCTGATCAGTCCGATCAGTCCTCCCGACCACTCAGAACATGCATAGGTGTTTTGTTGCCTGAACTAGCAGCTTCCATGGGATGTGGATTGCCACCAGCAGCATAATGTAAAGAGCAGAATGTTAAACGGAGCAGGGAGACTTAGTTCACAATCCCTGTCCAGCTGCAAAGTTGGCCGGTTATCTGCTCTCAGCCTAACCTACTTTGCAGGATCATTGTGAGGATATGGGGAAAACCTTCTGCACTGCTCTGTGCTCTTTTATTGGGGGAAGCATGGGTTGAAATGGCAGCAACAAAATAACTGAAGCATCCTTGTGTTTTCGAGGTCATAAAGGCTGGATGGCAAGAGTGTTGTTCCTTGTATCCCATTTCTCCAGGCAAAATAAACAAGCAAACGCCCCCTGCTTCAGCATTCAACAGCTACATTAGGGGCTGCAGCCCTAATATACAGGCTGCCTCCACCCCCCAGAAATCAACGGGATGCAAGTTGTTGAACCATGTGGAGGATGGCAGCCCACAAATACCCTCCCCCCAGGAATTTAGGGTGCACAAACTGTTATTGTGAAGCCGGTGGCTTCTGAGAAACCCCAAACGCCAACCGCTTAGATACCAAAACTATTTGGCTGCGCTCCAACATCCACACAGTTCTGTTCATTTGACACGGCGTGACCGAAGGGAAGCGAGATAAATTGCATTCAGAGTTACTGTGAAATGTGTCAAATGCTTAAGCAGACAGTGCCTCGCTTGATAACTTCTGGCCATTTTCAAACTGCAGAGCGTTTTGCCGGTACAACAAGATCTTTGAAAGTTGAAATAGTTAAGGCAGAATTCACAGGAGGGGCAGGATCCAACCTTGTTGTTTTTTTCTCCAGCCACCATCCCAGCCAGAGGGCACTCAAGGCGACATGCAATAAAACCTAAACTCATCGCCATAAAACCCAGAGTTAAACATTTAAGAACAGCAACAGGAAAACACACAGACACCCTGCACACATTTTTGGCAAACAAAAAGGTTTCTGCTTCCAGGAAAAGCATTAAAAAGAAGGGACCTCATCTGATCTCCTGGGGAAAGGAGATCCAAAGTGTTTTCTGTACAGTATCATAAAAGAATAGGCAGCTGTCTGACACCAGGTCAGACAATTTAGCTCAGTACTGCCTACACAGACTGGCAGCAGCTCTCCAGAGTGTTAGACAGGTTTCTCTCCCAGGGATGCAACTGAACCTGGGTTCTTCCGCTTGCAAACTACCATCATCTTATAGCTGTGCCTGCTTGGAGATGGGGGGGGGGGCCTCAGTGAGAGCCTCTTGCTCAAGGCCTCCCAAAATCTGGCACCAGTAACTATACAATCCCGACCCATACTGTTGACCAGGGCAGTTTGTGCATAGGCAGCCTTTGGGTGTATGCACATAGACTTTGGCACAAAGGATGCCTAGAGCATGTGGAGTCTGAAAGCCAAGCTAGCAAGTGCCACCTTGTTTCTTTCCACTGTGCAGTCAGTTACACCTGGAATGGATGTTTGCAAAAAGCTTACGTATCAGCTCCTGAGAGCAAGGGCAAGAGAGAGGCCTGTCCCAGATATAGAACCCCTTTGCACCTGAAACTCGCCCCTCTGAGCACATTTCAGGAGTATTTTGAGGTCTACCTGTTTGGTCTGGCCCTCAATGCTTTGGGTTAGGTCTGCAAAGGACTTGTGAGACAGCAAGGTTTCATTCTGTTGCGCTGGGATCTTCTGCTCTTGTTCTCCCCCTCAAGCCTGATGGAAAGGGCTGACTACGAATGTAAGTACAGTGGTGCCCCGCAAGACGAATGCCTTGCAAGATGGAAAACCCGCTAGACGAAAGGGTTTTCCGTTTTGGAGGTGCTTCGCAAAACGAATTTGCTATGGGCTTGCTTCGCAAGACAAAAATGTCTTGCGATTCCTGGTTCCCCCCCTCCCCCCTTTTTCCCAAGCCCCTAAGCCGCTTAAAAGCTGTTCGCTAAGCCGCTTAACAGCTAAGCCTCTTATCAGCTGATCTAAGCCGCTAATAGCCTTTTAGCAGCTAATCCGCTAATCCCTTAAGCCTTTAATAGCCGCTAATAGCCTTTTAGCAGCTAATCCGCTAATCCCTTAAGCCTTTAATAGCCGCTAATAGCCGCTAAACCACTAATAGCCGCTAAACCGCTAATAGCGCTAATAGCGCTAATCCGCTTGCTTCGCAAGACGAAAAAAACCGCAAGACGAAGAGACTCGCGGAACGGATTCTTTTCGTCTTGCGAGGCACCACTGTAAATCAATGAACTCAAAGGGAGCTGTGTTGCCGTTTCACCTGCATGACTGAGCCAGCCATCACCAGACGCTTGCTGTTTAATTTCTTGCAGGCAGACACTGAAGGAGTTGACGCCAGGCTTTTGTACCCTGAACTCATAAAATTGACAACAGCCACTTGGACCTCGGTAGCTCAGATGACTCACTTATGAACTCTGATCGGAGTTCCTCCTACATGTGCCACCCAGAATTCTCTTTAAGAAGAACTGAAAATGCCAGTTGCGCATATTACTCTGAGCAATGAGGAAGGTGACTCTCTCTTTTTCTTTCCATCCACCCTTTGCTTTCTCTTCCTTTAGCCAAGCCTGGCTTTCAGGAACCCAGGTTAACAGAGGAGAAGCAGCTTATTCTTTATTTTCAGTTTTATTCACTGCTTTAAAAAGAGCCTCAAAGCGACTTGCAAAAAAAAAAACAAAAAACAATAAAATAAAATAACCCAAACAGTAAAAATCGTACTTAATGCTAAAAAATGCAAAGTGTCGTTTCCTGTCCAGCCAAAAGATGAACACGAAGAACAGGCCGAAAGAACAAACCACATCACCAGGGGTCTGCAACCCGCGGCTCCGGAGCCGCATGTGGCTCTTTTACACCTTTGCCGTGGCTCCGGGGTGGATACTAGCGAGGGGAGGAGGCGCATTGTGCGCCCCGACACTCTCCACTGTGGCGGGCGCTGTACTGGCGGTGATGTCGCATGGGGGCGGTGTGTGCGTTAGTCACGCACCGTCCAGACGTCACCTTCCTGCCCGCTGTCAGATCGGAGGGCAGCGGCGCACATGCTTTAGATGTCGCAATGGTTTTGCGGCTCCCAGGTTTTTTTCCTTCAGAAACGGGTCCAAGTGGCTCTTTTTGTCTTAAAGGTTGCAGACCCCTGCACATCACGGTCCAAATGGTTGGTGACCATCGCCAGTGGCGTAGCGTGGGGGGTGCAGGGGGTTGGCCGCACCGGCCGCAACATCTGGGGGGGCGCGCTCGCACTCGCAGCTCTGTGCCCCTACCTGGCTCACTCACTCTCTCTCACTGCTATGCTGGCTGTGCGAATCCGATCCGAGCCGCCGGGTCGCCGCCCACTGTGGAGGGGAGGGTGCCAGGCGTGCGGTGCGGTGCGGAGAGAGAGCGAGGGACTATCTGGGGGAGGGACAGTGCACCGGGGGGGGGAGGCGCAAATTACTTCCCTTGCCCCGGGTTAGGGGGCGCAAATTACTTGCCTTGCCCTGGGTGCTGACAACCCACGCTACGCCACTGACCATCGCAGGGTCTAGATATATTTCCCTTCTGCATAACACTAGTTCTGTTTTCAAGCTTCCCTTTGCAGGAAGGCAAACTAAGACACGCAGGGAAATCCTGATTTGCAGCAGTGCACCCAGAAGAATTGCCACATCCCCCCATATTCTGCAGCCTTGCAACAGAGGGCAGGGAAGTACCAATGACTGCAACCTTATGCTCACTTGCTTGGGAGAAAGCCTCAACAGGACTTACTTCTGAGGAGATTTGTATATATGACGGCACTGGAAGTACCATAGGAAACATCAGGCAAAAGCAACCACACAAATGCTGAACAACGCATAAAGGCATACCTGAACTTTGCAGCGGCTCAAAGGCGAATAGCCATCAAAGCCTGGGATCCAGGACACTGCTATCGTGTGAGCTGTTCTGCTCCTCACTTGCACCTCAAGAGGAGGGGAAGGGATTCCTGCATTAGAAAGAGCAAGATCTTCAGCAATAGTGCTTGAATATGGCAGCCAGCACAACACACACACACACCACTGCCAGGCCTTCTGGACTGTTGGGTTGAAATAAACGACAGACGAGTGACAAGTGTCATATGGGAGGCATCTCTTGAGCATGTCTCAGAGAGTCCCTTTTATTGAATATTACAGCATTGCCACATATGTGCTTGTTGCTGATTGGTTAACACAAATCATATGCAAGGGTAGCATATAGGCATTAATCACCAATAGATTAAAGGTTGGGAAAGGGAACACAGAATTGGACAGGTATGAAAACCTCCTTGTTAAACTATTACTAATGATTGATATAGGGAACACAGAATTGGACAGGTATGAAAACCTCCTTATTCAACTATTACTAGTGATTGATATAGCAAAACTTAAAAGGGCATAACCATCACATTCATAGATGTGGTCAACCATGCATTAAGAACAGGTCAGGGTACGATGTTTCATGAACTCAATGTGAACTGAACATTCTAGGATGGGTGAGGACGGAATGCTTCAGCTCAGAGCGGTTTGCCAAACTCATGTGCAGAAGCAAAACCTCCCATCACTGGACACCATGCAAAACCATCAGAATTGCTCCATTTTAAGCTTTGGGGAGGGGGCAGAAATAAAAACGGCCAAGCCATCCGCTTGTCAAATTATGACCAGACAGTGCCCGCTATCCTATATGCCGGTTTACTCAAAATCAAGTTCCACTGTATTCCGTGGGGTTTAAGAGTCTGGGAGTGTGCTTAGGATGGCAGCCAAAAAAGACATTTAGTAATAATAATAAAATAATAATAATTTATTATTTATACCCCGCCCATCTGGCTGGGTTTCCCCTGCCACTCTGGATGGCTTCCAACAAAGTATTAAAATACAGTGGTCTGTTAAACATTAAAAGATTCCCTGAACAGGGCTGCCTTCAGATGTCTTCTAAAAGTCTGGTAGTTGTTTTTCTCTTTGACATCTGGTGGGAGGGCGTTCCACAGGGCGGGTGCCACTACTGAGAAGGCCCTCTGTCTGCTTCCCTGTAACTTGGCTTCTCGCAGTGAGGGAACCACCAGAAGGCCCTCTGCGCTGGACCTCAGTGTCCGGGCAGAACGATGGGGATGGAGACGTTTCTTCAGGTATAATATGATGTTGTGTTTGTATATGTTCCTCTCCCTTCTTCCAAGATGCTCAGGGTACGTTTACGTGATCCGCCCCCCCCCCCATCCCGGCCTGCCAAGCACACCCCACCCCCCACTTTTTTTACTCACAACCGTTGCAGAAAGGAGAGTGCTATTGCATTCAGGTCACTGTGAGAACAAGATGCTGGACTAGATAGGTCAGTGGCCTAATCCTGCAGGGATCTTCTTCAGTGCTTATGCCTGCAGGGATTTGAACCCAGGTCTCCTGAGTCTAAGCGCAACACTCTAGCTCAGGTATGAGAAAGCTGTGGGTGGACTTCAGTGCCCACCCGTGTCAGCCAGCATGGCTAAAGATCAGGGATAATGAGAGTTTTAGTCCAGCCACAACTGGTTCCCCATGTCTGATTTTGCAGCTTCAAAGCACCGTTAAGAAAAATGGGTGAAGATGACACTACAGTCACAGGGTTAAGTCTGAGCTCTGCAGCATCCTGACCACTACCTGGGACTCTGGTTTTCACCTTAAGTGTTGCTCTTCTGCTACAGAGGGGAAAGATCCCATAAAGGACTTTAAATAAGTGTCAGTCTCTTCTGTATGAGTGTTCCAGACAAGGCACTGAAGGCACAGTGCAGGAACATCTGCTCCCACAAACACACATTTCTCCCTACTATACATCTACACATCGTCACAGTCTGGTTTTAATGAATTTTGAGTTATACAGTTTTATTTTTAAGTTGCTGTTAGCTCCCAGAGCAAGCTAGAAACACAAGTAATTTTAGAAAAATAATAGAAACAGCGTTACCCAAGCCAAAAGCCAATCCGTCTTGAGCAAACAAGAGTGTTGTTGGTTTTTTAAAAAAGGCTTGGCAACCAGTTTATTCAACGATCACCAACCTTGAACACATTTGGAGTCTTTTGGGAGTGTTTTGGGCAACAACCCCCCACCCCAATCGCTTCTCTCCCCCTTCCCCTGAGTCACCACTACTCTGACAGGGAGAAAAGAGAGTCCGAGAGAAAGAAAGAAAGAGAGAAAAATATTGTGTGCATACACAGACCTATTGCTTGCTTTTTGCTGTTAAATCTGGGTAATAGTCAGATCTATTAGGATAAATACAGATTTGTGTGGTTCTTCTCAAGGTTCCCCACCCCAAAAAAGCCAGCATCAAATTAAAGTTTACATGCAGTAAAAAATCAAAGATCTGGTGCTTGACAGTACCACAAAACCACTGATCCAATTTACAGATATTTACGGTTTTAAATACGATGACAACAAAAACAACCAATCACAAAACAATCAACCTATAAATGTGGGTTTGAGAGAATCCCTTGTAAAAATGATGAGAATCCAAAAGGATCTGTGCCTTTGGTTCCATGGGGGAAAAAATCACGCAATTTCAAAATCTGTTTTATGGCGCGTGGAACTGGTTGGAAAGAAATAATGGAATAACTATTAGTTGACCATTTGAGGAAATACAGAATTATGAACTATTTTTGGAACACATTGCAAGAGACATAGCAAAGCAGAGCTAAGTATGATCTCTGTTCAGGACCCAAAATAATAATTTGCCTTATTTAGAAGTAAACTGTGTTCTTTCTGAGTCCTAAATCTAGGAAGATCCCTGGAGAGCAAACAAAGGAAAGGAAAGGAAAGGAAAGGGGATTTTTATTTTTACATTAGGCTGCTGCTGAATGGAATACCTTAACAAACTTGAGCATCTATCCCAGGATCTTTAAAAAAAATTCTCTCCCACTACATAAAGTCCCCTACACTGTGTGTCAATCAGGGACAAGAGGATTCACTTCTGCCCAAAGTAAATTGGGGCCAATCATAACAGATAAAACATATGAATTTAAATCAATCTATTTGATATCCAGGCCCATCCCATATCAACAGACCCCCATCATGCTTCCAATGAAATCGATGAGAGCCAAATAGGACCTAGAGCAGATCTTTCCAAACTGTGTGTTGTGACACATTAGTGTGTCGGCTGCAGTGTGTAGGTGTG
This sequence comes from Podarcis tiliguerta, assembly GCF_965153285.1. Lineage (NCBI taxonomy): Eukaryota > Metazoa > Chordata > Lepidosauria > Squamata > Lacertidae > Podarcis > Podarcis tiliguerta. The sequence goes on along the minus strand of NC_139536.1, from coordinate 17,606,142 downwards.
TTGTGCAAACGCTCCCTGTGCTCCTCCCGGGGCTGGAAAGGGGTTAGTTTAACCTCTGGTTTGCTAGCAAAGCTGAATTACTGTGTCGTGAGATGATGCATGTCTAAAAAATGTGTCACCAACATGAAAGGTTTGGAAAGCTCTGACCTAGAGCTTTTCTCCAAACATTGCAAGGCCAGAGGCAGCGAGAACCATTGCCTTGACATGGCTGTAAGCACATGCAGGGTCAGGGACGAGGATTCCTCTTCGTTGGGTGATGGAGGTGAGGAAAGGCATGCAGGACTAGCCCCCAGACTCCTGCTACCAGTCGAACCTTCAGGACTGATGCTTCCTTGGCCTGAGGATGTAGCACTGGTACCCTTAGAAGACTCCACTGGTAGAAGACTCAAAAGGACATGAGACTCCATTGCTCCATCACTGCTAGGAGATTCCTGGAGCCTTCATCACTGCAGGACACCACCCTTGGGGCAAACCTGTTTGCCTTTTAACCCAAAATTCCCTAAATTGCTCTTCCCAAAACAGTGCACAAACTGAAACACAGCTATTCTAAATGGTCACGCTTCCAAATTTTGTGGTGGCAGTTCCCCAAGCAAATGCAGCGTACAAATATGTCTCTATTAGCATGCTAATAATAATAATAATAATAATAATAATAATAATAATAATAATTTGCTATTTGTACCCCACCCCCATCTGGCTGGGTTTCCCCAGCCACTCTGGGTGGCTTCCAACAAAGATTTAAAAAAGGATGTGTCTTAGGGAAGTTAGCATGAAAATGCTGTTCAATAATAAAAAATCACTTATTCCAGCAGGCATTTTAAGGTAGTGTTTGGGCCTCCTACAAAAGGTGAAAGAACCTCATCCTATTTTCCACCTGAATGTTGGGGGTCATCTGCAAATTTCAGTCTAAATCATCTTTCAGGCTCCACCTCATCGCTAGCGACAATTGTTGAGAAATCACGCAGAACAAATGCTGTCCAGAAATTGGCTGCGCAGCTTCCCACTGATATACAGGCAGGTTCTCAACACTCCCCTTGTGCTCATCGCAGAATATCTGAACCTGAGCACGTTGGAAGCAGTCAAGAATTGCAGGCGTGTACCAGCAAGGCTTTAGCGGGAACAATCAAGCTCATGTCATACTTATGGCTGACCTTTTATATTGATTCGGGCTTCCGTCGATGTAGCCACACCCTTCACGTTATGAGCTTCGCAGTGGAAAACGGCTGTTTCGTTAAGACCTGCAACCCAATTAAAACAAGGCTATAAATCATAAAATCAAAGTAAGGCGGAACAAAACGAGAATCTCAGCAAGGTGGCCAACGGGAATGTGACAGAGGAAGAAAGAAAAAGATATTGAAACCATTTCTCCTCCAACTCGGCTTCCTTCTTGAACACAAGACCACAGAAAGAAACCAGACTCCCAGGTGCTGTTTGTGACGATATGGATAAACATCTCGAGTGTGGCACTTTGCTAACCGCAAGGGAGATTCTCTGTGGGAAAGACTGGCTCATTTTCTTTTCTTTTCGTAAAATTATTTCCCTTGGCCAAAGAAGTGATTGAACACTTTGACAGAGCCATTTAAAAACCTGCCCGTGCCGTCTGCTGTAGATATGGCCAAGCGGAGAACAAAGTCATGAAATGGAGAATGTCTGACAAACCGTCAGTGAATAAGAGAGGAAGAAGAAGAGTTTGGATTTGATATCCCGCTTTATCACTACCCGAAGGAGTCTCAAAGCAGCTAACATTCTCCTTCCCCTTCCTCCCCCACAACAAACACTCTGTGAGGTGAGTGGGGCTGAGAGACTTCAAGGAAGTGTGACTGGCCCAAGGTCACCCAGCAGCTGCATGTGGAGGAGCGGAGACGCAAACCCGGTTCCCCAGATTACGAATCTACCGCTCTTAACCACTGCACCACACTGCCAGCTCAGTTGCTTTTACAGCAGCAGCCTTCCCCAGCTTCGTAGCCTCCAGATGTTATAGACCAGGGGTCAGCAAACTTTTTCAGCAGGGGGCCGGTCCACTGTCCCTCAGACCTTGTGGGGGGCTGGACTATATTTTTTGGGGGGGGGAAATGAATGAATTCCTATGCCCTACAAATAGCCCAGAGATGCATTTTAAATAAAAGCACACAGTCTACTCATGTAAAAACACGCTGATTCATGGACCGACTGTGGGCCGGATTTAGAAGGTAATTGGGCCAGATCTGGCCCCCGGGCCTTAGTTTGCCTACCCATGTTATAGACTAGATGGCAGGAGTCCAAAACATCAGGAGAGGACAAAGGCAGAGGTTACACCAGGCAGGGGAGGGGCTGTGGGTTACCATATCTTATTGGGACCATGACTGCCATCTTCCTTGTCAATTGGCCATGCTGGCTAAGTCTGAAGAGAGCTGGAGTCCAATAACATCTGGAGGGCCACTGGTTTCGCATTTCAGGATTGCACCCCTAAACCCAGGCTTGCTGACTGGGTTTTCTGAAGGCAGAAGGAAAGAGGTTTCCCCTCTGCCCAAGTGAGATGCCTGTAATGCAATGGAACTTACTTATGAGTAGACTTGCATAGGATTGTATTGTAAGGCTATCCTACACACACTTACTCAGGACATTCTTCCAATCGGCACTCGAATATGTGTTTTTTAGACACTTAGGCTTGTAGAAAGGGCAATACAAGTTTTTTGTTACTACAGTGATAAAAGGTAAAGGTAAAGGGACCCCTGACCATTAGGTCCAGTTGTGACCAACTCTGGGGTTGCGGCGCTCATCTCACTTTACTGGCTGGGGGAGCCGGCGTACAGCTTCCGGGTCATGTGGCCAGCATGACTAAGCCGCTTCTGGCGAACCAGAGCAGCACACGGAAATGCAATTTACCTTCCCGCTGGAGCGGTACCTATTTATCTACTTGCACTTTGAGGTGCTTTCGAACTGCTAGGTTGGCAGGAGCAGGGACCAAACAACAGGAGCTCACCCCATCGCAGGGATTTGAACCGCCGACCTTCTGATCGGCAAGTCCTAGGCTCTGTGGTTTAACCCACAGTGCCACCCACGTCCCTACTACAGTGGTACCTTGGGTTAAGTACTTAATTCGTTTGGGAGGTCCGTTCTTAACCTGAAGCACCACTTTAGCTAATGGGGCCTCCTGCTCCCACCGCGCCGCCAGAGCACGATTTCTGTTCTCCTCCTGAAGCACAGTTCTTAACCTGAGGTACTATTTCTGGGTTAGCAGAGTCTGTAACCTGAAGCGTATGTAACCTGAGGTACCACTGTATAACCACTGCTTTTCCATTCATTCATTCATTCTACTTAAAACTCTACCTAGGGTGGCCAGATGGAAAAGAGAACAGGGCTCTTATACCTTTAATAGTTGTGTGCAGAAGATGGATGTTCACCAGGTAGCCAGCTATTAAAGGTACAGAAGCCTTGTCTTTTCCCCCATCTGGCCAGCCTAGTTCCACCTAAGACGGAAGGCTCTGGCTTTAAGCAGAGGTAAGATTCACTTCTTGAGAAGCAACAAAGCCAAAAGCAGAAGAGACAACTGAGGATTCCCCCCCCCCTTTTATGTTGCTTGGGTGTAAAAAGAACAGCTTGTCCTTTGCAGAAACAATGTGATCCACCCAGCCCTGTTGTTGCCCTCCCTTTTAGTGGGGCATTATTCCATCCAAGCCCTTGCTGAAACTGATGTGAGCTGAACAAGTAGCAAGACTTGGCAGAATTCGCCTTGTGGCTTCTCCTCCTGTGGGAAGTGCTGTGCAGTCTGGCTGGTGGGTGGACAGAGTTATTTGTAGATGGCTGGGATGACCTGATTTTTAAAAAGACAACTTCCTTCTTTTACTTATTTTTTAAAAAAATAAAACCAAGGAAGAAAAACTTTGCAGAGTTTAAACAGCAGGAGTTTTCCTGATGTTTTAAGGTCTGCAACTTTTTCCCCCTGCCAAAAATCTGTATCTCTCCAGGGATAACTCAGCGGAACGTTCTCCTCATTCCAGCTGAATCATGGGAAGATTAAAATACCACACTTGGAATCATGTACCCAAAGTTAGATAATTTAACGTTGCCTTAAATTCTGATTGATTTCATTTCTTAATCCACCCATCCCTCCTCCACCTTGGAAGAAGGCAATTTTTAAATTATCCTGCTAAGAGGCTAGCAGCTTGCACTTACATGTTGGATAAAGTTCTCCTTAATGACCAGCATGGAAACACAGACTAGTCTCTTGGCAGGCTAGTAACTTTGGTAAGTCTAATGTACAAGACTGACAGAAGCACAGGAAGCTAGACTTGGGTTCCTTGCTGTCATCTAGTCCATCCTCCAGGTCAATGGAGGAATCGTGCAGCTACAACACCCCTGAAATATGACTGCCCAACCCCGCTTAATACCTCCAGTATGGAGAGTCCTCACCATTGTGCCAAGGCAGTTTCTTCGACTGCCAAACAGCTGTTACTGATGTGAGGTTTCCAGCCTTCTTCCTGCAACTCCGAATAAATTTCTGAAGAACCTCAGATTTCCCAAGCATGCAGTTTGCAAGGCCTTTGGCTGAAAGCCAAGCAAGATAAGCAGCAGCTCGCTTCAGAAAACAAGACGTGCGGCCATGGAACGAGGCGAGATTTCATTCAGGTCAGCAGAAAGTAAAGCTCAAAAGAAACACTGCAATCTAAGGCAATCCCTGGTTAACTGGAGTTCGTCTTCTTTCTCTCTTCGAGTTCTCAAACCTTGAAAGTGACTTCACTGAGAAAATTGGCCAAGCTATTTAAAAATGGTTTAAAAAAAGGAAATGCCTACTACATTCTGCAATACTGAAACGATTTTCTCAAAGGCTTCGGTAAGAACCAGATAAGCCACTTGAAAGGACCACACCCATTATAACAATCCCCTAAACCAAGGAAATTGTGTGGCCAGTGGCGTAGTGTGGGGGGGGGTGCAGGGGGGGCTGGTCGCACCGGGCGCAACATCTGGGGGTTAGGGTTAGGGGGCGCAAATCCACGGGTTAGGGGGCGCAAATCCACGGGTTAGGGGGCGCAAATTACTTGCCTTGCCCCGGGTGCTGACAACCCACGCTACGCCACTGTGTGTGGCTATCTCAAGGGGGAAAAATGCCACAAGGGGCCCTCCTTTTCCCCCAGCAATAGCTCTCTAGAACAGCCTTCCCCAGCCTTCAGTTCCCAGAAGCCCAGACAAAATGGTCCACAGTCAGAGATGCTGGATGCTGTGGTCCAATGTATTTGGATGGCATCCGGTTACAGAAGCTCCTGCATCTTTAATGCACAGCAAGCAACACCTGACGAAATTCCTTCTTCAACATACCAACTAAAGGCACAAGAGCCCATCAAACGGACTTGTCTCAAAAACTATTCGGCTCACCTGGCACGGCCAAGACAGACGGAGAAATGTCAGCTTTCTTGGTAATTTGGCTGCTGTTCCAATGCCAGTGAATCGCAATGGGCTCAGGGGGCCCCACAGCATGGCAGGTGAGATTGAAGGGCGTGTTCCGGGTCACGTTCAGCCCCTGGGGCTGCTTAATGAAATACGGCAGTCCTGCCACGCAACAGGAGAAAGGATGGTTAGGCAGACTTAAGCGACCAAGTGCAAACTCCAAAGAGCAAACTGTAACGACACAGATCAATAGGGATGATCCCGTCATGGCAAACTTCAAATCTGGAACCTGGGTGTTTGTGTGTGTATCCTGGGGGTTTTTTTTCAGAGCAAGAGCAATTACCGTATTTTTCGCTCCATACGGCGCACTGGACCATAGGGCGCACCTAGTTTTTAGGGGCGGAAATAAAGGGGGGGAATTCTTCTCCCCCCCCCCAATCCAGGAGCGGTGGCAAGATTGCGCGCAACCTCGCCGCCGCTCCCAGAGCTTGCAGGGCTAGGGACAGGGGAAGCCCAAGCTTCCCCCGACCCCAGCCCCCAGAACAGGCAGCTATCCGCAAGCCTTCGGAGCGCAGCGGGAACTCCCATCGCACTCAGAAGGCTTGCAGATGGCTTGCAGATGGCTGCCTGAAGCCCAGCGAGCGCAGCGCCAACTCCCGCACTCCGAAGGCTTGTGGATAGCTGCCTGAAGCCTGAAGAGTGAGAGGGGTCGGTGCGCACCGACCCCTCTCACTCTCCAGGCTTCAGCAAAAGCTTGCATTCGCTCCATAGGACGCACACACATTTCCTCTTCATTTTTGGAGGGGAAAAGGTGCTTCCTATAGAGCGAAAAATACGGTATGTCATCTGCCGGAGAGCCACTTGCTTCTCTGGCAAGTGAACCGAGGTGATAATGAGGCTTTAGCATAAAAGAAGGGCGAGAAAGAGACAAATAAGTACAAGGTGGACACTTCTTTCCTTTTCTTTGATGGGCTTCCCCCTGCCCCCTACCATTTTAAATGGTAACACTTCTTTTGCAAGAAAGCTTTTAATTAGAAACGCGAACTGATGACGTATCTTTTGCTAAAGCGTTTGACAAGTCGACCCCGTGGAATCAGAAATAAGCACCACTGAGATCAATGGAGCATCCTGAATTTGTGGCTTGGAGTGGCCACTGTGATTTGCTCCCAGCACTTCAAAAGTGACCACTGCATGGAACGAGTCCCAGATTCCTTATTCCTGGTCTAAAGAGAGGGTTTCCTTGAGGAAGCCCCACTACAGTTCACAAGCACGGGTGAACTGTCCAAAAAACACGATTCTGCCTCTGACGGCACAACTCTGTGCACTTCTACTCAAGATGGAAGTTACACTCCCAGGTATGGATTGCAGCATGATCCTGACTACCTGGGCATAGGGAAAGTGAGAAGCCAGGAGGCAATACTGACCAGGCTATCCTGCAGTTCAAACAAGGATGCCTGCCCTCCGTTCTGGAAGCAGATGGATAAAATACTGTATATGCATTTGCCTTTTTGAACGTAACATGGGTTGCAAACGGAAGACCGTTCACACAAGGGGTCTTTTCTCTCCCCTTCTCCCTCTTGCAGATCCCTTTACTCCTCAAAAAGCTTCTCCACAGGATCAGGGCGATCTACTGACCTTTGTAGGCTACGCCATGTGGATTTGCCGGAAGATAATGGGGAGAAATTGCCTGAAAATGGCATCTTCCTCCAGGTTTGTCTGCCATTTCCCAAACTGGTTCTGCATTTAGTTCATTTCCCCCCCCCCCTTCCAGTTCTCTCAGAATAGTCACTCTCATATTTGTTATACAAAATCTCCCAAGCTAGCTATTCATCCACCGTTTTACATTATCAAGTGCTTTCTTTCAAATCTAAGCATACCTTCCAACAAAACCAAAATAGGATCTGACACGATTTCTTCGCTGTTGACTTTCAGTTTGCAGGTGTAGGACCCATTATCAGAGCGTAGGACGTTGGGTATACTGCATGGGAGAAGTGGAGAAAAGACTTAAAATTTGGGTTTTTTATTATGAAAAAAATTCTATTCCACCTTTCATACATGGTAAGAAGACAGTGTATCCCCCCCCCAAAAAAAAAGAACAATAAAATTGCAATTCAAAATAGAATGGCCAGTAAGTTACGGGTAATAAGAAACCAACGGATGGTAGTATTATTATTCAATACTACCGAGTGCCAAGAAGACATAAAAGTTAATTGCACACGATTGTTAAATTATGGGATAATTAAAATATACTATAATTAAAATACACAATAAAATGATTCAATTGAAACATTAAAATATAACTGCCCATGATTAAAATGTGCAATAAAATAGCACAGCAATAAAAACAGCAGGCTCTTGGCTGTGAGTCCTGGAAGACCTGCTCCCTTCCTTTGCAAGCCTTTCCCCACCTGGCCTGGAAGGGCAAGGCCCGGACTGACTCCAGCTACAAAATATGAGGCTGCTGAACAGAATCTTGGACGGGGCTGTTGTTTAGGAAGTTTTGTTGGGGGCGGGTTGTCTCTGCGAAATTTTTGTACCTGCTATTTTGTACCTGCTGATTTATGTGGAAATTGTTCGATTTGGTTGGTTTGGTTCAATTTGATATTTTGTTTATTCTTCAAGACTACTATTGTTATGTTTGCAGTTTTGTAATTTTTTTATATGCTATAAACTGCCTTGAACACAGTTTTAACTTTGGAAAGGTGGTATATGAATAAAATGATTGATTGGTGGTAAAGACATCAGCGTAAACAAGTGCATCTTCGGAGGCCAGTGGAATGCCAATTAAGATGCAGTATCCCATGGAATGCAGTCCCTGCTTAAATACAATACTGGTGAAAAAGTGTGCCTTTGCATCAAAACAAACTAATTGGCCATGTTAAGGTTACGTGGGTTCAATCTGTTGGTTTCAGTGTCCTTACTGGGCCATGGAGTAGCCAGTAAAGGCGCAAGAAAAAAGGAGTTTTCAGCAAGTGCCAAAATTGTATCAATGCAGGCATTTGTTACAATTCAGGTAGACAAGGGGTCAGCAAACTTTTTCGGCAGGGGGCTGGTCCACTGTCCCTCAGACCTTGTGGGGGGCCAGACTATACTTTGGGGGGGGGGGGAATGAACGAATTCCTATGCCCCAGAAATAATCCAGAGATGCATTTTAAATAAAAGCACACATTCTACTCATGTCCTAAGTCTCCTGAGGATTTATGATTCTAACTCGTGCTTTTCCATAAAGGTAAAGCGACCCCTGACCATTAGGTCCAGTCATGACCGACTCTGGGGTTGTGCGCTCATCTCGCTCTATAGGCCGAGGGAGCCGGCATTTGTCTGCAGACAGCTTCCGGGTCATGTGGCCAGCATGACTAAGCCACTTCTGGTGAACCACAGCAGCGCACGGAAACACCGTTTACCTTCCTGACGGAGCAGTACCTATTTATCTACTTGCACTTTGACGTGCTTTCGAACTGCTAGGTTGACAGGAGCAGGGACTGAGCAACAGGAGCTCACCCTGTCACGGGGTTTCGAACCCCTGACCTTCTGATCGGCAAGTTCTAGGCTCTGTGGTTTAACCCACTGTGCCACTGGTGTCCCTTTTGTGCTTTTCCATACTTTCAAGATACTAAGCAGCTGCTGACCGGACTTTTGAACTGCACAGAGGTTACTTACTGGAAAGTAGATATCATGGTGGTCACTTCGTTGTCATCCAACTGAAAATACTGGCTGGCTATCCTATCGGCGCCAACGAGCTCCTTCCCATTCTTCGACAAGGAAATGAGCACCGAGTCGTGGTTGATTAGCCATTTAGGAACACTGATAGAGCAATTAAACTTTATGTCCATGTGCTCAGCAACCACGATACGTCCTACTGTAGGGTTGAATTTAAACGACCCAAGAGGGTGAGCAGTGTTGCCTTCTGTAGACGTGAGCTTATTCGTTTTCACAGTATTGGAGTCTACGGGACGTGTCGGTGCATAGATTGTGGGAGTGCTATTTATGCTGACCTCCAAGGAGCGGGGAAATCGGTGTGCGCCATTTGAGTCCTTTAAAGGTGAATGTGGTTTTATGGGTGCTGACGAGTTGAATCCCTTTGCTTCTTGTTTCGCTTCAACAGGATCTGCAAATTAAGACACACGGTTTTGTCAAGTTTTGTGTTCCAACATTCTCAACAAGACTACACACTTTTTAAATCTCCCCTTACCTGCAGCATCTTGCCTTTGTCTACACTGCACGATGGAATACAGATTTTCAGATGGTTTGAGGGTGTTGGCAGGGGAGGCAACTTTGCAAAGAATCACAGACTTGGAAGGGACCTCAGTGAAGGCTGGGCCATTGGGGCAAATGGGCACTACCCTCTCTCAAACACAGCCTGCCTCCATATATCCCACTCAAATAATAAGTTATACATTTTAGATAATATTTTGACCCTGGATCCTAATAGCGCCTTTTCAACCTGCAAATTCTTTTCCGCAAATCCATATTTTTTAATAAAGTTTAAATATTGCACTCAACTGTTGATAACATAACCAATCTGTCACATGATCTTTTATCTCTCCACACTCTTTCAATTTGTAATCCTCCCCAGTGACAATTAGCAGGTCTCTATATGTACTCCATGGACGCGGGTGGCACTATGGGTTAAACCACAGAGCCTAGGACTTGCCGATCAGAAAGTCACGGTTTGAATCCCTGTGATGGGGTGAGCTCCCTTTGCTCGGTCCCAGCTCCTGCCAACCTAGCAGTTTGAAAGCACGCCAACGTGCAAGTAGATAAATAGGGAAGGTAAATTGAGTTTCCGTGCACTGCTCTGGTTCGCCAGAAGCGGCTTAGTCATGCTGGGCACATGACCTGGAAGCTGGACGCCGGCTCCCTCGGCCACTAAAGCGAGATGAGCGCCGCAACCCCAGAGTCAGCCACGACTGGACCTAACGGTCAGGGGTCCCTTTACCTTTACCTTTATATGTACTCCAGTCTGTCTGTATGTTATTTTTTTCCCCTTACCAGGGCTTCTTCTTGCCAGGCACATCAGTGTTTTCCTTTCTAATAGGTTTTTATATTTCCCCCATACCCTAAAGAGATTTTTCCTGATTACGTGGTTTGAAAAGCTCTTATATATCCTAGACTTCCTGTACCACAGGCACACATGCCATCCAAATTTTAGATCATGCCCTTCCAGGTTTAACTGGTGGCTGTTCTTTAGTAAGATCCATTCTTTCAACCAGCATGAACATGATGCGTCAAAGTATCACTGTACGTCAGGGAGGGCAAAACCACCTCTCTCTTTGGTGTCAATTATAATTTTTTGTTTTATCCTGGGTTTTCTTCCCTGCCAAATAAACTTAAGATATATCTTTCTGCCATTTCTTAAAATTTTGAATATCGTCAACTATAGGTATGGTCTGAAATAGGAATTTGGGAGTCTATTCATTTTTATTGGGCGTTCTGTTTTGGTGACAGTAGCCCTGGTTTAAGGAGCCATTTGGTGCTGGAGTTTCAAACGCTGAGTTCAACCAAAATATATCATCCTGTCACTGAAGTCCATTCTGTCCCTCTGGGGGAGAGGAGTACCAGCCGTTGCCCTCTTTTATGTGGCAGCCCTCCGGGGATTTGGAGAGTGCTGCTATCATTCTCCTTCTCAGCTGTCCTAATTCTCTGGGTTACACAGATCCATCAACATCAACTTTTCCTCATAAGATTTCACTCCACCAACCCAGAGGGCTAGCTGTGCTAGGCCCATCTGCCCTGTACATTTTAAACAGTATCATACCAACAGCCATGGCTTCCCCCCAAAATCATGGGAACTATAGTTTGTTAAAGGTGCCAAGAGGGTGCAGGTATCCTCACAGAGCTACAGTTTGTAGAGTTCCCTCAGAAGAGGGATTGATAGTTAAAACTATTCTCCAATTTGTAGCTCTGGGAATTGTGGCCATCCATTCTACAGAAAGAAAACAGGAGGGATTTGCGCTGTGTGCCTGAGCAGCAAATGAGTAAGTGCTGTTCAGCAAAAACTGAAATGCAGCACGCCTGAATATGCTTAATAATTAACTAAACTTTTTGCTTGAACTTTGCCTGTGAAGAATTGTGAACATTCGTCCGAATTGCTCATGGCTACTCAAGGATTTGCAGCCCCCACTGTTAAAGGGCAAAAGAGACCCACAGTGCCATAATGTGTGAACCATGTTTCTGTGAAAAAAAAACAAAAACCAGTCAAGCACAAGTACAAGCCAAGCGAGTCTCTTTCCCCACCTGCACTATGCCTTTAAAGCAGTATCGTACCACTTTAAACCGTCGTGGCTTCCCCCAAAGAATCCTGGGAGCTGTAGTTTGCCAAGGGTTTCTGAGAGGACCCTATTCTCTCCATGGAACGACAATTCTCAGAGTGGTTTAGAAACCAATCCCTTTTCACTTGTGAAAATTACACCTATAAAACCAGTAAAACTTTAAAAAATGAATACAGTCATACCTCATGTTGCGTTTGCTTCAGGTTGCGCGATTTCAGGTTGCATCCCGCAATGACCCGGAAGCACCAGAAAGGGTTACTTCCGGGTTTCGCCGCTCGCGCATGCACAGACGCGCAAAATGATGTCATGCGCATGCGCAGACGTGGCACACACGCAGGTTTGCATTCTGCTCATGTTGCGAACGGGACTCCAGAACGGATCCCGTTCACAACCAGAGGTGCCACTGTATAGGTAATGGAAAGATATGTGCTGGTAGGTTTTTCAGGCAGCTTTCAAAACAATGTAGTGTTGACTTCTGCCTAATGCCAAAAGGCAGGGAGTTCCATAGTTTAAGCTCTGCCCACTAAAGGACTGATTCCAATGCGGAACAAACATTAAGGGGCACTTGTAAAAATCCAAGTTTTACTTCCGTTTCACTTCTGTTATAGGCGAGATTGTGTCTATGCCATGCCTCAGGGGTGTAGCGTGGGGAGAGCCAGGGACTGGAGCCCCAAGAACATGATTTTGAGAGGGCACGAACCAGGCACCCCCATGCAAGGATCTCTAACCTGCCTGCTGGTGGGGGTCTCTGGGCCCCGGAGCCTGGCCTGGCCTTCCCGCCACAGCCCGAGCCCCCTTGGTGAATGACTGCCCAGCAAGTGCTGGGGCGATGCGCCCACAAAGGGCTATGTCAACTGGTCTGGTTTTCCCCTGCATGGGCAGGCAGGCAGCGCAGCCCTGTGAACCCTCTTTGCCCCAAACCTGCCCGGCGGGGGTAAGGGTTGGGCTGGGCGTATTGGGTTTTGTTTACCCTCCATGCCCAGCCCCTGGTCCCACCTAGTACAGTGGTAACTCGAGTTAAGAACTTAATTCGTTCTGGAGGTCCGTTCTTAACCGAAACTGTTCTTAAGCTGAGGTACCACTTTAGCTAATGGGGCCTCCCACTGCCGGCGTGCGATTTCTGTTCTCATCCTGAGGTAATGTTCTTAACCCGAAGTACTATTTCTGGGTTAGCAGAGTCTGTAACCTGAAGCGTCTGTAACCCGAGGTACCACTGTACATGTGTGCACACATGTGCAAGCCAGGTGCCAGGAAAGGACACAATGCTGGTGCTATGACTTCACCAGAGTAAGGGAAAAAACCACACTGAATGTTATGTTAGGAGTCGAATACAGTTTCCCTGGACAAAGAATACTGGGAACTCCTCACAGTGATACACTTCCTAGACTTCCTAGCACCCTTAGCAGTTCCAGGGATACTTTGGGAGAGGTCATGGGCACTGAATGTGCTTTAATATACGGTGTGGATTTGCTCTATGTGGCATGCATTTCCTATCATATGCAGACGTGCCGTGGAGCACTATATACGGTACATAATTTCAGTTCTTTGCATGTGCAACTTGTAATATACAGTACATGCCTTGTTAAGGTATGAGTTTATTTGGTGCACACATCCTGCTGCAGTGTGTATGTGTTACTTCATGTGCCCTGTCTAAGGCCTCCAAGGAACTCAGATGGGAATCTTTTTTTTAAACAAAGCTCACAAAAATCTTGTGAGGGTAGGTGAAGGTGAGAGGCAGACCACCCAACGAGTTTCACAGCTGAGCTATACTGTAACCACTGACCGTATCACTTGATTAGGAGCACATTGTGCAATGCAGCCCTTTAAGGCAGGTTGAAAAGGCATGCATGCAATCCACTTGCAAGAATAGTAATCTACGGCTATTTCTGTCCACAGCAACTCCTTGGTTTTGCGACAATTTTGTTTTGTTTTATTGTCTCATTTTCTGTGGATTGTTCATGAGTACGCCGCTTAGAAACGTAAACAATTAAGCAGGAACATAAATGACTGAAATGAAAAAATAAATAAAAGTAAGTTCCCCTCTGCCTGCTTGGCTCCACCCTTCCTGCGAAGGCTGCCAGGGGGGAGAAGATGTGATCCATGGCTGGAGCAAACATCAGGAGGGGATTCCGGGCAAAGTCAATTGGATGGAACAGAAGTGCCAGGCAGGAAGAGAGATGTCCATCAGCTTTCTTCATCCCACTGTGCTCCCAAAAGCAGCCACACACCCCCACCGGGTCAGTTATCTATAGCAGCTACACACTGTGTTTATCTCTGTATACATTTGCACACTAAATTTAGGAATTCATTGTATTCCTAATGACTGTTCAAAAGGAACCAATGGCCATGCACTGCTCCCACATATGCAATGGAAACTGTGGCCAGAGCAAGGAGAGAGAGAGTGTTTTGTGGGCTTAATTTATGGAAAGTTGGGGTTGGTACTCAGACCTACCAAAAGGAATGGACCTGCCTTAATCGGGTTTGTTCATTCCAAGCTTCGCTGAATACCACCCTTTTTAAAACCTTGCCTGGAAGTTAAGGTCTCTCTACTCGAGAAAACACTATTCCAAGGGATGTATAAGAAGAGATGGAGGCAACCAATCTCTGATCCCCCTCAGAGATCGCTCCGTTTCTTTCTTTCTTTCTTTCTTTCTTTCTTTCTTTCTTTCTCTCTCTCTCTCTCTCTCTCTCTCTCTCTCTCTCTCTCTCCCTCTTCATTCACAGGCAGGTGCCAAGCCCGAGCTGTGCTCGGATTAAAAGCGAGGACAAAAGTAATCCTCTCTCCCCCCCAACCCACTTTTGCAAACTCCCTTTTCGCGCAAAGCGCAGGAGGGTGGAGGGATGACGTTCCCCCCACCCCGAGTCCCAGCGCCTTTCTGGAGCCTACCAAATGCGAGGGAATGAGACACCCCCAAAACGAAGAGTTGGAAGACGGGGTAACCCTGCCGGGGCCCCCCAACAACACCTTTCCGACATCCAACTAACTCCTGTTCCAGCACTTCGGACGCGTAACCAAACGCGGGAGGGGAAAGAGGCGCCTTACCTTTTGCGCAAAAGGCTGACGCCACCAGCAGCAGCCCCCAAAAGCCTCCCATGGCGACTTGGAAGCGGGCTTGGCAAGCGTCCGATCTGGGCACCGCCGGGTCCCCCGCTGGCCCCGCTCCAGCCCCACCAGGTCACCTCCAAAGCCGGGTCTCCCTCCGGAGCTGCCGGGCGAAGAGTCCCCGGGGCGCACAGAAGACGCCGCCGCAGAAAATCGCTCTCTCCGAGCCGGAGATCGCTGACCCAAAACAAAAGTTCTGGGCGAAACTTGAGCGGAGGCGGGGACGGAGAGAGGTCCCTCCTCCTCCTCCGACTCCGGGGCGGGCGCGGGGAGGCGGATTTCGGGGGTCTGGGAGGGTTGGCCTCCTTCTGGTCGGGCAAGAGAAGGGGCTCCGATTCCCGCCAGGGGGCGAATAGTACTTGGATGGAGAAACGCAGCAGGTCGTACAGGAATCTTGAAGCGCCTTAGAGGCTCCCCGCGGAAGATTGCATGCTTGTGGCAGGAACTTTTACGCGCTCTCTCTCACACACACACTTGTACGTAGAGAGGATGGCATTGTAAAACAGCCCTCGCCATGTTTTGGACGAAAACTCCCCATCGGATGGAAGTTGTCCAAAAACATCTGGAGGGCGCCATGTTGGCAAAGGCGGCATCTAAACAGTAAACCCTGCAATGCAAAGCTGTGACGCGACTGTGCAAAGCTGAAATGTATACAAGATGTGAATCGCGGGAGCAAAGCTGTCAACGTTTCCCTTTTTTTATGGGAAATTCCCTTATTCCGAATAGGATTCCTCGCAAGAAAAGGGAAAAGTTGACAGCTATGCGTGGGCGTAGCCGAGATTTTTGGGGGGAGGGGAGCAGAACCGAGTTATCTGCAATGCGATGGGTCAGTTAGTTAAGTATTTATTATTTTTTTGCTTAATTTAGGGGGGCAGCTGCCCTCCTGCACTCCCCTGACTATGCCCATGATGTGAATGGTCAACTTTTAACTTGTTTCCATTTGAGCTTGGCACTGTGAAACTTTATCTCTTTTACGTGACTTTTTGACCCCACTGTTTACGTTTCCCCCTGTCCGGATCCCTTTGTCTGTGTGCGGATCTGCCCGGTTAGAATCCGCTTTGGCATCTGAGGAAAGCTTATACTCAAACATCCTGCTAGTTTCTAAGGTGCCAGAAGACTCCCTTTTATCCTGAAAAGGGAGATAGCAGGATCTCACCTGGCTGCTCAAATTATTGGGGTGGAGTGATGCTAACCTTAGTTAGTTTTAAGCCAACTACAGTGGTACCTCAGGTTACAGACGCTTCAGGTTACAGACGCTTCAGGTTACAGACTCCGCTAACCCAGAAATAGTACCTTAGGTACTTTGCTTCAGGATGAGAACAGAAATCGTGCTCTGGCGGCACGGTGGCAGCAGGAGGACCCATTAGCTAAAGTGGTACCTCAGATTAAGTAAGAACAGTGTCAGGTTAAGAACGGACCTCCAGAACGAATTAAGTTCTTAACCCGAGGTACCGCTGTATGTGGCATAAGATTTTGATAAAATTGTGGTGAGTCAGGGCTAGGGCTAGTTTAGCCTTCATTAAGGGCACCTTTACCCCATTTTGAGCACAGATCTCAATTTACAAGCCAATGATAACATTTTAAAATTATTATTTAAAGGGCTTCCCTTTATCTCGAATGTTCTAAACTTCGGGGCAGATCCGCATCATGTATTTAAAGCACATTTAAATCTGTGTCAAATGTGCTTTAATTGGTGTGGATCTGTCCAAAAGGTATACTTCTTATTGCCCATCTTTGTAAAATGTTCTCTTTTGATTATTGATAATACAGTACTGCATTTCAAACTTTCTTTTCAGGCAATTGTTGTATCTCAAAGTGGCTCACATAAACTAAAAAGCAGGCCCTGTCGTCAGGCTTACAAGCTAAAAGGACCAGAGCCCCAAGGAAAGGGGGGGGGGTTTAAATGTGTACTTCAAGGCTAGAAAAAAGTGGCAAGCTGAAAGCATTTATGGTCATATTCTCATATCATATGTTTAAAGCCGTGTAATAACACTTTAAGCAGTCATGGCTTCCCCCCCAAAGAACTCTGGGAGCTGTAGTTTGCTAAGGGTCCTGAGAGTTGTTAGGAGACCCCTAGTCCGCTCAGAGAGTTACAATTCCCAGAATTCCCTGTGAAGACGGATTGTTAAACCACACCTGGGACTAAGTTTATAAATGCACTGGAAGCTGATATCATCCGTAAAAGGCTTTTCTGGCGGGGGAGAGGAAGAAAAGGTTTTCTACACTTTTAAGAGTTTCACAATCACATTATAAAACTAGACAGTTTTGTTTTTTTAAATGGCTCCCAGATATATAGATATAAGCAGTCTGTATATAGTCATGTCTATAGTGTGTCCCAGATATAAAGTACCTTTCAAAATTAAATAAATAATGGTGAGGCCAGGCGGGAGGACAAGCAAATTGTTCCCAGATGCCTTTTAACGTCTGGGGGGAAAAATAGAAAATGCTTATTCAGTATACAGTCCAAGCTGCACTACTGACAGATATTGAATTTCTGCTTCTCTCTCTTTTTAGCCCTTAAAACGTCTTGACATCTTGAAGCAATCAGCGGCTACGAAAAGGCACGTGCCTCCGGCAGCCAAGGGACAAGCAAGACGTGATAGCAGCAGCAGTCTCGAGTGCCAGGCCTGGATCGCTTCCATTTTCCTACGCAGCAAACTGTGTCTCTGTGTGAATTTAAAGCACAGAATGGGCAGCAGGGTGGTGTTTACATGTGCCAAATCTTTTCCCTGGCCAGGCCTCTTCCCTCTAACGTTGCTTCTGCCTGATTTTCTCTCTGCGGGGCTAACTCCCACTATGGGCCGCTTTCGACATCCCCTTTTATTATGGCACATTCAAAATCTTTTGTGTTCAAGAGGGTATCAAGCCAGTTATGCCAGTGGTATACGATGAATTTTTTTTGTAGGGCTGTACAGTGGTACCTTGGGTTAAGAACTTAATTCGTTCTGGAGGTCCGTTCTTAACCTGGAACTGTTCTTAACCTGAAGTACCACTTTAGCTAATGGGGCCTCCCGCTACCGCTGTGCCGCTGGCGCACAATTTCTGTTCTCATCCTGAGGTAAAGTTTTTAACCTGAGGTACTATTTCTGGGTTAGCGGAGTCTGTAACCTGAAGCGTCTGTAACCTGAGGTACCACTGTATGTAGATTTGGTGACTCCATAGTTGAACCACCTGCAAGGCAGGAATCTCCATTCAAGCATCCCTGGCAGAGGCCTAAAAACCTTCAATGAAGGAGCGTTCACACCCTCCCAAGGAAGCCCATTCCCCAGCCGGTCAATTTGCCAATTCCTAGCAGCTTGCAAAAAGAAGAAGAAAAGTTTGGCTTGGCTTTGTTTTTTGAAGACGACAAGCCCAGAGGTGGAAGGGTGGGTTCCTCCTCCCAATTAAAAAGCTATTTTTACAGCCCTTTCTTTCTTCATCATCTCCCTTACTATGAACCTTCAGGTTCTGGCAGATTGGGTCTGGCGGTTTATTATAACACCATGCTTTCAAACACACACACACAGAGAGAGAGAGAGAGAGAGAGAGAGAGAGAGAGAGAGGCTGAAGGAGAGGAGGAAGGGAGATTATTAAGGTTGCAGGGGTCTTGTATTCCACCAACTGCTATTCCTTAAAAAATGAAGGAGAAGGGGCTGCAGTTCTGCCTGAAGCAGTTGCTTCCTGCTCAGGTGTGTGCAATGCTTTGCAGGGTTGTGCAATTTTGCAGCCTTTATGGAGGTAATCAGAGAGAGACTTGCATGCACACACACATACATAGAGCCTGGAGGCACTGGCTAAGCAGGTACAGGGAAAGGTCCTGCTGGGAACATTAAGGGGACTAGGCTAGAGCCACTAGTTCATGGACCGCACGCCACTGAGTTATACGCCATCCAGCTTTCAATGATGCTTGTGCCTGCAAGAGTTTGGGGGCATACTGAGTTGTACATACTTTATACCTGCTGAAATGAATGAACCTTAGGCGTCAATGGGTCTACTCTGAGTAGGACTAGACTGAATACCACCCACTGCTTTGTTTTCAACCAGTGCTTGTCCTGTAAATTCCTGTCGAAGTCCTGTAAGTTTTTATACCACAAATTGGGGGTTTTTTGGGGGGGGGAACTTTCATTAAGCTGCATCACAGGAGTGCCTCTTCAGAAGGCAATAATATACCCTCCAACATTTCTCAGATGAAATTAGGGACGTCCTGTTCCATAATAATAATAATAATAATTTTATTATTTATACACCACCCATCTGACTGGGTTGCCTCAGCCACTCTGGGCAGTTTCCAACATATATAAAAACATTAAACATAATAAAACATTAAACATTTAAAAAGTCTCCTAAACAGGGCTGCCTTCAGATGTCTTCTAAAGTTTGTATGATTATTTATCCACGTGGTTCGGGAGTCGCATAACTCCAGACCCGCCAACATTTCTCCTATGAATATAAGGGACATCTTCAGGAAAAGCTGGACATTCTGGAATCAAATCAGAAACTGGGATGGCTTCTGTAAATCTGAGACTGTCCTTGAAAAATAGAGACACTTGGAGGGTCTGCAATGATTCAAAAACACCAGGGAAGCATCTCTGATGGATTAATGAAGTACAGTGGTGCCCCGCAAGACGAATGCCTCGGAAGATGAAAAACTCGCAAGACAAAAGAGTTTTTCGTTTTCTGAGTTGCTTCGCAAGACGGATTTCCCTACAGGCTTGCTTCGCAAGACGAAAACGTATTGCGCCTTTTTTTTAAAACCGCCAATGCATTCCTATGGGAAACCGTCAATACACAGTGGTGCTTCGCAAGACGAAAAAATTCACAAGACGAAAAAACTTGCAGAACGAATTAATTTCGTCTTGCGAGGCACCACTGTATGGATGGTCCAGTATAAAGTGACCACTAATGGGCTATTATTGTGTCGATGACATGTTGCAGAATGGCCCCCCACAAAAATGGAGAAGTTTGGAGGGACCCCAAAGGAAATATATATACAGTGGTACCTTTGGTTACGAACTTAATTCGTTCCAGAGGTCCATTCTTAACCTGAAACAGTTCTTAACCTGAGGTACCACTTTAGCTAATGGGGCCTCCTCCTGCTGCTGTGCGATTTCTGTTCTCTTCCTGAGGTAACCCAAGGTACTACTTCTGGGTTAGCGGAGTCTGTAACCCGAGGTGTTTGTAACCTGAGGTACCACTGTATATATACGTCTCTCTGGGGAGAAGGAGTTTCGGCTGCAAAGTGTAATAAAAATTTAAGGTCTTATATATATATAATAAATGTTTATAAATGTACCGATGTCTGGAGCAGCACAGGAAGACCTTCTTGAAACCATTTTGACTTCCTGAAAATATTTTGACTCCCAAACTGACCAAATGAGGGAAGCAGCAGCACCCCTGCCTCCACTGGACTTTATTTTCTCTCCTCCACCCTCCAATTTATAGGAAAATTGGTGGTGACCTGATTCTGACACAGGGTCATGGTGCCATAACATCAAGATCGACCCTTGGGAAATAACAAAGCAAAATGTGAAACAGCTGTTATAAGACAGCCGGGGGAATCGTTTCCTCCTTCAACCTAGTTTTGCTGTGTTCCTGTGGGGCACAACTCCTCCTGTCTTTACTAATTTTAAATTTCTACAGATGTATGGTTAGGGAGGAAGGCCTGCAGCCAAGATGCTGGTTCTTCTTTTCTTTTTCTTTTGGTTTGTTTACAGCATGTATAGCCCACTCTTCATCAAATGTTTTCAATCCCAGAGTGCGGAACCAAGTAATAAAATTAAACACAGAGAAACAATATACATAAATTGCAAAAAATAAAATAAAAAAAATCATATGAGCAGGACAACTAAAAACAATTCTGTCATAAGGCAAACAAGCAAAATTGCAACAACGTAAATTAATATTTCCAATTTAACAAAGTTAAATTGCCTCAAGGTCAGAAGGGCTGCTGGATAGTGATGTTCAGATGGCCCTATTTCAGCAAAGAAGTTCTTTTTGCAAATATTGTTGTAGTCTTGGCTTTTGCTTGAATCCAGTGGCTTACAAAACATCCTCAATAGCAAAATCCTGCTTATACTGGAATCTTCAGGGAATCCCTTTAATGTCAACTTCTCTGCCAAGGAAGAAATTGTACAGATTTACTAATTAGTATGGCCAGATTAAAGGTAAAGGTACCCCTGCCCGTACAGGCCAGTCTTGACAGACTCTAGGGTTGTGCACCCATCTCACTCAAGAGGCCAAGGGCCAGCGCTGTCCGCAGACACTTCCAGGTCACGTGGCCAGCGTGACATCGCTGCTCTGGTGAGCCAGAGCCGCACACAGAACGCCATTTACCTTCCCGCTAGTAAGCGGTCCCTATTTATCTACTTGCCCCCGGGGGTGCTTTCGAACTGCTAGATTGGCAGGCACTGGGACCGAGCAACGGGAGCTTTCGATCGGCAAGCCCTAGGCGCTGAGGCTTTTACCCACAGCGCCACCCGCGTCCCATATGGCCAGATTGGGAGTCCTCTAAAAAGACTTGCATTTCAAGGCTCAGGTTAACAAAGAGTTCTGTTGGAAGCTGGGGTTTTATTTTTACGAGTTACTCCTGCGCAGCTCCTGCAATGTGAGACTGCACTATTGTAATCACTTCTGAAATTAAAAAAAAAAAGTTTGCTTGACACCTACTGCCACCAACTGGAGATACAGTTGGCTTGTCATTACTTCATCACTTATTTTCAACATGTGGCTGTTCAAAGAGCGGATATGCTCCTTAAAGTCTGCATCTGTTGGCTTGGCACCAGAGTTTAATTAAAAGCAATGCATCAAAGTGAAATGAGTTGCCTTCCTGAGAAGAGATTAACAGTCTGGTGATTAGATAACAACATTGGACTAGCCAGGCTCCAGGGATGAAAATTCCATTGCGGAAGAGCAGTCACTAAGTGTGCTTTTCTGCTAAGGATTTTTTTTTGGGGGGGAGGGGGCTTCAGTTTACATTTAAAGGTGAATCTACTTGAATCACACTTTCTGAATCAATCTGAGCATCAAAATACAGCCACGCTTCAAAATCTGCGCTTCTCTGCATCTTGCAGTGCATTTCTCCAACCAAGTTATGTAAAGAGATCCTTAAATGTATGTATTAGTGAAAATGCCATACAAAAAAACCCTTTTATTAAGGGAAATTGCTTTGCAAGAAATGTATATATTAGGCACATTTGCATAGAAACTTGTGTACATTAGCCGAAATTCACACCCAAATGCCGATGGATTTTCACAAGGACTTAGAAAACCCCCATTTCTGTAATATATAGTACTATATAATATTTTCTGCTATATTATTAACAAGATATTGGATATTGCAATGGATTGTGTTAGGTTACATTTTAATGATATGCTGATTTGTGTATTCCATTTCTTTTTTTTTTGTACTATCTGGATAACTGGTGACGTTATTTGGCTAAGCAACAAAGCTTTGGATGTAGAAAGAAAGGAGTGACATTTTATTCTTTGATTTCAGTAACGTGTGATGCAAACTTCCCATTCCCAAAAAGTGGAATACTCAGTTCTCATTTAATTAATGTGAATGTGGTATTTATATTTGTGTAAGTTGGGAGCATTGGAAAGGGGAGCAGGGTACTTTTTTAAAAAAATCAGCAAAACAATGACTATATTTTGAGCACAGTCACAGAACGTATTGTTCACTAGGGCTGAGCACCTGAATAGATTCCGCCCCTACGTTCTCAATGAGAAGCCAGAGTCCCATTCACAAACTACAACGGACATTGCTTGGCATATTAACTTGCTGGGTCCACTCCAGGGACTTGTCACCACGAAGAGGGTTTTTACACAGCTGAGCCTTATTAAACGCTTGCATAATTGTGGCTTTTGTATTCCACTTGGTGAAAGTAACTTGGACTAATAAGTGTCCAGGAAAATAATGAGAACTTGGTTCCAGGGTATGTTGAAATTCGAGACGTGTGCTTGTTAGCCATTTACTGGAACACCAAGACAACCACTGTTCAAGTTAGCAACATGCGCTATTGAAAGCAAGGAGAGAACTCTACAGTACTTTGTTTCAAATGGGGGGAAAGACTTCTATCAGGCTGATCCTACGAGCTGATGTGTGAGCAATTAAGCTCATTGGATCAGGCAGTGCTATCTCAGCACATATTTGAGGGCGCATTTGGCACTGAGATGTGACTACAGCATCTGCATGGTAATTGCCATTAGTTTGGTGCCATTATGCCCAGGCTTGTGATGGTGGCTAGTTCTCAAGATCACACAACACAGATCAGTTACTCTGAAGAGTGAGGAAAAGGTGACTCCACTAGCCTCAATGGCTGTTGTGGTTCCCCAAAGCCCTCTGGGCTCAACCAGCACCACCTCCAGGCTGAGGCTGCTGCTCCTCTCACCTTTTGGCTTGCTTGGCGAGGGCAACTGAACAGGTAGCAACAGCAAGGAGATGCTCCAGGGATTGGCAGTGGGCCCTCTACTGGGATATGAGGCTCAGTAGGTGCCCAGGAATGCTGAACTCTGTCACCATTCAAGGCCCTCTTATTCTCTAGATCGGTTGTATTTACAACCTGAACTCAAGACCCTTTTTCTGCCTGGTCCAATGATGTTTTAGGCACAGATAATGACAACTGAAATCTGTGTACCTAATTCTGCATAGAATTAGGCTGTTACTTGGAAGAAAGGTTCTCCGGTTTCCGTGGAGTATTATATTTAGGGCTGCAGCCAGCCATTACATCATCTTTCAACTCTCGGGCAAACTTCTGCCACCTTCACACCTCAGTGTGTTTGTGTCACTGGGCTTGCAGCTGGTTTACTTTGGGCCAGAACTCCACAGAACATAGCCCTGGGCCTTGCTCTCAATTCCAGGACTCAACAGGGCAGCATGTGACATAATAAGAATACCTTTGAATATGTACTGAGTTTTCCTTTCTCAAATGAGGAACTATATGGAGAAGATCTTATGGCCTCACTGGGATAAGAAATAATAGCAAGAACTATTGGCAAGGTTAATTTCCCATGGCTTCCCATCTTGCAGTATCCATAACACGGAGACCTTTTCTCCTAAAGTACCTGTGTTTATTTTTTTATTAAATAAGTGATATGCGTCCTGAAGCCTGAAGTGGAACAGTCTATGCCACCACCTCAGGACTCAACCACCTGCATGTGGAGCAGCCCAATACTATGTATGTGGCTATTTTGAAGTAAGGTCCACTGAGTTTCAATGACACTAGCAAGTTAAGTGTGCATATACTGTAATGGGATAGCCATCTTAACCACCAGGTGCCAGTGTTTTGACCCAGTTGCCAGCACCCTGTTTTTCTTTTTTAAAAATTGTTTTCACTGAAAGATTTTCATGGACAACGAAGGCACATATAACCTGTTTGCAGTTCCTAGAATCCTATGGGTCAGTTACATTTGGTGTGATAGACACTGCTGAATCAGCATAGTAGGACTGAGAAATGGTTGGTGGGACAGGAGTGTGTGTGTGTGTGTGTGTGTGTGTGCGACCCCCTCCCTCTGATTGCCATAGAAATTGCAGATATGTTCTCTGTGTCCCCTTTAATTGTTTGTGCAATTTCTAGGCTACACTCATCAACCACAGGCTTATGGGCTATGTGCAACGAGACCACTGAAATACACACCATGCAATCTATAAAACTGCCCCAATACAAATCCCTGGCTGTTCCTAGTCGCTTTGATCCCTATTCTCTCCCCCCACCCCGCTTTGCATTGTTTTGCACAGCTGATCTGATGAAGCTCATCTGACAGCAGCAAGAAACAAAGTATTTAGTCCTTAGATTCAGGTAGGTAGCCGTGTTGGTCTGATGCAGTCGAAATAAAAATAAAATAAAAAATTGTCCCATAGCACCTTATAGACCAACTAAGTTTGCTCTGGTATACGGCAAGAGTATTGTTAGCCCAGAAATGGAAACAAGAAGAAATTCCGACGAAAGAAGAATGGCAGACGAAATTAATGGACTGTGCAGAAATGGGGCAAAATGACAGGAAGGATTCGAAACCTGCGGGACCAGAGATTTACAGAAGATTGGAAGAAGTATATGAATTATTTGAAGAGCAACTGTAATCAACAAATTACGCTAGTAGGGCTACAAGACGTTTTGTAAGGAGAAATATACGAAGTGTTACAAAGTAGAAAAAGATAGAGATATTGGTTATGAGTTTGAAATGTAATAGGGAAGATAAGAATTGCATACTGAGAGATTAGATTGGAAAATTTTCAGACAGGATTGATGGAAGTCAAAAATGTGAATAAGATGTAAAAGTATGTTTAGTTACTGTTTAAAATAATATATTAAAAAACTAATAAAAATAATATATTTAAAAAAAAGTTTGTTCTGGTATAAGCTTTCGTGTGCATGCACATTTCTCTACAAGGAAATTTCTGGACAATTTTTTATTATTTTTATTTAGTCACTGGTCCTCGTGCCCTCTCCAGGGACTGTTGCCCTGCCCTGCCCTCTCTTTGCTGCCCTAGCAGCTGGGGAAACCCCCAACGCCACCAACCCCCCACTCCCGCGCTTCTCCCCCCCTGGCCAGTTTGCGGCGTCCCCCGCGCTAGTCCCGCCCTCGGCCTTCCGCGCGGGCGGTGCTGGGAGTCCCAAGATGGCGGCGCCCGTCTGAGAGAACTTCGGAGGGAGACCGCGCCGCCTGCCCGCCCGCCCGCCGCTACCCAGGCAAGAGACACCGGGAGGAGCCGCTGGAGCCCGGCCCGCAGCCGACCGCGCTTTCCTGTGTCACTCAGGTTCGTCAGCCAGTTGTTGGTGCCCCCCCGGCAGCCCAGCCTCTCCTGCCTCCCTTGGACCCGTTACCCATCCCTTCCCGCGGCTCGCTTCCTTCGGCGCGGAATCGGGGCTCCGTATCGCGCGCGCATCTGCATCCCCGCCGCGCGCTCGAGGCGCGTGCCCTGCGCGCGTGAGGAAGCCGCCGGGCTGACATGGCTCTCCTCCCGGGCAAAGAGGTGTGCGGGGTTGCAGCCTCGCCCGTCTCATCGATCCCGGAGGAGGGCAGGGTGATTTTTCCATGCCCTAATAATAATGATAATAATTGTCCATGACCTAATAATAATAATCCATGTCCTAATAATAATAATAATCCATGACCTAATAATAATTGTCCATGTCCTGATAATAACAACAATAATTTAAATATTGGCTATATTGTGGTTGTTATTGCTATTGCTTTTATTATCATTCAGTTTTTATACTGCCCTTCATCTTGAGATTGCAAGCTGTGTGTGTGTGTTTTACAATTTTAAAAAATGCATACCGTAATAACAATAAAAAAGCAATCGCTTTGGTGGAGAAAAGCACCCCAGTGACCTGTGTTTTCTTTCTTTTCCAATTGGGGTTTCCAGTTTTCTTCTTGCCAGGGCTCCTCAAGCAAGATGTATGGAAAAGGGGGGGGGGGGGAGGCACAAGTGTCA
This sequence comes from Podarcis tiliguerta, assembly GCF_965153285.1. Taxonomy (NCBI): domain Eukaryota; kingdom Metazoa; phylum Chordata; class Lepidosauria; order Squamata; family Lacertidae; genus Podarcis; species Podarcis tiliguerta. Next base: position 17,579,987 of record NC_139536.1, on the reverse strand, counting down.
AGCTTATTGGGTTTGCACACGGCAACAACAACCCTGTGTGAGGACAGGGATATTCGTAAAAAGCATAAGAAACACCAAAGCCTGCCTTGGGAGTAAGTGCTGTTGAGTTCAGTTGGACTTCCAATTGTAAACACATAAGAGGATGTGCACTGTGAATTTTGTTGAGTTGGGTTCCCCAAATAACCACAAGATTATTATTATTTTTTATGTTGCCCATTCATCATATGTCCAAAGGACAAGATACACACCAAGTGGTGTGTTATTCCAAGGATCCTCTTCCTTGGATGTTTTTAAGCAGAGGTTGGATAGCTGCCTGTGATGTAAGCGTCAGTTGAGGTTCCTGCAACTCTACAATTCTATGAGGAATGTGTAACCTAGAACATATGCTTGGAGTCAGTGCTTAACTTAGGCTGCACTCCTAACCTCAGTTGCTTAGGAGTGAGCTTATTGAAGTCCGTAGGATTTATTTCTAAGGATACATGGTAAGGACTGTGCAGTTGGTTACTCTGTCAACCATAAGATACTCCTTTAATACACAGCATCTGTTACAAGTCAGTTCACTTCCATTACAAAAGCTTGCTCCAGTTGATTCAAGCATTTTCAGTGTAGGTTGATAATTTTCAGTGCAATAAAAGGGCCAATTTGGATGTCTGGGCTGAACGATGAGGGTGGAGACAATTCTTCAGGTATACAGGGCGCTTCTATCACAATATGAGTACCGGCACCTTTATTTATTTTTTAAACCAAAGAAGCACTGGTGATGCTAATGACAAATGAGGGCAGCCAAACGAATAAGGGAGAGTCGAAGTATTGCGCATGCTGAAAAAGTCACACTTGAAACCACCTCTGCTTCTATATTGGGTCTTTCTTCAGAAATAATGTTGATATTTGGAACTCATGTCGAACATCTATGAAGAGAGGGTAATGATGATTGCAGCAGGGGATTTGCAGGAGTTTGTCCCTTTTGGCCGTGACCACTGCAAGCACCACCCGAATGCGCTGAACCTGCAACTTCGGCAGCTGCAACCAGCCTCAGAACTTTGGTCGTCGGACGGAGCGGCTGGTTTGGTGGGATCCCTTCAGGAAGTTACGATCCACGAGAAACACAAGGTAGAGCTGCCTTTGGCGTCAGTATTTAAACCAGACAAAGCATATGTGCCAATGTGCTGTTGGAATAGCTCTGTTGGTTGAGAATGAGGCTCTTAATCTACGGGTTGAGGGTTCGAGTTCCAGGTTGGGCAAAGGATTCCTACATTGCAGGAGGTTGGACTGGTGGTCCCTGCTAGTTCTATGGTTCTGAATCAAAATGATCAGCCGGTGAGGAAGGGAAGAGGAGAAGACGTGATCGGAAAATACAATGGCCTGTTAAAATAGTTTCTAAGTCATAGGAATAGGTGGTACACATTTTGATATTTTATTGATGAGTGAACACTCAAGGAACATTAATAACATGAACAGATAGGTCAGGGGTCAGCAAACTTTTTCAGCAGGGGGCCAGTCCACTGTCCCTCAGACCTTGTGGAGGGCCGGACTATATTTTTTTTTTGGGGGGGGGGGAGAAGAACAAATTCCTGTGCCCCTCAAATGACCCAGAGATGCATTTTAAATAAAAGTGCACATTCTACTCATGTAAAAACACTAGGCAGGCCCCACAAATAACCCAGAGATGCATTTTAAATAAAAGGACGCATTCTACTGAGCCAAGTTACAGGGAACCAGGCAGAGGGCCTTCTCGGTGGTGGCACCCGCCCTGTGGATCACTCACCAGATGTCAAAGAGAAATGCTCCTTCTGGCCATGCAAATTGAAATGTGTTCAACTTTTACTGATCAGGGCAAGATCGGCCTAATGCAACTACAGCTAGCTAGGGCCATTCTCTGTTCCCTACTAGATAGTCTTTGAAAAATAATCACACCAATAAGCATAATACGCAGCATTTGCTAATATTTCTTATTCATTTCCCCCCTTTCAGGAAAGTTGGCAGCTAAGGAAGGGCATTAGTGATGTTGGTGAAGAAGTCGAGTACGATGAAGAGCTTTACGTGGCCGGCAATATGGTCATTTGGAGCAGAGGGAGTAAAAGCCAAGCTTCTGCAGTTTACAAAGCGTTTACGGTGGACAGCCCTGTTTTGCAGGTATGGAAACTGGCATGGTTTAGCTTGTTTAGCTGCAAGTTGCATATGAAACCGAGGCCAGAATTATCCTTGCACTTGCTTAGGAGAAAGCCTTGTGGGGGATCTTGTCGGAATCTCCATTTGACCGAGCTGATAAAGCTTATCCTCCAACATTAATTAATGACCTGAGCCTTTGATGAGGCCTCAGGCACATTCCCGTTCAGCAGAGTTTCCAGCACAGGGAAGTGATGAGATTTATGGCTACATGGCTAAAGAGTTTTATTTCTCGCTATGCAGACAGCAAAGAAAAATACATCCTCTCTCTATGAAAGCAGAGAGCAACTGAAAGGAACAAAGGAACAGGAAACCACTAACATCACATCCGTCTCTCGTCTTCTGTGAGACTTCCAACAGCCTGGAAGCCCAGGAATGTAAACAGCCGTGTGACTCTAAGCAGCTGCACAGTGGCAAACAGAAACTAACAGATCAGTGGCGCAGACGACCAGTCAGATATGCAGGAGTTCGGGTTGTGTGGTCTTTTTATATAAGCAAGCAGCAACATAGGAAGCAGCCTTATACCACGTCAGGTCCATCTGCATCAATATTGTCTGCTCTGAACGGCAGCAGCTCTTCAGGGTTTCAGGCAGGAGTCTCTCCCAGCACTACTTGGATGGGGAGAGAATAATATGATGGGGGCAGAGAGGAGCATTTTTATTGTATACTCATTAGTATAGTTAGGATTATAAAATGTTTTCTGAATCCCGTCAGGAATAAGGCGGGGTAGGAGAATGAAAAATGAATGGAGATTGTGACTTAGGTGAAAAGAGTGTATTACACAGGAAATGCTCTGGTGTGTGGATTGTGTCATTTTGCCAGTATTGCCTGGTGTGGTATTATATTTGCGGAAATAATTCTTCTCTTACTTTTTAAAAAAAATGTTTTTGTTGTCCTGACTCAGATGTGTTATGTATTTATTGTAACCCACCTTCGGATAATTAAAAGAGGAAGGTCTGGCTATATATTGAAGGAAGTAAATGAAATAAAATAAGCACAGGCACTTGCAGATGGAGTTTGCAAATAGTAAATGCAAGTGGAATTTCCATGGTTTCTGCCTGAAATGGCTGCCCCCGACCAGCAAAACGCAAATGAAGACGTGGGCAAACTCTGGCTGTTCAGATATCTGAATCAGCTGTTCGTGTAGTGAGTTTTGGTATAATTCTTTGTGTTAAGTAACACTTAAATTTATTTGTGTTAAATAATATCAGTTAGATAACTGAGATTTCAAATAATGAGCTTTCCGATAGCCAGACCTGGTTTACTCTTCCTGCTGAATATTTTTATTTTGTTTCAGGCATTGTGGTGTGATTTCTCTATACCCAAGGATAAGTCTGACAAAACGGAAGGTACGTTTCATTTTTATTATGCTTCATTTGGAAGTCTGGAAATGATTAACTTTCTTTTTAAATACGTATGCCTCACTTTCCCCTCCACACGAGTTGCTTAAAATCTGCTTGCAGGCACAAACATGAGAAACAATAGTAATCAATAATCCAGCTTGAAATGCACCATCTGTTGCAATATGCTATAGTTCCCCCAAAACCAAGTTTGTGAAATACAGTCTGGTTTTGGGAGAAGGGTAGCTGAATGGAAGGTTATTAAATTATGCTTATTTGTTCCCCAATTTCAGATAGCACCGAAGTAGTAGAAAAGTGTATCTGTATATTACAGAGCTCTTGCATAAATATCCACAGCATTGAAGGAAAGGATCACATTGCTTCTTTGCCCTTTCAGGTAAGCGTATGTGAAAACCAAATTCAGAAATCGGGAAGAGTTGCTGTGCTCACTAAGCCTGACCTCCTGAGCTGTCTTATTTCTTTGAATAAAGAGTTGCCGTATTTTTCGCTCTGTAAGATGCACCAGACCATAAGATGCACCTAGTTTTTGGAGGAGGCAAACAAGAAAAAAAATATTCTGAATCCCAGAAGAGGGATTGCTGTGCAGCGAAAGCAGGGATCCCTCTTGCTGTTCTGGCTTCTGGGATAGCTGCGCAGCCTGCATTCGCTCCAGAAGACGCACACACATTTCCCCTTTTTAGGAGGGAAAAAGTGAGTCTTATAGAGCAAAAAATGCGGTAATTTAACAGATGCCGTGTGAGTTATTGTTGACTTGCCCCCGGCACCTGCCCCTGACATCCTTGCAGGGAAGTAAGAAGCATTATCCGAGTTCAAGGACATATTCCAGCCAGGCAAAAAAGAAGGGGGAAAAGCAGGACTGGCGAAGGGCATGGCTTGTGGGGTGGGGGTGGGCGGCTTGGGGACAGTCCCGAGAGAGAGAGAGAGGTCTGGAGGGCTGTATTTGACCCTTGGTTCCCCACCCATGTTAAAAACAAAGCAGAAATCATTTGTGTCCTGGTACCTAAAGCCTTGACATTATTTGCCAGCTAGCTGAAAATCAGAAGCTTTCAAATATCACGGATATAAACATGTGAATAATGTTTTTTAAAATATAACTTTTTAATATATATATATATAGGTAGCCAATGTCTGGCCAACAAAATATGGCTTGCTGTTTGAACGTAGCAGTTCTTCGCACGAAGTGCCTCTTAGCCCAGCCAGGTAATTAGACTTTATTGATTCTTGACTGCATGGTAAGAAGATGGTCCAGTGTCCTTAGTATATGTGACGGCCCACACATTCTGTGGCTCTTTAACTTCATTCCTTGGCATGTCTCTTGGCAGGATAATTCTGTGGCTAACAGAGTGGATAAAAATCTCATGAGATTTTCCTTTTAATCTGATTTTAATTTGTAAATTTTCCAAGTTATGCTAAATGTGCCTTTGAAAATAAACTGACTTAAAAAACATGCAGGCACCTTTGCAGCCGATTGGTATTAATTTAAAGTACATACAAATGTGTCAGTCACTTAACAGAAAAGCCCCAAAAGCACACACAGGTGTTTGGACAGCATGAATATATGCAAGAACCAGGTTTTTTGTGTGACTATGCCGTGCCTCATCCTGGAAGTTTAACCAGTATCAGTTCGAAGAGTGCAAAGCACAACATGATATTAGTAGGGCTGCTCTGTTCTGTATATTCTGAGATATAATGTCACACAGTTTGTTTCTTTACCTATCTTGCTTTTTTGGAGTTACATTTCAAAGTTTTAAATTGAAAATAATTTAAAAGCATAAACCAACTTAAAAACAATTTCTGAATGTGATCCTAACATATTAAAGTCCACACATACAGGCTGTATTCAGATGTCATATTCTCTGATCTTCCCAGTTGTAGTTTGGAGGACTGGGAAAGAGCGTGTCTCCTTCCTGCCTCCCCTTATGTTCCCAGCTTCAGGGGACACTTCCTGGTTTGCCAAACTACAGTCTGCTGTTATATGCAAACCTTCTGTTATTTACCAGCTCACGATACATTTAGGATGCTGTACTGAGTTAAGTCTGTAATCCTAACCATGTCTACTCAGAAGTAAGCACCATTGAATTCAGTGGCGCTTACTCCCAGGTAAATCAGGTTAGGAGTGCTTTAGTTGCTGCTCTCCGTTTTGCCTGCAGTGCTTAATATTCTGTCCCACTTTCTTTTCAGAGAACCTTTGCCCACCATGTTCAGCATGCTGCATCCGTTAGATGAAATAACACCAATGGTTTGTAAGTCAGCAGGTAAAATATGTAATTCTTAAAAACAAGGAGGAAAAACAAGTCCAGCTGAGCAGTATTCGGAGATGCTTGACTAATGTTTTGCTGGTCCCTGCTTTTGGTGACATTTAGGAATTTGGAACACTAATTTCTTCATTGATTGAACATTTTTTTGCTCTGCTGTTTAGGAGAACCAAGCTTGCAGAGCAGCAAAAATCTTTCTAAGTCTTACAATCAAAAAGTCAGGGCACAAGAGGTAAAGGGATTGGGAGGGAGGAGGAAAAAGCAAACCAACCTGGGCACTAATTATTAGTTATAAAATTTAGCAGGTCGTGGAAATAGATTAAAGTGCAGGGGAAATCCTGGCACTTTCTCTTTCTCTGGAGGCCTCAATTATAGTATTTGGTAGCTGAAGCAAGGACTTCAAGTGATTGATTGATTGATTGATTGAGGAGACCAAAATAAAAAAAACCAACACCTTTGAGTGTTTATCTTAGTAAAAGACATTTTGCTGAATACGTTTCAACTCTCTGTTGCATTAATGGTAGTAGAATTAGAAAATTAAAGGGGGGGGTACCCCTAACAAGCACGCACAGGAGAAATACTTTCATACTTTCCAAGGGGTCAGGACAAAAGACATTGATTATATTTATAAACTACCCTTTTATACCATTTTATTAAATGTTACAATAAAATGTATATGCAACTATCTTACAGTGCTGAGCTTGTGAACGTTTCAGGAAAACGTCGCTGTGAATAAATTCAAGAGGTTCATTCTGCCCTCTCTAAATTTTAAAATAATCCATATTGGGAATGCCAGGAAGAGGTTTTTGTAATTAGCCTTCTGCTGAAATGTGCTCATTCATTTTGTTATTATTAGGACTTGTTTCTCATCCTCTAAAATGCAGGTGACTTACTGTACCTTAATAGGTTTTTTTTAATGTTGAAATAGATAGATAAGTCTCCAAAGCTGAAAATAACCCAAGCAAAGGCATATTACTACGGCCCCACAAGGCCCCACATTAGTTCTGCACCACCACACACCTGCCTTTGCTGCCATTTCCTTGTTGCCAATGTTTACGATGGTGTGTCATGTTGTTTTTGAACTATGTCTCCTGCCTGGCCTTTTCTCTTAGGTGGCTAACCTGACTTTTCTCCCGCTTAGCAGGTTTGTTTGGCTCTGCCAGAGTACAGTACGTTGCTGACTATTCGATGAGAATTGTTTTCCTCAACGCTGAGCCTTCCATCCTAATGACGTACGATGCCACTCAGAGTGTGCATACCATCTGGGCGCTTCGTCGAGTAAAAGCAGAGGTAAGGAGCCAAGCGCAGGATCCATGTGGAAATGTTAAAAACTAGGAGGCTCTGCTGCCTTGATCCAGTTCCAATACCTCATCCCACCCCAATGACTGCTCTGAAGTAAGGAGAAAAACCTGGGGGGGGGGGGGGAATCTGTGCTGCCACTGCTGTGAGAGATGGGATGTCTCTGTATGCTAGTTGCTCAAAATCATAAGTCGTGGCACTCAGGTCCTGCATGGAGGCTTCCCATAGGCATCTGTTTGCCCACTATAAGAGCCAGGTGGGTTATAGGGAAGCAAAGATCACCAGATTCTTCAACATCAGCTTCGTTGGACTGGTCATGTTGTGCGGATACCCGATTATCGTCTTCCAAAGCAACTGCTCTATTCCGAACTTTAAAATGGAAAGTGTAATGCTGGTGGCCAACAAAAGAGGTTTAAAGACTTTCTCAAGGCAAATCTTTAAAAATGTAGTACAGTGGTGCCCCGCAAGACGAATGCCTCGCAAGATGGAAAACCCGCTAGACGAAAGGGTTTTCCGTTTTTCGATGCGCTTCGTAGGACGGATTTCCCTATGGGCTTGCTTCAAAAGACGAAAATGTCTTGCGAGTCTTGAGATTTTTTTCCGCTCCCCACCCCCTTTTTCTAAGCCGCTAAACCGCTAATAGCCTTTTAGCAGCTAAGCCGCTAAGCCGCTAAGCCTTTAATAGCCGCTAAACTGCTAATAGCGCTAAGCCGCTAATAGGGTTGCTTCGCAAGACGAAAAAACCGCTAGACGAAGAGACTCGCGGAACGAATTAATTTCGTCTTGCGAGGCACCACTGTATAATCACCAGTACTGTAACTGGGAAACACTGGCCTGTGAGCGCTCCAATTGGAGAACAGCCTTTACCAAAGGCTTTGAAGACACTCAAACTCGGGACGAAAGGGAGAAGCGCGCGAAGAGGAATGCAGCTTGGCAAACGCTCACTGTGATCAAATTCCGCCCGGAAACCTATGTCCCCACTGTGGAAGGGCATGTGGATCCAGAATTGGCCTCCACAGTCACTCACGGACTCACTGTTAAGGCTGTTTTCATGGAAGACAATCTTACTCAGCTATGAGTGATCACCAAAGAAGAAGAAGGAGAAGAAGAAGAAGGGTTATATGGACCTTTGGCTGGATCCAGTAGGGTTCTTCTTATGTTTTTTATGATCCTGAACCTCGCCTCTCCTCGTTTAGTTGGCCCCTTAAACTTTGGATACATTTCATGTGACGGAGCCTGGATAGCTCAGTGGGTTAGAGCGTGGTGCTGGTAACACCAAGGTTGCAGGTTCGATCCCTGTATGGGTCAGTTGCATCTTCCTGCATTGCAGGGGGTTGGGCTCTTCAGGGTCCCTTCCAACTCTATAATTCTGATTCTATGTTTTAAAATTAAAATTAAAGAACCTTTTAATGAGGGTGAAAAAGGAGAGCGTGAAATATGGTCTGAAGCTCAACATCAAAAAAACGAAGATCATGGCCACTGAGCCCGTCACCTCCTGGCAAATAGAAGGGGAAGAAATGGGGGCAGTGAGAGATTTTACTTTCTTGGGCTCCATAGAATCATAGAATCATAGAGTTGGAAGAGACCACAAGGGCCATCGAGTCCAACCCCCTGCCAAGCAGGAAACACCATCAGAGCACTCCTGACATATGGTTGTCAAGCCTCTGCTTAAAGACCTCCAAAGAAGGAGACTCCACCACACTCCTTGGCAGCAAATTCCACTGTCGAACAGCTCTTACTGTCAGGAAGTTCTTCCTAATGTTTAGGTGGAATCTTCTTTCTTGTAGTTTGGATCCATTGCTCCGTGTCCGCTTCTCTGGAGCAGCAGAAAACAACCTTTCTCCCTCCTCTATGTGACATCCTTTTATATATTTGAACATGGCTATCATATCCCCCCTTAACCTCCTCTTCTCCAGGCTAAACATGCCCAGCTCCCTTAGCCGTTCCTCATAAGGCATCGTTTCCAGGCCTTTGACCAGGCCTTTGACCATGATCGCTGCAGATGGTGACAGCAGCCATGAAATTAAAAGACGCCTGCTTCTTGGGAGAAAAGCAATGACAAACCTAGACAGCATCTTAAAAAGCAGAGACATCACCTTGCCAACAAAGGTCCATATAGTTAAAGCTATGGTTTTCCCAGTAGTGATGTATGGAAGTGAGAGCTGGACCATAAAGAAGGCTGAAGGCCGAAGGAGTGATGTTTTTGAATTATGGTGCTGGAGGAGACTCTTGAGAATCCCATGGCCTGCAAGAAGATCAAACCTCTCCATTCTGAAGGAAATCAGCCCTGAGTGCTCACTGGAAGGACAGATCCTGAAGCTGAGGCTCCAATACTTTGGCCACCTCATGAGAATAGAAGACTCCCTGGAAAAGACCCTGATGTTGGGAAAGATGGGGGGGCACAAGGAGAAGGGGACAACAGAGGACGAGATGGTTGGACAGTGTTCTCAAAGCTCCCAGCATGAGTTTGACCAAATGCGGGAGGCAGTGGAAGACAGGAGTGCCTGGTGTGCTCTGTTCCATAGGGTCACGAAGAGTCGGAAACGACTAAACATCTAAAGAACAACAAAATGTTTTAAAATTAGATCTGTACTTCAAGATATCCTGTTATGTAAAAGCTATGCAGTTCCGAACAACAAAAGCCGATTCTTTTGTTTTGCTCTTCTCTGCAGGAGCAAAGCGCTGTCTTGAAATTCTCCGAGCAGGTGGGGACCCCTCAGTATGCGGCCGCTAGCAGCTCCTTCACAGTCCACCTTCGGAGCCTGTCTAAGGGCGACTCGCCCGTGGCTTCCCCGTTCCAGAACTATTCCTCTATTCACAGTCAGAGCAGGTCAGCATCGTCCCCCAGCATTCACTCCCGATCACCCTCCATATCCAACATGGCAGCTCTAAGGTAGGCTGGTAAGCTTTGGTTGTCGATTTGCAAAGAACTATATGGGGGAACCATGCATGCTACAAGTCCTGGCTTACTGAAATCTTCTGCGGGTGGTTGCAGCTTCGGACTCCAGCCTTAAAGGGTTGTGGAGGCCGAGCTCCCGTGTGTTGGGATCATATCTTCCATAAGCTGAAATGCATTTGCTGCTCTTCAGCTTCCCTAGCAGATTTTAGCCTCTCAGATCTTGTTGGGTCAGCAACCTTTCTCTCCCACCGGGGCAAATTAAGAATCTCAGGGGGTATTCAGCTAACTTGGCCTTATTCATGCGAAGATTAGCATGAGTGCAATGGAACTTCCCCATGCACGCCCTGCACCCTTCCCGAATCTGGTCTGGAGAGTTTGGGGGAATCCCTCGAGCAGATTTAGGGGGCAGTTGGGTGGAGGAGAGGTTTGGAGAATCCCATTCTGCTAGCAGTAATCCTTGCGCTAATGGGACCCTGCCTTAGTGCTGTGTTGAACACAACCCCCATTTTCACCCTTCCTACATTATGAAACTGTGATAGGGACGTTGCAGTTTCCACATTCCACATTTTGGAAACGCTGCTGTAGAGGTTCCCTGCCCCCTTGGAACGTTAATCGCCTTGTCAATTCCTGGCCAGCTGCAAAGAACATTACCTTAAGAAATATTTCTGTGCTGGCTGTAGGGAGTTGTAATGCAAAACACTGGGAGTTGGTGAAGGCTTAGATTGTATTCTCCTTGGTGTTAGGGGCCTATTGCTTCCTTCTTGCAGTGCTACACAGCCACATTCATACATTCCAATAAAACCTGTTGCCTGTAGTTCTAATTATAGTCCTTAAACGGGATCCTAAGAGCCTGCTTCCATCACCCCAAGTGCAAGTTTCAAGCAGTTCCGTACAAACTTAAGGACTGCGTCAGTTTTCCATCCAGGCTGCAGTCTCTTACACCATGTTGGAAGCCGCTGTGGCTGCCACACAGCTTTTTGGATCCCCTTGCTCAGTGTGGAAAGTGAGGCCAGTAATTTTTTTAATCTCCATATCATACATGCTGGTGCCTGCTGAAAGATAACCGCTTTCCAGAAGCCCATGAGTTCATAGTTGAAGATCTGAAGTGGAGAATTAAAACATAGACCTCCTTCTCTCTTGGAAGTGTGAGCACCTTGGCTTTCTGGTGGAAAAAAAGGGGCATTGGACATGTAACTCATCACTGGGGAAAATGGTTTTCTTTTCACAGCCGATCTCACTCCCCGGCCTTAGGGGTGCATTCGTTCTCAGGAGTGCAGAGATTCAACTTCTCCAACCATGCACAGTCTCCCAGGAGGCACAGTGCCGGCCATTCTCCAAACAGTGCGATGGACTCGTTCTTCGCCCCGGAAACGGAACTCATTGTTCCAGAGCTTTGCATAGACCATCTATGGACAGAGGCCTTCACAACCACAAGGTTTGGACACTTCAGTCATACCTCATGTTATGTTTGTTTCAGGTTGAGCGTTTTCAGGTTGCGACCCGGAAGTACTGGAAAGGGTTACTTCTGGGTTTTGCCGCTCGCACATGCGCAGACGCTCAAAATGACGTCATGCGCAGAAGCAGTGAATCACGACCAACAGATGCGGGTTGCGTTCTACTCATGTTGCAAATGGGGCTCCAGAACGGATCCCGTTTGCAACCAGAGGTACCACTGTAATCCTATCTCTTCAGCAAGGGGTCTCAACAGCAGGGGGGATGCTTTTTCTTGAATGGGGTGTTTTATTGTTTATAAAGTTTGGAGAAGAGAATAGCATTGCATGTATGTGTCTGAACTGATGTGCCTGTCTGCCGGTAAAAGCAGAATTAAGAAGCCGAGCGCGGTATCCACCCGGAAATGTTTAAAATTAGGAGGTGAGGCTGCCTTGATCCAGTTCTGTGCCTCATCCCACCCCCTTGGGGAGAGCTGTTCTGCCACTGCTCCCAGAGGCGGAATGCCTCTCTATATGTTAGTTGCTCGAAAGCACACATGGTTGGGTGGGGGGCGGGGTGCTATTGCTGGGGTCAAGCAAGATTCATAAAGGAGGATCTCATGTCATATTTTAAGTTATGTCAACGTTTTATTTATTTTAGAGTATTTGTACCCCGCTCTTCAGCCAAAAATGTCTCTCAAGAGCGGCTTACATTAAATCAGAACAAGACATTCCCTACCCACAGGCTTACATTATAATAAACAAACAAACAAATTAATAAGAATACAGCACACAAGGGAAAAGGAACAAGGAGGGAAGAGGAAACTCAAAACTCAGGCATCATACTTATGCCATGATCTACCGTAATAAACCAAAGAAAAAGTTCAGATTGACACAAATCTGTTTGCAATAGATATCGGTCACATTCACACTGTACGTTCAAAGCAGTGTGATGTACCATTTTAAGCAGTTATGGGTTTCCCTAAAGTATTCTAAGAACTCTGGTTCATTAAGAGTTGTTGGGGGAGACCCCTGTGAGAGTACTGTGCTTGACCGTATCTCCTATTGTTTTGTTCTCAATGCATTCCATTTCTTTCAGTAGTGCTAGAAGAGTTAGTTTGCTCTGTTAGGAAAGGTTTAGTAAAGCTCATACCCAGATTGCAGACTGCAAAACTCTGATTGTGCAAAGTGGAATCAGAGATGAAATAAAATGGGGAAGATTTTCCTACGCCTAGGATTGCTGTGTTGGGGAAGCATAAAATAATCTACAGTTTAATTTGTAAACTTTATTTGAGTAAGCCTGACTTTATTCTTCTTTTGATTATTTGAATATTGACAGAGAAAAGAATTCTCAAGCTTCCAAAGTATTTATTACGACTGACCTTTGTGGGCAAAAGTTTTTGTGCTACTTAGTGGAGTCCCAGCTTCAGTTACGGTAAGTGCATTTTGAGATGTGACTTTCTCGAATTGTTGTCTAAAACACTGGAAACATAACCAAAAGAGAGCTGAATATTATTGCAAATCCCAGTTTTAGCATTCAGAAAGGGGTCTCATATCATGGTAAATGAGAAATATTACAGACATACGAGAGGCCCCATCAATACTGGCATTCCGCTGGCTCTTGTTTAGGCAAGCTTTCCCCTGAACGTGAACTTCTGATCTTAATGCTTTAACTGCTTTTAAACTGTTTTAATTATCAGCCTTTTTAACTGGCTTGTATGTATTAATTTAGAATGTTTTAATGCTCCGATGAAATGGTTATTGTGTATTTTAATTACTTTGGAATTTTATAATTGATTTTATAGCATAAACTGCTTAGAAGCATTTCGCCATATAAGCAGTATGGCAAATAATAAGCCACTTAATTGTTTACCAAGAATACTTGGTTCCGACTGCTTCTCAGTTTTCATTTCCTATTACTCATCATTTCCATTTGTATGTTGGAGGGTGAAGCAGTTCGCCCTAATGATGGTTTGTCAGTTCAGACATGCAAAAATCATAAAGCGTACCAACCATCATTTTTTATTCTCGTTTATCGTCCAGTTACAAACCATGGCTTGCCGTTTCGGATATCGTATTAAAAAGTTTCATTGACCAAGCTTGGGTTTGGTGACAAAACTGAGTTCTTCTCTAAACGTGGCGCTTCAAGTCAAGCAACAGCATTTACAGTGGTACCTCGGGTTAAGTACTTAATTTGTTCCGGAGGTCCGTTCTTAACCTGAAACTGTTCTTAACCTGAAGCACCACTTTAGCTAATGGGGCCTCCCACTGCCACCGTGCCGCCGGAGCACAATTTCTGTTCTCATCCTGAAGCAAAGTTCTTAACCCGAGGTACTATTTCTGGGTTAGCAGAGTCTGTAACCTGAAGCGTATGTAACCTGAAGCGTATGTAACCCGAGGTACCACTGTATTCATATTTATATACAAAAAGTTAAGCATCAATAGCCTTCCCAGCTGGCAGCCATGATATTCTTTGCAAATTTTTCAGTGCAAAAATAATACTGGAGAGATTTCTTTGTATAAGGTTTTGCTTTTTTCCTCCCCTGGTGTTTAGCTGTGTAAAGTTTCAGCAGAGTAACGACATGTCGCAGTTGATCTTCGGCTCTGTCACCAACATCCCGGCAAAGGATGCAGCTCCAGTGGAAGTAAGTGTGAGACTGTGAAATGTAGAGTGTGCAGACAGGCTTAATGCCACTTGATCGCGTGGGCTCAAATGCCAGCGGATGAATTTCCTCTCTTCCTTTTGGCCTTTACAGAGCATTGACACAATGCTGGTTCTGGAAAGCAATGGAAACTTAGTCCTGTACACCGGAGTGGTTCGGGTAAGTGTTCATTTTATAATATTTATTTCATAAAATTTATATGCTACTCGGTTGCAAACCAAGCAAAAAAACCTCAAAAACGTTTCCTCTAGCTCAGGGTTTCCCAAACAGCTGTTTCTGGACTACAATTCCCATCATCCACTGGTCCTACAAGCTAGGGATGATGGGAGTTGTAGTCCAAAAACAGCTGGAGATCCAAGCTGGGGAAGCCCTGGTCTAGTTTGAGGGTTGGCAACCTTTTAAAGTCCAAGGACTTTGTTTCCTTCTGTGGGGGGAAGCAGCTAGAGGCAAAAGGTGGTTATTTATTACTTACAGCTGAATTCTAGCATTGTATTCGTTGTTAGGCTTGTCTTTTTAGGGATGCTTTGGACTTTAAAAGTTCTCTCACTTGGAACGCTACTTAGCTTCTTCATTTCTCGCCCGTTACAAGGTAGGGAAGGTTTTTATACCTGGTTTGCCAGCTCCGTCACTGACAATGTCGAATCAGATGCCTCGCCCCAGCACCCCTCTGGACAATGCCAATACTCCTTCCAAGCCCTTGAACAAGCACCTCGGACCCTTAGATGAGGTAAGCGACTCTGTGGGTATATAGATCATTGCTGTCACCATTGCCCTGTTTGTGTTTGGACACAGAATGGGACTTGTGGAGAGGACTCTTCAGGGAGAAATGAGGCCCACAAAAGCTGGCACGTAAGAGTCAGGTGGAAGGCTTTAAATGAAAAGTGTGGTTCTTGGCATTCTGCTCAAACACCACAGGTTGCAGACACATGCCCTGGAATTCCCAATTCTAAATCCTAGTTTTGACCCTTTAGAGTGGGCAACGAAGTTAGCTGAAAGCTCACCTTCTCCCACATATACCTGCCTGAACCTTGAGATGCTTTTCAGAAGCCCAGCTCTGGGTGACTTTGCCAAGGGAAAGGAGACTTGTAGCAACTAGGAAAAGGACCTGCTAAGTGGTGGCCCCCTGACGGTGGAATGCCCTCCTCAAAGAGACTTGCTTGCTACTTTCTTTATGGTCTTTTTAGTTCTATGAAGACCTTTTTGTTCTCCCAGGTCTTTAAAAATTGCAATCTTAAGGCAGTGAATGTTAATCCATTGTTTCTGTCTGTTGTGATTTATTTCTGTATTCAATGTATTTAAATATTGTAAACAAACAAACAAATTGTAAGGAAACTGTAGTCACAGCTGTAGATTCATATCTTTCTGAACCTGCTAAAGAAATTTGTTTTGTTTAATCCTGAATTTGGGCTGTTGAGAATAGTGCTAAAAGATTTTAATATTTGCCCCCCTTTTAAGCAGGGTGTGTTGTCCCCTGTTCCAGAGCTGAGGGATTCTTCCAAACTTCAAAATTCCTCTTACATTGATGATTGCACTTTCCAGCAACTTTCAACTTTTATTCATTCTGTGAGAGATCCTGTCCAGAACAGAGTGACTCTGGTAAGTGGTGTTCTGTGGACTGAGAGTTAGCTGACCTCAGTCGAGGCGCAGTGTGGCACAGTAGTTGAAGGGTTTCCAGCTTGGTTCTGGGAAACGCAATTTCAAATCCTTGCTCATCCCTGCATTAATCTAAAACTTAGTCCCAGTGTTTATTAGCTTTGTCTTTCTCTCTCTCTTTCTCATTCTGGGTTTAACAAATAAACTTTCTGGTTCATCATTTGTTAGATCTCCAAACCACAGTTTGCTTGTTGATGAGCAGAAAGAGTGAAACCCTAGTGTTAAGGATCTTTCCTTTCCCCCTTTTTTTATATTCTTCCCTTTGGGGGCCTCTAGCCAAAAGAAAAAGACCATGCTTTTGTATTGTCCATGGGTCTCTTGGTCATGTTAACCGATCACTTTAGTTGAGAGCCAGTGTGGTGTAGTGGTTAAGAGCGGTAGTCTCGTAATCTGGGGAACCGGGTTCGCGTCTCCGCTCCTCCACATGCAGCTGCTGGGTGACCTTGGGCCAGTCACACTTCTTTGAAGTCTCTCAGCCCCACTCACCTCACAGAGTGTTTGTTGTGGGGGAGGAAGGGAAAGGAGAATGTGAGCCGCTTTGAGACTCCTTAAAGGGAGTGAAAGGCGGGATATCAAATCCAAACTCTTCTTCTTCTTCTTCTATGTGAATGGCATATGCTAGATAATTCCCCTGTTGATGTTTTTCTTCTCCCAGGAACTCAGTAGTGGCTCCATGGTCAGAATTACCATCCCAGAAATTGCAACTTCAGAATTAGGTATGATATTGAAGAATAATGCTTTTTTTGTTCTTGCTTGTGAGCTCTCCTTCCCTCCCCCCCCCTTTGTCTTACCAGTGACATAGAATCAGCAAATTAAAATCCAAGCTCTGAACCAGTGTAGACTTAACTTGGATAGGACTCAGAGCATAATTGCTTGACCAATTATCACTTCTGGGTCTCTATGCCATGATTAGGAGAACAAGACCAAGAGAACAAAATTAACCCCTGAGGGCCAAATAACGCTAGAGGGATTTAAAAAAAGCACTGTGAAACACGAGAAGTATTGTTTAAAGGAAATAGAGGGAAAAAAGGTTTAAATAATGACAATATAAATATAAGAAATGCGTAAACCAATAATGACTACGAAAGATTTACGGAAAAGCTGAAGGAAGTCCAGAAAAGAAAGACTTTGTGAAAATTTGGATGTGAAAATAATGTACGATTTGTTTTTGCTGTAAATTAATAAAAATTATTTTAAAAAAAAGAGAGAACAAAATTAACCCCATCGTTTCACAGCTGATTTCTGTAGGCTGGGGCACAAAGCAAGTCCTTTTTGGATGTCCATGAGTTATGAGAGAGGGAGGGAAAACTTTTCTGTATCTGCTTTTCTCCATGCCATGCATAGTTTTATAAAATTCGATCACCCTGGGTCAGTTAAGAGCAAATGGCTTTCAAGTCACAGAAATGGATTGAGCAGCTCAATGACCAAACGGTAATCTGAGCAGTTCTTTCTTCACCCCTTTACCCTAAACAGTCAAAAGATGTTTACAAGGCATTAAGTGTATCCTGCCCAGAGAAGTAGCCGTGCAAATGCTCGTCAGGTGGTACAACGCCTACAACGCACCGGGCGGACCAAGTTACTACTCCGAGTGGAACTTATTTGTTACCTGCCTCATGAACATGATGGGCTACAACACGGACAGAGTGGCCTGGACTCGTAACGTAAGTGACTTCTGCAGCGACATCACTTGACTTCTCACCAACAGCTTAATACTAAGGCGTCACTTGGCGGGTGGGAATTCCACCATGTGCTCTGAAGTGTTGGACTACTGCAGTGCGCACTTTGAAGGTGGCTCGGAAACTGCAACTAATCCAGAGTGCGGCAGCCAGACTGGTGACTGGGAGCGGCTGCCGAGACCACATAACACCGGTCCTGAAAGACCTGCATTGGCTCCCAGTATGTTTCCGAGCACAATTCAAAGTGTTGGTGCTGACCTTTAAAGCCCTAAACGGCCTCGGTCCAGAAGGAGCGTCTCCACCCCTATCATTCTGCCCGGACGCTGAGGTTCATCTCCGAGGGCCTTCAGGGGGTTCCCTCACTGCAAGAAGTGAGGTTACAGGGAACCAGGCAGAGGGCCTTCTTGGTGGTGGCACCCACCCTGTGGAACACCATCCCAACAGATGTCAGGGAAATAAACAACTATCTGACTTTTAGAAGACATCTGAAGGAAGCCCTATTTAGGGAAGTTTTAATGTTTGATGTTTTATCACATTATTATTATTATTATTATTATTATTATTAATCCAAATACCTTCAAGCTGTGTAACAGGCTTTCTGCTAGTAACAAGGTATTGCTGAGATAATGTATCTTGTCCCTTCCCTGTACTTCTGATGCAGTCTATCTTAGAATTAAACTATATATACACAGAATCTTGCAAGCACTAGCAACAGCATGGTTCCCTTGATTTTGGGTGCTCACACATCTTACTAGTTATTGCTTGGCTCTATATAATAGTTCGGTATAGATCTTAGAGCAGGGACAGCCAACCTCCAGGTTGTCGGGCTGGTGAGAGTTTTAGTCCAAATCAGGGGCAGGGTTCCAGGTGGTGGAGGCTAATGCAAAGAAATAATCACAATTGTACATGGAACTGTTGCACATTCAGCTTTGCTTCTTCTGACAGAACGATTCCTGAAATGTATGAAAACTGAAATTCAGTGCCCGGTGTGATGATTTATTTATCTGTTTATTTCAGCTTGATTTTGAAGGCTCTCTTTCTCCAGTCATTGCTCCCAAGAAAGCCCGGCCGTCAGAGACAGGATCAGATGAAGTAAGGGGATAATTTATCATTTTAATTAGTAGTTCCTGAGCAGCTGGAGGATTTTTGTGCATTCCTCTGATTTGGGAGGTGCTGCTTCCTAGACTTGTATGGCGCTTAGCTAAAAAACACACACATTTGCATGAACTTGTTTGGTGTGATGTGAGCATCAGGTGTGCTCTTTCGACTTACAGCAGCTGTAGGAATTGTAGTCCAACAGGTGAGAGTTTGCACTTCAGCCACAACCTGGTGTTTTGGACTGAAGGCTGACTTCACAGGTCTGCGTATCAATTGACGAACTTTGGTGATTAGCAGCTCAACAGCTCCCAGAGGGATAGTTGCAAGTAAAACCATGGAGAGTGCAGGGTCATCTTTAAGAGACTGATAAATGTGCTATGGCATAATATTTTGTGGACTAGAGCCCACTTCATCAGATTTGGAGTTTGGTTTTGGTACAAGGTAGCTCAGATTGTTAATGGTGGCATTGAAAAAAATATTGTCAAGAGGTTTAGGCTAATAACCAAAGCTTTGTCTGCTCTCTGATATCTATTTGACACATGCAAACGATCACCATTGGTGCGTGTTTCATAGAATCATAGAATCATAGAGTTGGAAGAGACCACAAGGGCCATCGAGTCCAACCCCCTGCCAAGCAGGAACCACCACCAGAGCACTCCTGACATATGGTTGTCAAGCCTCTGCTTAAAGACCTCCAAAGAAGGAGACTCCACCATACTCCTTGGCAGCAAATTCCACTGTTGAACAGCTCTTACTGTCAGGAAGTTCTTCCTAATGTTTAGGTGGAATCTTCTTTCTTGTAGTTTGGATCCATTGCTCCGTGTCCGCTTCTCTGGAGCAGCAGAAAACAACCTTTCTCCCTCCTCTATGTGACATCCTTTTATATATTTGAACATGGCTATCATATCCCCCCTTAACCTCCTCTTCTCCAGGCTAAACATGCCCAGCTCCCTTAGCCGTTCCTCATAAGGCATCGTTTCCAGGCCTTTGACCATTTTGGTTGCCCTCCTCTGGACACGTTCCGGTTTATCAGTGTCCTTCTTGAACTGTGGTGCCCAGAACTGGACACAGTACTCCAGGTGAGGTCTGACCAGAGCAGAATACAGTGGCACTATTACTTCCCTTGATCTAGATGCTATACTCCTATTGATGCAGCCCAGAATTGCATTGGCTTTTTTAGCTGCCGTGTCACACTGTTGGCTCATGTCAAGTTTATGGTCAACCAAGACTCCTAGATCCTTTTCACATGTACTGCTCTCATGTACTGCTTTCCGAAG
The DNA here is from genome assembly GCF_965153285.1 of Podarcis tiliguerta. Lineage (NCBI taxonomy): Eukaryota > Metazoa > Chordata > Lepidosauria > Squamata > Lacertidae > Podarcis > Podarcis tiliguerta. The sequence goes on along the minus strand of NC_139536.1, from coordinate 17,560,210 downwards.
CTGACCAGGCAACATTTCTTCCTGATCTCGCAATATGAAAGACATTGTTGTGGGTGCCGGTTTCTGAACTGTGCTAGAGAATGTCCTTAAATGCTAATGAGCAAGCAAACAATGTCTTGACGAAACAGGCACCAGCAAGAGAAGGATCCTGTTGCAATAGGTACATTCATATTAGCTCCTGCTAATAAAACATTCTGCAACAGTTGTCTTTCAGAGGCCACAGGATTATGTTTCTTAAAACCAACAGCATGTTAATGAGCATCTTTTTAAAAACAGCTTGAGTACTGTAAACGCTCCCTATAAGATCGCACTGGTGATCTTGTTGCCTTTGGTGTTTTTAACTCCCTGCTTTGCATTCTTCTTTCCTTTTAAAAATATAAACTATATAAACTAAAACAATTTAGTATACAGGGTTGTCTCATGTGTCCTTTCCCTTTCCCTTTCCTTTAATCCAGGACTGGGAATATCTGCTAAATTCTGACTATCATAAAAATGTTGAGTCTCACCCTTTGGCCAAAGCTCTACGGCTGGATCCACTGGAAGTGAAATCTCCTAAGGATAGCCTCTCGCCCAACCACTGCTTGGATACCACCACTCTTCTCTTCCCCCACATCCCAGCTATTTTCTGCGTGCTCCACTTGATCTACGAGGAGCTCAAGCTGAACTGCTTGATGGGCGAAGGGATTCGTTCCCTCGTTGTCCTTCTGGTTCAGCTGGCAAGGTATGTCCTTGTGGGTGTGAACTCTGGCCCGGTGGTGTTTCCTGGCAGCAAGTCAGAGGATTTGGAGTTGGGTTTTAAAGCACATCTGATCTTTATTTATTTTTCACAAATGTAAGTAAATGGAGGGAACAGGTGAATGTTTAGAGAATAGTCTAGAGAAAAGTAAGAGGCGACACCATCAGAGTTCATAACTTTATGCACTTGTGTATTATTTCCCCCTTTTAGGGACTTGAAACTGGAAGCTTATCTTGATTACTACTACAGAGACTATCCAGTGCTTGTAAAGACTTCCAGCCAAGCCTGCATAATTGATCCAGGTGCGTTTCTAGAGAATAGCTTGGTTTGCTTTGGAGAAGAACATTTGTATTAGTAACTGTGTCACTAATCTACTGTGTGTTTAGAAGCCATGCTGCCAGACTCTGACTGTGGAGCTGTTACTAAACTGCAGTCCTAGATCTTTTTAGCTTTCTCCACATGCGATACACTATCCAGTAATAGCATTTATTTCAATGAATCCCAGAACTGGAAAACAGATTGCCAATGGTTCATGGTCCTTATAGCCTCTTACCCTCCTCCGCAGCAGCCTTCTCCAACCGGGTGCCCTTCAGGATGCTTTGGACTACAACTCCCATCAGCCTTAGCCAGCATGACTGATGGGAATTGTAGTCCGAACCATCTAGAGAGCACCCAGTTGACCTAAGCTGCTATATGGCAATCACAATTAACTGTGGTACTAAATTCTATGCATTACGTCAATGGATGCTGTTTGTGAAGCACTTAATTCTGCCCCCAGAAAATAAAATATATATTTACCATAGACACCAAAGTTCCCGCAATGTTGTTATGTGCATCCAAATTCTCCAGGTAGTGAGAAGTATCAGAGGTGCTCAGGACTTACTTGGGTTTGGTTTCCTTTGGCCCAAGGTCACTGGTGTTTTAGTTTGCAAATATGCAGGCTGGAACATAGCTCAGCGATGGGGAACCTGCGACCCTTCAGATGTATTATTGTACCCCAACTCCCATCAGCCCCAGGCAGCCTAGCCAGTGGCCAGAGATAGTTGGCACCATAATCTATGTACGGGGAACATGGTGAGTTCTGGATGCTTTAGACTACAACTCCCTCGATTATTAGCCTTGCTGTCTGGGGCTGATGGGAGTTGAAATAGAACATCTGGAAAGCACTGGTCCCCCATCTCAGCTACATCTTGAGGGCAGGGGACCCCAAGTTCCCCAGCTCTGGCGAAGAAGGTTGTTAGCTCTATATGAATGGTCTCAAGCTGGTCTGATAGCATTAATCCGATACGGGTGGCGCTGTGGTCTAAACCACTGAGCCTCTTGGGCTCGCCAATCAGAAGGTCGGCAGTTTGAATCCCTGTGACTGAGTGAGCTCCCGTTGCTCTGTCCCAGCTCCTGCCAACCTAGCAGTTCGAAAGGACGCCAGTGCAAGTAGATAAATAGGTACCATTGTGGCGGGAAGGTAAACAGCGTTTCCGTGCGCTCTGGTTTCCGTCATGATGTCCCGTTGCGCCAGAAGCAGTTTAGTCATGCTGGCCACGTGACCCAGAAAGCTGTCTGTGGACAAATGCTGGCTCCCTCAGCCTGAAAGTGAGATGAGCGCTGCAACCCCATAGTCACCTTTGACTGGACTTAACCGTCCAGGGGTCCTTTACCGTCTTCTTTTTTAGAACCACCTCTGTATTATTAAAATGGCACACCTGACCTGATACTTTGTATGATTCAGCCCAAACAGGTTTCATGCATCACCCTTCCTTTTTTTCGGCTGAACCTCCGAGCATCTTCCAGTGGCTGAGTTCCTGCTTGAAGGGAGACAGTGTGCCACCCTACCCTTACTTGCCTGGAATCTGTGAAAGGAGCAAGCTAGTGGTGCTGGTATGTGCAGACAACGCTTGCAGAATCAGCACTGCAAATAGGTGTCAGCATGCTTTGCTGCATATTGTTGTTGCTTATTAAATTTGTATACCACCCTATACCCGTAGGTCTAAAGGTGGTTCACAACACAAGGTTACAATATGAAGGCAAAAAATGCATAACAAAAATAATTAAAACAATTAACGATACTAATGTGTACAAACTAATAAAAAACCCCACACTTTCTAACAAAAACCCCATACCAACTCCCCCCCAGCCTACAAATGCAAGAATCAAAATTAACATATAGCATTTAAAAACAATTTAAAGCAACAGCTTAAAAAAATAATCTAACAGTAGTGACCTTTAGCTAGTACAGGGGTCAGCAAACCTTTTCAGCAGGGTGCTGGTCCACTGTCCCTCAGACATTGTGGGGGGCCAGATTATATTTTGAATTTTTTTTTTAACAAATTCCTATGCCCCACAAATAACCCAGAGATGCATTTTAAACAAAAGGACACATTCTACTCATGTAAAAACATGCTAATTCCCAGACCGTCCGCGGGCCGGATTTAGAAAGCGATTGGGCCAGATCTGGCCCCCAGGCCTTAGTTTGCCTATGCATGAGCTAGTACTTATATTAGAATACAGGTCTCCCTGCAGATAATTACATTAACTATACCCAATTCTGTACAGTTTGTATACTGAAGCCAACAATGAGCTGCACTCCTAGCATTTCACATTCTTAGCAAAATCGTTGACTTTTTAGCACAAAATCTTTACAGCAACTTGTAACTTCACTCTTTATCTTCATCTTACGTTGCTCATCCCCTTACTCTAAATCAAGGGTGAGGAATCCCTTTTATCCCAAGGGTCACATTCTTTGACGGGCAGCTGGGCAGGCAGGATGCAAGACAATAGGGGAGCCAGAGGCAAAAATTGCCCAGCGCAGTAGATGTGACTCTTAGGTTTGTACAAGTTGAATCTACTGGATCTTTTGTAAAAGCGAATTTCTTTCTCCTGAGCAGAGTGTTGTGCTGTACATCCTTGGCGATGAAAAAGCGGTTTTAAACGAGGCCTCCAACTATTTGTCCAGGATAACTACAGGTAATACATTTTTTGAGGCTCTCCAATGCCCCTAGGGATGTTCATTTTGTTTTGCTTGCTTTAGTTACATCATTTGTATCCCCGCACCTTCAACGTATGTTTCTTAGGTTCCCAGGTGGCTTACAGAGCTGTAAGAAACAAAAAGTGCAATTTACTACTACTACTAATTTTTTTAAAAAAGAAATTGTACAAATTAAGAGCAGCAAATTAAAGCAGTGACAGCTCCCTCAAGCAGAGAGTCAAACCAAACCATTCATAAGCTGCTTACTTTAGCAGTTCTTAAAAGCCCACAGAAACAGGCGTGGTTTTGCCTGGTGCTGAAATGACAGCAGCAAGTTCTCCACGCGGGCCTCCCGGGAGAGGGCATTCCGAAGGAGAGGAGCCACCACAGAAAAGTCTCCCTACCCTGTTTTTTTGCTGCTTGTTTTAATCTTCTCAAGCAAAGGTTTCATTCTCTCTCCTTTCTTTTCCTTAGGGCAGCGAAAGCAGCAAACTGAGCTGGAGGAACCTCGGTATGTTAATTAGTGAATGGCGTAACGTTCCACTTAGTAGCTATCGTATTTTTCCGTGTATAACAAACCTCCTATTTTTAGGGACTCAAAATTCAGAAAATGGGGGGAGATTGCCCAGAGTTGTTGAGCTTTTCTTGGGGGGGGGGGTGCCTAAAAACGCTCACCGAAATGCCCATCGCTCACCCCAATTTTTAAGAACTATTTAAACGTAAAAAACCCCTCATCTTATAAACGGAAAAGTACGATATTCTGGTGCTCGCCCTTGCTTGCTATCTCCTCCCTGAGCAATATGAAAGCTACTCTCTCGGTTTATGGCAGGCATAGGCAAACTCCGTCCCTCCAGCTGTTTGGGACTACAGTTCCCATCATCCCTGACCCACTGGTCCTGTTAGCTAGGGATGATGGGAATTGTAGTCCCAGACATCTGGAGGGGCGGAGTTTGCCTATGCCTGGTTTATGGGTTCTGCTCAATTCCTGCCCTTGGGACAGTCTTATTTCCCCCCAAAGGACCTCTAAACTATTGATCTCTTTCCTTGGCTCTTTATGGTCTATTTCCTGAATTGCCTTAGTTTTTCAGGGAATTTTTCCCTAAGAGCCAGATGGAAGGGGAGATAAGAGGCCTGGGCCATACGAGTGAGAGGAAGACCCTGTTGTGTTGCAGTAGGTGCATTCTGATGCACCCTGGCCCCACCCCTGCTGCTTCCTTCCTTTCAGGCAGTGGAGGTCCCAAGGCTCAAAATCTGTCTGGAAACTGTGGTCACTCACTGTGGAACAAAGTAGGAGGAGCAGGAGAGGACAACAGTCTCCTTCCTCCTATGTGAGGAATATTTTTCAACAGGAGGGCCACGTTCCTCTGTGAGGAACTTTTCTGGAGGAAAATTGTATTCTGGTAGTGAGTGGGGCTGGAGGCAAAAGTGGGTAGGGCAATGGACAGAGGTGCCAAGTTTTGCCCAAAATTGGCGGTGAGGCCTTCACACGAGTCAGGAGGAGGCTATGAGGCCTGCCAAGAACCACTGCTGCTACAGTGAGGCCTGGCAAGGCCCAGCCCCTCAAGTTTGGGGAGGCTCAGTCCCATGCCAGCATACTTTTTTGGGGGTGCTTAGGTGTCCCCTGTCAGGATCCCTTCCTACTCTTGAGTAGGACCCTGGTAGAGACACATGCCCATCTGCCATGTTCTCTCCCTCTTTGTCAATCGTTCGGGAGCTTCAAAAGCTTTCTTCAGCCCGAACATCACAGCGACCAATGCCAACAGACATTGGCACACGTAGGGATCCGCAGAGCCTTCGCAGCTTGTGTAACAGACCTCAGCAACTCAGCATTTTGGCTAATCTACTTTATTTACATATAAACACAGACGGAGCGCTGCAAGATGGCTCCCTCTCTCTAGCATCAGAACAAAGGACAATAGTCCCAATTCAGGGAACACAGTTACACAAACATCCTGTCTCCGTCACTTCCCACTCTGTGGAGTCAAAACATATACCATCATGTGATAGACAAAAATCCCATGACTGCAATCATGATGCAGGAATTCTAACACCTATGGCAATGGATAGAGTTGGCACCTATGGCAATGGATGTGACACTCACACCCCTCTCTGTCCAGGCAAGCCAGATGCATTGCCACAGTTCAAGGACAGATTCCAGCCAGGCAGAAGTAGTTGAGGAGGACATGGAGCGGGGCTGGTGAGGTTGGGGTGGCCTAGGGAGAATCATCAGAGGCATGGTAGCCCCTTTTTGGCTCCTGGGCTTCAGGTCTTTCTGCAAGAGCAATGGCAGCGCATTACATTCCTCTTGCTTTTCCCATTGTTATGCAGATGCAGTTTTCGGCACAGCACATCTGCTTCCAGTCTTGCGGAAAAGCTGGTTGTCTGGATGACGAACGTAGGTAAGGAGATCTTCCAACTTTATGCCAGGAATTTATTTATTTTATTTATTTAAAGTATTTATAAATCTGCCCATCACCTGAAGCTCCGAGGGTGGAAAAAACACATACATTCCAAACCAAAAATTAAGCACTAAAAATACAACTTGCGTTTGATTTTGTGGGTGTTCTGCGTGCATATAAATAAAGGCTAGCAATTTCATTTTTAAATGTGTGAAAGTAGAATCTAGAGACGTGTTGGTTCTTTTTCCAGAGCGGAAAGCAGTCTGAAAGTGGGCCGCTGCTTGTGTGTGCGCATATTGTTGTCTCTGGCCAAAGATGTTTCATAGATTTTTATCATTTCAAAAACCTGAAAAGTGTTTACGGCCAGACGTAACAGTGAGGCAAAAGAAATACGAATGTGCACCATGGGAAGCAGTGTTTCAGTTAGATTACTCCCTTAACTCTCATAAAAACCATTGTTTGTCTTCATCCTGAAGGATTCTAATGCCATGGGCCTGTACCTACTGGGTGTAGGGGGCAGGGATCACCAGCCTGCTAAGGCCATTTTGGGGAAGCCGCTCCCACCCTATGGGTTGATAATAGAGGGGCTTCATAGGAACATTCAGGAACCTAAAGTGTGTCCAATCATTCCTTTGCTGAAGCAAGGCAAGTTGTACTATTGGCAAAACCTATTTGGTGTTTCACAACTATCCGACTAGTTGCAGGACCTTAGCCAGACCTAGCAGAGTAAACGCAAAATTTACAAAAGCAATTGGCAGCTTGGCTGCAGACAGGATGGACGAAGCAGGAACCAGGAACTTGTAGTTAGGTGTTTATTACATACAGTGGACTATTTACAGGAACAGAACAGAACACGGATCTTTGACTAACTCTCTCATACACGACTCACAACTCTCAACCTCCAACTCCTACACTGACACTCGTACTAGTTAGTAGGCCATTAATCATTATTCCTGTGAGAGAGGTGACCAATCATGGAGCTGTCTCCATGCCTCTGTTATCACCAGGCGGACTTACTCCTCCACATTGCCTTGGCTGTCTGCCAAACCCTAATTGACTCTGTGTGAGTAGCTGCATGTATTCAGATTCCCAACATGTACTCCCTCCTGCCCATCAACTTCTCAAGGAGGTTTGCAGTCCATGGAAACTGCTGTTCCCTCTCAGCACCGCTTTTGATCCTCCCCAAACCCTACCATTCGAAAACTGTTTCAGAGATTTAAGGAACAGTATGTGACTGCTTGCAAAGCACTTTTCAACAGCCCCCCATGTTGCATTTTGAAGTCCTTACAATTGGGTCTTTGAAGCACAGTATCACCTGATTCACTGATGTCACGTGATTGAAATCTGTCAGATTTGATTCACCGGGGCCAAGGGAGATTAAGATCTGGCTTGCTAGCCAGAAAAGGTTTCCCCACCCCTGTCCTACAGGGTATGTTTGCATCTCTGCTTTTGTGCCTACAGGCATTAATGTGTGTATTTGGACTTAAGATGGGTTTGTAGAAATTATCATGCAAAATAACCCCAAGGTTTGTTTGCTTTATAATATTAGGATTCACCTTAAGAGATCTGGAGTCTCTGCCATTTGGAGTTGCTCTTCCTATCAGAGATGCAATATATCACTGCCGACAGCAGCCCGCCTCTGACTGGCCGGAAGCAGTCTGTCTTCTGATTGGCCGTCAGGATCTTTCCAAACAGGCGTGCGAGGGAAACTTGCCAAAGTGTAAAGCTGTAAGTACCATAACAGAAGGCAGAGAAGTATCTTCCAGAGGAAAGTTGGGAAGATTCCTTCAAATAGTTTCTGAGATTTAATGCCTGTGCTTGGCTTTCCATTTGTTTAAATTAAAGGGAAAGAGCATTTCTAGTTTTACCAATAATGCCTTTTTATGGAAAAAGGGGAAAATTTAAATGTTTGGATTTGCATCTTCCATGCATTTGCCTAATCCCCTTTTAAAGCCTTCCACGTTGGTCGTCTTCACTATGTCTTATGGTAGAAAATTCCATAGGTTAACTATGCTTTGTGTGATGAAGTGTTTCCTCTTAACTATCTTTAATCTCCTACCATTCATCTTCATTGGCTGACCCCGGGTTTTAGCATTTTGAGAAGGAGAGGAATGCTTTCCTCTGTGATCTTTCTTCACACTCTGCATAACCTTATGTACCTCAGTTACGTTTCTCGCCTCCAGTACTCATTTTCTTTCTTAAATATATAGCCTCAAACATTCCAACCTTTCCCCACTGAAAATACAATTTCTCTCTCTCTCTCTCCAAAAGTCTGACACCCAGGTGCTCTCCTCCGAAATGCCCTCAACAGCAGAGTCAGAAGAGGAGGACGACGGAATGAATGATATGAACCAGGAAGTGATGTCACTAATATGGAGCGAAGACCTGAGAGTGCAAGAGGTGCGCAGACTTCTGCAGAGTGCTCACCCTGTCCGTGTCAATGTAGTTCAGATGCCAGAAGTCAGTGACCACGAATATATAGAAGAAAAAGAAAACCGGTAAATTGTCGGCTTTCCTAGAAGCTTGTTTGTCGGAGTGTCATATTGTGTCACTGCAGAGATCCCCACGTTTGCCAGAGTCAGGCTTCCTAGCAGTGATTCCAGGCATTGGAAGTTCCTAAGGATGCTGGGATCAGCAATGGAAGAGGGCAGTCAGGAAGCTCAGTAGAAAGTTTCCTTATGAAAATGCTGTGTTCTTTTGCAGGTTTCAGATTGAGGGCACTTTTAGACTGTCACTGTTTTTGAGTGGGATTCATAGAATCATAGAATTGTAGAGTTGGATAGTACCCAAAGGATTGTCTAGTTCACCCCCCCCCCCTGCAATGCAGGTCTCACAGGGCAAATTCAGGTTGCAAAATTGGTTCTTTGGGAGCTCTGGTGCAACAAACCCACAGATTGCCAAAGACTGGACTTTCTGCAGTAAGGAAAGTAACAGGGAAATACGCTATAGAGCATTTGCTCTGATGCAAAATCATCTAACCTACCCACAAACAAATCGTAAGGAATATGCAAAAAAAGAAAGAAAAAGAAAAAAGGGGACGTGGGTGGCGCTGTGGGTTAAACCACATAGCCTAGGACTTGCCGATCAGAAGGTCGCGGTTTGAATCCCCGCGATGGGGTGAGCTCCTGTTGCTCTGTCCCAGCTCCTGCCAACCTATCAGTTCGAAAGCACGTCAAAGTGCAAGTAGATAAATAGGTACCGCTCTTGCGGGAAGGTAAACGGTGTTTCCGTGTGCTGCTCTGGTTCGCTTAGTCATGCTGGCCACATGACCTGGAAGCTGTACGCCGGCTCCCTCAGCCAATAAAGCGAGATGAGCGTCGCAACCCCAGAGTCGGTCACGACTGGACCGAATGGTCAGGGGTCCCTTTACCTTTACCTTATGCATTCAGTAGCAAATGTCATCTCCCTGCAAACAAATTGGGTTGAATCTTCAGTAAACATTGTTGCCTGGAAGCACCTTTGATGTCTCTGTTTTAGCGCAATGGTCTATCTGCCACTTGACTTGCCAAATCCTCTGCAGATCTGTCAATATGGAAGAGTTCTTGGCACAGGCAATACCTGTGGAAGCCTCCCCAGGCATAATCAAAACATAAAGAACACAGCTGGTTTATTTGGAGGGGCTCTCTCTTGTCTTCTGCCTGAGTTCCGGTGCTTCCAAAAGAGAGGATGGGAACAGGAGCAGGGTCCATCTTGAGCCCAAGACCACAGACAATGAATCCTAGCCTGAAAGGAAAAAGCAGGGTAGACTATATTTAATATCTCACTGATGACGTAAACTGATGACTTGCATAAGAGTGACTGGGCCATTGCAGACCAACCACCACAGACAAGTCCTTGCATCACTTCAAACTCTTTGTCTTTTTCAGTAGACTCCATTCACACAATCTGCCTGTCATAAAATATTCACAAATAAAGCATGGAGAAATCCAAATTCATATGTTCCATCTGTCACCCTGTCCACAGATCCACAGGTTTCCTATCTGCTTTGCATATTTCACATTGGTGGAATGTTTGATTCAGTGTTTTTTTTCTAAGAAGAAAAATGTTTAGGGGTACTCTCAATTTCCTACTCATACAGAAATACTGCCCCTCAATGAAGCCAAACTTAGATTCACAAAATGTTTAGGGGTATGTGTACCCCTGCATCCGCCCAGAGAAAAGCACTAGATGTACAGTGGTACCTCGAGTTACATACGCTTCAGGTTACAGACTCCGCTAACCCAGAAACAGTACCTTGGCTTAAGAACTTTGCTTCAGGATGAGAACAGAAATCATGCAGCGGTGGTGCGGCAGCAGGAGGAGGCCCCATTAGCTAAAGTGGTGCTTCAGGTTGAGAACAGTTTCATGTTAAGAACAGACCTCCAGAATGAATTAAGTTCTTAACCCGAGGTACCACTGTATTCGGAATACTGAGAAATGATTTCTTTATTTGTATTTATATTCCTACAGCTTTTTATTGCCCGTTTTAAAGTTGATTGTAACATAATTTAGTTAACCCGTTGGTATAAGTGTGTGTGTGTGTTTAAAAAGGAATAATATTGTTGGTTGCATTCTTTTCTGTGTTTGGTTTTCACCATAGGCTGCTGCAGTTGTGTCAGCGGACGATGGCTCTGCCTTTGGGAAGAGGAATGTTCACTCTGTTCTCGTATCATCCAGTCCCAACAGAACCATTGCCTATTCCCAAATTAAACCTGACAGGTGAGTTCCTGCAATATTTAGCATGATAACCTGATTTACCTGCGAGCTCACACACAGAGAGAGCACTGCCTGCTCTACAGTGCTACCATTGTAGCATTAAATCCATGACACTCCTCTGGATTAGGCAGTGGGGGAATCTGAAGGAGGGAAGGAAATTTAGGGGTAATTTGAGTCACAACAGGAACAAAAAATTAGTAGCTCTTATAGCAAGTTTGTTCCTCGAAGGAGGGTTTATCCAGCTACTAGCTGTGATGGCTATGCTCTGCCTCCATGGCCAGAAGCAGCAATCGAACCAGGCCACTGTCATAATAATAAAGAATAATAATAATTTTATTATTTATACCGCGCCACTCTGAGAGGCTTACAGAATATATAAAACACAAGTCAGTTTGATGTTTGCGGATAACTATACAGTGGTACCTCAGGTTACATACGCTTCAGGTTACATACGCTTCAGGTTACAGACTCTGCTAACCCAGAGTCTTACCTCGGGTTAAGAACTTTGCTTCAGGATGAGAACAGATATTGTGCTCCTGTGGCGCGGCAGCAGCGGGAGGCCCCATTAGCTAAAGTGGTGCTTCCAGTTAAGAACAGTTTCAGGTTAAGAACAGACCTCCAGAACGAATTAAGTTCTTTACCCGAGGTACCACTGTAGTTTACTGTGACACCAAAGCAGCTAACTATTCTTAGCCCTCCCGAGCAGAAAGGGGTTTTCTTCTACGGTTCTGATTCACATGCAGTTGGTCATTCTGCACTCTGTAGGCCGGGCTCCTCCTAGGAATACCACAGTGGACCTCAACAGTGGGAACATAGATGTGCCTCCTAACATGGCTTGCTGGGCCAACTTCCACAATGGCGTTGCTGCTGGACTGAAGATCGCGCCTGCTTCTCAAATAGATTCTGCATGGATCGTCTACAACAAACCCAAAAATGCCGAACTAGCCAATGAATATGCGGGCTTCCTCATGGCCCTGGGCTTGAATGGCCACCTCACAAAGCTTGCCACACTCAACATCCATGACTACTTGACAAAGGTGAGACGCTTGACCCAAATGCAAAGGGAGGAGGATGTCACGATTTTTGTATTTCTGACTATAGTCAGGTGGTCATGCCAAACCATGTGTGGCGTTTGCCTCCTAGGATGGGTCATAAGGAAAGGGTTAAAATAGGTGTGATGTGATTGGCTAGTGAGAATGCAATGGGGGAATAAAAGTTAGAGTGAGAAGTTTTGAAAGTCAGTTGGTTGAGGTTGAGAGAGTTGAGGTTTGGGAGTTGAAGAAGGAAGAGGGAGGTTTAGGTGCAGGTTGGTAGAGTCGTATTGTGAGAGAGTGAGAGGAATTGTTAGGTGGAGTCAGTTAGATAGTTGGAATAAACAGTTTGCAGTTGTTAGGAACTAAGAATAAGAAACTGCCAAGTAAAATTAACTGTAACCATAAGCTTGTTCCTGCATTTAAAAATAAACTTGATCAATTGTTTATGTTAACAACTGACTGGACTCCGTGTGTCCCCGTGAGATACGGGGTCGTGGCAGCGGAAAAAGCAATCGCAGAGGCGGCCCAGGGTCAATAGACCGTCAAACGTCCGGGGGCTCTGTGTGTGATTGCCACACCATGGTTTCTGCTAATCGTAGTTTAGTACCCAGACATACAGGCAACCACAGTTCAAGCCTGCTTGTCTGCCTTTGTTTTCTGCTTGCCCGGCAGTTCTGCCTCCAGAGGCAGACCAGCAACTCTAACCGTCATTACTGCATTGCAGCAAACCATGGTTTTATCAACGATGGCTTCGCACTGGTGAAAAGCTTTTCTCCTTGTGCAAGGCAAGGCACTAGATCTTTGCCAATTCCTCCCTCACTGCTGCAGTTCCCCACATCCCTAAAAAAAATTAGTCATGGGGGGCAAGGAAGGGCCCCCTCCGAACAGTATGTGTTTGTTGTTTGTGTGTGGTGTATGTTAAAATAAATGAGTCCTTTTTTAAATAATATAAGTTTTATTAAATTTTCTGTTTCACAATTTAGAATATTTATTTATAAAATAACAGTGACTTCCCTTTTTCTCTTTCCATGGTTCATTTTACATAGCATAAATCCCTGCATATTTTACATAAACTAAACCATTCAGTATTCCATTATTACTTCTGTCAAAACTTATTTACACTGTTGAATTCATCTTAATGCTGCCAACGTTTTCAAGTGCACACATTCCCCCCCCCCAATATATTCAGTAAACATTTCCCAATCTTCTTTAAACGAACATTCTTCTTGTTCTCTTATTCTGTATGTTAGGTCCACAAGCTGTGCATATTCCATCAGTTTAAGTTGCCATACTTCTTTGGGACCGCGCTCGTTTTCCATTTTTGGGCTAACGAAACATGGGCCGCCATAGTGGCATACATAAATAGCCTTTTTTGACACCTGGGAGTTTCTATCTGAATTATCCCCAGCAAAAATAACTGGGGTTTTGTTTGTTTGTTTTGGGGAAAGGTGTTTTTAAGCATTTTTCCCAATTCATTATAAATTATTTCCCAATACTCTTTGACCCTTTTACAGCTCCATCACATATGAAAGAATGTACCCTCGATCTCACCGCATCTCCAGCACTTACCGTATTTTTCGCTCTATAAGACGCACTTGTCCCCTCCTAAAAAGTAAGGGGAAATGTGTGTGCGTCTTATGGTGCGAATGCAGGCTGTGCAGCCATCCCAGAAGCCAGAAGAGCAAGAGGGATCGCTTGCTGTTCTGGCTTCAGGGATAGCCATGCAAAGCCTCTTGAGCACAACGGAAGCGCTCCTCCCTCTTCGCTCAAGAGGCTTTGCATTGCTTTCTTGTTTCTTGTTTTCCTCCTCTAAAAACTAGGTGCGTCTTGTGGTCGGGTACGTCTTATAGAGCCAAAAATGTGGTATCTGATTAAGATGTAAAATAAAAGAATCCTGAAACATGGCCTCAGGCTTTTCGGTTTGGGGTGCAGCTCATGAGTGTGCGTTTGTGCATTTGTTCCCTTCAAAAAAGTCACCTGATGGATGCTTTTGTTTCTCCTGCCAGGGCCACGAAATGACGAGCATCGGGCTGCTGCTTGGGGTCTCAGCTGCCAAGCTGGGCACCATGGACATGTCCATCACTCGCCTGCTCAGCATCCACATCCCTGCTCTTCTGCCGCCGACTTCCACCGAGCTGGATGTGCCTCACAATGTACAAGTGGCAGCCGTGATAGGGATTGGCTTGGTGTACCAAGGCACGGCTCATAGGCACACGGCCGAGGTTCTGCTGTCGGAAATAGGTAAAGCTCCGGGGGAGGAAATCTCTTGGGGTGGCATCCGGGTCATGAATGTTTTGCTCAACCTCCAGATGTTACTGGACTTGCATCATCCCTGACCACTGGCTATTCTGGCTAAAGCTAAGTTGTAGTTCACAACATCTGGAGCGAGCGCTCTGTGGGCTTCCCTTCGCGAATGGTTTCATGGAGACCTCCTTCCAGTTGTGCGAATGGATGGGTTTTATTTTTGCTGCCGCAGGCTAACATCTTTAAGGAAGCTGTCCAAATTGGCCCCTGATTTGTCCCTGATAATATGATATTGAGCAAAATATGGTGATCTAAGCTTTTTAGTACTAAAATTCAGGTTAATATTTAACAGAGTAAAAATCAACTTCTTTCTTTCTTTCTTTCTTTCTTTCTTTCTTTCTGTTTTGACTTACTCTTGTTGTTATTGTTTTAATTTTAAGGGCGGCCCCCAGGCCCTGAAATGGAGTATTGCACCGACAGAGAGTCCTATTCGCTAGCTGCTGGCTTAGCTTTGGGCATGGTTTGCCTTGGGGTAAGTGTAGCTCTCTTTTGGGGAACGTGTGAGTGAGTGAGAGAGAGAGAGAGAGAGATGCTGGGCTGTTTGCTAGATTTTCATCCGAATGCAGTACCTGTTTGTTTGCTGAGCGTACTTCAGGCACCTTTGGCCGCAAACACGTTTGTAGAACAGGATAGCGCTCAGTCCAGTATACCTGAAGGAGCATCTCCACTCCCATCATTCTGCCCAGACGCTGAGGTCCAGCGCCGAGTGCCTTCTGGCGGTCGCCTCACTGCAAGAAGCAAAGCTACAGGGAACCAGGCAGAGGGCCTTCTCGGTAGTGGCGCCCGCCCTGTGGAACGCCCTCCTACCAGATGTCAAAGAGAACAACAACTACTAGACTTTTAGAAGACATCTGAAGGCAGCCCTGTTTAGGGAAGCTTTTAATGTTTGATTAATTACTGTATTTTAATATTTTGTTGGAAGCCGCCCAGAGTGGCTGGGAAAACGCAGCCAGATGGGCGGGGTACAAATACATTATTATTATTATTATTATTATTATTATTATTATTATTATTAAACCCTTTGCTCTCCATTCCACTTGCAGCATGGCAGCAACTTGATAGGCATGTCGGACCTCAATGTGCCTGAGCAGCTTTACCAGTATATGGTCGGCGGCCACCGGCGGTTTCAAGCTGGAATGCACCGTGAAAAGCACAAGTCTCCAAGCTACCAGATTAAGGTGCACACTTTAGTTTTCTTAAACCATGCCTTATTCCGATTCGGACTGTTGGTCCATCTAGCTCCCTGTTTTCTTCACCGGCTGGCAGCATCTTCCCAAGGTTTCAGGGTCTTTCTCAGCCCTACCTGAAGATGCCAGGGGCTGATGCTCTGAAACTGAGCTCTGCCCTTTGAGTATGGCAAGGATTAGCCATTGTGCACTGCAGTTTCTCCCCTTCATCCTTTTGTAAGGAATAGGTTGGTTCGTTTCTTCGCACCTTTTTCAAGGCACCTCAGAGCTGTTGTTTCTGTTTGCCGGTGAGCAGCTGCTTAGAGTCACAAGGCTCTGTTTACATTCCAGTCACATTCCAGGCTGTTGGAAGTCTCATGGGAGGCGGGAGATGGGATGTGACGTTAGTGGTTTCCTGTTCCTTTGTTGTTCAGTTGCTCTCTGCTTTCATAGGGAGAGGATGTATTTTTCTTTGCTGTCTGCGTAGCGAGAAATAAAACTCTTTAGCCATGTAGCCATAAATCTCATCACTTCCGCATTTTGCTGGAAACTCTGCTGAATGGAGGAACGTGCCTTGGAGCCTTATCAGAGGCTCAGGTCGTTAATTAACGTCGGAAGAGGAGCTTTATCAGCTTGGCCGAGTGGAGATTCCCACAAGAGCACCATCCGTGGAGTTCCAAGACAGTCTCCCATCTCAGTTACTGATTAGGCTCACCCCTGCTTTTCTTGGGGGGCAGGAGTCCATTAGACCACCTTCAGAGGTTTGCCTTGGCCCACCTCCCGCACAAAGCAAAGCTGTTGAGAAATTGCTTTGAGATATTTTACGGGAATCCATTTGTAAGTGGAACAAAAGTAAGTACAGTGGTGCCCTGCAAGACGAATGCCTCGCAAGACGGAAAACCCGCTAGACGAAAGGGTTTTCCGTTTTTCGATGCGCTTCGCAGGATGAATTTTTCTATGGGCTTGCTTCGCAAGACGAAAATGTCTTGCGATTCTTGAGGGTTTTTTTCGCTCCCCACCCCCTTTTTCTAAGGCGCTAAGCTGCTAATAGCCTTTTAGCAGCTAATCCGCTAATCCCTTAAGCCTTTAATAGCCGCTAATAGCCGCTAAACCGCTAATAGCGCTAATCCGCTTCGCAAGACGAAAAAACCGCAAGACGAAGAGACTCGCAGAACGGATTCTTTTCGTCTTGTGAGGCACCACTGTAAATATAAAAGTGGTGTGCGACATCGTTCTCTAGCATTCAGGTTGGTTTATCTCCCTGCTTTTATTCTTTACAGGAAGGAGACACCATAAATGTGGACGTGACATGCCCAGGCGCAACTCTGGCGCTAGCGATGATCTACCTAAAGACTAACAACAGGTATTGGGTTTGGAATCGTGCTTTATGTGTAAGAGACGTAACCTTTTAGAATCACAGGACTTCATGCTTAAGGGTACCTGCAACTCATGACAATGCAGGCAGTCTCCAGAATGTGACGGAGGAACACTCAATAAATGCCAGGAAGCTTTGCAGTTCAGTCTGAGCATTTGGAATTGCGCCTCTGCAACTTACTGAAATGTGTGAGGATTGTAGCAGGAGGGCGGCAGAGCCGAAAGATTAGAGAGGAAGTTAGAAAAGCAGCAAGCAAACTCAGCCATTCAAGATGTGCTCTACTGAAGCATGTCTCCATGCTTCCCTAAGCAAGACCTTGTAATTCAGAACTCTTTCATTTTATTTTTTTTACTTGCATTTTGCTAGGTCCATTGCTGACTGGCTTCGAGCTCCGGATACCATGTATTTGTTGGACTTCGTGAAACCAGAATTTCTATTATTAAGGGTATGTTCATATTTTGGGGTCTTTTGTTTTTTTGCTCTTCTGCAATGCCCTTTGCTCAAAACGGAATTTCCTTATTTATTGAGGGTTTTTTAAAAAAGAAGGTTTATATACCACCGAATCAACAAAAGCTTCTAAGTAGTTTACCTTTTATTGGGTTTACTTTATGCAAATCTGTTAAAATAAATTGTATGAATTACTTTTGCATGTTTCAGTCTGGACGCATGCTGGTTGCTGTTCCTGCTTAGGCCATTCATCTTTTTAAGAAAACACACACACACACACACACACACACACACACACACGACAGTTCTCTCCATCCTGTCCCAGTTTTAGAGTCACTTTGCATAAGAGAAAGTTTGTACGTGCAAAGCCAAATGTAGCCAGCAGAAGTGCAAAATTCAGCAAAGCCAAAACACCTGTGTGCTCATCGGTTGGCAATGTGAGCTTGAGTCGCACTTGAATCTGTCCGCTAAATTGCTTGTTGTGTAAAGAAATATATTCTTGGGCGATTTTCAGCAGCAAAAAAGGAAGCCCAGAAATGCTACTCAGAAAGTTAAACAAGATGCTCTTGTTCAAATTACAGTGGTCCCTCAGATTAAGAACTTAATTCGTTCTGGAGGTCCATTCTTAACCTGAAACTCTTCTTAACCTGAAGCACCACTTTAGCTAATGGGGCCTCCTGCCGCCGCTGCGACGCCACCGTGCAATTTCTGTTCTCATCCTGAAGCAAAGTTCTTAACCCAAGGTACTATTTCTGGGTTAGCGGAGTCTGTAACCTGAAGCGTCTGTAACTTGAAGCATCTGTAACCCGAGGTACCACTGTATTAGGCTTTGAGTCAAAGGCTACTTTGCAGTTGATCTGGTCCCGTTGGCTCATGGCATTACTTGTTTGTTTATTGCATTTTTATCCCACCTTTCCTCCAAAGAGCTCAACGTGGTTCTCTTCCTGCCCGTTATATACTCACAACAACCCTGTGAGGTAGGTTAGGCTGCGAGACCGTGGCTGGCCCAAGGTCACCCAATGAGCTTTGTGGCCGTGCGGGGATTTGAACCCCGATCTAACACTCTAGCCGCAGACTATGAAAGCCAGTGTCTGGTTGTGTAATGGTGCACAAATCGTTCAAACCGAGTTCGCAAAATAGAATTCTTGCGTAGATTATTGCACCGTGCTGAGAAAGAGGGTTTGTGTTTTCTCCGACAGTCTTAAGAATTGCAGGGTGCTTTTGGGTTCTGAGCTTGAAACAGAAGTGCCTGTAACTTCCTGATCAACTCTAATTGATTCCTTAGGAATTCTTACACAATTGCCCGTTTCTGAGTTCATCACAACTCACTTTCCTTTACCCTGTTCTGATCCTCTTCTTTCTTTGTTTGCAGACGCTTGCTCGGTGCTTGATTTTGTGGGATGACATTCTGCCCAGTTCTAAGTGGATTGACAGCAACGTGCCACAAGTAAGTAGCACTCCTCCAACTAAACTGTTACACGAAGCCAGCGGTTCAGGGAATTTCTACCCTCGGGGAACCCTGTACACATCAACAGGTCTGGACGAGGGTGCCTTGTTCATCTGCTTCATGCCACCTGTTTCAGAGGACCACGAGTTTTCTAGTGCACACAGTGGCCGAGTTTTCACCATAATGCCTCTGTCTTAATAAACCAGGATATGCACAAGTTGCTTGCAGGTATCTGCAGTTCCTTTGCAACCGCTTCACTCTGCCCAGTAAAGAAGCTTAGCTTTAAAAGAGGATTCGACAGATCCATGGAGGATAAGACTATGAATGGCTACTAGCTTCAAATGGCTATGCCCTGTCTCCACAGTCAGAGGCACAAATGCTTCTTAACCTGAAGCACTTTAGCTAATGGGGCCTCCTGCTGCCGCTGCGCCGCCACTGTGTGATTTCTGTTCTCATCCTGAAGCAAAGTTCTTAACCCAAGGTACTATTTCTGGAATATTTCCAATGCTGGAAACCACAGGAGGGTCTTCTTGTGGGTTTCATAGGCATCGGCCACTGCGAATATAGGATTCCACACTAGATGGCCTGGTCCAATAGGCTCTTCCTATGTTCTTAAACAAGGGACGTGGGTGGTGCTGTGGGTAAAACCTCAGTGCCTAGGACTTGCCGATCACATGGTCGGCGGTTCGAATCCCCGCGGCGGGGTGCGCTCCCATCGTTCGGCCCCAGCGCCTGCCAACCTAGCAGTTCGAAAGCACCCTTGGGTGCAAGTAGATAAATAGGGACCGCTCACCAGCGGGAAGGTAAACGGCGTTCCGTGTGCGGCTCTGGCTCGCCAGATGCAGCTTGTCACGCTGGCCACGTGACCCGGAAGTGTCTGCGGACAGCGCTAGCTCCCGGCCTATAGAGTGAGATGAGCGCACAACCCTAGAGTCTGGCAAGACTGGCCCGTACGGGCAGGGGTACCATTACCTTTATGTTCTTAAACCAGGATTCAGCTGATAATTTCACCTTTTCTGCTCCTTGCTAAAGAGTAATAAACTAAAGAAAATGCATTTGATGCTTCCGGCAGGCAGACCTGCAAAACTGCCCAAGTTTTCTGGTTTCCTTCATTTTTCCCTTGGGTTCTACACTTTGTGGCTAGAGACATGCATGCAGTGGACCTGTTATTTCACATAAACAAGACAAGCCACACATTCTAAGCAAGCTGACTTGAGAACAAGCTCCATTCATGGAATTCAATTCCAGCTAACCATGTGTAGAAGTGAGCTGTAACTTGCAGTATAAAAGAAGACATGCAATACTTACAGACTGTATCTTTAATGGAAGAATAGGTTACTGGAGTCCTCTTGTTTTCAGGCATCCAAAATTAAAATCTTGCAACTGGGTTCTGACTTTAAAAAGTAAAGTGTATCCACGAAGCTACAGAAACCTTTGCACAAACAGCAATGACTCTCTGCATCTGCTGGCTTGTTTTTAACAGATTGTGAGGGAGAACAGCGTATCCCTTCATGCGACTGAAATGCCTTCTTCCGAAGACCTGAATTTGGAGACTCTGGCGTAAGTAATCAAATGGGACCCTAACCCTAACCGATTCCTACTTCCTGTAGCCCTTGGGCAGGTATAGCAAAGGACAAACTCAGGGGCCCTAGACATATTATGTCAGTGGGTGCGGGAGGTTCTATAGCATGGCAGCTTCTTGTGCTGTGGGGGCTATTATTGGGTTTTATTTTTATTTTATATATTGCAATCTTTTTTGTGAACTGTCCTGAGACCTCCGGGTATAGGGCAATATATAAATTCAATAAATAAATAAGAAATATGTGGAGTCAGACCCCTTGATCCACGTGAGCCAGAGAGGCAGCGGATCTTGTACAGCTGGCATGCGGGGAAACTTCTTCCCTGCGTGACTGCCGAGCTGCTCAGCCAAGTCCTGCTCCCCTCTGGGGAAGGTCTCCTCATGAGCCGGAGGTGCATCAGGGCTTTGCTGAGACCCCTGGCTAACTGCTGACATGTAGGAAAGCGCAACAGCCCTGCTGCTTTCCCACATGTGCAGGAATTGAACACTCATAAATGCCTGTACTGCAAATGTATTGCAATCAGGCACCCTTAGAGATGACTGTGTGCAGACATCTCCTTCTGCTTGTTGAGCTTTTGGAAGTTAATAGAAATGCGCTGAATACGTGGCTTTGCCAGTCTTCCTTTTTCCATCCATCCATCTAGTCCCAAAGCCCCAGGGTTTGGTTGCATTCTTGCACTGCATTAGCAATATGAGAAGAACCTCTTGAAAATATATAAACCAGGTTGTATCAAAATTACTTTCCCAACCCAAAGCTCTTTCCTGCAGGATCATCCCACAGCACCTCTGTAATTTTTAATAATAAATAATAATAATAATAATAATAATAATAATAATAATAATAAAATAAAAAAATATTTATACCCCGCCCTCCCCAGCCAAGGCTGGGTTCAGGGCAGCTAACAGCCAATAATAAAAACAAGTTGTTTGAAATACAGCTTAAAAACAAGATTAAAATACAACATTAAAACATTAAAATGCAGCCTCATCACAGGAGGAGAAAGGGGAAAAAGAAAGAGAGGGAGGGAATCAAATTAATTCTAAGCCAAAGGCCAGGAGGAACAACTCTGTCTTATAGGCCCTGCGAAAAGAAATCAGATCCAGCAGGGCCCTGGTCTCATGAGGCAGAGCGTTCCACCAGGCCGGAGCCAGTGTTGAGAAGGCCCGGGACCTCTAGGGTGTTGCTATTTTTGGACCTTAAGGTCCTCCGTGGGGCATACCGGGAGAGGTGGTCCCATAGGCACGAGGGTCCTAGGCCGTGAAGGGCTTTAAAGGTCAAAACCAGCACCTTAAATCTGACCCTGTACTCCACCGGGAGCCAGTGCAGCTGGAAAAGCACTGGGTAAATATGCTCCCATGGCAGGGACCCCGTGAGGAGCCTCGCTGCAGCATTCTGCACCCGCTGGAGTTTCTGGGACAGCTTCAAGGGCAGCCCCGCGTAGAGCGAATTACAGTAGTCAAGCCTGGAGGTGACCGTTGCATGGATCACTGTGGCCAGATCGGGGCAGGAAAGGTAAAGGTCCACAACCACACGGGCATGGCCAGTTGCTTGGATCAATGGAAGCCCTGATTTATTGCTTTGAAGGTCCACGTGCTTGACCACTCCCGTGTGGTTTTGGACCCCTGAACATTACAGCTGAGTCATGGGATAAATTCACGGAAAAGCGTGCATAGCAACAGCATCCTGAATGAGCAAAGGCTATTTGCGAGCATTCCTATGACAGGTCAGTTCACCCCTCCAGTGCTTTTTAGGAGAATTCAGCTTTCCTGTTGCAGAAGTAGCTCAATTGCATGATTTTTTTTTTAACCAGAGAGGAAGTGGAAGCCAGTGTAATTTGATATAATCTTTTAACTGTTTATGAAGACACACCTCATGCCAAACGTTTCTTTTTAGGCAGGCTCATGTCTACATCATCGCTGGGGCCTGTTTGTCTTTGGGTTTTCGATTTGCCGGTTCAGAAAACCTAGCTGCCTTTAATTGCTTGGTAAGTGCATGAGTAGCTGGTCATGATTTGTTATCATAGACTTGCAGGGATGAGTCGTGGGTTCAAGCCCCATGTTGGGCAAAAGATTCATTCATTGCAGGGGGTTGGACTAGATGACCATTGTGGTCCCTTCCCCGCTCTATGATTCTATAGTGTAATGTCATCTCAGGGAACTATGCAAGTCCAGAGAACTTAATTTATGCCTTCCCAAACCCCCACTTTCCCTCTGTTCTGTGTCTGTGAATTTCAAGGCCAAGTTGTGACTGCAGTGTTGGCTATTTGCAGTATGTTAGCGCTGCAGAGAGCTTGATGGGGAGACCATGCATTAAAAAGGGACTCAAAAATAACTTAAACAAGGTTTTGATTACAAAAACAAAAACTCCATTTACACTAAATTCATCAACAAGAAACCAGACCCAACCACCAACCCATCCCCCAGGGTAATGGCAGAGCTGGGTGCTGCTCCTTATATACTACACCCAATTCCTGACACAGCTTAATCAATGCAACTCAGCAGCACCTGCTATGTTTCACAGCTGTAAAGCTGGATCTCGTTATTTTGCTCTGGCCCTTGCTCTGGCCCCTTAAAGATATACACATCGGGTGAAACAATGGTGAACCTTTACATTTAAAGTAACAATTGAACATGCAGGGTCCCCGTGAAAGCTTGATATTGATACTTGCTAAACCAGGAGTAGGAAACCTGCGACTCTCCAGATGTTTTTGGACAATGACTTCCAGCATCCCTGATCAATAAGCTCCCTACTGAACGGAGCTAGAGGCAATTGGAGTCCAACAGCTTCGAGGGAAGGGGACACAGGTTCCCCACCCCTATCCTAAAAGAAGAAAAGGGTTGGGGAATGATGTTTCTGTCAGGAGCTCGGCCTACACTCGAGTAGGACCCTGGCAGAGACACATGCCCGACTGGCATGTTCCCTCCCTCCTAGTCAATCGTTCAGGAGCTTCAAAAGCTTTGTTCTGTCCGAACATCACAGTGACTGATGCCAACCGACACTGGCACACTTAGGGATCCACAGAGTCTTCGCAGTTTGCGTAACAGACCTCAGCAACTCAGCATTTTGGCTAATCTACTTTCTTTACATATAAACACACACGGAGCGCTGCAACATGGCTCCCTCTCTCTCTAGCATCAGACAGCAAAGAGAAAGAACAAAGGACAATAGTCCCACTTCACAGAACACAGTAACACAAACATCCTGTCTCCGTCACTTCCCACTCTGCGGAGTCAAAACATATACCGTCATCTGATAGACAACAATCCCATGACTGCAGTCATGGAGCAGGAATTCTAACAGTTTCTTCCATACTACGTTGCTTGAGCCATGTGGATGGTTTTACCATAATGATGAATTACATTTCAGCATCTCACGCCTGGGACAACTAGCTCATGCCTGCTTTCTGCTGGCAGTGCACAGATCCACAAAGGGCCAGCAGTGCCAGCAGCAGCAGCAGCAAACTTAAAATAACCTGCAGCCTTGTTACTACAATAATATAATGTTCAGAACATTATAGGGGGCCTGTTTGAAGAAACACGGTTTTAACGTGTTTTCTGGGAGGTTGCAAAGGGAGGCTGCAGTGTGTGTGTGTGTTTTGATGAAACTGGGGCAAAAACTGAGGAAACCCTGCTTCTTAACTCTGGATTATAGGTTTAGAAGTGTTTGCTTCAGGGCCAGGTGGCTTTCAGGTCTCTTCTGATTCTGATCTTACGAAAGAATAATGAAGGATGCATATTTATGGGCGAGGCTTTAGCAGGGTGGACGAGTGAGTGGTTTGCATGCCTTGAGGTTCACTCCCTGCCCCACGGTTGTTTCTTGCACTTTCCTGACATGTGCCAATTTTGAATTCCTCCGTCTAGTACACATTTGCAAAAGATTTCATGAAGTGTTTGTCCTCGGCTACAGCTTCCATAGTAAGTTTCTCCAGATTCACTATTGTTCATAGTAAAATCCAAAATTTTATAATGCTGTTTTGGTTGAATTTTTTGGGGGAGGGGGAGAGGGATCATTGGACCATCACCCTGACCCCACACGTCCTCAAAAACTTCAGTAACCTACCCTTCTGCTAGCTAAACACAGAGTTTGAGAAGAGGAATGGGTACTTGTTCCGAGTTTGCTCCACAGCTTGCTTTATTTATTTATTGCCTATTCTTGACCTTAAGGTCCCAGAGCAAGTTACAACATTAAAACACAATATTAAAAACAGTTTTAAACAACTTCCAGTCATAAAAACAAGGGGAGTCTTAAAAAATAAACACCTCAAATGCCAAAAGCCAGAGCAAAGAGGTGCGTCTTGTATCATTTTGTAGAAGCTGTATAATGAAGGTACCAGGTGCATCTCTGTGGGAAGGGAGTTCTGTAACTTGGGGGCTCCCATAGAGAAGTCCTTTTTGCAGGCTTCTACCCCCACCCCCGCGAATCCCCGCGGCGGGGTGCGCTCCCGTTGTTCGGTCCCAGCGCCTGCCAACCTAGCAGTTCGAAAGCACTCCCGGGTGCAAGTAGATAAATAGGGACCGCTTACTAGCGGGAAGGTAAACGGCGTTTCCGTGTGCAGCTCTGGCTCACCAGAGCAGTGATGTCACGCTGGCCACGTGACCCGGAAGTGTCTTCGGACAGCGCTGGCCCCCGGCCTCTTTGAGTGAGATGAGCGCACAACCCTAGAGTCTGTCAAGACTGGCCCGTACGGGCAGGGGTACCTTTACCTTTTACCCCCACCCCCAAGCGCCTGAGGACAGAAGGGCCCCTCTCCCAATGTCAGTGCCCAAGAGGGTCTGTAGGGAAGGATGCGGTCTTTCCGATATTTGGGGCCTGCGTCGTTTACGGTTCTGTGAGGATTGCCAAAGGAGGGATCTCAAATAACCCCTGCTTTAGAATAGATGCACTGGTTCCCAGTTCATTCGCAGGCCCCATTCAAGGTCCTCAAGTTTAGATGAAGGAGCAGCCTCTCCCCTATGAGGAATGGTTACAACAGACACCTTAATGGTTGTCCTTATTTTAAAACCCAGACACACTTAGCTAGGAGTGCGTCCCATTGAACTCAGGGAGTAGCCATGCATAGGAGGGAGGTTACTGGTTTGCTTTTGCTTTTATTGTGTACAGTGGTACCTCGGGTTAAGTACCGGAGGTCCGTTCTTAACCTGAAACTGTTCTTAACCTGGAGCACCACTTTGGCTAATGGGGCCTCCCTGTGCCGCCGGAGCACGATTTCTGTTCTCATCCTGAAGCAAAGCTCTTAACCTGAGGTAATATTTCTGGGTTAGCGGAGTCTGTAACCTGAAGCGTATGTAACCTGAAGCGTATGTAACCCGAGGTACCACTGTATTTTGCATTCTCATTCTGTATTTTTATGCTGTGGAGTTGCCCTGTGGTCTTCAGATGAAGGGTGGAGTAATAATAATAATAATAATAATAATAATAATAATAATACAGTGGTGCCTCGCAAGACGAAAAGAATCCGTTCCGTGAGTCTCTTCGTCTAGCGGTTTTTTCGTCTTGCGAAGCAAGCCCATTAGCGGATTAGCGCTATTAGCGGTTTAGCGGCTATTAGCGGCTATTAAAGGCATAAGGGATTAGCGGATTAGCTGCTAAAAGGCTATTAGCAGCTTAGTGCCTTAGAAAAAGGGGGTGGGGAGCGAAAAAAAAACCCCAGGAATCGCAAGACATTTTCGTCTTGCAAAGCAAGCCCATAGCAAATGCGTCCTGCGAAGCATCTCCAAAACGGAAAACCCTTTCGTCTAGCGGGTTTTCCGTCTTGCGAGGCATTCGTCTTGCGGGGCACCACTGTAATAATAATTTCTGAATAAGACCTTCCTACTTTCTGAGCCTGGGATTGTGTTGCTTGCCTGCTTAGTGGAACTGACCCCTTGCCTCCTCTGTGTCCATATTTAAGGCAGGCCACTACAACCTGGAGACTTGCCTGAGTGTGGTGCTGATGTCCCTTGCGATGGTGATGGCAGGATCGGGAAACCTGAAGGTCCTCCAGCTCTGCCGCTTCATGCACAAGAAGACTGGCGGGGAGATGAACTACGGGTTCCACATGGCGCATCATATGGCTCTCGGGCTCCTCTTTTTGGGAGGGGGAAGGTAATAACGTCATTTCAAAGGGAAGCCTTGCCCCCGCAAAGCGAATATGCGTATGAACACCCCAATATCTCCCTGCGTATTCGTTACGTCCACAATCCTTTTTTTCCCTTCCAAAGGAGATATTGTTGTGTTACTATTAATATTTATTATGAAAATTTGTATACCACTTAATTGCAGTATTGAGGTAGCCTTTGGCCTTTTTTATTAAAAAAAAAGAAGAACCACCAGCAATTAAAGAGTTAAAAGCACAAAAGAGTTTAAAGCACAGGAAGGTGTCCGGTAAATATTTGAGGGGCTGAGCAGTAGCGCTGTGCATCTGGTCTGGACAAATCCTGGACCCTGGACTCATTTGGCGGATCTGGAATTTGTCCTGTTCATGCTGAGGCAACCCCAGGTCAGGTCCACCTGGAGCGATTTGCGTCTATCAAAAGCGGTGGTGGGGTTTGTAAGCCAGCAAAGAAGGGGGGGGGAGAGATGATGGAGGTAGGACTCACTACTGGCAGGTCTCCTTCTCTCCCCCGCCCCCCGGCCACTGACTGCATGCTTAATTTTGGTTTAGAAGCTTAATTAAGCATTAGGAGTCTGCAACACCTCTGTTTAGATTTGGGGGCTGAATTGGTCTGGGGCCTGATTTGGATCATTGCATTGGGCCCTGAACTAAATTAGGGCTGCCTTGCACAGCCCTACAGCGCAGACATTTATTGTTAGAAATGAATATCTTTGATAACCTGCACTTAATTTCTGCTTTGCAGGGATAAGCACCAATTCCATGCTCTTTTATTGCGCATATATATATATATACACACACACACACACACACACACACACACACACGGTAAAGGGGCCCCTGACCATTAGGTCCAGTCGCAGGCGACTCTGGGGTTGCAGCGCTCATCTCGTTTTATTGGTCGAGGGAGCCGGCGTACAGCTTCCAGGTCATGTGGCCAGCATGACTAAGCCGTTTCTGGCAAACCAGAGCAGCGCACGGAAACGCCGTTTATCTTCCCGCCAGAGCGGTACCTATTTATCTACTTGCACTTTGATGCGCTTTCGAACTGCTAGGTTGGCAGGAGCAGGGACTGAGTAACAGGATCTTACCCCATCATGGGGATTTGAACCGCCGACCTTCTGATCGGCAAGTCCTAGGCTCTGTGGTTTAACCCACAGCACCACCCCCATATATGTATACATATATATATACACACACACATATATACATATACATAGACACACACACACACACACACACACACACACACAGACAGAGTGCTACCTCTGGTTGAGAACAGGATCCGTTCCAGATGCTCGTCCACAACCTGAAAAGAACGCAACCTGTGTCTGTGCATGCGCGGGTTGCAATTCGCCGCTTCTGCGCACGCGCGGGACGTCATTTTGCGCGAGTGGCGAAACGCGGAAGTAACCCTTTTCGGTACTTCTGGGTCGCCATGGGATGCAACCTGAAAATGCACAACCTGAAGCAAATGTAACATGAGGTATGACTGTATATATTCTTTTTTTTGCAGGTACTCACTTAGCACTTCAAATTCTTCCATTGCTGCCCTGCTTTGTGCCGTGTACCCTCACTTCCCAGTTCACAGTACAGATAACAGGTAAGGCTTAAGCAGCAGATTTGGTTAAAACAAAGATCCTAAGAAAGCCTGGTTGGACCCAGCAACAGATAATGCGTTCTGCACCTTGGGAGGCTTTATTTCAGTTTTCCGGTGCCTATTGAAAGCAGTTAGATTCAGGACGGAGCCTTAAAATAACCTTCCTGCAAGTAATTGCCCTCTTTGTATGCACAGGTATCACCTCCAGGCCTTGCGGCATCTGTATGTTCTGGCAGCAGAGCCCAGGCTCCTTGTCCCTGTGGACGTGGATACAGATACGCCTTGCTACTCACTGCTGGAGGTTACCTACAAGGTAGACTTGATTCTGTGGGGTGAAGGGAACTAACCTGAAAGGTTGGGGGCAGAATGTACACAGTCCCTCTGAGCCAGCATGGTTGTCATGTGCTTTCTTCAGTGATACAGGTTGACTAAAGTGTGTGGTTTATTTTGCATTTCTACCCCCCACCCACCCACCAAAGGGAACTCAGTGGTACGAGGAAACAACCGAGGAACTGATGGCACCCACTCTTCTTCCTGAACTCCACCTACTGAAGCAGGTATATGACAGAGCTTGCTTTATGGCAGCCTTTTTCGGCTGGGTCCTCTCCTGCTGTTTTGGTCTACAACTCCCATCAGCCCTAACAAGCACAGCTGGGGTTGAAGCAGCCATAGTGTAATTCCAAGATGCAATGGATGGAAATAGTATAGTCCCTTGGCATGCCACCTTACGACATCATAGGTTTGATATTTATTATAGAAAGCAGGGTGTGATACCATGAGGATTAGGGGAGACGGGGTTTGGGGTTAGGTTGCTCGGTTTAACAACTCTGCTTTTAAACTTGGTTTGCAAAACCCCCCACGATTTTGCACCTGCAGTCCCGCTCTGGATTTCCGTTTAAGGAATGGAAAGATCATTGGTGGGATGTCATCTCAGGTTCATCTTTTATGACTTACAGGGTACAGCTCCTAGAGGTCTAATAAACCAGCGTTTCTCAACCTGTGGGTCCCCAGATGTTGCTGGACCACAACTCCCATCATCCCTAGCTAGCAAGACCAGAGCTCAGGGATGATGGGAGTTGTAGTCCAACAACATCTGGGGACCCACAGGTTGAGAACCGCTGTAATAAACCATGCATGTTGTGGGTCTTGGAAGGGAGGGCATTAGAAGTCCCTGGGTGTGAGTGACACTGCCCATGGTGTTTTGATCCCATCCAATATGTATAATTCCCTGTGTAACTGATTTTTATTTTATGTTTCCAGATCAGAGTGAAAGGCCCCCGATACTGGGAACTGCTGATTGATTTAAGCAGAGGCACACACCATTTAAAGTAAGGAGTCCTGATGAAGCTTTTGCAATAATAATATATCAGCCCACAATTACGGTTGCACTACAGACAGACCAGAGTCCAAATTTAAGCTGCTGTTGCAATTGTTGGAAAATCTGTTTGCTTGTAGGAGTTGTCCAGTGGCTGGTATTAAGCAGATATGGAGCTCTTAACTGGTGTGTGTGTGTGTGTGTGTGTGTGTGTGTGTGTACCTTGACCCAGCAGTTTTCTCCTATGTGTGGAACACCTGTGGATTTTCCCCATCTTCTGCAAAGCAGAGCAGACGTTTCCTCCCTTTTGCACGTGAAACTCACATGAGATCCAGCTCTGTGCTTGTTATAAAATGGATCCGGTCCAGATTGCCGGAACAAAAGTGTTACACAGTGTGAAAATTGACAGAACAGCAACAGGAATATCACACACATTCATCTGGTTTGTTAATATATCAGCAGGGTGAAAACAGGCAATAAAATCAAATGACTTAATAGAATTGAAAACATCTAGGGCAGATAGCCAACCAGTCCCTCAAAATGGTGTTCCTACTTAAAAAAAAAAAAAGCAAGAAATCTGCTCAAAAAAATAAATTATCTGAGACCTTCAAGGAAATCTGGGTTTCCCCTTTTTGAAATTTGTTGTGGGGTCACTTCTTAACCTACATAGCTCATTCCCATTTTGTGACATTTGCTCCCCGCCATTTTTTCTTGGCTTTATCTTTCATCCTCTGCATGGCAGTAGGTATGCAGATATCCTTATCCAACAACTCTTAATGCATAGCTTATGGCAGGGGTAGGCAACCTAAGGCCTGGGGGCTGGATGCAGCCCAATCACCTTCTCAGCCCTGCCCGCGGACAGTCTGGGAACCAGCGTGTTTTTACATGAGTAGAATGTGTGCTTTTATTTAAAATGCATCTCTGGGTTATTTGTGGGGCATAGGAATTCGTTCATCCCCCCCCCCTCCCCATATAGTTCAGCCCACCACATGGTCTGAGGGACGGTGGACCGGCCCACGGCTGAAAAAGTTTGCTGACCCCTGGCTTATGGGTTCATGATGCAGCCACCTTGCTGAAGCTAAGCAGGTATGCGTCTGGCCAGTGCCTGGATGGGAGCCCACCTGGGAACGTAATGAGTTCCATGTTGGATATCAGTGGATAAAACTCTGCAGAATAAAACAACAGTGCTTCACCTCGGCATTTGTGGTAGGGAACGGAGTGTGGAATTTGTAGTGCTTTCAGGTATTGCATGGTGCAATGATGCTGCAGTATCTGTCCTCAAGGTATGTGAATTAGCATGTGTAATTTCTTAATCTGAAACAAAAAACCCCCCAAACCTTCCTTTCCTCTTGCAGATCAATTCTTTCAAAAGATGGAGTCCTGTATGTAAAACTGAGGGCTGGGCAGCTGTCATACAAAGAGGACCCAATGGGCTGGCGAAGCCTTTTGGCGCAGACTGTCACTCACCGGAATGCGGATGCCCGGGCATTCAAGGTAGTCCTTATGGCCACTGTTGAGGGGAAAAAGCTGCCATGAATATAAACTCTATAACATGGGTAGACAAAATAAGGCCCGGGGGCCGGATCCGGCTCAATCACCTTCTAAATCTGGCCCGCAGATGGTCTGGGAATCAGCATGTTTTTTCATGAGTAAAATGTGTCCTTTTATTTAAAATGCATCTCTGGGTTATTTCTGGGACCTGCCTGGTGTTTTTACATGAGTAGAATGTGTGCTTTTATTTAAAATGCATCTTTGCATCTTTGAGTTATTTGTGGGGCTTGGGAATTTGTTCATTCCCCCCCCAAAAAAAAATATAGTCCGGCCCCCCACAAGGGACTGTGGACCAACCCCCTGCTGGAAAAGTTTGTTGACCCCTGCTATATAACAAGCAGAAAGCGAAAAAACCTGAATTTTCTGTTGGGTTGTGAGGCCAGTGGTTATAAGGAAAAGCCATTTTTGGAAAATTAATGCAAGCTGTGAAAGGCAGCTGTCATTCTGGTGCAAATTTCACCGGGAAGACTCCAAATGTCTCTGCGTTGGCCCCTGTGGCACGTCACGTCAGTGCAAAATAGCACGAGAAACTGACCTGCGTTGGGCAAAGTTTCAGCCGCCTGTCTCATTCTCCCCCAAAGGGCTGAGATGATACCACTTTGTTGGCTCAGCTGTGCTGGTAAGGTAGCAAGATTTTCAGCTGCATGAATCTGTTTTTCAGGTCAGAGTTTTTGCTAAGGGGTAGTGTTATCTCCATTACATTTTTTTCCAAGAAGGGTGGACCGTTCGTCTGGGAGGTGGCAGCCTGCAGTGAGGAAGCCTGCAGTCAGGAATGAATTGCACTTTCCCCATGAACCGCAAAGAAGGAAACAATCCTTAATTTTAAATGTCACCTTCCTTTTCAGCCAGAAGCTATTTCTGCTTTTACGTCTGATCCTGCACTGCTTTCATTCGCTGACTATTTCTGCAAACCGGCTGCAAACACGGGGCAAGTAAGTTGTCAGGTGCAAAACCTAGCTTAAAAAAAATTTAAAAGGCAGAGCCAATGTGAAACTCCACTCTCAGAGACAGCATGCCTGTAAATGCCCAATTGCTGGGGATTATTGTAAGGCTTTGGGAAGACTAGAGTATCCCGGTTTTGCACAGGAAGAATTTAAAAATTAAAGAACGTATGGGTGGGACGATTCGCATTCTAGTTGACAAAATCAGCCTCTCCATAGTTTAATTAAAGTACCAGCAGAGTAGGCAGTATGCCAGTGTGGGCAGCTTGCCAGGGAACCAGATGCCAGGGAACCAGGCAGAGGGCCTTCTCGGTAGTGACGCCTGCCCGGTGGAATGCCCTCCCATTAGATGTCAAAGAGATAAACAACTATCTGATGTTCAGAAGACATCTGAAGGCAGCCCTGTTTAGGGAAGTTTTTAATGACCGATGTTTTAATGTATTTTTAATCTTTGTTGGAAGCTGCCCAGAGTGGCTGGGGAAACCCAGCCAGATGGGCTGGGTATAAATAATAAATTATTACTATTATTATTATTAGAGGGATGCACGTTTGCTAACAAGTACATCATACAGGGGGACACAGGTGGCGCTGTGGGTTAAACCACAGAACCTAGGACTTCACATTCAGAAGGTTGGCGGTTCGAATCCCCGTGATGGGGTGAGCTCCCGTTGCTCAGTCCATGTTCCTACCAACCTAGCAGTTCGAAAACATGCAGTGCAAGTAGATAAATAGGTACTGCTCCGGCAGGAAGGTAAATGACGTTTCCGCTGGATTGCGCTGCTCTGGATCGCCAGAAGTGGCTTAGTTATGCTGGCCACATGACCCGGAAGCTGTATGCTGGCTCCCTCGGCCTATAGAGCGAGATGAGCGCCGCAACCCCAGAGTTGGTCACGACTGGACCTAATGGTCAGGGGTCCCTTTACCTTTACCTATTATTATTATTATTATTATTGGATTCAATCAGCCTTAGCCAGCAAGACCAATGGTCAGTGGCAATAGGAGTGATATTCCAGTAAAATCTGGCTCCCCACCCACTGCAACATGTATGATGTATTTTCCCCCCTGAATTACCTCTTCTTCATTTTTTAGAAACAGGAAGTGTTCGACCTTTTCTCTTCTATCCTGTACGAGTGTGTTACTCAGGAAAATCCCGAAATGTTGCCGGCTTACATCGCAATTGACCAGGTAAAAGCATGCTGCGCATTCCTTTTCATTTCAGCAAAGTGTTGCTTATTTTCCTGCTGGTTTTTGCCCGTTAAGAAAGCAAAGACGAAAAGCCTATTGCATTATCGCAATATATTTGATTTTTAACCTGTGGAAACGTTTCTGCATAAATGAGTAGTCGTAGCAGAATCATGCCACCTTGTGACACTGATCTTTCAAGCTCCCCCTAAGCTTTCTTTCTGATTATGTAAGTCTCTAAACAACTCACTTTATAAACTAGTTATCTGCAGCTCCAACAGTATTGAGTTAATTCAAGCTCCTTTTCCTTTTCCGCTAGGCTGTGAGAAGACTGGAAAAAAGAGAAATGTCAGAGACATTTGACTTGTGGCAGATAAAGTTGGTGCTAGAATTTTTCAATTCCAGAAGTCACCAGGAGAGAATGAGGAAAAATCCACACCGGGGCCTTTTTATGAACTCTGAGTTTTTACCTGTGATTAAGTGTTCCATCGATAATACCTTGGATCAGTGGCTGCAAGGTAAAAATAGCAGAGGATTTACCGCTAAATGAAGCAAGTTCTGCGCAGCTGGCAGATATGACTCTCCTCTTAATGGCAACACAGCTAAGCCAAGACCATCAATTCCAAAAACCATGAATTTCTGCCCCCAAATGACCCGATGTTCATTTGTAATCTCTAGTAAGGGTTTTTTGTGTGCGTGCGCAAGCCAGAAAGTCTTAAAACAATTCGGTTCTTACCGTGATTTGAAGTTGTTCCAAAAAACAAACAAACATCTGGCTCTGTGTGGGCTGAATCCAGTTAAGTCATAGTGTGAGCCAAACAACTTCCACGTGTTCAGTGGAACTTCCCCTCCCTCTCTTCCCCTTGTGTGTGGAGGGCTGGGGGAACTCCCGGAGCAGACTGGGGGGGGGTGGCAGTGTGGGGGTGCATGTGGGGCGGGAGAGGATGGAGAAGTTCTGTGTCACGGGTGGAAATCGTTACGCTCATGCAATGACTGTTGGAGACAAAATTCAACGTCTGAGAATTTTGTTTTACTCATTTCTGTGCCACCCTTCAATTTAAATTACTCCCAAGGCAGCTTGCACAATACAGTGGTACCTCTGGTTACATACTTAATTCGTTCCGGAGGTCCGTTCTTAACCTGAAACTGTTCTTAACCTGAAGCACCACTTTAGCTAATGGGGCCTCCTGCTGCCACCGCGCCGCCGGAGCACAATTTCTGTTCTCATCCTGAAGCGAAGTTCTTAATCTGAGGTTAGCGGAGTCTGTAACCTGAAGCGTATGTAACCCAAGGTACCACTGTAAAACCAATAGACAATCTCAAAAACAAAACAAAAATGCAAACCAATTTTCTTTTTTTAAATACTGCCGCTAATAGCTTTTTTTAAAAAAAAACAGCTTCAACATTAGAAAATTTAAAACAATAGCATATTTTTTTGCAGGTAACCAAAGGGTGTCATAGGGACACGGGTGGCGCTGTAGTCTAAACCACTGAGCCTCTTGGGCTTGCCGATCGGGAGGTTGGTGGTTCGAATCCCCACGATGGGGTGAGCTCCCGTTGCTCGGTCCCTGCTCCTGCCAACCTAGCAGTTCGAAAGCATGCTAAAAAGTGCAAGTAGATAAGTAGGTACCACTGTGGTGGGAAGGTAAACGCCGTTTCCGTGCACTGCTCTGGTTATGCCAGAAGCGGCTTAGTCATGCTGGCCACATGACCCAGAAAAACTGCGGACAAACGCCTGCTCCCTCGGCGTAAAGCGAGATGAGTGCCGCAACCCCAGAGTCGTCCACGACTGGACTTAACTGTCGGGTCCTTTACCTTATCATGGTAGCAGTAACTGATGCTTCTTAGGGAAGAGGGTTCATTTAGTACTGTGTGCTCCAGTTCATGCTGCTGTCTCAAATTCATGCTGCATATTGTAGATTTCAATATGCAGAGGCCTTTGGGAAAGAAGAGGGGGGATGGTGGGTACTCCCCACCTTTGTGCCATTAAGGGGGGGGGAGATCTGGACTATCTCTCTGTACATCTTCCTAGGGAAGTCCACCCCCCTTCCCGGAGAATGAGCTTATTTTTAATAAGCTTTGTCCTGGAAGGAATCAAATAGCTGCGCTTCCATCTGCTAAATCTGAGCTTCACCTCTCTTGTGTGTTGCAGCTGGAGGCGACGTCTGCTTGCACTCCTATTTAAGTGGACAGCCAACCGACGAATCTCAGCTAAGCATATTGGCCTGCTTCCTCATATATCATTCTGTTCCAACACCGGCGCAGCTGCTAGCTGGAGGCTTGGAAGGTAAGATTAAATCCCAGCTCTTAATCACGATTATAGGGGGGGGGGGGGAATAACACTGAGAAAACCATGGATTACCAACACTGTATCAAAATGCAGAAGTTGGTCCATCTCAACCTAAGCCTAATCTTACAATTGTAGAGTTGGGAGGGAACCCAAGGGTCATCTAGTCCAACCCCTGCAATTCAGGAATCAGAACCACCCAGAGATGTTGGAAAGTGAATATGGGTCCTTTTCCATGCAAGCCTTGTGCTCTGCTCTTGAGCTTCAGCCTCTTAATAAATCAACTATTGCGATATGTTCATTTGGCCAACGCGCAGTACTTTACCAGTTGTAAGGAACAAGTAGCCAGGAGCTGAATAAATAATGATGATAATAATAATATAACAAAATGAGTTTATGGCAGTGCAAATAATAATAATAGTAATATTTATACTCCACCCATCTGGCTAGGTGTCCCCAACCACTCTGGGCGGCTTCCAGCAGAATATAAAAACATAATAAAATGTAAAATGCGGCAACATTTTATACACACAACAGGTACATCCTCTAGAATAAAATAGCTTGCTAGGGAAATGCTGAACTTGCCCTTCGGGGCGCCTCAGGGTCAATTTTTTATCGTAGCTCAAATCTCAGTTGTATGGGTGTATGTATATATCTCAATTTTAACTCATGAGCTACTGCTGCAATCTTCTCCAATTGTATACTTTATCTTTATGAACACTGTTTTTATTGTGTTATGTTATGTGAGCTGGTCTTTGACCGTAATAAGTTATCTATCTATCACACAACAGGTATGAACTGTTCTGTGCTAAAGCAGAGTTGCCATTCTGCATCTAAAATGCACTGTTTTGGTATACAGTGGTGCCCAGCAAGACGAATGCCTCGCAAGACGGAAAACCCGCTAGACGAAAGGGTTTTCCGTTTTGGAGGTGCTTCGCAGGACGAATTTCTCTATGGGCTTGCTTCGCAAGACGAAAATGTCTTGCGATTCCTGGGGGGTTTTTTTCCGCTCCCCACCCCCTTTTTCTAAGGCACTAAGCTGCTAATAGCCTTTTAGCAGCTAATCCACTAATCCCTTAAGCCTTTAATAGCCGCTAATAGCCGCTAAACCGCTAATAGCGCTAATCCGCTAATGGGCTTGCTTTGCAAGACGAAAAAACCGCTAGACGAAGAGACTCACGGAACGGATTCTTTTCATCTTGCGAGGCACCACTGTATTTGTTCTACGTGAAGGTGTAATCATTTTTCCCTCGTCTCCTTTATCCTTCTAGGTTGCACAACCTTCTCTGAATTGCTGTTGAAATTCAAGCCCCTGGGAATGCCAGTTCGTGCCCTTCTAAGACTCGCCCCTCTGTTGCTGGGGAATCCACAGGCAATGTTTTTGTGAAAGCAATAACTTAAATTTGACGCGACCAAAACGCCAGTATCCGTTTAGCATTTGACATCGGACGAAAGATGCATTGATGAAGTCAGGCTTTGCTTTCTAAGTTTACAAATTTCTTCCTCGGCGTTTTCCATTCCCTTTTTATGTTTTGAGAGTGATAAAAAAAAAGAGAGAGCTTTATATATTGTTGGACGGTTTACATGCCCGTGCTAATTAATATGTTTACTTTTTGTAAATAAAGCTTGTTTGCCAAAAGAGAGAGAGAGAGAAAGATTGATGATGAACTGGGAAAATAAACCACCTGGAATCAATTTGTCAACAGCTCTTTTCAACACAGCATCCTTGAACTAGCAGCGCTACGTTGCCCGTTTCTTCTAAATGTTGCGATTTGAATCTCCAGGTGGGAGAAACACACAGAGCTCAGCTCAGTGTCTTCTTTGAAGTCACCTTTGCACATATATTTCCAAAGTCTGATCGCTCAAAACAAGCAAAACCTATAGTATACTACTACTGCCATGCATGCTCCTTCAGTGTGGAACGGTAGCAAGGGTGAGAGTGCTGGCTATCCATCGTGATGAATTCAGGTTCCATGCAGTTTCAGAGAGGAACTATATGTTACAAGAAACAGGGGGGTGCCAATGAAAATTCTAGCCCTGTGCCGCTTCAACTTTCTTCCTGCCACTACCCACCCTACCCAGTAATACAGTTTTCCTTATGTTGTGATCTGCTTAGTTATTTATAAAATTCGCCACCTTTTTCAGTATAGCCCACCCAAGGTGGTTTTTAAAAGTACAGTGGTACCTCGGGTTAAGAACTTAATTTGTTCTGGAGGTCCGTTCTTAACCTGAAACTGTTCTTAACCTGAAGCACCACTTTAGCTAATGGGGCCTGCTGCGCCGCCGGAGCACAATTTCTGTTCTCATCCTGAAGCAAAGTTCTTAACCCGAGGTACTATTTCTGGGTTAGCGGAGTCTGTAACCTGAAGCATCTGTAACCTGAGGTACCACTGCATAAAACAGCGGGTGGAATTCAACATAGTGCTAAGGTGTGTGTGCTCGTGCAACAGGACTTTCTTCCCCTGTGTGCCCCCAGCCCTCCAGAACAGATTTAGGGGCTGCAGGAGGAAGCACACATTGTTGAATCCTGCAAAGTACATATGAAAAACTTAACAGCACCAGTATTGAATATCCTTTAAAACCTGGGCTAGTTACAAGCCTATCAGCCAAACCTATTTTTGTTGGCATCCGGCTGTCTTGAGAGACAATGGAGTGCACCTCCAGGGGTGAAGGCAAACTGCTGGAGAATCACAGCGCCTGCTGTGGCTGCAGAGGGAAGAATCCCTGATAGGTGGAGATCCAACCTCTTTAGAAACCTCCAGTGAAGGAGAGTCCACCACCTTCCAATGAAGTCTGTTCCACTGTGACTCTTCCTCTGAAGGGTCTTCATGCTCACAACAGTTGTGGAACCTGTAGTCTTCTAGAAGTTGGTGGGTCTCAGTCCCAACCAGCATGGCCAGTGTCATAGATCTGAGTTATGGTCTAGCCCAGTGGTTCTCAGAACTGTTTTTCTCAGGGCCACGCTTTCAGAATAAACAAATTTGCTCGCACCATACCACGTTTTTAATTGACAAGAAATACATTGGAAAACATTTGTCCTCAGTATCACCTGATGCTCTTGCTCTCATTTTGAAAAGGTATCTGTCAGGGAACTGCCATCGGAGCCAGAAGGAGAGGGAGGGCTCCAGAGGGATTCCGGAGAGCGTCCCGGGAGAGAGAGAAGCAGCACATCTTCTGGGGAAGGAAATCAGCGTAGCACCAGTGGAGGAGGGGGGCAGATGGGGGAATCGGCGAGGTTGCTCCAAGACTCCTTGCCGGGGACCAGCGGGGAGAGCACGGGTCCTCCGATGCCCACACCCTCCCTGCGCAGAAGGCTTCCGCGCAGGGAGAGTAGGCGGCGACTAGGCGTCAAAGAACTTTTATGCTGGAAGAAGTTCAAGAAACGCCCACTGACGGATTCTGCCAGCGATTGAGACAGCCACGGGCGAGTGGCTGTCCAGACAGAAAGGGTTCACTCAGGCAACCCACCCAGGTGCGGCGCCGACTTACGCACGAGCAACCCCTAGAACCATTACAGTATCTATCCATATTCTGCAAAGCATTTTCTTATATACCAGTGTTTAAATGTTTCTTTGATGGCCCTTGAATCTTCCTGCCACACCAGTGTGGCATGGCACACCCTTTGAGAACCACTGGTCAAGCCGCAGCTGAAGGCCACCAAATCTCTCCCCCTTTTTTAACAGGTGTCAGAAACTGAACCTGGAATGCACTGCATGCAGTGCATATTCATTCTATGCCTAAGCTATGTGTCAGGTGTGCGTGCAGGAGCCAATCCCTGTGACCAATAGGACTGCAGGACTGGGGCCTTCCTAAGTTCGTTCTGAGGAGGCAAGGCACGGCCACACAGGTGAGGCCGATTGGTAACTCACAGCACCTGGTGGCAAAAGCTGGGAAGGGATATAAGGTCAGCATTTTCCCTTCAGCTCTTTGCCACAGCAACACCTTGCTTCTTGATCCTCGGACCCCTGACTTCGTGACTCCTTGCTTCCTCACCCTTGGACCCTTGACTTTGTGACTCCTTGCTTCCTGACCCTTGGCTTCTTGACTTCCGGCTCTCTGACCCTTGGATTCTTGGCTTTCTGACTCCTAGCTTCTGGACTCCCGTTCCTGCTCCCACCCCGCCATCTTGCCCCCAGTCCCGACGTCCCCAGCCAGGACTTCGATCACCCGTGAACCGGACCATGACACTATGTTCCACAC
The DNA here is from genome assembly GCF_965153285.1 of Podarcis tiliguerta. Classification (NCBI taxonomy): domain Eukaryota; kingdom Metazoa; phylum Chordata; class Lepidosauria; order Squamata; family Lacertidae; genus Podarcis; species Podarcis tiliguerta. The sequence goes on along the minus strand of NC_139536.1, from coordinate 17,520,898 downwards.
TCCAGTTCCTGATGGGATATTAGTCTAGGAATGTATCTGTGCTTGCAGCATGCAAGCTAAATGGGTGGCGATAAGGAACCAAGAAAGCTAGCAAAGAGAACAGAAACAATGAAAATTCAAACTATAGCAGTTGCTTTAAACTTAAAAATTAAAATACGTACAGCCAAATGGTATTTTATTCTTGATCACTAAGCAAGCAAATGCATAGCACACTCATGCAAGTGTGCTACCGCAACTCCTTGCTTAGGCAATTTTAAAATTCACCGAAATTAATTATTGCACGCCCAGCTCATACACAGCTGCAAATCCATGTGTTAAAACTGGCAACGTTTAGAAAGCAAGGGGAGGAAGAGTGTTAAGGGGGGGAAAGTCACATTCCTATTTTATAAAAATCCTATTTATAGTTAAATTGCAGAAGTTTATTTCATTTGTTGAGAGAATAGCAGTAGAAGCATAGAGTTGGAAGGGCCCCTCAAAGATCATCTAGTTCAACCCCCTGCAATGCAGGAATCTCAGCTAAAGTATCCAGGACAAATGGCCAGCCAACCTCTGCTTAAAAACCTCCAAAGAAGGAGGCTCCACCACCTTCCGAGGGAGTCTGTTCCACTGTTGAACAGCTCTTACTGTTCTTCCTGATGTTAAGTCGGAATCTCCTTTCTTGTAAGCCATTGGTTCGGGTCCTAGCTCCGGAGCAGGAGAAAACCAGCTTGCTCAATCTTCCAAGCGACAGCCCTTGCGATGTAAGATGGCTGTCGTATTTCCTCTCAGTTTCCTCCTCTTTACCAGGCTAAGCATTCCCAGCTCCCCCAAACCGATCCTTCTAAGGCTTGGCTTCCAGACCTTTGACCATCAGTCAGTCGTTGGCACTCAAGTTGCGCTTGGAGAGCTGATGAACTCCTAAAAAAAAAACCACCACCCCGGATCCTGGTGTTTTGTTAAAGCAGCAAGTACCTGAAGTCTCAAAGAGCCCTGCTGGATCGGATCGCAGACCCATTTAGCCAAGAATCCTGTTCTCACTGCACCCAGCTTGAGCTCCCCAGTTTGACTATTCCCAGCAAACTGAGATTCAGGTCGCTTCCGACGGCAGAGGAACCCAACACACATGCGTAAGGCACGCTTCGTTTTCAACCTCTAGTTAAAAAGGTAAAGGGACCCCTGACCATTAGGTCCAGTCGTGGCCGACTCTGGGGTTGTGGCGCTCATCTCACTTTATTGGCCTAGGCAGCTGGCGTACAGCTTCTGGGTCATGTGGCCAGCATGACTAAGCCGCTTCTGGCGAACCAGAGCAGCGCACGGAAACGCCATTTACTTTCCTGCCGGAGCGGTACCTGTTTATGTACAGTGGTACCTCGGGTTACATACGCTTCAGGTTACACACTCCGCTAAGCCAGAAATAGTGCTTCAGGTTAAGAACTTTGCTTCAGGATGAGAACAGAAACCAGGCTCCAGCGGCGCGGCAGCAGCAGGAGGCCTCATTAGCTAAAGTGGTGCTTCAGGTTAAGAACAGTTTCAGGTTAAGAACGGACCTCCGGAACGAATTAAGTACTTAACCCGGGATACCACTGTACTTGCACTTTGACGTGCCTTCGAACTGCTAGGTTGGCAGCAGCAGGGACCGAGCAATGGGAGCTCACCCCGTCGTGGGGATTCGAACCACCGAGTTGGGCAGAAGAAAAAGATCTCCGTTGGTGGTGGTTGGTTTTTTTTGGGGGGGCGGGGGGATGCTTGCTGTACATGAGCCGCGTCCCCCCCCGCCCGGGACCCGAAAAGTAGCTGAGTGATTTGGCATGCAAGGCTTCTGGGCTGGAGGAAGGAGCCCGATGAGTGAAACGCTTTGCACCGCAAACGTGTCATAATTAGATCCGAGAGAGAAGCTTCCTGTTTCCTTTTTCGGGTTTTTTTTCTTCTCTTTTTTCCAAGCTGTCACACAAAATTTGAAACCAGCCGGTAACGTGACCCGCCGCACCAATGATGTGAGCCGAGCAAGGCGACTTTCATTTCTGGCGCCCGTTACAAATGCGAAGTTGTGCGCTCTTCGCTCCTGCGCACGTGGAAAGGGCTGGAGCAGATAATGGTATATCAGTTCTTGCAAAAGCGCCGCTTCTCTGTTGTTTTAAAAATCGTTTTGAAACTGCGCTTGGCTCATGGACGGACCCCGACAGCTAACTTCAGCAGGCTGGCCAAACAGACCCAAGGAACCCCCCTCGGCAGGAAGCTATGCTGGTAAGACGCAACTTCACCCGTCTTTTTTACAAAACTGCACTTTGCGCAACAGCTGGCTGCAGCTTTGGGCGTGGAGCTCCTGTAGCTTCGTTTGCAAATATCACGGGGGCTGTGTGTTAAAAGCTTCCACCGATCTGCTCTGTAACTGCCCCCTGCTCTAATTTTGGGGGAGACAGGAAACACCCGGGTCTCAAGCGTGCCAGGAAACGCCTATGCCTGATCGGAAAGCCCTAGTCTCCGCGCAAATTACGCACCTGCTCTCTGAGTCGTTTCTTTCTCCAGGTGCTCCAGCCTTGGGCCGGAGTTTTTTGGAAACGGGTATTATTAGACTCTGATTCAGCCCTATCCTGGTCTGCAGACGTAATTTGGAAACTCATCAGTCATTCAGCTCAGTGATGTGGTCTTGTTCAGTAAAGTGGAAATAATTCAGGAGGGCTAGTAGTAACTTCTGATCAGAAATGTTTTAGCGCTTTGGAAGCGGGCTTGCGGATGTGGTATGGCAGCAGGTCTCAGGTAAAGGAGTACAGACAACAGGTTCTTGAATGAGGCAGAGTTCGTTCAGGAAGAAAACTGGAACCCGATTCCTGTTAGCGCTGTCTAATTTTAAGAACGCGAGGCAGCTGCAGAGAATCACTGTGTGTGACTTGTCTCACCTGTGGCTCACTTTTACTCCACCAGTAATAGATACTTTATCCGATTTTTGTTAAGTTCTGTTGTTTGGGTTTTGTTTTTTAAAAACTGCAAATTGCCTTTTTGAGGACCTGCACTAAAGGCAGGGTAGACATAGGGTATCTGAAAGGGCAGCCTCTGTGCTAGAGAGAAACCAGGCTTTTTAGCAAGGATAGAAGGTTATCTGTCCTTTTCAAGCAGTGACAACAAACATCCCTGGACAAATGCATCATGGCAGGTGAGGATATACTGTACTTAAGTCTATTCTACGGGGACGCAAAGCACTTTGGGCACCCCAGGGGAGGACAGGTCATTGGAACAGCCTGGAACAGCCAGTGTTTTATCCCCTCCCCCAGGAATGAATGGACGCCATTGACTTATATGAAGGAAAGTAGCAGGATCCATGTTGGGGCATCACAGGAGATTTTTGTTTGTTTTGTTTAGTCGTGTCCGACTTCATGATCCCATGGACCAGAGCATGTCAGGCACTCCTGTCTTCCACTGCCTCCCGCAGTTTGGTCAAACTCATGCTGGTAGCTTCAAGAACACTGTCCAACCATCTCGTCCTCTGTCGTCCTCTTCTCCTTGTGCCCTCCATCTTTCCCAACATCAGGGTCTTTTCCAGGGAGTCTTCTCTTCTCATGAGGTGGCCAAAGTATTGGAGCCTCAGCTTCACGATCTGTCCTTCCAGTGAGCACTCAGGGCTGATTTCCTTAAGAATGGAGAGGTTTGATCTTCTTGCAGTCTATGGGACTCTCAAGAGTCTCCTCCAGCACCATAATTCAAAAGCATCGATTATTCGGCGATCAGCCTTCTGTATGGTCCAGCTCTCACTTCCATATATCACTACTGGGAAAACCATAGCTTTTACTATACGGACCTTTGTTGGCAAGGTGATGTCTCTGCTTTTTAAGATGCTGTCTAAGTTTGTCATTGATCACAGGAGATGGGAGGGGTTAAAACCTAACTGCACAGAGCTCCTTCTTTGAGAACTAAACCTGCACCTATCTGCATAGACTCACTCTCTGCTATTCTGATTTCTGGTCTTGGCAACAGAATGTTTGTACTTAGCTTTGAAAGCTGAATGGCTGCATTCAGTTATATTCTTTCTCCCTGAAATACACACTGTAATCTTAAAGCCATTTATTTGGGAATAATCCCCATGAAACTGAATGGGAGTGACTTCTGAGCAGACATGTTAAGTAGACTGTCAACTGGGGTGGGCAGAATGTGATGGTAGAATATTCGGAAGGTTCAGGTGCCAACATGGGAAGTTTAAAAATAGCAATTGCCATTTTCCAGGTGTACTGTGATCAATAAAAATAAGCGATGGACAAGTGAGGCCCAGAGGATTGTGTCTTGGGTTTCCAACCAGTTTCTGTATTTAGTGAGAGTAATGACCTAGTTCGTTGCTGTTTTTTCATATTTGTATAATAATAATAATAATAATAATAAAGTAATAATAATAAATTTATTATTTATTATTTATTATTTATACCCCGCCCATCTGGCTGGGTTTCCCCAGCCACTCTGGGTGGCTTCCAACAAAACACTAAAATACAATAACCTATTAAACATTAAAAGCTTCCCTAAACAGGGCTGCCTTCAGATGTCTTCTAAAAGTTTGGTAGTTATTTTTCTCTTTAACATCTGGTGGGAGGGTGTCCCACAGGGCAGGTGCCACTACCGAGAAGGCCCTCTGCCTGGTTCCCTGTAGCTTGGCTTCTCGCAGTGAGGGAACCACCAGAAGGCCCTCGGCACTGGACCTCAGTGTCCGGACAGAACGATGGAGGTGGAGACGTTCCTTCAGGTATACTGGACCGAGGTCGAGGTATCCAAGCCTTCCTCCAACAAGACCTCATTGTGGGAGTTTACTATAGATCCCCAAGCCAAACGGAGGACATAGATGATGCCTTCCTGGAACAGATGGCCAAGCATGCAAAAGGAATGGAGATAGTAGTAATGGGGGACTTCAATTACCCGGATATTTGTTGGATGTCAAACTCAGCCAAGAGCATAAGGTCAAACAGATTCCTCACTGGCCTTGCAGACAACTTCATTGTCCAGAAAGTGGGAGAAGCAACAAGAGGAACAGCCATTTTAGATCTGGTCCTAACCAATGTCGATGACCTGGTTAATGGGGTAGAAGTGGAAGGATCATTAGGCGCAAGTGATCATGCTCTTCTGAAGTTTACTATACAACGGAAAGGAGCAGCCAAGCATACTAGGACTCAATTTCTTGACTTTAAGAAAGCCGACTTCATAAAACTTAGGGAAGTGCTGGGTGAGATCCCATGGACAGTAATACTAAAAGGAAAGGGAGTTCATGATGGCTGGGAGTTTGTTAAGAGGGAGATAGTAAAAGCACAACTTCAGGCAATACCAATGAGACGGAAACATGGAAGGTGCCTAAAGAAGCCAGGGTGGCTATCTAAAGAACTTTTAACTGAGTTACGATTAAAAAAGGATGTGTACAAAAAATGGAAAAGGGGGGAAACCACCAAAGAGGAATTCAAACAAATAGCCAGCACGTGTAGACACAAAGTCAGAAAAGCTAAAGCACAGAATGAACTCAGGCTTGCTAGAGAGGTTAAAAGCAACAAAAAAGGCTTTTATGGGTATGTTCGTAGCAAAAGGAAGAACAAAGAAACGGTGGGGTCACTCAGAGGAGAAGATGGTGAAATGCAAACAGGGGACACAGAAAGGGCTGAACTCCTCAATGCCTTCTTTGCCTCAGTCTTCTCCGATAAAGAAAACAATGCCCGACCTGAAGAATTTGGAGCAAATGATTCAGTAGAGAAAACACAGCCCAGAATAACTAAGGAGATAGTACAAGAATACTTGGCTAGTTTAGATGTATTCAAGTCTCCAGGGCCAGATGAACTGCATCCAAGAGTATTAAAAGAACTGGCAGATGTGATATCAGAACCACTGGCAATCATCTTTGAGAATTCCTGGAGAACAGGCGAAGTCCCAGCAGACTGGAGAAGGGCAAATGTTGTCCCTATTTTCAAAAAGGGGAAAAGAGAGGACCCAAATAATTACCGCCCAGTCAGTCTGACATCAATACCAGGGAAGATTCTGGAGCAGATCATCAAGCAAACAATCTGTGAGCACCTAGAAAGGAATGCTGTGATCACCAATAGTCAGCATGGATTTCTGAAAAATAAGTCATGTCAGACTAACCTGATCTCGTTTTTTGACAGAATTACAAGCCTGGTAGATGAAGGGAACGCAGTGGATGTAGCCTACCTTGATTTCAGCAAGGCATTTGACAAGGTGCCCCATGATATTCTTGTAAAGAAGCTGGTAAAATGCGGTCTTGACTATGCTACCACTCAGTGGATTTGTAACTGGCTGACTGACCGGACCCAAAGGGTGCTCATCAACGGTTCCTCTTCATCCTGGAGAAGAGTGACTAGTGGGGTGCCACAGGGTTCTGTCTTGGGCCCGGTCTTATTCAATATCTTTATCAACGACTTGGATGATGGACTCAAGGGCATCCTGATCAAATTTGCAGATGACACCAAACTGGGAGGGGTGGCTAACACCCCAGAGGACAGGATCACACTTCAAAACGACCTTGACAGATTAGAGAACTGGGCCAAAACAAACAAGATGAATTTTAACAGGGAGAAATGTAAAGTATTGCACTTGGGCAAAAAAAATGAGAGGCACAAATACAAGATGGGTGACACCTGGCTTGAGAGCAGTACATGTGAAAAGGATCTAGGAGTCTTGGTTGACCACAAACTTGACATGAGCCAACAGTGTGACGCGGCAGCTAAAAAAGCCAATGCAATTCTGGGCTGCATCAATAGGAGTATAGCATCTAGATCAAGGGAAGTTATAGTGCCACTGTATTCTGCTCTGGTCAGACCTCACCTGGAGTACTGTGTCCAGTTCTGGGCACCACAGTTCAAGAAGGACATTGACAAACTGGAACATGTCCAGAGGAGGGCAACCAAAATGGTCAAAGACCTGGAAACGATGCCTTATGAGGAACGGCTAAGGGAGCTGGGCATGTTTAGCCTGGAGAAGAGGAGGTTAAGGGGGGATATGATAGCCATGTTCAAATATATAAAAGGATGTCACATAGAGGAGGGAGAAAGGTTGTTTTCTGCTGCTCCAGAGAAGCGGACACGGAGCAATGGATCCAAACTACAAGAAAGAAGATTCCACCTAAACATTAGGAAGAACTTCCTGACAGTAAGAGCTGTTCGACAGTGGAATTTGCTGCCAAGGAGTGTGGTGGAGTCTCCTTCTTTGGAGGTCTTTAAGCAGAGGCTTGACAACCATATGTCAGGAGTGCTCTGATGGTGTTTCCTGCTTGGCAGGGGGTTGGACTCGATGGCCCTTGTGGTCTCTTCCAACTCTATGATTCTATGATTCTATGATTCTAAGATCACTTCAGGCTGCCATTCGCGCACATTTTATCCTCATGAAAGCCCTATGAGGTAGCCTAGTCTGAAGGAATTTGACTGCCATCTGTTGGCTTTGTGGCAAGCAGGAACTCAAACCTGATCCAAGTCTAACTCCAGCAAGCTAGAGTGCTGGCTCTCGTGTCTGGCCTTTCTCGTGTTGCTGTCAGTCAAGTTTTGCCAGAGCTGAATGGTCTGCATAAAAGCCAGACCCCGGCTCTTATGCAAAATGAGCATTGCAGAACAAACTGACAACAGAGCATTAAATGCAATGCACCTGTATTATTATTTTTTTGCAAGAACTTGGCTTTCCTGTGGCAGATGTTGCAAAATCTAGGGGCTTCCCATAGCATAGATGGTTACAGAGCTCTCTTCAGGTCTTCATCTTCTCTAGAAATGGAAGGGAGAAGGCGTAGCAAGCATTGCAGGAATGAATAGGGCAATAAACATTTTAATCTTCTCTTTGGGCTTTAAACATGCCAGTATGAAATGTCTGGTTCTGTTTTAGCCTGTTTTTAGCTTATTGTTGATTCTAATTACATTCTGAATTTTTTTTACCCTGAAGGGGAAAGATCCACAGCTTGGGTAGCAGGTCTTTACTTACAGTGCTGCCAATCAAAAAAATCAGGACTGTGTTAGACTAGACCAATTTGGCAGCTTCATGTGTTCACAATCTCCTTTGTTGATATTCTTCCTTTACCACCTGAAATATACTCGGCGTCACATAGTGATTTCATGCTCTTTATTGCGGCTCGTAAAACAGTGAATAAATTTCCCCCAAAACTTCTGGCTTTATATACGTTATTTACACATTGGGTCCTGTCTGATTGGCTGATTCCGCTTCCCTCCTGGAGCCTGATTGGGCTGCTCCCAATATAAACCACGTGTCTGAAATAGTGCAGGAGAACAATCCTGAAGCCATTTTGACTCTCCCAAATTGACCTCAAATATTTCTCTGCAAGGAGGACGGAAATGGGAAAAGCTTTCCAGTTGTCTTTGGACTTGTAGGGGCTTACACCTCCCTGTAAATGCAGTCTGGCGAGTATCTGTTAAGCTGAGCAAACTATCAATATGTGTAAGAGATTCAGGAACTACCATGTCACAGGGATGGCCAGGCTACCCAGAAAAGGCAATCAGATAAGGCATTATCAGGTATCCTGACAGACAGGAGACTCATATTTCTGCTGGGGACCACCTCTTTCCATGATGTTTTGGGGGGTGGTCTTGAGCTACAGGGGAGGCAACTTTCAAATGTCTATATAAGAGCCTTCACACCAATGTTCTAGGTCAGGGTTCAGCAACCTTTTTCAGCCATGGGCCGGTCCACCGTCCCTCAGACCATGTGGGGGGCCGGACTATATTTTTTGGGGGGAAATGAACAAATTCCTATGCCCCACAAATAACCCAGAGATGCATTTTAAATAAAAGGACACATTCTACTCATTCAAAAACACGCTGATTCCTGGACTGTCCGCGGGCCGGATTGAGAAGGCGATTGGGCCGCATCCGGCCCCCGGGCCATAGTTTGCCTACCCCTGTTCTAGGTCCCTAGTCTCCTCCCTCCCAGCGAGGGGTGAGTGGTGGACCCTGTTGCAACACTTTAATAAAGATCAAGCTTACTAGCTGCTTTGCTCCTCAATATTCTCTGGTTGGCCTCTGTTATTTTCTCCTACCGATAGAGAGCCTACTTAAGGACTCTATACGGGCTCTTAGATACCCCATAAGGGAAAGGGAGCAGTATTTTTCTTTACAACACTAGGTAAAGCTGCGAAACATTCCCTGTCTGAAGCCCAGGAGGGCAGCTGCTCGTCAGTGTAGGCAGTGCTAAACTAGATGGACCAATGGGTAAGGCGTAAGGCGGCTTTCCCTGTTCATTCGTTCCTGGTCTCCTGTGCAAAGGTGAGAGTTGCATCTGTTATTCTGCCTACTTGGCCTCTGCCATGGGACTCCCAGAAGGTTCCCTATGTGGGAATGCTGCTCTTGGGGTGAAAAGGTTTGCCCATACTGACTCTATTCACATTCTTTTCTAGTGATTGACTCATGTGGGGAGGAAGATAGGTTCTTTGATGGCACTTCTCTAAGCCAAGCTGGCTTGACCTTTTTTTTTTTTTTAGGCCTTGCTAAATATTTATTATTATTATTATTATTAAATCCATTGATCAAACCCACATTTACTAATTTCAGAATTAGGGGGGAAACTGGCACCCAGGAATTTAGAGGATAAAATAATAATAATAATAATAATAATAATAATTAATAATAATAATTTTTTATTTATACCCTGCCCTCCCCAGCCAAGGCCGGGCTCAGAGCGGCTTACAAGCAATAATAAAAACAAGATGAATGATTACAACTTAAAAACAAAAGTAAAATACAACATTAAAATAATGGAACATTAAAATATTAAAATGTAGCCTCATCGCAGGAGGAGAAGGAAAAGAAAAAAGAAAGGGAGAGAGGGAGGGGATCAAATTGGCTCCAAGCCAAAGGCCAGGCGGAACAACTCTGTCTTACAGGCCCTGCGGAAAGAAATCAGATCCTGCAGGGCCCTGGTCTCATGAGGCAGAGCGTTCCACCAGGCCGGAGCCAGAGTTGAAAAGGCCCTGGCTCTGGTTGAAGCCAATCTAACTTCCTTAGGGCCTGGGACCACTAGGGTGTTGTTATTTATGGACCTTGAGGCTCTCCGTGGGGCATACCAGGAGAGGCGGTCCCGTAGGTACGAGGGTCCTAGGCCGTGAAGGGCTTTAAAGGTCAAAACCAGCACCTTAAATCTGACCCTGTACTCCACCGGGAGCCAGTGCAGCTTGAAAAGCACTGGGTGAATATGCTCCCATGGCAGAGACCCCGTGAGGAGCCTCGCTGCAGCATTCTGTACCCGCTGGAGTTTCTGGGTCAGCTTCAAGGGCAGCCCCGCGTAGAGTGAATTACAGTAGTCAAGCCTGGAGATGACCGTCGCATGGATCACTGTGGCCAGGTCGGGGCGGGAAAGGTAAGGGACCAACTGCTTGATGCGGCGAAGGTGGAAAAATGTCGCCTTGGCTGTTGCTGTAACTTGCGCCTCCATGGAAAGGGAGGCGTCAAGGATTACACCCAAACTCTTAACAGAAGGCAATGGCACTAATTGGGCCCCCGCAAGAGAAGGGAGTTGGTCCCTCATCCCCATGCCATCCCGACCTAGCCATAGGACCTCTGTCTTCGAAGGATTTAGTTTCAATCGGCTCCCACGAAACCATCCAGCCACAGCTTCCAAACATCTGGTCAGTGTGTTCGGGGCCGAGTCGGTGTGGCCATCCATCAACAGATAGAGCTGAGTGTCATCAGCATATTGGTGACAGCCCAGCCCAAAGCTCCGGATAATCTGGGCAAGGGGGCGCATAAAGATGTTAAAAAGCATCGGGGAGAGAATTGCGCCCTGTGGCACTCCACACACCAAGGAGTGGCGCGACGACATTTCCCTTGTGCCACCCTCTGTCCCCGACCAGAGATAAAAGAGCACAACCAGTTACGGGCTATGCCCTGTATCCCCACGTCTGCGAGGCGGTGGTCCAGAAGATCATGATCGACCATGTCAAAGGCTGCTGACAAATCTAAAAGGATCAGCAGTCCTGACCCGCCTCGATCTAGTTGTCTACGGAGATCATCTGTTAGGGCAACCAGAGCCGTCTCCGTCCCAAAACCAGGACGAAAACCGGACTGAAATGGATCTAATGCCGATGTTTCCTCCAGAAACCTACCAAGCTGTTCAGCAACCGCTCTCTCAATTATCTTACCCAGGTATGGAAGATTTGAAACTGATCCAACTAATTGGATAGGTCTAAGGGATCCTTGCTCCCCTACAAAACCATACCACTAGCTTGTAAAAAATAATTGTATTTAGAGTCCTCCACCCCTTGAAAATACAAAAATTAAGAAGAAGAAAAAAGCAACTCTGGGGATTGCATAATCATTGTGCTACATCACAGTTTTAAGTGCCATCATTTTGTCAGTCAAATAGTGACTGTTGTAATAGTAAAACCACAGCACTGGGTTAATCCTATGCTCTTTCATAACTTTCCTTACTCATTTGTAAACTGGGCTGTGGGATAAAAAGAAGTTTAAAAACCTTGCTATTCATCACTAGCAAGTGGTTTTGGCTCAGACATGTGGTCTATACATTTATGTATGTGCTTGCTTGGTACATCTATGAACATTTATTTTACATATATAAGACCTTAAAATTCTTATAACAGGATACATTATGTTAGGACTTGTTAACTAAGCATTAGTTTCTACAAGGCAGCTGTGAAGTCCAGTCCCACCATGGTAGCACAATATTGTGTGCATTTATCATCACAAATATTGCCTGAAATTGCTGAAGTTACATAACTGAGGCTTTACGTAAGTCAATGAACACACTGCATTTTTTGTTTCTTTTAACCTGTGATTCATTCCACATCTCTGAACAGGGTTTTGTTTTTGCTTTGTTTCGCTTCAAAATGTGGGAACATTTGACTTTGATTAACCAGAAGCCTATTTTAGCTTCCTGTCTCATATCTTCTACCAGGAAAAAGGGAGGAATTTGCTTGTCAAAAAGAAGTCCTCAGCACCCCCTCCCCGCAAAGTCTAAACACGTTTTTTGGTGGCATTGTTTCCGAGTGCATAGGTTTAACTTGTGAAACACCTTGACCTTTGTCAGCCGGATGAAATGCTACCCTTCGCTTTCACATAAAAATATGCACGAGCTTACAGAGTGTTGCCTTTTAAACTGGTTAGCCTGAAGGAGGAAGCCCTTGAAAGAAAAAGGAGAGAAGTACCTATCCTCTGCTTGTCTCTTCTCCCCGTCCCCACTTTTATCTGTTTATGTTTTTGGTGAAACAATAATATAACTACAATCTTTCTTGCTAGAATACTGCTTTCTGATCCAAAGTTCTTCGTGACAATAGGGGTTGCAGACTGAAAATGAGGGCAGGCTCCAGCGTTGATGGGCGAAGCGCCCTCTGGTGGGCCATCTCTTATTACAACGATGGGCTCCCTAAGATGGTTGGATGGCACCTTGTACGCCTCATTCTGGCAACCCCTTCAGCCAAGCTGGTGCCAAACATATTGCTCTGCTTTCCTTTAGAAGAAGAAGAGTTTGGATTTGATATCCCGCCTTTCACTCCCTTTAAGGAGTCTCAAAGCGGCTAACATTCTCCTTTCCCTTCCTCCCCCACAACAAACACTCTGTGAGGTGAGTGGGGCTGAGAGACTTCAAAGAAGTGTGACTGGCCCAAGGTCACCCGACAGCTGCATGAGGAGGAGTGGAGATGCGAACCTGGTTCACCAGATTACGAGTCTACCGCTCTTAACCACTACACCACACTGGCTCTCTTTAGATGACATCAACGAGGCCGAGAGGGGGGGGTCTTGTTGTCTGGGCAGCCCAGGACCTCCATACACGCTCACACTGCCCAGGCGTGTGCCCTGGGGAGGGCACTTTGCTGCTGCTAATACTGCAGTTTGGCTTCACCCCCGGAGGTGCACTCCATCTTATCAGACCTGGTGGAGTGAGAAGGCCCAAGTAATGATGAACTTATATAACAGTTCTAAGAAATTCTTAACAGTTCTAAAAAGTCCTAAAAATAATAATACAAAGAACTTGGAGAGTCGTTGCCAGTCACTGGGCAGTGGTGTTACATGTTTTGGGGTTTTGTTGTGGGGAGGGGAACCACAGCTCAGTGGTAGAGTACATGCTCTGAGCCTCAGTCTCTGGTATTTCTAGTTAAAAGGATGAGCGTTCAGGTGATCTCTGCCTGAAAAGCCTCTGTCAATCACTCAGAAAATGGGCTAGATTGACAGATAAGGCAGCTTCCGATGAATATGCCAGTTTTTCTTTTTTTCTTTTCTTAAAAAAAGGTTAGCGTCACATCTGGAAGTCTGTTTTTAGAATGCTATTAAAATGGGCACAGCATCAGATATTTTTACACTTTCATGTTTCGTCTTTTTTGTGGCGGAATCATGCTTTTTTGCCATTCTTGTTGGCAGCAGCGCCACCTGCTGTTGAAAGCAAAGGCGACAAAAGATGAAGGGTGAGAAAGAGCCTCAAGTGTTTTCCTCTCGCGAAGAAAGAAGTCGAAAATCTGTTCTGTGCATCTTTCATGCGAATGTGTAATTTTCATTGGCTGAAATGCACATTCAGGGTTTGTTTGTTTTTGACTGCGTTTCTTTCAAGCTCCACTGCCTAAGGTTGGAGAGAGGTGTGTTTTTTCTCTCTCCATAGATTTTAAGTTAGTCTCAAAAGAATGGGCCTAGCTGTGGTACATACATCTGTACCACTTTCATCTATGAAAAAATGGTGTCTTTGTAGGCTTTCTGTACTGTGGCAAATGTGTTTAATCAGAGGTGACAGTATGGTGAAAATAAAACCAAGAGACATGATGGCTCTTTCAAGAATTTCAAGGATTATGGTGTTTCCCCCGCATAACTTGCGTTGATTCTAATGTTAGCTTTTAAAAGATACCAGTTAGGTTGCTGCATTTTTAATAGTTATATAAAGGTACCCCTGCCCGTACGGGCCAGTCGTGTCCGACTCTGGGGTTGTGCGCCCATCTCACTTAAGAGGCCAGGGGCCAGCGCTGTCCGGAGACACTTCCGGGTCACGTGGCCAGCGTGACGAAGCTGCTCTGGCGAGCCAGCACCAGCGCAGCACACGGAAACGCCGTTTACCTTCCTGCTATAAAGCGGTACCTATTTATCTACTTGCACTTAGGGGTGCTTTCGAACTGCTAGGTGGGCAGGAGCTGGGACCGAACGACGGGAGCTCACCCCGCCGCGGGGATTCGAACCGCCGACCATACGATCGGCAAGTCCTAGGCACTGAGGTTTTACCCACAGCGCCACCCGCGTCCCTTAATAGTTATATAGAAGAGGTGATTGCATGATAAACTACACCTGCTAAAATTACCTCTTCACACACAAATTATCCCCTTGCACCAGATGAATACCGTTTTATTTGCCTGGCCTTTTTAGATCTTTTGTCTACTCTGTTCTATAAATTATTGTATTTTTTAAAACTCTTTTAAAAGCTGCTCTGGAATACCCTTTGGGACTGATGATGTGTGGGCAATTAAATCTAAATGAATAAGTATTCATACATATGCTCAAACAGCAGAACAGGAACGCTCTTAGAGCTCATCTGCGCCGCTCCTGAAATTCCACATTTTCCAAATCTGTTTTGTGCATTATAGCACTCTGTGGTTCAGTACCTACCTATGCAGTTAGATGTCCTCTCATTCTTTTGTACCAGGAACACACATTGGGCCTATTGTTACTTCGCATCTAGAGTCTTGCTGCTGCTGCTGCTTTTTAAATTTAACCTGCCCGTGGACACTTCGTAAGCAGTCCATAAAACCTCCTGAGGTGTCCTAACATTAGCTCTCCCTTGATAGATAAAGGAAAATCCAGCTTGTGGTCCTTACTAACCAACAAAATTTGCAATGCATTCTCTTTTTTTTTAAATAATATTTATTAAATGTTTTATAGTTATAAAAAGAAAAAAATAGAGAAAAACAATACATAAATTCAACAGACAATACATCAACAATAAAGATACAATACAACAATACAACAAGATAACAAAAACATTTAAACACACATCCAAGTTTCATTTACTTATTTCCTCGACTTCCTCGCACCTCCCTTTTTTGTATTCTAGTTCAAATTAGCTGGTTCAACAAATCCTTTCCCTCTTCTTCAGTTTTTATTCTCTGATTTATCCTAACACGATTTAACCTTAAATTTTCCACATTGGCATATTGAGAATTAATTTTCATATAATTCTTAATAACACTTCTGCTAAAACTATGTAACTTCATTCCAATATTCTTCTAACATTCATTAATTTTACAATATTTCTGTAAATATACTTTGAATTTTTTCCAATCTTCCTCCATCGACCCTTCTCCCTGGTCTCGGATTCTGCCAGTCATTTCCGCCATTTCCATATAGTCCATCAGCTTCATCTGCCATTCTTCCCGGGTGGGTAGCTCTTGTGTCTAAAATTTACAATGCATTCTCAGGCACACCTCCTACTTAAGGTGCAAGGGGGTCTTCCTCCCTAGTAAAGGAGAAAGGAGAGAAGGTTTCACTCAGATATCAACAGCAGCAACAATGAAAACAAAATGAGGACTGAAGGCAGTGGCTTTGGCACAGAGGACAGGGCAAAATAGGATAAACTAAAAAACATGATATGGCAAGTGCACATTACAAGACACAGTGCCATGTGCAACTGATTTAGAATATCTTTTTGCATTACTATTGGTTAGGCGGAAAGCAGATCTTAGCTTCAGAAAGACCGACATGCTACCAAGTCAGTAGAAACTTGGGAAACAGTAGAAACAGGTGGTTCCTGCAAATAAAATAAGAAAGCAGCAGCCTACAAGGCAAATTTTGAGATGGTGTGGGTGTTCTCTTTGTTTCCTTTGCACAATCCATCGCAAGTTTCAGGCTTATTCATTCCCTCCTGTTTTGTGTGCAAGAAGCAAAGTATGAGAGCTCTCCACTGTGTCATACGCTGTACGCCTGTGATCCATTTGGACTGTAGCTAGCTCAAGTAAGCCGTAATTAAATCATGGTTCACGAGCCTGGCTTGACAACCCACTAGAGTTTAAGCAAGCTGCAGTGCTGCATGTTCAGACAAATGGGAAACTGTGGTTGGTTTAAAAGAGGAAGCAGATGCACACCAGATGCATGTGCCAGAGGAGGAGAGGGAGCATGTGAAGCTGGCATCTCCACACCCAAACTGGCCCACTTACTATCACATGTGAAAATGCCCCCAGTTTATGCAGAGTAATCTGTCATTCTTCCCACTAAGATCAGGGTGCACTAAGATGAACACATAATTATCACGTTTTCCTCTCGAGATCCACCGTTTAATGTTATTTGTAGTAAACCAGGAATGAGAAGCGTATAACTCTCTGAATGGCTCATAATTAAAGATCAGTAATATTTAATGTTCATGCATAATGTCCTTGTGTTCTGTTGAAGAACCAGGAGGTTTTTGTTGTTGTCAATGCAATGGATCAAGAGCAATTATATATTGCATTTTCACCTTTAAGCGGTAGATGGCACTAGCGACACACTATGGCTGTCACATCCTGATTTTTCATGTTTTCCTCGTGTGAGGAAGGCATATATATTTAAGTCCAAAACAAGATCACATTAAAACACACACACCAGCACTTGGCATGTCTGTAAACACAAAGGCCAAAAAGCAGCTGCCACTTCTGATCAGAACCACAGAACAGTTTCCACAAGGTCTTCTGAGGACAAGTTTTAAAAAAAATATATTAAAGGAACTCCTCCGAGGCTCTAATTTAAGAGCCTTGCATGACTCATGTAAACAGAAGTGGCGCAACTGGTGAGTAATCCTGATAGCGCCTTTCTGTAAATATTTAATCGCAGTCAGGCTTCCAATGAGCCAGTCGGATTTTGGGTATTAAGACAATTACGATCTTAAAGGAAAGACGTGAGGAATGGGAAGGAGCTCTGTTCTCGTTGCATGAGATTTGCTGCTTGTTTTTCTATATTTACGGTTGACCCCCTTTGTCGCATATATTTTAAATTAGCTTTTCTCCTTGTTGTAAGCCGTGCAGAGAACTTGGTTCTAGAACGGCATATGAATGGCCTAACATATGTAAAGTAAATATATAAATGAAATTCAAAATTCAGCCTACAAACTGAGGTATAATGACACTTTTGCTGCAGATGGAAATATCGGTATTTTGACATTCAGTGTATGAATCTTTACCCATGAACATTTTGGGGACAAAAGAAGAGCTTTGAGAGGACGTTCAAAATTCTCTGCAGAAAGCAGAGTGGCTTTCTCTTGTTCCCTGACTGTTCCCCAATCAGTGCAGGATCATATAGGATCACTGCTACATCACCCAATCAGATTTGCCTATGGATAATGTTGTGGGGGGAAAGGAAACCAGTGCTTTGCCCTCAAAAATAAACTCATGAGAGGGAGGAAAGTTCTGTCTTTGTTGCTCAAGCGACTGGGTTGTGCTAGCAGCACATCACTCTGATTGCCTATGTGATTGTGGTGCTCCTGTAAACATTTTCACCCACTTTAGAGGCCTCCGTCAAAATCACAAAAAGGGGGGTGCTTTCCGTGGGTGTTTGCAACCCCTTCTCTTGCTCTGGCACTGTGAACTGACTGAGGTTTTAGAGTAAATAAGGCGTGCTGATTACTTGGTCGAGGAATAGGTAGTTGAGAGCCTCGTGGACTTGAAACATTTAACTCCACCTACAGTAGGTGTTATGTACTGAAGTTCTCACCCTGGGCCAGCAAGGGGATACTGTAGATAGTTATGCAAATGAAGGATCGAAAAGTGACGTTCAGTGATTGGATAGTTTTGTATGCAAATGAAGGATCGAAAAGTGATGTTCAGTGATTGGATAGTTTTAGAATGTTGCAACAGTTACAATTGTTCTGTAGCTCTATATAAGCAGGCTGACTGAGCTCCTCAGTCAGTTCTGTTCCAGCTTACAAAATAAAGAGCTGCTTTGGAGAAATCGCTGTGTCGCCTGCTATGTCAACCCACAACTTAACAGTAGGTTTTACAGTAAAAACCTAGGGGATGCGGGTGGCACTGTGGGTTCAACCACAGAGACTAGGACTTGCCGATCAGAAGGTTGGCGGTTCAAATCCCCGCGATGGGGTGAGCGCCCGTTGCTCAGTCCCTGCTCCTGCCAACCTAGCAGTTCCAAAGCATGTGCAAGTAGATAAATAGGTCTTGCTCCGGCGGGAAGGTAAACGGCGTTTCCGTGCGCTGCTCTGGTTTGCCAGAAGCGGCTTAGTCATGCTGGCCACATGACCCGGAAGCTGTATGCCGGCTCCCTTGGCCAATAAAGTGAGATGAGCGCCGCAACCCCAGAGTTTTGTCTGTAGACCAGCCTTTGCAACCTTGCGCCATCCAGATGTTTTGAATTGCTGTTCCCACCTGCCCCTGCCAACACAACCATCGTGTCTGAGGAAGGTGGGAGCAACAGTCTAAAAGATACAAGGGGCCACCGTGCTGGTGAAAGCTATGAGATAGGGCACCAGGCAGAGGGCCTTCTCGGTAGTGGCACCAGCCCTGTGGAAAGCCCTCCCATCAGATGTGAGAGAGAACAACAATTATCAGACTTTCAGAAGACATCTGAAGGCAGCCCTGTTTAGGGAAGCTTTTAACGTATGATGCATTACTGTATTTTAATATTTTGTTGAAAGCCGCCCAGAGTGGCTGGGGAAGCCCAGCCAGATGGGCAGGGTATAAATAATATATTGTTGTTGTTGTTTATTGACTTTTATGCAATTTCCAGTTGTTTGCTTCCCCAGTGAGGAAAAAGAGGAACCACCACTACCTCACCCCAGGGAGGTCCCGTGCTTCTTTGGAGGGTTTCAGTCTCTCGGGGAAGGGTCACAATGACTGAGGAGAAAAGGGAAATTCATAGCTGGGAGATACAAGCTTAGGCTGGTTCTCTAAAGGCAGCCCAGAGAATAGTGGTTGGAGAAGCAGGTAGCAAGACTGGGCTGAGGTGACAAGGAAGGTCTTGAGGGGAAGCGAGGCCTCAAAGCAACAGGTAGCTTTTATAAAAACACACCACATCCACCCAAAACTTGTGCAACGAAGGGGACCATCCCGTTGGAACCATGTGTTGTGATGAGTTAGCTCTGCGTGGCTTAGGTCAGGGACACTTTGGCTTCTTCCCTCCTTTCCATGGGGCAGATGCTATGAGTTGGCCTCAGGTGTTGGAGAAGAGGTTCATATAGGAAAAGGACAAGAGAGGTGGAGCCAAGCCAAGAGCCTCCTGGGACCCAAGGAAGCCTATCGTATTCCACAGAGCTATTGAATTTGCTTGGCAAACTCCTCTTTCTCTGCCCACACTGCTAATCCTGCTCATGCGTTTGAGTAGCAGCAACTGCCCTGGGAAAGAGCTGGTTGTCTGGATTGTGGCTGTCTGGTGTCAGCTGGTTTCTTTTGCACAGTTTCTCACCCTTCTGGTCTCGAATTCAATTCACCACATTTCCAAACAAAGTTCACGTGTCATTCTTGAAAAGACCTCATGCAAATTCGGCGGCGTTTTAGTATATACACTGTTGAATGAAATTTCCCCCCCTTATATGTATATTCATTGTATAATGTGTTTTTCTGTGTACATTTCTGCACTGCAAAATTCGGAGAAGTGGGTCAACTTTGGTACAGGTGGCTGGGAGCACCCGCATATCGGTCACCTGGTGACATCAGATGATTGACAGGTGGGGGACCCCACCCACTTGTCAGAAGTTGGCTTGTCGGGTAGGAGGTGATAAAGATCTGGATTCCCAGGCCAAAAACCTTCCTCATCCCTGCCCCTGGAGTCTCATTGCACAATGACCTATTTATTTATTTATTCTCCCCCACCAGATCTTATCCTCACACCGCTGTTCATAGGTACATAGACAGTGAATAGCCCAAAGTCACCTGGCAAGTTTCATGGCCAAATAGGGATTTGAAACATGTCCTTCCAGGGCCTAATCCGACACGCTAACCGCTGTATCAGCCAAACATATTCACTTCCATTTGTTGAAAGGAACAGCGCTTGAGGGGATGTGATCTGAAATCTTCCCCTTTGTATGGGTGTTCAAGATGGGCGATGGTTTTGTGACACAATTGGGCTGCCTTAGCTTTTTGGGGGGTGGGGAACATATTCTGGTACGGTGCCAACACTATCCAATTTATTTGACGACTTTGTGCATCAGACAAAATGTTCTCGACTCCGTGGAAACATACAGTGCGATTATGTTGACGTCTTCAAAACCTTGCAGGATGCAATGTTGATCTTTTCTTACCAGGTGATACAAAAGCCATTTCTGGTTCCCTTCCCTTATTTTGGCTCTTAAACAGAAGAAAACAAAACAAATCTGAGGTGGGATGGATTGATTTCTTTTTGTGGGATCATGATAAAGAAGCTCAGTTGTTTTTTTTTTGGAAGAATCGCTCTGTTTTATACAAAGCACTGCACACATTGGTGGTGCTATGGAAATCGCGAAATAACAATAATAAATAGCTTGGGTGCCTCTCTCAGTGTTTTTAATCTGGTGGCATTATTTTTAAGTCCTTTTCGTTCCGGTGGGAGCGCCTCGCCGTCAAACGACGTGTTACATGTGCCCAGCCCTACTTGAGGGCGAGCAACAGTCAAGAAATTAGTTTCATTAAATCTTGCCTCTTGTCCCCCGATGATCTCAGCGCACATAGGCCGCTGTGCCTTCCAAGCCAGAGATTAGTCTCCACCAACTGTGAATGGAAAGAGAAACCTGATCTCTGAAAAAACAAAGACTTCCTCCCCCCCCCCCCACTTCCCGCCCCTCTTGCCTCGCTGTACATTGTGAGCTGCTGGCTTCTACCGTCCAAGGTATTCTCCCTGACAGGCCTGCTGTAGCCATCCAGAGTCTCTTATCTGCCAACTGCAGTCAAACCAATTTTTAAAAAGGGCTGAATAAGACGGAGCTTATCTGGAGAGCCGAGGCCTTATCTCTAGCCTGTTTGGGAGCTAGCAGCCCACTGTGTTTACAGGGAGAGGAAATAATTTCCTCAGAAGGCAGCGGGAATTTTTTTCCGGCAAGATTTCTGGTCCTTGGCGACTTGGAAGTCCTACGGAGGAAAGCTTTTTAAAAAGTGCACAAGCCGGTGGCTTTTGTCACGAATCAGTTTCAAGTCAAGTGTCTTGAAGTCTTTGGTGGGAATTTGGGCAGCCCTGACTTGTTTCTTTTGTGGTTCAGAAATTACAGAAAGAAAGAAAGAAAGAAAGAAAGAAAGAAAGAAAGAAAGAAAGAAAGAAAAAGACTCAAGCAGGCAGCATAGAAGCAGGAAGTGACATCTGCAGTCAGAAGTATAAGCATGATCCATCGTTTCAACTATGCATCCCTCCCCATTGTAAATCGCTAGTCAGAGGATGGCGTATTGGTCTCAAGCAGGCATGGCCAAACTTGGCCCTCTGGCTGTTATGGGAATATACAACTCCCATCATCCCTAGCTAACAAGACCCAGTGGTCAGGGATGATGGGAATTGTAGTCCCAAAACAGCTGGAAAGCCAAGTTTGGCCATGCCTGGAAAGAAATATGAAGCTCAAAGCAGGTAAAATAGCCTTGCATTTAAGCACTAGCCTGGTAACCACAGGCAACTAGGAATCACATGCAAGTGAGTGAGCAGGCTGGTAGCAGAGGAACGGGGTGCTCTGTTCCTTCTCTGCACCTGTCATATAAACCAAGTTGGCTGCTAGAAGCCCCCCCTCCTCTTAAAGGTAAAGGTACCGCTGCCCGTACGGGCCAGTCTTGACAGACTCTAGGGTTGTGCGCCCATCTCACTCAAGAGGCCGGGGGCCAGCGCTGTCCGAAGACACTTCCGGGTCACGTGGCCAGCGTGACATCGCTGCTCTGGCGAGCCAGAGCCGCACACGGAAACGCCGTTTACCTTCCCGCTGGTAAGCGGTCCCTATTTATCTACTTGCACCCGGGGGTGCTTTCGAACTGCTAGGTTGGCAGGCGCTGGGACCGAGCAACGGGAGCGCACCCCGCCGCGGGGATTCGAACCGCCGACCTTTCGATCGGCAAGCCCTAGGCGCTGAGGCTTTTACCCACAGCGCCACCCGCGTCCCTCCTTCCTCTTAGCTCAGCTTATAAATACAGTTCTTCATGCCTCCTTTGTCAGCGACTAAAAAAGCTTGGCAGGCTACTACTGACTTAGGTGCTTATTTTAGAAGGCCCAGGTGAAACCTATAATCTGGGCTGGCTTAGTTGGTGTCGAATTATGCAGGCTGCATTCCCCCAGGAGGCAGTGATGACAACCAGCTTTGATGGCTTCGAAAGATGATTGGACAGAATCACAGAGGAGAGGGCTATCGGTGTCTACTGGCCAAGATGGTTGTGTTCTGCCTCCACAGAATGCCAGTTTCTAGAAAGGGTGCTCTTGTGATCATGTTCTGCCCCTTGGTGTTCCTCAGGCATCTGGTTGAACACAGTGAGAATGGGATGCTGCTTAAGATAGGTCATTGGCAGGCTGGTCTTATGATGTTCTCCCATAGGCTTGCTCCCTATTCCTTCTTCCAAGCAATGAACCTTATTTGTTTAATTTAATTTTTATTCATTTTCCTTTTTCATTCCTTACATACATCTCATATCCATAACATTTACTGTGCATTCCTTCCTCCCTCCCTCCCCACCTGGGCTCCCCCAAACTTCCGTTTCTGGTTTGTTTCTCCTTTCACCCACTTTGCTACTTCCTAAAAGAAAATAATACTAATATATTTATACAGCAACATCAAACTAAAAACATAAAATTAAAAGTAAATACACCGTACTATTTCTCTATCTTCCACATTTTTTCTAATACTAATAATGTGAATGTTTATTTAAATCCTGCCATCCAGTCTATAGACTTTCTTTGTTTCTGCAAGTATAATATAAATGGTTCCCATTCTTTTTCAAAATCACTGTTGTCCTTTTCTCTTAATCTGGCTGTCATTCTTGCCAGTTCTGCGTAATTCATCAGCTTCCCTTCCCATTGTTCTTTAGTTGCAATCAACATTCTCGCAGCTGTAGTGGCATACATAAATAAAGTCCTCTTTTGGTATATCTTGACCTAAGACACCTAGTAGAAAGGCTTCTGTTTTTTTAAACAAAAGTTATTTTCAACATTTTCTTCAACTCATTATGTATCATTTCCCAATAGGCTTTTACCTTTTTACAATCCCACCACATATGGTAAAACGTACCTTCAAGCAACCTTATTTATGAACCTTAATTGTAATATGCAACGCAACTACAAAAAGCAACTAATTTAATACATTACAATGGCAATAATATACTATGACAGTTTATTATAATAAAGTTATGACACGGGCAATTGCTGTCTCATAATGGCCCAGTTCACACCTTGTGGGAAACCATTGTAAATCTGGGGTGCTTTGCTCCTCTGCAACCGTGTACAGGAGAAGCAAGCCATGGTCTAAGCCAGGCATAGGCAAACTTGGCCCTCCAGATGTTTTGGGACTACAGCTCCCATGATCGCTAGCTAACAGGACCAGTGGTCAGGGATGATGGGAGTTGTAGTCCCAAAAACATCAGGAGGGCCTAGTTTGTCTATGCCTGGTCTAAGCTGTGGCGCATGGTTCTGCTTTTTCTCAGCCAGTGTACCAGATGGAGCAGGTAGACAGCTGCCTTGGACACAGAAGTGACCTGCGCCTCCATGGACAGCTGTGAGTCCAAAATGACTCCCAGGCTGCGCACCTGGTGCTTCAGAGGCATAGTTACCCCAATCAGGAGCACAGAGTCCCTCACATCCGCCTGACCCCTATCCTCTCAAAACAATACTTCTGTCTCTGTCTCATCAGGATTCAGCCTCAAAACCATCACTTTGCCACTGGTCATTTTAACTGGACTTGCCAGATATTGAAAAGTGCAAAAGCACCAACTTTACCACTAGTTATGATCTTTATGAGAATGCAATATACAGTGGTGCCTCGCAAGACGAAAAGAATCCGTTCCGCGAGTCTTTTCGTCTTGCGGTTTTTTCGTCTTGCGAAGCAAGCCCATTAGTGGATTAGCGCTATTAGCGCTATTGGCAGTTTAAGGGCTATTAACGCCTATTAAAGGCTTAAGGGATTAGCGGTTTTGCTGCTAAAATGCTTTTAGCAGCTTAGCGCTTCAGAAAAAGGGGTTTTGGAGCGGAAAAAAACCTCAAAAATATTCGTCAATTTTCGTCTTGCGAAGCAAGCCCATAGGGAAATTCGTCTTGCGAAGCGCCTCTGCAAACGGAAAACCCTTTCGTCTTGTGGGTTTTCCGTCTTGCGAGGCATTCGTCTTGCGGGGCACCACTGTATTCTCATGATAGTTCTGAGTGTTTTAGGTTTATTTTTGTGCCATGCATTTGTAACATTTCAGCACTTTCGCGGGAAAATATACCGTATTTTTCCGTGTATAAGACTAGGTTTCCCCCCTCAAAAATAATGTCAAAAATTAGGGGGCGTCTTCTACACGGGATCATCTCCCCCCATTTTCTTAAATCTGAGTCCCTCAAATTAGGGGGCGTCCTATACATGGGGGCGTCTTATAGACGGAAAAATACGGTAATTCTTGTAGTGGAACATGCATATGTGAAAATGTGTGGTTCCAAGACTACAAAATCCATGATGTAGGGCAACTACGAGCATCATAAGCAGGTACAAAAACTTCCATGGCTTCCATACAATTATACTGTAGGGAAGGCAGTGTAAAATGGAACAGCCAAACCTCAGGTCGACAGATTTTCCACAAAAATATGCTTCTTGAGACAGGAAAAACAGAATTGGAAAAGGAATTTTGTCTGTGGCTTTCACTTAGGCCTACTAGGGACCCTTAACCAGCAATTTTAAGAGGACATTTATGTCTTAAAATGTGTACTGCTAGTCTCATGACTACCAATTGGTTTGAAACCTGGTGTTGGTAATGATTGCTCAGAAAGACAAAATTATTAGTGTAATAAAGAACTCAGGTCAGGACTAGGAATAGGGGGGAAATTCAGTTCAGTTTGTGAATCTATAAGATTACCGTATTTTTCGCCCCATAGGGCGCACCGGCCCATAGGGCGCACCTAGTTTTTTGGGGGGGAGGAAATAAAGAATTGTTTTTTTTTATTTCCCCCCCAGGCGTGGGGCTGGGGCGGGGGAAGCCCGAGCTTCCCCCGACCCCAGCCCCCAGAACAGGCTGCTATCCGCAAGCCTAGGGAGCCCGGCGGGAAGTCGCGCCGGTCTCCGCAGGCTTGCGGAGAGCTGCCCGAAGCCCGGGGCGCGCTCTGATGCGCTCCCCAGTTTTCGGGCTGCAGGCTGCTGTCCGCAAGCCTTGGGAGCCCGGCGGGAACTCCCGCGGGCTCCCAAGGCTTGGGGATAGCTTCCTGAAGCCTGGGGAGCGAGAGGGGTCGGTGTGCACCCACCGCTCTCGCTCTCCAGGCTTCAGCGAAAGCCTGCATTCGCCCCATAGGATGCACACACATTTCCCCTTCATTTTTGGAGGGGGAAAAGTGTGTCCTACAGGGCGAAAAATACGGTAATGCTTTCTGAAACAACATGCAAACTAAATAAAAAAAATCCTTCCAGTAGCACCTGAGAGATCAACTAAGTTTGTTATTGGCATGAGCTTTTGTGTGCATGCACACTTCTTCAGATACCTACTTGTAACTAAAACACAGCCAACCTTCAAAATTCATGCTTAATCTGAAATTTTTCCACAACCGACCATTATTTACAGAAAGGCATGTATTAGTCAGAAATGTGCATAAAAACGAATATACTAGTAAAACAACATACAAAAATGCATTATATTAAAATAAATTGCTTGATACTAAATTGACACTGCATACAAAAAATGTGTTTTATTAGGAGGAATTTGCAGCAAATTTGCACCAGAAGAATTTTTTTTAAAAAAAGACTGGTATCACTCTACAATATATCACATACGTAGTTTTATGGGGTGCATTTTGTCAGCTATGCACACCTGCCTGGAAGCCCCTCTGCATCTACGCTTTAGGGACTGGAGATGCTAAAACACGCCCCCAAAACGACAGCTGTCTGGATGTACAGTTCAGAATTAGTACAGCTACCATAGCTGCCTTGTGCCCAATCGATGACCCAGGGCCCTTGTATAAAAGGTGCACCAAGCAGAAAATATCAGATAACACGAAATCCAACGGAACTGGTTTTATGTTCTCCCAGACTACAGAGTACTGTATGTCCAAGGCTATGAGCACAGATGGTCTCGTTCCAGTGTGACTCCGGGTCTCCTGGAACTGTAATTACCCACTATTGTATAGTGGGGGGGGGGGAAAGGGAACAAACTTGAGTCACTTGGACAGTCTTCAACCAGAAATTCAAGTCCCTACATCAAAGAGTTGTGCAGCTGTGAAGCATGAAAAGCAAGAGGTCCAAATTAGCAATAAGGTCACATCAAAGTTCAGATAATGCCGAGGGCGCGTGCATAAGGGGATACCCTTGGGAATGGGGGCGGGATCCACAGAGCAAGTGCCATATTTGTTGAGACAATTCCATGAAAGCTGCCATTCCAGAGAAGAAAACTCTCTTCTCCTCCACCCCTCCCTCTGGTAGATGTAAATCTGTGTTGTCAGTATGAGCCAAAGTCAATAGGCTTGATCCTGGTTCTTAGGAACAATTGTTTCACAGTTTAATAAACCCTTAATGCGCTTTTAACTTCTCTTCTGTTCTTGCTGTGTGTGTGTGTGTGTGTGTGTGTGTGTGTGTGTGTAGAGAGAGAGAGAGATTTAAAGTGGGTGAACGGGCAGTACCTATTTCTGTGTCAAAATGCTTTGGTTCCTAAAAACATTACCAGAATAACATTACCATCTTCCTCCCCTACTCCAGCTCCCCCCACCCCAAAGTGTCTCTGTATACCTTTGAGATGATACCTACTTACTTGGATACCATGCAAAGAAATGGTAGCTTGCAAATTTTTCTGGAGAAATATAAAAAAGCCCAGTCCCTAGGATGGTATTATTATTATTTTGTGGTGATGCATTTATGATATTTAGATCTTATCTTTCTGTCTTTAAAAGTTGTACCAATACAGCTATTAAAATCAGCAAGCAGTCAATAAAAATATACCACAGCAACAAAATGAGAATTAAATCATCCAGGAAGCACAATTCATCATCCTACCTGGTCTCCTGCCAAATGTTTTTCACACACACACACAAACACAATTTAGAACATAAGGTAAAGGTAAAGGGACCCCTGACCATTTGTTCCAGTCGTGGCCAACTCTGGGGTTGCGGCGCTCATCTTGCTTTACTGGCCGAGGGAGCCGGCATACAGCTTCCAGGTCATGTGGCCAGCATGACTAAGCCGCTTTTGGCGAACCAGAGCAGCGCACGGAAACACCGTTTACCTTCCCGCCAGAGCGGTACCTATTTATCTACTTGCACTTTGATGTGCTTTCGAACTGCTAGGTTGGCAGGAGCACGGACTGAGCAACGGGAGCTCACCCCGTCACAGGGATTCGAACCGCTGACCTTCTGATCGGCAAGTCCTAGGCTCTGTGCTTTAACCCGCAGCGTCAAGATGCTTTATATACCAGATCAGTCTGTTGTTCTGTCTAGCTCGGCAGTGGCTCTTTGGGGTTTTAGCAAGAAGTATTTTGTGAAAAGGGACGCGGGTGGCGCTGTGGGTAAAACCTCAGCACCTAGGGCTTGCCGATCACATGATCGGACTGGCCCGTACGGGCAGGGGTACCTTTACCTTTACCTTTATTTTGTGAAAGCATGTAGTGCAAGTAGATAAATAGGTACCGCTCCAGTGGGAAGGTAAACGGCGTTTCCGTGTGCTGCTCTGGCTTCACCAGAAGTGGCTTAGTCATGCTGGCCACATGACCCGGAAAAACTGTCTGCGGAAGCGGACAAACACCAGCACCCTCGGCCTGTAAAGTGAGATGAGCGCCGCAACCCCAGAGTCATTCACGACGGGACTTAACTGTCAGGGGTTCCTTTACCTTTACCTTTATTTTGTGGCCTTGCCCGGAGATGCTGGTGATTGGAACTGGGACCTTATTCATGTGCTCTTCTGGGTCCGACGCAGATCATAACAATGTCAGAAGGCCATTCAGGCTAGGACCAGACAGGCCTGTGCTGAAGACTGAGTAATAGTAGTTAAGGATGTCCCTCACGGGCAGGGCTTCCATTATTACGATTTATTATTTATTCTGTCTCTCTTCCTCTCTCACTCTGAACTTGGTCCTCCTTGTGGGGATGAAGACAAGGACTTTGTGATTAAAAACCACGTATGAACAAATACAGACCCGAGGCATTTACTCTTGACCGCAGCGGAAGTTCATCGCACAGTTTGCCATAGCTCATAAATGCAGGATGAAGTGTCCCGTTCAGGCTACGTGGGGCTTCAGGGGGATTCTGTCATGCACTAATTACCCTGACAATGTGTAGACAAAGCACCTCTGTCTGAGGCCCATAAATGCAACTTCGTATAAGGGATCCAAATTCTACATTTTGCACTTGCATAGATGCTTTCATTTAGAAATGAAACTGTGCCTTTTCAGTAGTAGGCTTTTCAGTCATTCTTGTAGCTTGGTCATTCATAATCATGGGATATAAAATCATTCAGACTGGTGAAGCAGAGAAGGAGGACTGGAAAAACAGTGGGTGGGGAAAGGATTAAGCACCCCATTTCTTCCCCAGCCACTTTTGCATTCTAAATTCTACCCCCCCAAAAAACCCCAGCAACAACCCAGCTTTGCTTGAAAGGAAAAATAAGGCTATGGCATAGTAATTGTTCCCTGACACTTTTGGGTTACTGTTTCTGCATCTTTCTCCCTGTAATGGACCAGCTAAAACTCCATTGCAGAGGTGAGACTACATCTCGCAGCTCAATATTCATGAGTACAGTTAAATTGTTCTATACAGTGGTACCTCGGGTTACATACGCTTCAGGTTACAGCCTCCGCTAACCCAGAAATAGTACCTCGGGTTAAGAACTTTGCTTCAGGATGAGAACAGAAATCATGCTCTGGCGGCGCGGCGGCAGCAGGAGGCCCCATTAGCTAAAGTGGTATCACAGGTTAAGAACAGTTTCAGGTTAAGAACGGACCTCCGGAACGAATTAAGTACTTAACCCGAGTTAAGTACAACAATGGTGTTGTATAACCTTTCCAACACCATTGACAACACCATGCACATAACATCTAACAAGAAGTTAGGATTCTATTCAGGGCTTCCTTAAGCATATGTGGCACTGAGGTGCAAAGATCCGCCCGCCGCCCCCTCCCCCAGGTTGCCCAGTCCCAGGTGCTCAGGAGGGCGGAGCCAGCTGGCCGCCTCAGCATCTTGCTGGCTTGGTCTGCCCCGAACCCGCAACGCAGAGCCACCCACAGCAGAAGAGCCCACCGCGGTGCTCCAACCGACCAATGGGCTCTTCCCCACACTCAACTCTCAGGCCCCGGACTCTCAGCCTGGCACCCCTGAAAGGCTGGTGCCTGGGTGCCCCACACCCCTAGCGCCTATGACAGCCCTGATTCTATTAATGAATCACCTCTGAATTATTTCAGTGACAAAGACTGTTGCAGCTTAATTGTGGGCTTCTCCAGATGGGTATTTTATTGTGGGAGTATTATTGCCACAATAATAGCGCATTTGTGGTGGATTTATTGTGCTTAATCGGTTGTTCTGCTTCCCCAATCCTGCCACGTTGCTGCTGTCTGGAGCGATAAAAGTGGGGCAAGGAGCTGCACGTTTGCGGTGTAAAATGTCGCTGGATTTCCACCGCTGGTTAGAAATGAAGCCTTGTGACCACACCAAAACTTTTTGCAGGCACAAACCATATTGAATGCAGGATGAACGTGCAACCTCCCTGATAACATCATGTGCGCGAATAATAATGAAAGCACAATAAAAAGTGATGTCTAGAGGAGCTGCTGGTGTGTCCGCACCCACTCATAGGATCGTTCCAAAATGTTGCCCTGAGGACACCAAATCTTTATTGCCCAAGATAAGCCCTGGTTTTCTTTCCCTACAGCTTCCATCAGGAATATGACATTCGATACTTAAAGGCCCGATTGGAAACTCTTTGACTGGCTTTTATGTCCAAACAAATGATCTTGAGGCAAGAGGGAGGTGGGGAAATGTTAAGGAGAATCAGAGTCGCATGTTTTGGAGAAAGGAAGGTTCTCAGCAGTGGTTCTTTCTGAACACTTTGGTTATGACCACAAGCGCTCTGTTTATCTTTCAGAAAAGAGAGGGGGGGAAATGGTTTTGCGGGAGCTTTTCCAGGATTCTGCCTTCGGGGGGAAAAGGCCCCTGCCAGTTTTCCTTAATCATTAGGGCTTATGGGTGAATGTTTTCTGAAGAAGGCTCCAGCCATCTGGGCAGTATACGGACATGTAATTATGCCGGTGTTTAAGGCAAACAAAAGACTTGCTGATCAGCAGTTTTTGTGCAGGCTGCAGGTGGCTGAGAGTTTTTTAGAGGAATGTCACAATGTATGAGAGGAGGTTGGGGAGGGGGGGAGATGACTCAGAAGTGCTTGGTCACTTGTGGTTTTTCGTTCATGGTTTTGCTATGACTATTGCCTTGTTTTTACTTGAGCAAGAAAGCAGGTGTTTTGTGTCTTGGTGCAAAACAGTATTTTGTAACAGGGCCACAACTGTTCATGCAACCCATGGTTGCTTAGCTCGCCAAGAAGGGAGCTTTTTATTTTTAAATACACCAGGGTCACACGAATGGTTTTCAGCAATTTTTCTGCAGTATCTATAATATCATAACTCTCGAAAGTCATGGACAGACAGACAGGCTGATTGACTTTGGGAAACTTTCACCAAGACCATCTGTGAAAGCCCAGGAACAGGTGCCTAAAAAAGCCTTAATAATAATATACGGTAGTTCTAAAAAAACATTTTGTTTTTTTACTAAGATGATGTGTGTGAATTATCTTTTGGGCACATGTGGTGGTTGTTGCAGTGCAAATTGGTCCCAAATCTCTGACTCATGATTGTGTAAAAAAAAAAAAAACTCCCATGGCTGCTGGAGTAGAGTTAAGGCTTGTTAGATTGCAAGAATGGTAATAATTAGCTAATAACTCAAATTTCTATCTCACACCTTCAGCAGGACTGCTTTCAGAGTGCCTTTACAATAGTTGAAATAAAATAACATGGCCGTACAGGAGCAAGTAAAACACAGTCCAGTTGATCGATACCAAACAAGCGAGAGCTTTAAAATGGGCTTGGTAAAGTGGCTTGAAAGGTCAAAAAACCAAGAGATCGTAAAAGCCTGGGAGAACAAAAAAGGTTTTATTTTGCTATATTGGCACCAAGGGAATTTCTGCTTCTTTGGAAATCATAGAATGGTAGCGTTGGAAGAGACCCCAAGGGCCATCTTCAACCTTCTGCAATGGAGGAATCTCAACTGAAGCATCCATGACAGATGTTCATCCAACCTCTGCTTAAAAACCTCCAAGGAAGGAGAGCCTGCCTTCTGAGCTAGTCCATTCCACTCTCTAGCAGCTCTTACTGACAGAAAGCTTTTTCTGATGTTTAGTTGGAATCTCCTTCCTTGTAGCTTGAATCCATTGGTTTGCATCCTACCCTCCAGAGCAGGAGAAAACAAGCTTGCCCCATCCTCCATGTGACAGCTCTTTAGATATCTGAAGATGGCTATCAGATCATCCTCTCTTCTTTTTCAAGGCTAAACATACCCAACTCCCTCAACCATTCCTCCTTTTTTTAAAATCCTCCAGTGCGTCGGAAGACAAGGTAGCTTTCAGTTGTGCGTCCAAGAGCCAGGCCCTGTGACCAATAGGACTTTGCAGGACTGGGACCTTCCTAAGTTTGTTCTGAAGAGGCAAGGCGTGGCCTCACAGGTGAGGCCGATTGGTAACTCACAGCACTTGGTGGCAAGTGCCGGGAAGGGATATAAGGTCAGCATTTTCACTTTGGCTCTTTGCCACAGCAACACGCTTCCTGCCTTGCTGCGTTTGGCTTCTTGCTTCCTGATCCTTGAACCTCTGCTTCGTGACTCCTTGCTTCCTGACCCTCAGACCCTTGGCTTCTTGACTCCTGGCTCTCTGACCCTTGGATTCTTGGCTTCCTGGCTTCTGGACCCATTCATGCTCCCATCCCGCCATCCTGCCCCTGGTCCTAATGTCCCCTGCTGGGACATCGATCGCCCGTGAACCGAACCGTGACAGTAGCTTTGATGTGCACCAAAAGACATTAGAAGGTTCATGCCAAAGGCCCATCAAGTGCACCATCCTGTACTCACAGAGGCCAACCAGATGCATGTGGGATGCTTTCAAGCAGAACATGAGTGAACAGCACTCTCCCCTCCTGCGATTTCAGGCAACTGGTATTCAGAGGCCTATCACCTCTGATACCAAGGTAGTAGACATCCCTCATGATGAGTAGGCATGGATAGTCTTATCCTCTGTGAATTTGTCTGAACTGTCAAACATGGGATTGTATTGTTTTGAAGATAGGTAGCTTTCTCATACTATGTCACACTGTTTTTCCATCTAGCGCAGGGTTGGGGGAATAACCTCCATGAAGTCTGATCAATACTGTGTCCATGCCAAACATAGGGCGCTTCCAACGACCTGTTCATTGGGTATTCGCCCTGATTTATTTGCAAGGATGTTGGTTAGTTAGTGAGCATTTACTCTTAATTTGTTGCATGATCAAAACAAGTGTTGGTCAGCACTTTCCAGGGTGTTTTCTCATCACTTTCCTTGTTGCAAAAAGCCTGATCTTTTGGGGGGAAAAAGGAGGCTTGTTGCGCAAGGCTTCCCAGTCGTCTTTAGTTCCGCAAACTGAAAAAAATTGCCTCTATGTGACTGAATCCCAGCTGAAAAGAGTGACAGTCTGGAAACTCCCTTAGTAGATGGGCGTTTGCTTGTTACTAGCCAGGGCCTGTTGTCTACTCTCCTTTCCTGTCTATTGGTCAAGACAGAACTCCAGATGTTGCAAGAAGGCACTTCCCATTAAAACAAAAACGAAAACCATTGGGGGTAGATTCTGTCTTACTCATCTTGTTCACTATTTATTTATTAAATTTATATACCTCCCTTCATCCCAAGACCACAGGGTGGTTTACAACATCAAAACGCAGAACACATACCATTAACAGCAGGTTAGATTTGTGAGTGGCAACAGTCGAGAGCCAGGTAAGGTCTACAAAACTATCCCTTATTTTCAGAGCTCTCCAGCTCGAACTAGCTCCGTTGGTGCTGATGATTCCAAGGTTGCAGGTTTGACCCCCATATGGGACAACTGCATATTCCTGCACTGCAAGGGGTTGGACTAGATGGTCCACAGGGTCTACGATTCCATGGAGACGCCTGAAGGAGTGTCTCCACCCCCATCATTCTGCCCGGACACTGAGATCCAGCGCTGAGGGCCTTCTGGCGGTTCCCTCGTTGCGAGAAGCCAAGTTACAGGGAACCAGGCAGAGGGCCTTCTCGGTAGTGGCACCTGCCCTGTGGGACGCCCTCCCACCAGACGTTAAAGAGAAAAATAACTACCAAACTTTTAGAAGACATCTGAAGGCAGCCCTGTTTAGGGAAGCTTTTAATGTTTAATAGGTTATTGTATTTTAGTGTTTTGTTGGAAGCTGCCCAGAGTGGCTGGGGAAACCCAGCCAGATGTGCGGGGTATAAATAATAAATTATTATTATTATGAACTGCACACAAAGATTTCTATGAATTACTGGTTCGCGGAGCATGAGGCCTGGAGATTCTTATCCCTGCTGTTCATGCCAAGTTCATGTACTTTAGGTGGCATTTAACAGTGATCCCTAGCCCTGCCTATGTGCAAATGTCGTTGCAATGTGGAAAAGCAGTTAAGGCGTGCAGTTGTTTGGCTGTGCTTCCATCCAGAGCAGATTTGGGGGGGCTGGAGGCTGAGCAAAGTGATCTCCTTTGATTAACCCCTTTAGGCTTACCTATTAGCAGTTGTGCTGTGAACAACACTGGATGGCCGAGTCTCTCTGCATCTCAGTGTCCCAAAGCGATGCTAGGGCAGGGACATTGCCGGAAATTAATATGGCACCCAGCTCTGCTCAGAGCACTGTGCCAGAAATGTTTATAATGGGAGCAGGCCAGGGATGATGTTGGCAGTGGGCCCTGCTGGGGTACTGTAGCCCTGTAGCTTAAGGATGCCAGGTGTCGATACCTGCCTTGGATCTTCCTACTGATGAGCAGATGAAAAAAGTTACTTGGATGCTGTAAGCAATCCATGTTCATGAATTTCCCTGAAAGGGGAGCCTTAAGGCATTTGGAACTTCCAGATGGAGTCAGTTCCATTGTTCAGTTCAGTTCAGTTGTAGTCTCCCTGCTTCAGAGTTAATTAAGTGTCTTCCTTCTCCTGAAATAGATAGATTACAAAAAGCTTGTCGTTAGGCAGGCAGGCTTCCTGCTCTGTCCCTGTTTGATCAACAGGTAATTTAATTGACTTCGCAGAAGTAGAATAGTGAAGGGATCGGAATGGGGGTGGATGAAGCTCCTTCCCAAATCGCAGCACCCGCCAGAGGAAGTCACCCTGTGGTACCAAATAAGGTTGCCAGCCAGGTTACCCCCAGAGGCAAATGTTCCCTTAATAAGCACACATACCTCGCAAAATGAGATGTCTGGGCTGGAAGGCAGGGAAGAGATCAAACAGTTACCATGCCCCTGATTAGGCTCCAGCCCGTAATTATAATCCTGCTGTTTCCATGGCAGCGACTTTGCCCATGGGGCTGGTCAGTTTTTGGAGGGAGAAAGCCCACCCGCTGGAGCCCGTAATTCTCTTTCCGTACTTGTACGCACAGCAGAAGATTTGCACTGAAGCCCTGTATATCTTCAAGAGACACAGGGTGTGCGATGTATGGCCGATACTGGCCCATTGGCGGATCAAACTCCCTGGGGCAGATTTTCGGCTGTTTGTATACATGAACCAGGGACGCGGGTGGCGCTGTGGTCTAAACCACAGAGCCTAGAGCTTGTCAATCAGAAGGTTGACAGTTCAAATCCCTGCGATGGGGTGAGCTCCCGTTGCTCTGCCCCAGCTCCTGCCAACCTAGCAGTTTGAAAGCAGGTAGTGCAAGTAGATAAATAGGTGCCACTCTGGTGGGAAGGTAAATGGCATTTCCGTGCACTGCTCTGGGTCGCCAGAAGCGGCTTAGTCATGCTGGCCACATGACCCTGAAACTGTACACCGGCTCCCTCGGCCAGTAAAGCGAGATGAGCGCCGCAACCCCAGAGTCGTCCACGACTGGACTTAATTGTCAGGGGTCCCTTTACCTATACAGTGGTACCTCTGATGCGAACAGGATCCGTTCCAGAGCCCCGTTCGCATCCTGAAGTGAATGCAACCCCCGTCTGCGCGCGTGCGGGTAACGATTCGCTGCTTCCGCACATGCACGTGATGTCATTTTGCGCGTCTGCGCATGCACGAGCGACAAAACCCGGAAGTAATGCGTTCCGTTACTTCTGAGTCGCCGCGGAGCGCAACCCGAAAACGCTCAACCTGAAGCATATTCAGCCTGAGGTATGACTGTACATGAACCACAGTAGATGGTTGCTCACTATTGCTGCAGAATCAAGAGATGTTCGTGCCTGGTTACTCTTTTACACGTTGGGTGGATATGCAGGGCCGGCCCTATCGTTAGGCAAAGGGAGGCGATGGCTGCTGTGGAGGCATTGCTGATCATGTGTTGGAAGACTTCAGCTGTCTGTGCCCTGAATGGCCTGTGCTGCATCATACAGCGTGTTTTTTGTAAATCGCCTTGGGTTGCCTGCAGTGGGGGAAAGTGACTAAATAATGAAGAAGAATGCAATTGCTGCCTTATACCAAGTTAGACCATTGGTCCATCCAGCTCAGCGTTTTCTACACTGGGTGGCAGCAGGGTTTCAGACTGGGATCCTCTCCCAGCCCTACCTAGAGATGCTGGGGAACTGAGGAACTTCTGCATGCAAAGCACATGCTGTAGCACGGAGGCGCAGCCCTCCCTGGAGCCCATGGTCCTACCCCAAAGCTAGCCGGCTTAGCGCTCCGAGGCCCAGGACAAGTGAACCTGGCTGGTACCCACCTCTGCACAGGTTTGGTCTGTTGCACCAGGCCTGTTTCTCTGTGGAGTTCATTCCACAAATGAAGGGCACTACTGAAAATCCCATAGACTCACAGACATCACAGGAAAGTTTTAATAGTGGTAGGTTTGATAAGCAAATTTCCTTGAAGAAGTGGCTAACTGCAAGGGTGCCAGATGACCTATTCATTGAGCATTCTTCCTGATTCACTTGCACAAAACTTACGTAGAGTTAGATGGTGCCCAGTCTTCAATGGATATTCATGTTGGTTGGTTTGCAGGGCAGTTATACAGCAGCAAACATCCACCCTGATTTTCATGTGGGGCGTTTATGCATCTTCCTTCCACTAATCATTTGTTCACGAGGCATTTCCCTCTCACTTTTAACTACCCCAGATCCATGTTTTTTTTTAAAAAGTGTGTTTGACACGCAAGGGTGACTTGGCTTTAATACACTTAAATTGCACAAATCGACAGGCTTTCAAGGACGCGGGTGGCGCTGTGGGTTAAACCACAGAGCCTAGGACTTGCCGATCAGAAGGTCGGTGGTTCGAATCCCCACGACGGGGTGAGCTCCCGTTGCTCGGTCCCAGCTCCTGCCAACCTAGCAGTTCGAAAGCACGTCAAAGTGCAAGTAGATAAATAGGTACTACTCTGGTGGGAAGGTAAACAGTGTTTCCCTGCGCTGCTCTGGTTTGCCAGAAGCGGCTTAGTCATGCTAGCCACATGACCCAGAAGCTGTACGCCGGCTCCCTCGGCCAGTAAAGCGAGATGAGCGCCGCAACCCCAGAGTCGGCCATGACTGGACCTAATGGTCAGGGGTCCCTTCACCCTTTACAGGCTTTCAAACCCCAGCACTCACCTAAAAAGAAGAAGGCAGGACAGATTGGTTCTCCGTTCCTCCGGAGGACTCAAAAGCAATAGATGAAAATTTCAGGGAAGCAAATTTTGCTTGAACGTCATCAGAAACCCCCTGCCAGTAAAAGCATTGATAGAAGTATTTAAGCAGAGGGTGGATGGCTGTATCTTAGGAATACTTTGCTTGGTTCCTACATTGTAGATCCTGCATTGAGCCCCAGGGGTTGGAACAGATGACAATCTAATATTACTTCCTTAATTCTACAATTCTATAATTGTATACAATTGTGTAACTGTATACAAACTCTATAATTCTGTGGCCTGCCTCTCCCCCCCCCCCCTTGTAAACAGGGCAGCTTGACAAGTAGAGGGGTAAATCTTGCACTGTTATCTTCCCAAATGCAAAAATTGCCCGTCAGTCCCTGGCCTTTGCTTCTGGAGCATTATTGCACGCCAGCTAAATGCTTACAAATCAAAAGCATTCCCAGAAACTGCCTTCGGTCTATTGTGTTGGGATGTGTCCGGAAAAGAACAGCAGCCCTTGTTGTGTTTTTTAAAAATGTGAAGTTGCTACTTGGTGCACCTGAATGCACCTCTTGACTTTTCAGGTGTTTAGTGGCTACGCAGGGGGTCAAAACACGTAAGTGCTAAGTGCAAATTATCAGCGGCATTGTGGAGTCACTGTTGAATGGCTTTTTGTAACAATAAACCTGGAGAGCATTCATTCTAGATGAGGGTTTGCTGCTTCTTTTTTTTCATTTACCCCCAGAAGAGCTTTGGTTTGCTTCCAGCCATCCACCAAGAACCCCCTAGTAAATAGTTCATAGCAGAAGTCAATAATTCAGGCTGATTGGCAGGGTAACCTTAGCTTAGCATATTGTTTACGGCTTTTGGTATAACAGGACAGGAAATCTGGAGGAGGGGAGCGGGGTGGGGGAGTCAGAGCCTGTTTTTGTGTGTTTTCCCCTCCTCCCCACCAAGCATGGATGGAGCATTATGGAAGAAATATGGTAACTCTTTAAGTTAGTTGTGTATCAATGAAGCAATCGGGAGGGAAAATCTTCCCGATGAAAAGATCACGTTGCTCATTGAAATTCAAAAAGCCTCCTTTAGACTGTCCCCATCTTTATTTTCCTGGAGAGTTTCTCGTAAGTGTATCCTAATCCCTTAAGAAATGTCAGTCTCTGGGTTGCAAGTCTTGGGCCAAGAGGGCACAGATAGTTCATATTGATATTGATTTTTGCATTTGGTTCTTTTGTCCCTTTCTCCCACTGGCCCCTCTAATTGGCTGCCAAGGTCCCTTTGGAGATTGCTAATAGTGTGAAAGTGCATCTTCCCAAGATCTCACATTCAGCAGGAACTGAAAAGACAAAAGAGATGAGAGAAGGGGGGGAAAAACAAACCCAACGAGGAGACAAAGCTTACTGGCATCAATTCTGAAACTCTCTTATTTTATTAGCTCTACAAAATGCCCTTTCCAGATGTTCGCTTGAATGGCTGCTGGATTTCCATTACATTTCCACAAACCGTCAGCATTTGCAAGCCTGATTATTAGATTAATGTTTTCAAGTTGTAGAGTAATGTGGTGATTAAAACAAAATGGCTCATCATGCTACGTCTTCTGTTGAGGCTTCAGATTACTGTAATTAATGAAGGGAAAAACAGGGTTATGAATGCGTGTTTGATTCAGCACTGGAAATGAGTATGCCTCACAAGTAACCTTTAAAAATAGTAGCTTTGTGTCACAGCGAGAAGCTAGGAGGTTGATTCTCTCCTGCCCTTAAGTTGTTTTAAATATATTTTTTTAATGCTGTAACCCACCCTGAGATCTTTAGGATGAAGGGTGGGCAATGAATAAATAAAATAACAATGATGATGATAGGAGCTTTTCAGGTGGGTGGGTACATGGAATGTGGGAAGCAAACTTTTTGATTATGCACATTATTTAATTATTGTTGGCTTGAATAGTTTGTACTTGGTTGTTTTTCCCAAACAGGAGATTGATAACGGGTTAATTTCTTTAAAATCCTTCTTTGTAAATGGGTGTGCTTCAGGGAACCACAAGCTTTTAGGAATGGGAACACCTGAAATTTATTTAAACTAATTCGCTGTTTCACTCATGAGTCCATGTTCTTCCCTTTTCTCTCCTTCCCATCCCACACTCTCCTGAGCTCCAAGCCCCACTTGACTTGCCCCTACCTCTTACTGCAAGCTCTGAAGTGACAGGAGCAGGTTTCAGCAATTCCAGCCTGCTAGATCTCACTATACCAGAAACCGACTGATATTGTAGGCAAGAAGTGCCAACTGAATGTCTTGTTCATACCATAACCTTTAAAACACCCCACAAAGAACCCTGGGAACTGTAATTCACAGAATAAAAAAATTCCTTCCAGTAGCACCTTAAAGGTAAAGGGACCCCTGACCATTAGGTCCAGTCGTGACCGACTCTGGGGTTGCGGCGCTCATCTCGCTTTACTGGCCGAGGGAGCCGGCGTACAGCTTCCGGGTCATGTGGCCGGCATGACTAAGCCGCTTCTGGCGAACCAGAGCAGCGCACGGAAACGCCGTTTACCTTCCGGCCGGAGCAGTACCTATTTATCTACTTGCACTTTTGTGCTTTTGAACTGCTAGGTTGGCAGGAGCTGGGACCGAGCAATGGGAGCTCACCCCGTCGCAGGGATTCGAACCGCCAACCTTCTGATCGGCAAGTCCTAGGCTATGTGGTTTAACCCACAGCGCCACCCACGTCCCAGTAGCACCTTAGAGACCAACTAAGTTTGTTATTGGTATGAGCTTTCGTGTGGATGCACACTTCTTCAGATACCCGCGAAAGCTCATACCAATAACAAACTTAGTTGGTCTCTAAGGTGCTACTGGAAGGATGTTTGTTTGTTTGTTTGTTTGTTTGTTTGTTTGTTTCAACTACGGCAGACTAACACGGCTACCTACCTGTAACTGTAATTCACAGTGCTACAGTTCCCAGTATTCTTTGGGGGGAAGGGATGTGCTTTAAATGTGTGGTTTGCATGTAGCTTCGAGGAATAAGTTTTTTCCAAACCCTTGCTCATTCACTAACTTGAATATGAGACAAACATCACTGCAAACAAACAAACAATTTTATCAATCACTGTAAACAAACAAACAAACTGTTTTTATCACAATAATTTCTTCAGCCATCAAATACATATTCCAGAGGGGTTAATTGCATTAGTCTGGAGCAGCTAAAACAATAAAGATTATTGCGCCATTTATTTGTTGATCTTTTAGGATGCAGCACAGCTCTAGTTTTGGCCACTAGAGGGCGTTCTCACTGTTCCATCAATAAATGGTGTCTGGGAGGAGATCAAAAAGATTTCTCCTTTCATTATGCTTGGAAGTAAAATGTATTGATTTCAGCGGAGCTTACTTCCAATTAAACATCCTCAGACTTCCTGCCAAAGGCTACGTACACACTAATGTAGTTTTCCTCGATCCAGAATCATTCACAACATGCCACTTTCAATCTAGATTGATTCTAGATCCGTGGTTCCCAACAGGGGGGAAATTTGATTTTTAAGGGGGTAATTCGAGAATGAGTTATTAACAGTGAATGGACCTTTTAGGCTTCCTACACATGAATTAGGAGTTCACTTTTTGAATAATAAGAATTATATGTTGGGGGAGGCGGGCATCAAGATTTTAGAGACACTTAACTGGGCCATGGCCAAAAAAAGCTTGGAAACCGCTGTTCTAGATCCTACCGATTCTGGGTGGGTGTTGTAATAAACAAAAATCTGCCCTTATTCCCTTATGGGGGACACAAGAGCCCATACAGAGTCCTTTTGTTGGTTCTCCATCGGTAGGAGAAAATAACAAGTGGCCAAGCAGAGAATATTGGGAAGCAAAGCAGCTAGTAGGCCTGATCTTTATTGAACTGTTGCAACAGGGTGCTCCCCTCACATGCAGGAAAGGAGGAGGACCCTGAACCAAGGTGTGCCTGTCCTTATATTTTAAATTTTAAATTCCCTGCCCTGGAGCTCAAGACCACCCCTCCATACATCATATATACATCACAGAAGGGGTGTAACCCAAGACCACCCCCCACAAACATAATACCTACATCACAGAAAAGGTGGTCTACAACAGAAATTTGAATGTTGTTTTTCCTGCCTGCCAGGTTCTCTGATAATGCCTTATCTGATTGCCTTTCCTGGTAGTCTGCCCATTCCTTTGAGATGGTGATTACCCAATTCCTGAGACAATGGGAAGGTTCCCTCACCCTCTCCCTCCTTGCAGAGAAAACATTTGGTCAGTTTGGGAGTCAAAATGGTTTCAGGGCGGTCTTCCTGTGCTGCTCGAAACATGTGGTCCATATATCTATGTACGTGCTAGATTGGTACGTTTATGAACATTTATTATATATAGAAGACCTTATTTTTTTATTTCAGTGTGGTTATTCGATAAACCCTCAACCCGGTCATTTGGTTTGGATACACTCCCCATTCCTGGGACCACCTTATACCTGTTTTGAAATGAACACAGTGCAGGGTAACGCAGAATCAATCAGTATTGAGCTTTCCTAGGAATGAAACCAGTTTCTCAATATGCACTTTGTAGGGGCAAAAAATACAAATCATCATCATCATCATCATCAATTTATTTATACCCCATGCATCTGGGTGGGTTTCCCCAGCCACTCTGGGTGGCTTCCAACAAAATATTAAAAATACAATTAAACACAAGAGGTCTAGATTGTCTGTGGACTGTGTAGGGGGGAAAAACAAATATGCCCCTTTACTTTCCTTTTTTCACCAATGTTATCTTACAAAGTGGGCAGGAGACTCTTAGTATCCCTGGATTTCTGAACAAGAGAAGAAGTGTGGTCATGTTATCCTCTCTAGACAGGGCCAAATGTCTACATGCACACTGTGGAAATTTAGTGTATATATATATATATTTGCTCAAGAACCCCCTATAACTTTTCTTTTGCCACCCAGGACTAAAGAAACTATCATGGTTTATTAGGCTGAGAATTAGTTTTGCGCCTCTGGTCTGATCTTCATGTGTAGAAAATGATTAAACCACAGTTTCCTGGTTCTGATGTAAGGAGTAACTGTTGTTTAAACAAATGGGAAAGAATGGTTTAAACCAGTGGTGCCAAACTTGGCCCTCCAGCTGTTTTGGAACTACAATTCCCATCATCCATGATGACTGGTCCTGTTAGGGATGATGGGAGTTGTAGTCCAAAAACAGCTGGAGGGCCAAGTTTGGCCACCAC
Organism: Podarcis tiliguerta; assembly: GCF_965153285.1. Classification (NCBI taxonomy): domain Eukaryota; kingdom Metazoa; phylum Chordata; class Lepidosauria; order Squamata; family Lacertidae; genus Podarcis; species Podarcis tiliguerta. The sequence goes on along the minus strand of NC_139536.1, from coordinate 17,478,888 downwards.
TGGTTTAAACAAACTACAACAGAAGTACTGATAGTGGCAGACAAAGGAGTACAGAAAATGAGCGAATCACATCATTCCCAGCCTAATGAACCATGGTTTATTAGGCTGAGATACTATGTCTGACATGGCCCACAGCCTTAAATAGATTATTGACTGAGACAGAAAATGAGTGTGCTTCTTCAGGGTCTGAATATAGTCATTATTAACACAGAAAACCATAGTGGTAAAGTTTTAACACTTCTTCACAGATGCTTTCAGAAACAGATCAATCTGAGTAAATATTCTCACACACATTGGCTGGTGTCTTTCTTTTTGTGTCATGTTGAGCTCAACCTTGCTGAGCAACCGTGAGGTAACTGGACCCTTCTCTGCTGCTTTAAATCGACTGGTTTAATTTGGTTTCTCCACCCCCCAAAAAAGCTGTATCTGCAGGTTTTGGTGGAAGCAGTGTTTACTGTTTGAAACTGAGGAAATCTGGAACCAAACTCCGAAGGGACCAGCTATTTCCAGAGTAGGGAGATTTAAATCAACGCAGTTTAACTCACTGGGAAGGAAAAAAATATACTCCTCTGTGAGGTAAAAAATAAAAATTAAGCTACATGTTTTGTGAAATATGCTTTTAGAAAGGTCTGCTTAACACTGGCAAGAAAAAGCAACTTTATGGGACCCCAATCTGACCTGGCAGTGGGGATAGAGTTAGCCCTTTCTTCCTTGCATCAATGTGCCACTGCAAATTCTACTCGGCTACTGTGTGTCCTCCCCTCCCTCAAATTGCTTCTTGCAGCAAAAGTGCAAAAAGAATGTGTTCTGTATTTAAACAAACCTTAAAAATAAAAACATTCACGTAACATGTCATTTGACCCAAAGAGTCTGTGCTGTTTGGTTCAGGAATTGCCACAATAATATTATATAACCTGTTGGTCATGCATCTTAGGCTTGACCTCAAAGAGTCAGGTGTTGTTGTTTTTTATCTGCAGGCATTTCACATCAATTATCAGGGGTGGTGGGAGCTGTAGTCCAGCGACATCTGCAAGGCCATAGGTTCCCCTCTCCCGTTTTAACAGGAAGGAAGGCTTTTGCTCAATATGGCTTAGATTCCTTTTTGAGAAGTGGTCTGGCTGTGTTTGAAAACTTATGCTGCCTGGTCCTGTGCCTTTGACAAGAGCAGGGCCTTAGCTACTGATGTTAATGCTCAGCCCCATGCTGTGGAGAAACTAAAGCTTTTGTTTTCCGCAAATCGAATCGCCACTAAAGACACAGGAGCAGGTCTTTTCGAGAATGGTAGTCCTAATCCAACACGATTGCAATTAATTCAATAAGTACACCTTACTCTGTGCTGGATTAGGGCCTACTAGTGTTAATTTTAAACCAGAGAATTTTTAACAGAAAGAGGATAATAAAAATTTAATTAAACTTTCTTTTTCTTTTTGTGTCCCTCCTGGATTTTTTCCAGCCTTGCTCAAGGAGCATCCGGCCAAGGCCTTTAAACGCTGAAAACCAAGAACACTTAACTACCATTAACGTACTGTTGCTAATTTTGTTTGTTTGTTTCTTCCTGGCAGGGCTTCTTTACCTTCAACAGGAAGACTCTAACAGGTGCGTTTCCCTCTAGTGATGCAACATACTGGCTGATGGTCTCCCTTTTGTGCAGCTTAAAGACACAACATCTCTTCTGGAGAAAAGAGCGGGCAGCTCTTAAACGATCGCATTTAAGTACAAAGTTTTGGGGAAGCTGTTCCACAGGAGGACTGCACAGTGCTGTTTATAATGGGTAAAGCTGGTGGAATCTGTCCCAGAAAACTGGGATGCAAATGGCAGTGGTAGACCGGTGAAATTGCACTTTAATGCCATTGATACAAATATGTTCTGTGCTCAGTCTGATTCTTCAAACCCTTGTCGTCGTTCCCCACCGCCCCATTTTCCTTGAAAGCTATCCAGCTTGGCCACAAAACAGCTCACTAGGCTGTGTAAGGTTTCATTTAGTAACATATTGAAATAGTTATGGAAGAAGGACACTTTCCTGTTTCTTAAACTTTGTCCTTTTTCTTCCTTCACACTCTGGTGTGGCAGGTTAAGGGAATCCTTATAGAGCCTTTCCTGCCAGCTGGGAAAGCTCAGCTGGTAGAGCATAAGACTCTCAGGGTCGTGGGTTCAAGTCTCATATTGGAAAAAAGATTCTTGCATTGCAGGGGGTTGGACTAGATGACCCTTGTGGTCCCTTCCAACTCTGTGATCCTGCGATTCCTGCCGTTTGGCAACTAGGCTGTTGCTGCATGCAGCTTCACAGGGAAGGCCCGACCTTTACAACGCCGGTGGAGATTTAGCCATCCGCTCTAGAAGAGTCAGGAGTCCAGCTTCAAGTGGCAACATGAATCTTTCTGCGGTGACCTTAAAGGCCAAGATGGCCCCAGATGGCATTGTGGGAGGCTGACCTGCAGCTGTTGTGATTTAGGATTGCTCCTCCGCAGATAAATCACCAGAACTCTCGAGATTTACCGGGCTGTCTCTTGGCATATATAAAAAGGTCAGCACTTTCTTCTCTCGCTAGGGAAACTGCACATCATTCAGGGAATTAACACACGTAAAGTGAGCCACCTCTTTTAAGAACGTATAATCTATAAGCACAGGACAAAGCTGTTAACTCGAAGGGTATAATTGGTATTACAATGTTGTTGTTGTTTAGTCGTTTAGTCGTGTCCGACTCTTCGTGACCCCATGGACAGAGCACGTCAGGCACTTCTGTCTTCCACTGCCTCCCGCAGTTTGGTCAAACTCATGCTGTTAGCTTCAAGAACACTATCCAACCATCTCGTCCTCTGTCGTCCCCTTCTCCTCATGCCCTCCATCTTTCCCAACATCAGGGTCTTTTCCAGGGAGTCTTCTCTTCTCATGAGGTGACCAAAGTATTAGAGCCTCAGCTTCAGGATCTGTCCTTCCAGTGAGCACTCAGGGCTGATTTCCTTCAGAATGGAGAGGTTTGATCTTCTTGGGACTCTCAAGAGTCTCCTCCAGCACCATAATTCAAAAGCGTCAATTCTTCGGCGATCAGCCTTCTTTATGGTCCAGCTTTCACTTCCATACATCACTACTGGGAAGACCATAGCTTTTACTATACGGACCTTTGTTGGCAAGTGGTATTACAATAAGCCATATTATGGAATTGTAGAGCTGGAAGGGACTGTGAGGATCATCTGGTCCAACTGCCTGCAATGCAGGAATATGCAGCTGTCCCATACGGGGACTGAACCTGCAACCTTGGTGTTGTCACCACCACGCTCCAACCTACTGAGCTATTATGAAAGCTTGCAGGTTTAGAGAGCCCAAGGGGGTAGAGTTATGTGGGGAGTGCATTTCACAAGTTGAAAAGAAACACCCAACAGAGGTCGCACCCACACCATACATTTAAAGCACATGGCTTCCCCTAAAGTTACAGGGAACCAGGCAGAGGGCCTTCTCAGTAGTGGCACCTGCCCTGTGGAACGCCCTCCCACCAGATGTCAAAGAGAGAAATAACTACCAAACTTTTAGAAGACATCTGAAGGTAGCCCTGTTTAGGGAAGCTTTTAATGTTTAATAGGTTATTGTATTTTAGTGTCATGTTGGAAGCCGCCCAGAGTGGCTGGGGAAACCCAGCCAGATGGGTGGGGTAATAATAATAAATTATTATTATTATTATTATTATTATTAATCCTGGGAACTGTAGTTTACATCCCGCCCCCAATTCCCAGCACCCTTGAGAAGCTACAGTGATGGGAAAATGCCCTTTGCTTTAGTGCAACGTCAACCACAAGCAAATCTGAGTGAATGCTCATTAGACAGCCATCATCATTTAATCTCCCTGCAAACAAATCGGGATGAATGTTCCACAAACAGGTTGTCTGGAAGCTCTCTAAAACAATATAGCAAAGAGGGCCTGCCTGGCAGGCAGGGAGTTTTAAAGCATAGGTGCTGCCACACCTGGGACTTTCTGCAAGTAAAGTGTTGCACCACTGACGTACGTTCTCTCCCCTGACATCTAATGATACGGTGCACGGATCATGGCCCAGCAGACAAACTGTACTGCAGGTGCGATAACAAAATCACTCAGCTGAATTGGGGGGAGGGGGAATGACACACACCCAAGGTTAACTCAAAATGGAAAGTTTGGGGATTAATTCCTCCAGATGAAATGCCTCTTTTAATTTGAAGCTACTGGATGACTTAGAAAACCCACAGAGCTCATAAGGAAAGTAAAATGCAGATTTTCAGATTCTGCAGGCTGTTGCTGCTGACATACTATCACTGTGGGAAATTAGGATCAGAAAGCAAAACCACTAGTACCGCAGGTGCGCTGGGACTGGAAGAGTACAACTAAGCATAAAAATGTCAGTGTCCATATGGCTGAGCATACATCAGTTCATTGTCCAAAGAAAACAACATCCCCCAGTTTGCCGTGCACCTATGGATATGCCTTAATTATTTTATTTCTTGGATGACATCAGTTTTATGTTCCCTCTGGAATCGCAAGGTCAAAGGCTAGCGTCTCTTCAGCATTAACGCACACATAATATTTTGTCTGAAGAACTGATAGAAGGAAATTAAATACACGGGGCGGCCAAAGTCCCTGGACTTCAGAACTACAAGCCAAAATCATAACGTGGCTCAGAGCTACAATATACCACATCTTGTTGCTACTTCATCTCCCTCCCCAAAACCTCGGCCGTTAGATCAACCCTTTGCTCTCCAAAGCCCCCAACCACATCACCTGCGCCTCTCACTCTCTTAAAAAACCACACACCTCAACCTCACCCACCAGGGCTTATCCCAATATCTACAGCAGCTCAATTGATTGCCAAACGTTCCCTTTCTTCCATGATTTTCCAGTTTCCCCTTCCCAGCTTACCCCCTTCAGTTAACCCACTCCCTCCCCCCCAAATCTTGTGTCCCGTTATTCTCTTTGTGCCCTGCAAGATTCTGATGCCATAACTCTTAAGAACATCATAAGAGCCTGCTGGATCAGGCCAATGGCCCGTTTAGTCCAGCATCCTGTTCTTACAGCAGCCAAACTGTGAAAACTTGCAAGCATTGCAAGAGCGCAACACTACTCTGCCCACTTGTGATTTCCCAGAAGTTGGGGTTCAGAGTCATGCTGCTTCTCACAGTAGAGGTAGAAATTTGCCATTGTGGCTCGTCTTCATATCCAAGGATCTGCCTTGTAGCTGGGGGGTGCTGGGGGCAGGGGAAGATGAGGAAAAGGTACTGTATTTTTCGCCCTATAGGACGCACTTTTCCCCCTCCAAAAATGAAGAGGAAATGTGTGTGCGTCCTATGGGGCGAATGCAGGCTTTCGCTGAAGCCTGGAGAGCGAGAGGACGCCCCGTGCTTCGCGCAGGTGTCCGCAAGCCTTGCGTGCCCGGAGGGAGTTGCTGCCTGGCTCACAAGGCTTGAGGATAGCAGCCTGTTCTGGGGGCTGGGGGGGGGGAATATATTTTTTTATTCATTTCCCCCCCCAAAAAACGAGGTGCGTCTTATGGGCGAGTGCGCCCTATGGGGCGAAAAATACGGTACATCTTCACTGTCAAGATTGCCGCCAATGCAGATTATCTTAATGTTTTGCTTTAGCTGGGTTATGTGCAGGGCCTTTTGCCCTGAGCACTCTGGTTTTCTTCTCATAGGTCTCACCTCTTGTCTTTCCAAACCACTGACAGACCCTGCCCGTTCCTTTGCTTCCTCTACACCTTTCCTGTCCTTCACCCTCCTTTCGTTTTTATTCTGTTTAGAGACCACCCATTGGGGCAACCCATCATTGAGGCAAGGTGAAGCCATTTGCCTCAGGCGGCAGATCTGGCTCCCGCCACTGCGATGCCGCCGGCCTCACTGGGGCTTTGCACACAGTGCCGCCATTGTTGTCGCCCGCACCGCGTACCTTTTTTTGTTTTAGACAGTGTTTTTACCTTACTTTCCAACAGCTCTTTTACAAACTTTGAAATTTCATTACTAAATCCGTTTCTTTTGTCTTTTTTAAATGCATCATTTAATAGGTGATATTGTAGCCAGTCTGTTAATAATTCTCTTCTATTTTCAAAGTTCTTTAATTTCAGTTGACTCTCCACCTCCATTAACAGCTCTTTATATGTTGCCCATTTATTTTTCACATTCAACTTTTTCAATGATACCGCTTGAAGTGGGGAAAGCCACCATGGTATTTTCTGTTCTAGTAAGTTTTTATATTTCTCCCATATACCATAGATTGATTTTCTTACCAAATGGTTAAAAAAATCATTTATGTACTTTTACCTTTTCATACCATAAACATGCATGCCAACCAAATCTGTTATCATGACCCTCCAAATCTAGAACATTGGTGTTTTCTAATGTTATCCATTCCCGAAGCCAACAGAGACAAGACGCCTCATAGTATAACCTCAAATCTGGCATACTGCTTACCTTTTTTTTTGAATTATTGGCCCAGATGCAGATGCATGAAAGGCTTTATAAGATTGGATTGTCTTCTATCTATGAAACCTAGTTCTCAATGAGATGGTAAACCAATACATGGGTTATACCATTTCAGCAAGGATGGAGAACCTTCAGGCCTCTCTGTGCAATGCTCTGGACTCCCCTAAGCTACTCCCTCACCCCCAGGCCACACCCCTCACTGCGCTTGGTTCACAGCCACTTCAAGTGTTTTTGCATGGTTGGAACATGTCCTTGAACTAGGACAGTGCTCCTTTCTTGTGTGGCTTGAATGTAGAGACAAGGTCTGCATCTGTTGCTCTGGTCCTGTCCATCAGTGCCTGCTCCTTGAAGGCTGCCCACAAGGAAATATGGTCCTTGGGTTGAAAAAATGTTTCCCTCCCCTTCACTGTGCATTAAGCTTCACACAACATAAAAAAACGCTTTTCACATAGAAAATTAGAAGTTGGGCAGTAGTTTTCTCCCCTAGTTTTCTGTCTGCATGGATTTTTCCCCTGTAGAGAAACATTCAGCAATGAGACTCTTACCTGTAGTCTGAAGTTGTATTTGTTAGTGGAAACTAGGATTTTGAATATATAAACATTTTGACTGTTTTCATACTATTCAAGCACATAAGCTGTATCGGAAAGTTTTTAAAGTTTGATGTTTTAGTATGATCTGATATATGCTGTGAGCCACCCAGTGTGGCTGGGGAAAGCCAGTTGGATGGGCGGGGTGTAATAATAATAATAATAATAATAATAATAATAATTTATTAAACAAATTATCACCTTCTGTCTTCTCTCTCTCTCTTTGCAGTATCATATTTATCATCACTTAAAGACAATTTCTTAAATTAAAACTTTTCTTCTGCATAAGGATGTTAGCCGTGGATTAAAGGAGGATCATCTGGAGGTAAACAAAATAATAATAATAATAATAATAATAATAATAATGTATTTTGTTTTGCTGAGTGTTGTAGCCACACTCTTTCCTTATGTATTAACTGTGTTGACAAAAAATGCCTAGGATTTGCACAATATTTTTTCGTGGGTACCCTAGGCCTCCCACTTTCCTTTCTCCTGGCTTTTTATGGGCCAACATATTGAGTAATACTGATAGGGTTGTTACCTATCTTGGCAGACTTCTAAGATTTATGTCCTTTTCTTGAACTTTGGCAAAGCTTGAGTAACTTACCCTGCCAGTAATGTAGCACTTAGCTGAACTCAGCTGAGCAAATCTACTTATATGGGTTTTTTAAAAAGTGTATTCCAAGATGTTGCCTTGTTATTCTTATTGTCACTTTCACAAGTAACAGGGATGGTGAATCAATTTTCCCACGTAGGAAAAACTATCACAAGCTTGCAGTATAAAAATAACCCACCCTTTAAGGATCTAGGTTTAGAACTGCCTAGAAGTTACTTTTGCCAACTCGAAACTGGCAAAGAAGATAACAACAAGAATATTAAATCAACAAGGCTAAACAGATTACTTCACGTAGAGTGACAGCTGGCCATGAGTGATAACACATGATAATAGCTTGTAAAAAGTCGAGATATGAGCTGAGCAAATATGATTCCAGAGCTACTATCTGAGTCAAGTATTTATGACAGCCTGAGTGAGTAGTACCTGTTCTGGCATAGCTTTGAGGGCTCTGTCCTCTTCTTGAACCTTGGCAGCGCCCGTATAACTTGTCTTGCAAGTTAATGTAGCGCTCAGATGAACAGAACTGAACGCGCTGGATTCCAAAGCCACCATCTGACGAAAGAGTTTAATTATAACAGATCAGTTGTTAATAAATAAAAATAAACCAGAGGCCTCTTCTGTGTGTTTAACCTCACAGGCTGCTGTTTGCAATACATGGCTCTTTGATTATGCAGAATCACAACGAACAATTAAAAACCTTTTGTTAGCACAGATCATTCTGTTAATGCATTTGTTGTTGTCTTTAACACACACACACACATGGTGAGGTTGCAACATCGATTCTGTTTGCTAGATTCTTTCAAAAGTGGGATGGAATTATTTGATATCTTTGGACATGAGCCTTTTTCCAGCATTTGCAGTCTTTCACAAACAATGCAATAATGAGGGGAGTTTTTTTCTGTTTGCTCCAATTCTGGCTTGGTGCAGGCATAAAACTGCAGATCTTCCAAAAGATGCTAAAGAGGCTTTCAAGGTTCCTCTTTCTTTCCTCGTCTCTGGTGTGAATTCTCTCTCCACCACCTTCCTTTGCTGGCTTTTGTGGTGGTTTAGTGTCATGTCTTGCACAGTTTTATTAGGAAACTAGCCAAACAGATAGTGGGACTATTGGAAAACGAGCAAAGGAAGGAAGGCAGGAGAACTGCAAGGAACATATTTGTGTGTGTTCACTGCAGAAGATGTTGAAGGGGTACACACACCTCAACTATTGTTATTTTCCTGGAAGTCTCTGACGACCCGTCTCTGTGCTAGGCCAAGATCATGCCTGACCACATCCTGGAAAACCTTTGAAATGTGTGCTGAGCCCAGGAGTTGGTGACGAAGAGTTGCGTTTGTTATTTGAAGCATTCCTAAAACTTATTCATCACCACGGTTGGCTGAAAATAGTACCTTGTGGTCGCTTCACCATGTTAAAAGAAAAAGCAATGTCAATCAGCTGTGAATTTGCTCCATGAACTTCTTTAGATGCAGTTTTAACTTATATTCTAGGTGATGTCTTTTCTCTGTAGGAGATGTTTTCTGAATGGGGGGATGAGCAGAACCAATGTCTTGCTGAAGGCACCAGCTGCTTGTTTTCACCACCAGAATAAAACACCAGGTTGTCTTCAACCAAAAACCAGGCAGTGGTAATGGGAGCTTGGAATCAGCCAGAAGTCAGATCTAGCAATTCTTTGTCTGGCTGCTGGAAGATAAGCATTGTGAGGGTCATGGTACGCAGGAAGCAGGGGATCTGTGAACAGATATCCCAAAGTCATTTAATTTTTCTAAAAGCAACTGAATCAGGGACAGAAAATTGGGTGAGGGGTTGGTGGGCTGACCCTCTCACCTTGCTTGGATTATCTCACATAAATTCACACAACCCTGCCATTCCTTGAAACTGTTGCTAGAATATTTTCCAGGGACGGTCATAGATTTACAGAAGCCACCCCGGTTTCTGATTTGATCCCAGAATGTCCCACTTTTCCTTAAGACGTCCCTGTTTTCATTGGAGAACTGTTGGAGGGTATGCTATTAGAAATTTCAGGAAGATGGTTTATTTATATTTATATCAGAGGTGCTGGGGTGGGGAGGTTAAAAATGCTTCCCAGCTCCATATTCACAATCCAAATCAACACCTTGGAAGAGCTGATCAGATCTCACTCACTGCCTGTAATTTGGCCCTTAGTGGCTTTGATAGGCATAGACAGGGATTTGTTCTCAGACTAATTAATTGACTGAGGTGGGAAGTGAGTGGTAGGCCCAAAGCCTGTAATGGCCTCTGGATAGCTTTGCATCTGTTTCTGACAGCCAAGACAATGGGGAAAACGGATTTCTGCTATCCTAACCCATAAGCCTTTTTTGAAGGGTTTAATAATATCTGATCTGGCCTGTTTTGCTTAAGAGGCTTCCTTGCCAGACAGCGTAATTTCCTACAGTTTACTCTTTGGTCAGAGGACAATGGTGTTATCCCTTCAGTCCCAGATTCAGAATCTGCTCTTCAGGGTCTCCCAACAAGGTAATCTCTGAGGAGACCCCAAGATGAATTGCTGCACAGTTGTCATATATATATTTTGAAGAGTTTTTGGGATTTATTTTACTTTTATTCCTTCCTTCCTTCCGAAGGAGCCCAAGATGGCAAACTCAGCAACAGCAATGAAAAGAAGACCAAACATCATTAAAAAAAATAAAATTGTATGAACAGTTATCTCATGGTCACTCAAACAGTGTCATTCAGCCATCAAACTGAGTAAACAGAAATATTTTTTAATTTTCTCCTGAAAGTTAGTAATGAGGGAGACAGACACAGGGAGGACATTCCACAAATGGGGGGCTGTGGCTGAAAAGGCCCTGTCATATGTCAGTAGCAACCCAGGCAGTCCCACCAACAAAACATTGTCCCAATTGTTAAACGTCGAAGCTCCCACAAGATGGCAGCTGGCCACTTTGGAAGCCTTGCTTGTTTGTATTTTTTGGTCAGCCCTGAGCCCAAGTCTTCAGCCCCTCAAGGCTACTAAATTGGTCAAGCTCTGAAACAGTAGCTAGAGAAGGATGGACTCAGTAACTGTACTGGTTTAACTGGTCCCCTTATATACGTTTCCCAGAGGAGTGAGGAACATTTTGAAATTACCAAGAAACCATGTCTCTCATTTCAAACTGTAGAGCATGTCTGGGCAGGTCCTTAGGAGCCGCATAACACACGGAGTTAACTGTGCCTATAATTTGCAACTGACCCAAGTAAATTGATACCATGGGATGGTAGGCAAATAAACTCCGAGAACTATTGCTTTATTGTAACCCTGTTTCCGTCGCATATTGACACAGAAATTCACATTAACGTGGATAATAAGCAAGAGACGATTTTTCTGTTATCGACAGCATCCATTATCCTAATAAACGACACTTGCATTTCCTCTTTATATCCACAACATTTTTACACATGCCTTGCGCATTGCCGTGACATTTCCCTTTTTAAAAGGCCTCTCGTGTTTATTTCCAGTGAGTGTTGTGTGACAAAGGAATTCCTCAGTTTTGGCTCTTATCTTCTGTTCTTCCAGCTGCCCAAGCGAATGCCTGCCATAGCAGATGCCCTGGCTTCCTTGCTAGCACATGTCCCAATTCTTTCCGTCTTTATTTATAGCTGACTTTGAAGAACTCTCTGAAACTTGGCATATGTTGAAATTCGTTAAGAGATCTGGAGTGCAGCGTGTCGCAGGAACATAGGAAGCTGCCTTATGGCGAATCAAACCATTGGTTCATCTAGCATCAGGCGAGGTGACATGGGGTTCAAACCTGGAGATGCTGGGTTTCAAACCTGGGACGTTCTGCATGCAAAGCCGATGCTCTGCCACTGAGCTATGGCTGAGCTCTATTTCTCTGTTGCACCTGAATCAGGTGTAGCCAGGCAAATGCTGGTCCAGGACCTGGATGTCGTGATGGAGCTAGATGATGGCCAATAAGTTGAAGTTGAATCCCAACAAGGCTGAGGCCCTCTGGGTAGGGGATTTTCAGGTCTGGCAAGTAAGTGGTGGTTCCTGTTCGACACAGGATTGCTGTGTCCTAAAGGAGCAGGGCTGCTCATTGGAACCATCCTTTACTGCAACTCCTTGCTCTGCCCCACCCGCAAACACCACAGATGCTGGCATCACCATTCAGACTATCCAGAGAAATTTCCTTAACTTCTGGAGCAGATTTGAGTATATTTCACTCTGGATAGTCTGAAAGGTGATGCCGGCGAAAAGAAAATCAGCAAAAATCAGTTCCCCTCCCTCATACTGGATTGAAGGCCCTTCAGCGAATAGAAGGGTAGCTTGAGGATCAGTCAGGAGTGCGTGCAGGAGCTGGGCCCTGTGACCAGTAGGGCTTCGCAGGACTGGGGCCTTCCTAAATTTGTTCTGGAGAGGCAAGGCACAGCTGCACAGGTGAGGCCGCTTGGTAACTCACTGCACCTGGTGACTAGAGCCGGAAGGGATATAAGGTCAGCATTTCCCTTCGGCTCTTTGCCACAGCAACACGTTTCCTGCCTCGCTGCGTTTGGCTTCTTGCTTCCTGATCCTCAGACCTCGGCTTCTTGACTCCTTGCTTCTCGACCCTCAGACCCTTGACTTTGTGACTCCCTGCTTCCTGACCCTCGGACCCCTGGTTTCTGGACTCTCGTTCCTGCTCCCGCCCTGCCATCTTGCCCCCGGTCCCGACGTCCTCAGCCGGGACTTTGATTGCCCATAGACCGGACCATGACAGGATCCAAGCCATGGTCTGTGGTGTTTGTGAAATGAGGAAGGGCCAGCCCTACTATTAGGTATTTGGTGGCAGGCGAAGGCCAGCAGTGGCATTCCACTGAGTGTTCCTCCTGAGCAACCTCAAACATTTCCCTCTGCTTGAAGGAAGGAAATAATATGTCTGCCACATGCTCTGTCTTGGTCCCCCTAAACTAGCTTGCTGCCTTAAGGCGTTGAAGTAAAATTCAGCTGCCAGGCCAATCAGCTTCTGTCCATGGAGTGGAGAGGGGGGCATCTTGTCCTTTGCCTCAGGCAGCAATATGTCTGGGGCCGGCCTAGGGAGATGTGAGAAACAGCAGTTGGACAGTTTGGGGATTTGGAGACATACAGAGCTGTGAATGTGTGAGGAGGCTGAAGGTGAAATAAGTTCTCTCTTTCTGAAACTCTGAGGTGTGGGGTGGGAGCAGAACTGATCCCTTGCTGGAGTTACTGTTTGCCACCGCTTATGCTCTGTTTGTGTATTTTATAAATGAAATATTACAAAGACACCACAACTCTCCGGTTCCATGCAACGGAATCTAAACCTGATAATTCTGCCCTTGGAATTACTCTCTGCTCTGGGAAGCGGGGAGCACATAACAATATTTGAGGGCATTGGCTTACATGCTGCTGCGAAGGACAGCTTATTTCCTGCTTGCATTGAGTTGCCTTCTAAGACGATACACAAGCTGGGATTGATTTCATTCTGCGCAACTTTTATTAGTTACAGCTTTTCCCTTCCCCATGCTGTACATTTGCATTCTGGCTGAGACGCCTCTTAGATCTGGTTCACTCATGAGGGATGGAAGGGTCTGTCCATTTTAGTGCTCTCGGTTTCACATCTTTCCCGTCTTAAATTCAGTTCTCTGCATTTCTGCAGCATTTTTCTTCTTCTAATGTATAATTTTTTTTGCAAGCAGTTTACCCCCAATATAATGCATTTTAACGTTACTTTCACTTATATGCACCCTCTGCCTTAATATATGCTGCTTTATAAACCTTGGTTGTTTGGTGAACTGTACTGCAAAATTTGGATATATTTGGAAGAAATGCTGCATATCAGTTCACATATTGGTTTGTAGGTTTGCCATATTTCAAAAAGTGAAAATCTGGACACAAAAGTTGTTGGGCTTTTATTGGCAAAGTTGTTGAGCGTTTTTGGTGAAATAAAAAAGGGGGGTTTCAGCTACTTTTAATTAAATTTGTCAAATTCTCTATATGTACTACTGACATGGGCTGCCATACGTCTAAATTTTCATGGACATTTCAGCAATTTCCACCCACACACTGTTTATGAGAGCTGAATACCGGCTACGGTACGTGTGGCAACCCTATTTGGGAAGTGCAAATTTGATAGATTCCTGCTGAGTGACTTACTTTTGTGGTGGATTCCTTTATTATTATTTCATTTTAAAATAGTTTTTATTTACACCATTCTTCCGCCAAATAAAGGCCCCCAGAATGGCTTACAAATGTAAATAGTAAAACATATTGCGGACCCATCCGCAGTGACCCCCCACCCTGAAGCAAGGCCTGAGCCAAGAAGGGGAACAAACCCTGCCCAACTGACCTGGCCAGATTGGCTAGTATTCAAATACAGTGGTACCTCAGGTTAAGTACTTAATTCGTTCCGGAGGTCCGTTCTTAACCTGAAACTGTTCTTAACTTGAAGCACCACTTTAACTAATGGGGCCTCCTGCTGCTGCCGCGCCACCGGAGCACGATTTCTGTTCTCATCCTGAAGCAAAGTTCTTAACCTGAAGCACTATTTCTGGGTTAGCAGAGTCTGTAACCTGAAGCGTATGTAACCTGAGGTACCACTGTACTGTAAAACGATAGCAGGAAAGCCCGCCAGTCTCCCGCAGCTGGTCTGGGAATTCCCCACTGACGGCTGCCTAGCCCTGACCTTGCTTCCAAGGGCAAGGGCCTGGTGCGACAGGCCGCAATAGCTGCCCGCCCTGTGACCGGGTAAGCAGCCATTCTTAAGTCTGAGGGCAGGGACTAAGGTCACATCCACACCGTCCATTTAAAGCACTCTTATACCACTTTAACAGTCATGGCTTATACCCAAAGAGCCATGGGAAGTGTAGTTTGTTAAGGGCGCAAACCTCTCAGATCCACTATTCCCAGCACTCTTAAGAAACGACTTTACCTAGGATACTCCATATTTATTAGAGCTGTGATTCCTGGTTAGCAGAGTACTGTAGACCCTCTGTTTTTTCAAAAGCCAAGTCTTTTGAAAATGTTGAAATCTCGATGGTAGTTTTTGTTGTGTGAACCCATTGGGAAACCACTGTATTAAAGTGGTCTAAGAGTGCAGATGCGGACCTAAGAGACACAACATGAAAGGAATTTGGCGGGCAGAGGGAGAAAGCAATCTCAGGCGCTGGTGCCTGGTTACATCGTTCTTATAATAATCAGCCGGAAGAGGAAAGAGTCCAAAGGGTAGAAATGTTATAAGGAATTAAGTATAAATAGATTAATAGAAAAAATAAGGTTAGAATGTCTTAAGATAACTATAGGATAGAAAACAGAGGAAGATGGAAAGGAATTGCTGAAATAATTAATAGAAATGGAATACAAAAAGGGAGGTGTGAGGAGGTCGTTGAAATAAGTGAATGGAAGACAAGATATTGAAATTGTTTGATGTGTTTTAGATTGTTTTTGTTTTGTTAGTTTAATGTGTTAGTGTTAGGTGTTAGTGTTATGTAGTGTTTTTGTATTGTATTGTCCATTTTTATTTCTTCTATGTAGTGTCTAAATTGTTGGAAAAGTAATAAATATTATAAAAATAAAAAAAAGAAAGAGTCCAAAGGGAGGAGGAGCCAGGTTCTGGCTGGTCTCTCAGGGGACTCAATGGACATTAATACACTTTCCTCTGCCACATGCAGAAACTTCTGTGTGGGCGGGGGCTGCTATGCATAAACACCTACACAAATGGGTTGGCCCACTCATGTGATCTACCCACTGTGAGGTGGTGTGGCTCACATGAGTGTGACCCACTCACACGGGCATTTTCGGGCCTAGGCTCCTATTCATTCCAAAAGTTCTGTGAGCTGTGGGAAAGGGTGTATCCGTCTTGCTCTGGGCCCTTTGCCGTGTACAAGCCTACACGCTGAAAGGAAATATCAGTGATGATCAGAAGAATGGCAGAAGGCTCCTGTCTTTATAGAGAGTATTCCTGACAACGCGCTCTAACCTGGGTTGCTTCACTTTGATAGCACTTTGCTTCTCTCAAAAAGTCCCAATTGTTTGTGAAACCTGTATGTGATTGAATCCCATCCAAAAATAGTGGCAGTCTGGCCGTGGCCATAGAACCCAGGTATTTGGAAGTGGAAGGAACTCCCAAATTACCTGGATCTAGGGGCAGAGGAGGGGTGCGGGTGGCGCTGTGGGTTAAACCACAGAGCCTAGGACTTGCTGATCAGAAGGTCAGCGGTTTGAATCCCTGCGACGGGGTGAGCTCCCACTGCTAAGTCCCTGCTCCTGCCAACCTAGCAGTTCGAAAGCACATCAAAGTGCAAGTAGATAAATAGGTACCGCTCCGGCAGGAAGGTAAACTGCGTTTCTGTGTGCTGCTCTGGTTCGCCACATGCTGGCCACATGCACGCCAGCTCCCTCGGCCAGTAAAGCGAGATGAGTGCCACAACCCAAGAGTCGGCCACGACTGAACCTAATGGTCAGGGGTCCCTTTACCTTTAGGGGCAGAGGAAATGGGGCCGTGGAGGTGGCCCACCCCAGATATCATCACTGAGGGTGGTGACATTCAGCACGCCCCCCATCTGCGACTCCCAAGCCTACCCCGAGCCGTTGGGGGAAGGGCGGAGCTGCCAGAAGCATTCCCCCCTTCCCCCTTTGTTTTGACAGCTCGGGGGAGGCTTGGGAGTCATGGGCACACCGTTGCCCCCCACTCCCGGGCTGCCTCCTGTGGGGGGAAGCCTCTCCCGAGCTGTCAAAAGGAAGAGGGAAGGAAGGCTGCTGGCAAAGCGATGTGGCTCCCTCCCCACCCAGGAAGCAGCCCCCATGGGCAGCTCACCTCCAGGGACGCTCGCCCAGCCCCCATGTCCCCACCCCTGGGTGCACTAGCTCCACCTCTGCCTGGATCAGCAAAAATCTTGCATTCGGGGTTCATTTTTGCCTCTTCTGAATTTTCTCCAGTGTGTTAGCCCAGTCGTTTTGATGTGTTCCAAATGGAGTACACAACTGAAGGCCAATAGAAGTGCACTCTTTGGCATGTGCTGGGGAAAAAGCATGCTACTTTCCCCCCAGCAGATGAAAACCAAAACCAACAAACAGGATAATCACTGTGTGTATTTGCTAAGAAGACCCTCTTCTCTTCAGGAAATCTTTAGGCATGCTGAGAGGTGCTAAGTTGCTCACAACAGCGAATCCTATACATTTCTGTCTGGAAGTCGTAGAATTCCAGCAAAAATTGAAACGGGGGCAGAAAATGCTATTGTTCACCTGCTTGCCCCAATTGCAGCACATAAATCAATCCAGTAAATACGACTGGTATTCGCTGTTGTTGCTTTCAGTCCGCAAACAATATGTAATTGATTATGTCCCCCTCCCCTCTCTTTTGCATTGAAATGAAAGGAGTGGGATGACATGATGTAATTAAGCTATGCAGTTTTGCCGCAGCAGACAGCGAGATGAAGATTGTAGCTTTTGGTGGAAGACGAACTGCAGCAGAGCAGAAACAGTGCTGCGTGTGACGAAAACCGGGAGGAACGGGAAATGATGCCTTCTTACATTGCGACTCAGAAGTAAGTTTAACTGAATTCAATAGGTCTTACTTCCAAGCAGTGAAGTAGGTGGGTACAGGATTGCTACCGGGAATGTCTTCAATTTCCACCTGCACATGTACATAAATAAAGCTTGATGTGAACAACTCTAGAAAAAGGACAGTGAGGTGCAGCTCATTGCTGCTGCTGTTTCGCATGCATTTACTGCAAGATATCATTTATAATGCTATTTCTTCTGACAAGGCATGGAAACTAAGTATACCTGTTTCCATCTGAGAAAAGCTAGGGGTAATAGAATACTTCGTAAAGAGCAATATATAGGAAATAAAAAGCCATTTGGAATGTATATTTATATATGAATTTCCATACCAATTTATTGAAACAAAGGATGTGGTTTCTCTCAAAAGCTGAGCTCGAGGCGATATTTTTGTTTTTTAAAATATAAGGATTTATAGAAATCAGTATGCTTCATTAGCCAGCTCCGTTTTATTTTACAGCTCTGTGTGTATTGCTTAAAAGTCCTTGCTATAGTTTTTTAAGTGCGGTTTGAGGGATTTATTTTTATGTAGTACAGTCAAATATGTCATCTGAAGCTGAGCCATATATACTTCAATCCTTTAGAATGTTTGGAAAAGGACTGGCTTTTTCTGATCCAGATTTTCTTGGCATCACTATTAAAGCACCTGCAAAGGAAAAAAAAAGGGAAGAAAAAAACATTTCACATCCATCTGGCTTGGTTACATGTAAACTGCCTACATTATGTCAAGTGCAATAAAGGCAGGAATAAAAACAAAACCACTATCAGCTAAGAGAATTTTATTTATTCCTTTTTGAGCTACGGAAGCAACTTTCTGCCTAGTACTACAGCCGATGATCATGCAACTGTAGTGTGTGTTGGCATATGTAGCCGAGGTGGAGAGAGAGGGGCTTACTCATATGGGACAAGGTTTGCTGAGGCTGAAAAGATTTGCCTTTGAAAAATGTTAGGTGGTCACTCCCCTGCTGAAAAAGAAGAAAGTTGAGGGAAAATAGTGGAGGAGCCCTTGCTTTTTTTAATAGAACTAAAAATCTGAAACTATGCTTGCATGTACATCATGCTTTTTAAAGCACCCCCCAAAGAATTCTGGGAGCTGTGTTTTCATTTCTTTCGCTCTGTTACATACTTCGTGTTTTCGCTTTGTATTTTTATGCTGCAAACTCCCCCGTGATCTTTGAATGAAGGGAGCTGTATAAATTTCAATAAATCAATAGGAAACCCCTCACGGAGCTACAGTTCCCAGCACCCTTAATGAACTATAGTTCCCGTGATTCTTTTGAAGGGTGCTTTAAAGGAACAATGGGTATGCAACCTATAAAGCATGGGGGTTGTGTCTTCTTCTATGTCATCACAAGTACTGTCCAATAGGTGCCTGCGGCAAGTGAAGAAGAGCATTCTGCACCTCTTTCACAGGAGCTGGACTCTGCTAACTCAGGCCAAACAGGATAGTTGATGCAGTTATCATATTCTGCCCTTCTGTTGGATGCCCAGGTGGCATCTTGTGGCATGAGGCACCTTCCATCAGCTTAGTCTGGTGCTCCAGCTGTGTCTCTTCCTCCTGAAAAGAAATATCCTGGCCACTGTTACCCAGCACCTGAATTAGACTAGACCACTGCAGTGCATTGTATTTGGAGCCACATTTGTAAACTACTCAGAAAGCTCCACTTGGCATGAAATACGATAGCTGGGTCACTGGTTGGCACCAGCTCCAGTGAACTCCATTGGCTTCCCATTTGTTCCAGGGCACAATTCAAAGTCATTTCGGGCTTTGGACCTGGATATCTGAAGGACTGGTTGCTGCCTTATGAATTTGCCTGGAGGGTGTATGGTTGGGGTTCCTGTGTTGCCCTGTGGATGTCTATATACCTAACATGCCCTTCACATTTATAACGCCTGAAGGGGAACACCAGTGTTCAGCCTGCTCATATCATTTCAAATAGAAACAAGAAAACTACTGGCAATATCTAGACCTTTACTATTTATTTTAAGGCCACTATCTATTGAACTCGATCTGTTTACCTTTTGCAACTGCTTCGAAATCACACACTGCAATGATCCTGTCAGTTTGGCTGGGTCTGCTGTAGCTAGAGCGATGGCATCAACGTACAAACTCAGTTGATAGATTTTTATCTCCAATTTCAGGAAACCATATGTTTAGATTATTTATTTCCATTGCCAAAGGCCTGGATCCGTGAGTATCCTGCTTGTAGAAAGGCACATCTGCTCATGCAAGGAGCACCCTCAGTTTCTGCCACCCGCAACCCCAGCTGCAGCTGCCTGTGCACACTTATTAACCACACTTGGGACGGCTGGAGAGGTTGTGCCTTGACTGCAACGGTGATCTTACGAGGCAAGAATCAGCAGTTTTCCTTCCCTGTATGCCGAGAAGCTAACCTGCCCAGCTCATTTCCAGATGACCTGTTTATTGAGCATTCATCCTGATTTGTCTGCACAAGTTTGTGGGGAGGTTATAAGACGCCATCTGTTTATTGAGCATTTGTTCTGATTTGTTTGCAGGGAGGTCAGATGATGATTTCTTAAGCAGGCGTTATCTCACACCTTTCCCCCCTCACTTTTCTTATCGTAAAATGTCTGGCTCTGTGGGGAAATGATTTTGTTGCTCAAGAGCACCAAATCATATTGAACTGTGCAACCGGAATTCACCGATGTGTTATATAGAATCCCTCCTGAAAATGGCAAACATCTGGAAGTGCCCCTCTTCTCTGTTTGGTGCGAGAGGTCTCCAGACCCACAGGCATAGGAGTGCCACCTTATTTCTTAGCCTCTTGCCTTTAGTTCTTTAGGCAAAACCTCAAAAGGAGATGGGATACCCACTTTAACTCCGTATAGCAGGCAGCAAACAATCCGCAAAGAACTAAAGCAAATGTAAAACATAAGCAGGGGTCCCCAAATGGATAAGAGTTGTTTGTGAGGGTAAGTTAGCTTGTGTTCTGATCTAAGAGGTGGCAGGAATGTTATTGTGGTGGTAGGGGACCTGTTCAGTCTCTGAAGGCAATTCTGGGCATTTAAGAAACAAACAAGTCCAAAAGCATAGTCACTACTGTGGTACCTCGGGTTACAGATGCTTCAGGTTACAGACTCCACTAATCCGGAAGCAGTACCTCGGGTTAAGAACTTTGCTTCAGGATGAGAACAGAAATTGTGTGGTGGTGGTGGTGCAGCAGCAGGAGGAGGAGGCCCCATTAGCTAAAGTGGTACCTCAGGTTAAGAACAGTTTCAGGTTAAGAATGGACCTCCAGAACGAATTAAGTTCTTAACCCGAGGTACCACTGTACTTAGTTGATGCAGGAGATTCCAATGCGTGTCCCCGAAGTTGTAAAACTGTTAGTTGCCGCAGGGAATAAAAATATCTTCCTCCAGGATGTGCTTCTCATGTGAAAATCACATGTTCTCAGCAGTTGGACTGTAATTTTACCCTGCTGGTTAAGTTGCGATTTTTCTGCACCGCAGCAGTGCATCTGTTCTCGTTTTCTATGTGCAGCGGAATCGCATAGGATGTCGCACTTCCAATACAACTGCTGCACATTGGAGTGTCATTGCTGCACACAGAACAAGATCTGGGAAAGCTAACTGAAAATGAGTTGCTCTTTCAACTTCCCATACTTACCAGGACTTTACATTTACATTTTCTTTTGGCTAATATAATTTTCTCCATAGAGATCTCCCCCCCCCTTTTCCATGAGTTGTGGCAAGCGCACATTCTTTTCATAAATTAATTTGTCCTTGCAAAGCATAATGTCAGCATCTTTTTATTCCCCTTTGTGCCTGACATTTAATAGGTTTTTGTTTTCCATGGCAAAAGATACCGCTCTGTTATTTAGGTAGTAGAGGAGGAGAGAGGGAGGTTAAGCCAAAAGCAATAAAAAAAAAAAGCATAACCGCAATTAAATGTCAGCTGATCGGCTTTTAGAAAACAGTCAGCTCCTTCTCTCCCCTTCTCCACTCTCCTTCCTTCAAAGTGCTGTAATTTAGCAGAAAGCCAAAGCAGCAAATGAAGCACTTGTTTCATGCAGCCAGCTTTTAGCAATGTGTTATTGGTTACTCAAAGGCAAAATGAGATGTGAAACATGAACTGTCTCTCCTCCCCACTGCGGGTCCATTAAATTATAGAGACAATATTGTAGTGCTTAGCTAGCATATTTATTGCAAGATGTATCCCATTATTATATGCTAGAGAAATGAGTGCTTGTAATGAACCAATTAGCAAGGAGGCAGCTGTTTGGATTATTACACCCATTTTATAGGTGGGTAATCAGATCCTGCAGTCCGCGGTAGAGCTGGACAGATGCTTCCTTTAACATGGTGCCCTATGCAACCTGAGGATTCCCATTTTGAATGCACAAATGCAGTGTGTGGTTCTTCTTGCGCTATGCTATAAGAAGGCGTGCAAGTGTTCCAAGGGGAAGTGCTCTTTTTCAGTGCTCAATCTGTGTGGTGGTTCATTTTGACATGAGCCAACAGTGTGACGCGGCAGCTAAAAAAGCCAATGCAATTCTGGGCTGCATCAATAGGAGTATAGCATCTAGATCAAGGGAAGTAATAGTGCCACTGTATTCTGCTCTGGTCAGACCTCACCTGGAGTACTGTGTCCAGTTCTGGGCACCACAATTCAAGAAGGACACTGACAAACTGGAACGTGTCCAGAGGAGGGCAACCAAAATGGTCAAAGGCCTGGAAACGATGCCTTATGAGGAACGGCTAAGGGAGCTGGGCATGTTTAGCCTGGAGAAGAGGAGGTTAAGGGGTGATATGATAGCCATGTTCAAATATATAAAAGGATGTCACATAGAGGAGGGAGAAAGATGTTTCCTGCTTGGCAGGGGGTTGGACTCGATGGCCCTTGTGGTCTCTTTCAACTCTATGATTCTATGATTCTATGATACATTTTGAATTCTCATGATGCAGGATGATTTATTTATTTTTTAAGATTCTGAAATGTGTGCAGGAATTTTCTAAGCTTGCTGCTTTATTGGGACTATAATATAGCTGATTCAGAAAGGAAGGAAGGAAGGAAGGAAGGAAGGAAGGAAGGAAGGAAGGAAGGAAGGAAGAAGGGAAGAAGGAAGGAAGGACTGTATGAGTCCTTCCTACAAAACCAAACCACAAGTGGGAAGTTACCTATTTGAATGCTCCCCCAGATCAAAAGCACCCTACATGTTGGGGAGTATGTTTATGATGATTAGGTTTGCCCTAATCATTAGGTTTTCCATTTGCAGGGTGTTTGTGACACATCAACAGGTCTCAATATTCTACAGAGGGAGCATTCAAATGTTTACATTTCCTCTTTCAGTTCCTGCTGTTGGACAGAAGCCAGTGGATCATCTAGTTCAATTCTCTGTCCTGAGCCAAGAAAGAAGCCTGCCCAAGTGTTTTTGAGCTTTTCAAAACTTCCAACAAGGAAGTGGGATTCTATTACTTCCCAATGAAACTTATTTCACTTTTTAGTAGCTCTTCTAGGAACTACTTCGTAATGGGCAGTATTAGTCTTTCTCATCTTGTCAAGTTGCCAGATCACCAGTATCCCAAAGTCAGAAACTCAAGAAATGGGACTCGGCGATGTCGCAGGGTTGCCAGCTCTTGAAAGTAAAAAAAATATCATTTGTTGGTGGGGATGTGATTGCACAGGCTGGCACAAGGCCTTTGGCTGCTTGAGAAGAACAGCAAACGGTGTCCCTCTCCTTTCAAGAATCAAGATACAGACAGCCCCCCGGCACCTGAGGCGGAAAATCCCACAAGTGCCTCTTCCCTTTTCTTTGCAGGAAAAATGCAACAATGATAAATTAAATAAATCTGTTGCTCGTTAACGACATCCAAATTCAGCTGCCTGAAACAGCTGCTTCATTCTACGTCATGGCAGAGCTGGCCCTCTCAGTTAGAAAACCAGTCGTGTGTGCGGATTCTAACCAGAAGCAGGTAAATGAGTACAGTATTGTGCTGTCAAAAGAAATCAGGAAGTTGTGTGTTTCAAAATTCACAAGATTTTCCTTAAGAAGCTCATGAAAAATGGGGGGGGGGGGGCCAAAAAACTACTATGGGAGTCCCAAGAGATAAGAATTGCATTAGTCAGACAAAAGTAGTTGTCTTGAGGGTAAAGGGCCCTTTCATAATAATAATCAGCATCAAATATTTTTTGTACCCTGCCCATCTGACTGGGTAGACCTAGCCGCTCTTTTTCCAAAACAGGGCTGCCTTCAGATGTCTTCTAAAAGTCAAATAATTGTTTATTTCCTGGACATCTGACAGGAGGGCGTTCCACAGGGCAGGTGCCTCTGCTGAGAAGGCCCTCTGTCTGATTCCCTGTAATGGTAGAGATGGAGATGCCCCATCAGGTATACAGGACCAAAGCCGGGTGGGGTTCAAATGTCAACACCAACACTCGGTATTGTGCTAGGAAACATATTGGGAGCCAATTTATACTTTTTCAGGACCAGTGTCATGCGGTCGTCTTGTAAAATGTCTGTAAATGTTGCCACACTGAAGAGCTGGTTTTTTGGTTTCTCAATTCCTGAGCGACACCAAGGCTGTTAGTCTGCTGTGTATTTTGGAAAGTTGTTTGTTTGCTATGGCTTGGGACACCTCTTATGATATTTTGCATGATGGTCCTTGAGGTCAAGAAGGCTTTTTGTCTGTATAGGTATACAATCGGACGCCATTTTGAATTGAGATAGCAGATTGAACCTTTCTAAACCGCACAGTTTATAACAGCTGATTTCAAAACTGCACAGATCTTTTTGGTTTCTTAGAATTCCCGGGCAGCACTCGGTACAATGCTCCTTGTAAAAATAATAATAATAATAATAATAATAATAATAATAATAATAATGAAATAACTAACAATATGCTTCCCTTTCATGACTCCCAAACACAGCTGTCTGACTTTGCCTAATAGTAGGGCTGGCCCTGGCCAATGGTCTGAGGCAGCTTCATACATTCATGGACATTCACAACTCCTTCTGTTACTCAGTTTCATTTGGTTTGTGCTTTCTGCCCCCCCCCCCCATTAGCAGTTAGGGAATTAATATCTCCATTAGAGGGTCTGGTCCAGATTCCACAGAAGTTAGTAAAAGTCTTAATGCTGGCTTCAGTGTGGGAAAGATGGATCCTTAATGTTCCCATGAAAATGTTTCTCAGGACTTCTTTCTACAAAGGTCTAAAAGTTCACCGGAAAGCAGAGCCACACACTCTGGTTATTTTTGACAAATTTGTTTATCCGTTCCCCCTACCTCTTTTCCCTCTTTTTTTAAGACCCAATTTTGATCTCGGTTTATAATTTCTCCCAGAAGCTACACTTTCATACAAAAATAGATTTCTGTCCTTTTAAAGGAATAGTAAAACAGTAAGTGTGACTACAAAGTGTGGGAAAATATTGCCCCTTCGTTTCCTCATCTCTCTCCACCCCCCTTGCCTTCTTTTTTGGCACAGGATTGACATGGGACCTAGCATGGTTATTATTCCCAGGACAAGCCGGACCATTTGCAGTTGTGCTGCGTGACCTGCATCGATGTCAGTGGAAGCCACAGAAAGGTAAGGAAATGGCAAGCAGCTTTCTATTAATGTATGTTACGCGGAAGGATCGGGTGTAGCATGGCCACATTTCTAAAGGCGCAGTACTTCCGTTGCTTTAGGGCTCTGGAAGCAGGACAACGTTCTGGAGGCACAGCGGTGCATCTCTGCAACACTCCCTTTGGAGAAGCTACACCTGCTAGGCTATTGCTGAAAAGTTTTTAGAAGAGCCCCAACCCTGTCCTGGTTGCTTTTAGCTAGACAGTATTTGCTCTAGGCGATGATTATTATCTGTTTGCTGTGCGGTGAGCTAGCCATTAAAAAAAATAAAGGCCCTGGTATTTACTGAAACAATAGAGCGAGGAAAAGAAGCCTCATTTTGACTGACTGGTGCTATTGTTGTTCTCTCCCATTCTTTGAGGAGCTAAAGCATGGTCTGCATATGGTTCTTGGGCGGTTTCCCATCCAGATAGTTTGTGGAGTCTGACTGGCCTAACTTGCACCGTGAGCCCTCAGACAGTTGTTATATTTCCTGCACTTATGAGGCTGAGCAAGAGAGAGAATCGACTGTCTTGCATGGGAGCAAGGAGACCATAGCAGTAGGTACCAAGGTGATCCATGGCAGCACCTCCAGTTAAAAGGATCAGGTAGTTGCAGCAGATGATGGGGAATGACCTCCTCTCAGAAGCCCTGGAGAGCAGCCTAATTTTTATAGACATTTTGGCGCCTGAGGCGAACCACAAAATGGCGCCTCCTCCCCACCAGGGAAGAAGTGGTAAGTGAACAAGAGGGAGTAACGATCTACATTGGGATATGTTGCTCCTGTGGATCCTGCCACCTGAGGCAGTCGTCTCACATTGCCTCATGTGTGGGCCGGCCATGGCTGGGGTTTTCACAGGGACATTGGTAGAGGCAGGCAAGGGGAACCCAACAGGGCTGCTTTGAGCCAGAGTGATTATACAGGACTGAAGGTGGTCACAGGGTCCACCAGTTAACTCCAGTTTAAGATTTCACCAACTGTTATTTTAACTTGGTAGTGTTGGGCCAACCCAATGTTGGGCCAACCCTTGTTCCGGGCACCAAAATAAGTCCCAGAAATTTACTTCCTACAAGATGCTTTCAGATAGAAAGGGACACTCTGATGTAAAAAGGAAAGGTGACAAAAAAGCTATGAATAGCTTTGAGATCAAAGATACATCTCTTTAAAGAGGGATGTATCTTTTCAAGGCTGTAATCCTGTGCACATTTGTCTGGGAGTGATGGGATGGTAGGTTCTCAATGCACACGGGCTTGGGGTTTCCTTTGTGCTTTGTCCAGAAGCTGTAGTTAGTGAAGCAGAATGGATGTCCCATCTTTTGCTACCCTGTACAGATCTAGCCTCAAAAATCCTTCACGAACTGAGAGCAGTTAAAACTTTGTCAGCACCCTGCTCAAAGATCCAAGCGCCTGTGACTGGGCCAAATTCAAAATGTTACAATTAGTATAACAGGTGCTTAAATAGGCTTAGTAAAGGTAAAGGGACCCCTAACCATTAGGTCCAGTCGCAGACGACTCTGGGGTTGCGGCGCTCATCTCGCTCTATTAGCCAAGGGAGCCGGCGTACAGTTTCCGGGTCATGTGGCCAGCATGACTAAGCCGCTTCTGGCGAACCAGAGCAGCGCACGGAAACGCCGTTTACCTTCCCGCCAGAGCGGTACCTATTTATCTACTTGCACTTTGACGTGCTTTTGAACTGCTAGGTTGGCAGGAGCAGGGACCGAGCAACAGGAGCTCACCCCGTCGTGGGGATTCAAACCGCCGACCTTCCGATTGGCAAGTCCTAGGCTCTGTGGTTTAACCCACAGCGCCACCCACATCCATATATATATATATATATATATATATATATAGGCTTGGGAGGTATTTATTTAAAGGAATGCCTTGCCCTGTGTGTGCCACCCAACCTGCAGAAGGGACAGTGTTACAAATAATGTTCTGTATTTGCGAGAAATCAAGCTTTTCACATGACAGCACCTATTCTTTGGAATTCCCTGCCTATTGACATCATGTAGGCCCCTTCATTGTACTGTTTTTGACGTCTACTGTTTTTGTATTTTGTATAGGCCAGCCTGCCCAGACAAGGAATTTTCTTGTGTACATTTGTATTTAAAGTGGTTGATTTTATACATATTCTGATAATTTTTATTATATTTTAAAATCGCTATTTTAAACGAATACTTTATACTACTTTATGTAAACTGCTGAGAGATTATTTTTCTGCTTTAGCTGTTGCTTGGTAGCATTCAAAGGACAGTCCTGAGGTATTTGTCACCCTGACAAGCTGAGGCATGCTGGTTCAAATGACCCTTACTTGTGGTTTGCTGGTTTACCAGAACTTCCTTCACCAGCCTTTGTTGGGTAGCAAACATACACAGGCATAGCTGACTATCTAAACTTAACCCGAGTGTAGAGAAAGTCTTTAAAATTTTATTTTGTTATTCAAATCTGTGTAAGGACAGTTGTGTCCAGTCTATCTGTGTTTCATGAGAGAGATTCAAGCACACTCCAGAATTTAGGTTCACCACAATTGAAGTCGTTTTGCGTTCTCTGCTGCCTGACGCAACAAATGCACTTCCTGTAACAACTTTTTGTGCTTAGGAAAGTCATAGGGGAAAGTTTGGGATGGTCAAATGATTAACAGGCAAACACACAAACAAATCAAGATGTAAGGTCAATGAGCAGGTCATCTGGAGGAGCCCAAAATCTTTGCATTTGTAAGTCTTTGGTTTCGGACAACATTTTTAGCTTATTGTCCTTGCTCTTGGATTGAGTTGTTCATTCTGTGGCTCTGTCTGCACCATACATTTAAAACAGCATCATACCACTTCAGACAGCAATGGCTGTCATGAAAGAATCCTGGGAAATGTAGTTTGTTAAGGGTGCTGAGAGTTGTTGAGAGATCCCTGATCCCCTCACAGAGCTACAGTTTTCAGGGCGGTTTAACAATCAACGCCCAGGGAAATCTGTGCATTATAGCTCTGTGAGGGGAATAGGGGTCTCCTAACAACTTGAGAGTCCCATGGACTGCAAGAAGATCAAACCTATCCATTCTTAAGGAATTCAGCCCTGAGTGCTCACTGGAAGGACAGATCGTGAAGCTGAGGCTCCAATACTTTGGCCACCTCATGAGAAGAGAAGACTCCCTGGAAAAGACCCTGATGTTGGGAAAGACGGAGGAAGAAGAAGAAGAAAAGTTTGGATTTGATATCCCGCCTTTCACTCCCTTTAAGGAGTCTCAAAGCGGCTAACATTCTCCTTTCCCTTCCTCCCCCACAACAAACACTCTGTGAGGTGAGTGAGGCTGAGAAACTTCAGAGAAGTGTGACTAGCCCAAGGTCACCCAGCAGCTGCATGTGGAGGAGCGGAGATGCAAACCCGGTTCTCCAGATTACGAGACTACCGCTCTTAACCACTACACCACACTGGCTCTCGGGCACAAGGAGAAGGGGACAACAGAGGACGAGATGGTTGGACAGTGTTCTCGAAGCTACCAACATGAGTTTGACCAAACTGTGGAAGACAGGAGTGCCTGCTGTGCTCTGGTCCATGGAGTCATGAAGAGTCGGAGACGACTAAACAACAACAAACAACTTACAGCACCCTTACCAAACTGCACTCGCTTACCAGGATTATTTGGGGGAAGCCATGCCTGTTTAAAGTGGCACGGCAATGTGCTAAGTGTGTAGTGCGGAGGGGGCCAAGGAGACAAAGGACCAAACTACGCATTATATGCAAGCGCATGTGTGTAAACTCTAAATAGCTTCAGTAGTGCATTGTGGCTTTTGGGCGGCCCTGTGAGCAACAGATGAGGAGTGGGAGGGCACAATCCGCCGCGTCTCCTGATCTACCACCTCAGCCTTAACATGGCTTGTTGCAACTTACAACAGGACCACCCCTCTTAATTTGTTACCTGTGTTGCTCTGTTTGGGGCTCTGGGTGAGGACTGTCCTGTTCTCTTGTAGTGACACTTAATTGGTTTTTGGATTCCTTGCATTCCACCCCTCCCTTTTAACTGGAACTGAATTTTAGTACTGGCTGTTGTTTTATTTTCACCAGCTGCTTCTAGATGTTAATGGATTGTTTGTTGCTACTAGAGTTTTTGGTTTTTAATGTACTGTGCCTGCTATCGTTAGCTTATCCCGAGACATGTCCTTATGACATTGCCCTGGAATTGCTGTGGTACAGAAGCTTCAGCTAGGAGGATTTACAACCTGTATTAGACGGACAAGATAGAGGCTGTGGGAGAGGTCAGGAACTGACCAGGAGTGGTGGGGGATCCAGCACTGGCATTTCCTGCAGCAATTATGTGTGATATATGAACAATGCACATGCCTCCTTCACCTTCACCTGGGAGCTCTGAGCAGCTGTGGGTTCCTAATATATAATCATCAGCCTGTTGAGGCAGAACACTGGTATTACACTGGTGAGGTCCTGCTGTGATCAAGATGGATCAGAAAGATCTTGCTAAAGAAGTGGGTCGTGGAAAAACTCTTTGAGAACACAGAGGGCTTGTCCACTCCGGAGTATAATGTGGAGTTGAAATTGCTCATCCCGTGTTCTTATTAAGTTTTTGCCGTCCACGTGATCTGCATTGCAAAAAACTGCAGTCACACACATCCCCCCCCCCCCCCCGATCTCATATTTCCCCAATTTGGGAACAATCCGATTAGTTGTTGAAAAACCCGAGCTCGCTCTGTTGCACTTAGGTAGTGGTATGCTATGCAGTGGACATGAAATATACTCGGAGTCCTGTAGTGATTTCATGCTCTTTATTGCAGCTTGTAAAACAGCGATTGAATTGCCCCCCAAACCTCAGGCTTTTATATACATTATTTACACAATGAGTCCCGTCTGATTGGCTGATTCTGCTTCCCTCCTGGAGCCTGATTGGTCTTTTCCTGCAAGCCAATCCGTTGTTGCATTCTACGATCCTACTTGCCTATTGTTCTAGGATCCAAGCTTAGTACATAACATTTCCCTGTGGGTGGGGCAATCCCTTGGGAAGGCTCAGTCCGCTACTGACCACTTTAGCAGCCCTTATTCTGATCTGAGCTTTCACCGAATATTGCTGACACATTTTCAAGGATGTGATTGCAATCATAGAGAAAAATCGGGGATGGTGGGAAGTGATCCTTGGCTGTCAAATGCAAATAGACACTTTGAGGAAAGGTGACTAATTCCAGAGTCTTTTTAGTGTCTGCTCAGGGTTGGCAGTCTTTTACACACAACTTGCCTACAAAAGCGTTCTTCTGTTTTATTTCAGTATCTTCTCCCATTTATTGCTTTGACGTTGCTAGTTTTTCAGTTTGAGCTGTCGACATATAAATGGGATGGGGGAATAAAAGATGGCACCACACATTTAAAAGTGCACCCACTGAGCGTCGAGCATCTTCTGTAATTCCTGACTCTTGTGTGTCTCTGTGTGTGTGTGTGTGTGTGTGCCTGCAAATCCTCTCCAAACATATTATTCCTTGTGGGATGAAATTACTTCCTTTAGCATTAGGGGGGGAGGATTCTAACTGAGTTGGAAAGCGTTTTCCTCCCACGGCATGGACTCCTTCCTGGAATAAATTTGAAATACAGTGATCTTGAGAAGTTGACTAGTCATACTCTGAAGTATGAAGAGAATGTAAGAGAGGAAGTGGTGGTTGGTGAGTCAGCATGAGTAATCTGGTTACAGTGAGCATGAAGACTGGAGTTGAGTTTTCTCCCCTGTTAATCATTTCATTATTAATATTTTTAAAATGCAAGGAAATATTATGCCTTTGCTGCTAGCAGTTGCTTTTCATCAATCCTTCACAAAGTGGTACCATCTCTAGGTCAGTTTCTATCACCTTCTTTCAAAGAACATGGAGAGAAGAAAAGAGAGGAAAGAAAGAAAGAGAAATGGTAAGCAGCTTTCTTTTCTATCATTGCCCAATTTAGCAGGCTATGTGGCTTAAGGATATACTGGCACCTTAAGATTTAGCTGCTCTTCCCAGCATGGTTCAGAATCCAGTGCATTCTCATGTGCAAAGGGTGGCCTTCTGTTGTACAGCAGTTTTCTGACAATTGAATTCTCAGTGTTTTACCTTCCCTAATTAATCTGCTTTAGCTTTAGAATCTTACCTAGCTGAGAAAGAGTCTTGCAGACAAATTGGGAGTGTTGCAGACAGACTGAACACTGAGCAGTGAAGTGGTGCAGAGAGTTGACAGTCCTTGGAAATAGAGTTCAGAATACAGTGCTGGTTGTTGCACAGACCTGCAAATCAGGATGTCTCTGATTTTTGTGGAGAGCCCCTTATAATGCTGGAAAAAACTTTTTTCTTTTCCATTGCTCTTTTTGTAGCACTATGCCACAAATCCAGTGTGCCCTTCCTTAAATACACACTTACAGATCAAGGTCTTCAGCTTCTGTGAGAAGGTGGTGTGAATAGCTTGTTGCTATGTTGGGCTGACTACCCGTGACAACCATCTAAAACTTAATACCTGAAAAATTCAGCATGCAAAATGCCAATAATTCGGGTTAATGGAAATGATTCCGGTGGATTTGGTGCCATTGCAGTACTGTAGTTTATTTTACTTTCAGTGTATGTCAATGTGCTGCAAGCGAGGTTTGGGCATTTGACCATTCAAATAACATTTGGCCAAGTCACTAAGTCAAATGTTGGCCAATAATGTGCAAGCATTTTTTGAAGCATTAACCTAATGTTAGGAGATAATTAATTGTAAAATTGTGTTAATTACCAAAAAAACCTCAGTTGCTCCAATAATAGTCAGATTACCTGTTTAGAGGTTTTCAGGTGTCAAAAGTGCAGCCCCTCACAGGAGCTCTGCAGAGCAGCCTACTAGATCTCATGCAGGATCTACTTCCGGGTTCCGCAGCGAGAAGAACGGTGACGGGGTCAGCCCTAGGCAGCGGCCTTTGCTCTTGCTGACGTCTTCTTTTCCTGTTTGGGATGGTTGCAAACGTAGCAGGCAGACAACAAAAGAAGCTTTGTTGTGCTTCTTGGCTTGACCCCTAACACTGCTGTAGTGTTAGGAGGCAAACAACCTTTAGTCTTCCTATATAACACTATAGCGAATTCTGTTTTAAGATGCAAGCTGCTATCTGCAATGCTATTTATCTGATGCATTTTTGCACCTACTTGACAGTCAGAAAGGCTCCTGGAGAGCCTTACATGCAATCAGTAAAGAAAGGAAAAAAGGAAAGAAAGACAGCCCTTGTCTTTACCATCTAAAAGATGCAATAATTAAAAAGAAAGAAAGTTGGTGAGGGAAGAGGAAAAAAGAGAACTGGGCACCTATTCTCCAATAGTAGTTCTGATCATGACCAGCTGGAAAGAGAAGCAGTTTCAGGGAGAGGATGGGCCAAATATGGCTGGGCTTCCAGCTAAGCCCATGGGGTGGCCTTGCTTTCCATCTCACCCGCTGCTGCAACCTGATGGAATAGCATGAATGCTACCTAGTGATGGGTGTTAGTGTGTCTCTCTCTGTGTGTAGGCATAGGCTTGATGCAACTTGTCTTTCAGCAGAGCCGATGGAATGTGTTTGCCATTGTTTGACAACATGTGGCTGCAGTCACAGTCTAGGTGGTCAGTAGCAGCGGCGTAGCTAGCTTTTCAGGTACGGGGGCGTGTTCTGCAGCCAGGGGTGGGGCGATCCACCTGTGGGGGCAGGGCGAGTCTCCCTGACGCTTGGAGCCTCTACGCTGCCTCCCCCTCAGCTGTAGGGTGGCTGAGGGAGAGGCAGTAGGCAGATGCAAGTCCCACGCTGCCGTTTCAGGCAGCACGGAACCTGCAGGCACCTAAGCCACCACGTCACTCCTAAAAAGTTTCGTGAGCCCATTTAAAAAACAACAACCTCAAAACTCATTTTGTCACCCCTCCCCCTCAGTGATGACACCCAGGGCAGGCTGCACCCCCTTCCTCCACCACTGGTCAATGGATAATATTTTGACCAGCCCATTAACTTGAGGGACAACTCTGCTTCCAACCCATGGGTCATGGGCCCCTTAATAGGGCCACATTGTCCTTGCAACAGGCACTGTGGGTGTTTCCTCCAATACAAACGGATGGCCAACCACCTAACTTTGTCTGCTTCACAGTTCTTCACCCAAATGCCTATTTTTCACCCCGTTTCCAAATGGGAGTTGAAGGGGGGAAATGAACACACACACACCCCAATTTTGAGCACCCAGACCCATCAGTTCTACAGTTCCACACTGTGTCTTCTGGAGGTTTAGCAGTTTGTTTTCCTCCTCGCCAAGTAGGTAGGCTTTGTAGCAATTCTAAATTGGTCCAGCCCTAATTGCAACAGCAGTTCAACAACATTCTGATTTGTGTTTGGGTGGCTCCTAAAATGCTCTCAATTCTGCCTTTATAAAATGGAAGTTCTCGCCATATGCTTCCTTGACCTGAGCAATTATTTCTCAGGATGCTTTGAATGATGCAATTTCCTCCAGCAATATCACTTAATTCCTGTTGCTCTCTGGGACCAGAAGTAAACCCAGTTAAGAGGAAATTGCCTTTAAGGGGACATTTTGAGGTAAGAATTGGTGGGTGTGGGAAGAGTTAACCTTCGCACCCACCAGTTCCCATCTGCAATTCTCATCTCAAGGTTACCTTTGTGTAACCTTGATAAACACAGTTGTTTTGGGAACATGTGTTTGCAGACGTAGACTTGTTCGTTCCTTGTGCAGCTGTGTTTGTGGAAGCTCCAGCCATTTCAGGCGGAATATGCACAGAACTATCAATAGGACTGTAGTTTTAACAAGGCATTAAACCCAACTTTTGCAAAGCCTGAGACAGTGGTCCTACATCAGCCCTGGGGCACATTTTGGCCACAAAATGCCAATTTCCCAGAAGAAAAACTATGATTCACAGGAACCCTACAACAACAGGCAAAACACGCACACAAACAACAAAACAAATAAAGCACAGAACCCCCCACCCACCCAATAAAGCAGGTCACACCCTCCACAAATAGGCATCCCTCCAAAAAAGGCCAAAAAACCTTATGGAAAAAATTGAGGCAGACTGGGCCTTAAGGTATCCTGCTGTCCATGGGCACCATGGAAAAAATAATCTTCTTTAAATCTCTTTTAGATCAAGAGACAAATAGGAAGTTTCAAGGCTATGAAGTAAAGGTTAGGTTCTGTGTGGAAAATCTTTGTACAGTGGTACCTCTGGCTAAGAACTTAATATGTTCTGGAGGTCCATTCTTAACCTGAAACTGTTCGTAACCTGAGGTACCACTTTAGCTAATGGGGCCTCCCGCTGCCACCGTGCCGCTGCCGCGCAATTTCTGTTCTCATCCTGAGGTAAAGTTCTTAACCCGAGGTACTACTTCCGGGTTAGTGGAGTCTGTAACCTGAAGCGTTTGTAACCTGAAGCGTTTTTAATCCGAGGTACCACTGTAAATGAAGCTTAAGGAATCTACCTCCCCCCCCCTTTTTTGCTTATTTACAAGATTTACATATCTTCATTTCAAAATTCGACTGCCAGACTTCAGGTGCGGGAAACTGAACCTGTTTTGTTCAGTAGCAGAAGCGGGGTGAGGTGGCAACACTTTCTTGACCTCCCAGCAGTAGCGTCAGTGCTACACACCGAGAGGGAAAGTTGGGGCAGCAAGGTGGTGAGGAGGTCAGTTCTGCACCATCTTGCATTGCATATGGGCTCTGCTGGTATGTTTGCACAGTGCTGACCTTCATGCCACCTTGTCCATCCTCTCAGTACTCATCGGAAACTCCACAGCCAAGAGGTCAGGAAAGCGCCCACTGCCCCATCTGCTACTACATAAAAAGGAAAAACCAAATCCATGTGAGATGGTGGATGCCTTAGAGGGGAACCTTTTCATCTTCTGAGGGCTGCATTCCCTCAGTGTCAGCGTGTTGAGGGCTGCAATGCAGGTGATGGGCGGAGCAGGAGCTAAAAGTACCTATCTCTTCTCTCCCTCTTTTTGCGTTCTCCTTTCTTCTCTTTCCCTCTCTCTTCCTTCACAGCAGGCTATCAGGGGAAGCACACCTGGCTCTTTCCAGAGGTCTGAGCTGATTGTATACGGAGGGCTAGCCTTCTCCTTCCACCACTACAGTATTTTCTGCTCTCCCCTCTCACTATTCCCCCCCCCTCCAAGGGTGGTGCAGTGGTTAGAGCAGGGGTTGTCAACCTGGTCCCTACCACCCACTAGTGGGCATTTCAGGATTCTAAGTGGGCGGTAGGGGGTTCTACAGCACAAGCCGAATCCTCCTTCCATCAATCACTGGTGGGCGGTGAGGAAATTTCACCATCAAGAAAGATGCATTAGTGGGTGGTAGGTATAAAAAAACCCATGACTACCCATGGGTTAGAGTGTCAGACTAGGACCTCAGAGACCAGGGTTCAAATCTCCAACCAGCCACTGAGCTAGGGGACCTTGGGCCAGTCCACCTAACCTACCTCATAGGGTCGTTGTGATGATACAACGGGGAAGGGGAGGATCTTGTAACGCCAGTCTGAGCTCCTTGGAGGAAAGGTGAGACCTAAAAAGAAAGAAAGAAAGAAAGAAAGAAAGAAAGAAAGAAAGATAGAAAGAAAGAAAGATCCGTCTCCCCTCACCATTTCATGAGTCTGCTCTTGGGCCACAGGTTCCCCACCCCTCCCTTAAGGAGACATGGACGTTACCAGATGAGACGAAATGCAGTCCAGCTTTTTATGTGCATTGGTTGAGATAGAGGGAGCAGGTAAGGACTTCCCTAACTTATCAGTCACGCATAATGTTGGTTTGCAGCGGCGTCTTGCTGCTAAAGTTGCATGCAGCTCACTTTGGATTGGATTAATTGTCTAGACGTGAGCACAGGATAGGCCTTTGTTGAGACTCCCAACTACTTTTGTGAGGTGAGAATATTCTCTGCTAGAAAATTCTCCGGAGAAAACATTCTCCACAAACTATAAATTCTGTGTCATCTACACAGCTGCTTTAAATGTACACACCTCATTAATCGAGAATATTCTCCAAAAGATTATTCTCAAGAATTTAACATCACTACTCCCAGCTCTAGATTCAGGTAGGTAGCCGTGTTGGTCTGATGCAGTTGAAATATATAAAAGAATAAAAAAAATTGTCCAGCAGCACCTTAGAGACCAACTAAGTTTGTTCTTGGTATAAGCTATCTGAAGAAGTGTGCATGCACACGAAAGCTTATACCAAGAACAAACTTAGTTGGTCTCTAAGGTGCTACTGGACAATTATTTTTTTATTTTTTTATACTCCCAGCTCATACAAATGGACATGAGGCCAGTCCCCAGCAGTCTGTTAGCCCCTCCAAAATGGTGGGGCTTTTTTGGGTGAAGCTCTATCCTGCAACATTTAGCTAATAATAATAGTGCATCAGTGGTAGATTTATACAGG
Source organism: Podarcis tiliguerta (assembly GCF_965153285.1). Classification (NCBI taxonomy): domain Eukaryota; kingdom Metazoa; phylum Chordata; class Lepidosauria; order Squamata; family Lacertidae; genus Podarcis; species Podarcis tiliguerta. Next base: position 17,442,805 of record NC_139536.1, on the reverse strand, counting down.
GACATCCACACATCATGCCTCTCATTAGTTGTTCTGCTGTGCTTCCTCGACGCTCCTTCATTATTGCCATCTGGAAGGGCACTCTTGTGCTATAATGCAGCAAAAGCAGAATTAAAAAAACAACAACCCAGAACCTTTGTGGTATAAGCAGCTGCAGGGTTTCAGCAGGATATTATGGGACATGTACTGTTTGGAAACAAGGCAGTGTGTTGGCCCCAAAACCTCTGCACGTGCAAACCACATTGAAAGTGTGGTCGCATATAACCACCCCAATACCATTATAAGCAAAAACCATAATGGATGCACAATGAAATGACGACTGGAGAGACTATGCAGAATTAGACAAATTGACAGGAAGGATTCAAAACCTGCGGGTCCAGAGATTCTTAGAGGACTGGAGTAAATATCTGAATTATCTGAAAAGCAATTGTAATAAACAGATTACGCTAGTAGGACTGCAAGAAGTTCTGTAAGGAGGATTGCGCGAAATATTGCAAGGAAGATTATGAAGAGAATATCAGTTAAGGATAATTAAAAGTAATAGAGAAACTAAGAAATGCAGATTAAGCGATAAAGAATGGAAATATTGTATAAGACAAAAGTGTATGTTAAATGACTGTTGGAAATGATATGTTGTTAAAAAATTATAATAAAAATGTATTAAAAAAAAAAAAAAGAAATTACACCTGGAGGAGCCCTGAAGCTACTAAGAAAGAGGGACAAGAAGAAGAGTTTGGATTTGATATCCCGCTTTATCACTACCCGAAGGAGTCTCAAAGCGGCTAACATTCTCCTTTCCCTTCCTCCCCCACAACAAACATTCTGTGAGGTGAGTGGGGCTGAGAGACTTCAAGGAAGTGTGACTGGCCCAAGGTCACCCAGCAGCTGCATGTGGAGGAGCGGAGACGCGAACCCAGTTCCCCAGATTACGAGACTACCGCTCTTAACCACTACACCACACTGCTTTGCCTGAGGAGATACAGGGTAGGGATGTGTAACCTGTGCCTCTCCAGGTGTGTTTGGACTCTCTAGCATAGCCAATGGTCAGGGATGGTGTGAGCTGTAGTCAATGACAAGTGGAGAACCCCAGGTTCCTCACCCATGGTGTAGGGAGAAGCGTAGCAATAAATGACTGACCCAGAAATGATTGCAACCTCAGCTTCAGAAATGTATAGCCTCATCCGCAAGTGAAGACAAGAGTGCATAAAAATTACAATGTCATTGTAGATGAAAGCAGAATTTGAAAGGTGCTGATTATCTCGCTTCTTACTCACCGCTTTGGTGCCCTTTTCTCTGCTGGAATTTCTTTCTGTGTGTTTTCAAGTGGATGTTGCTTACGGTAAATGAAACTGGGTCTACATTGTTGAGATTCACGAGAAGAGACTTCTTCTTTTTGTCGGTGAACTCCCAGTGACCTAATTTTGGGGTAGGGGGAGTGCTTTGCTGTCGCCTACATACAGTCACTCTAGTGTGTCAACTTTTGGGGTTAAAATTAGTAAGCAGCCACGCTCTTTAAAATCAGCTTATCGCTGACAATGAGCAGTTGAACTTGCCTCCTTACAAGAGAAAAGGTGCCGTGCTTTGTAGTTTTTGGAAACAATGCAATGTAAGGACAGAATTAGATATTGTGGTGGCATGAGCAATATGTCAGAATGCAGATCATGTCAAATTCTAGTAATGAATTGAGTGTGTGGGGGGGGTAACTTTAAAGTCAGGTGGACTGATTTAAATCAATGATGGCTTAAATAAGCAAGAAAGGGGCATATTTGTTCATGTATAGTTTGTAACAGTGATGGTACAAATCTGCCCATTAGACCATGTTAATTTTCAAATAAATGGAGTACAGTATTTGCACTATATATAGGCATAAAGGTAAAGGTAAAGGATAGTTAAGTCCAGTCGCAGACTCTGGGGTTGCGGCAGTCATCTCGCTTTCCTGGCTGAGGGAGCCGACATTTATCCACAGACAGCTTCTGGGTCATGTGGCCAGCATAACTAAGACGCCTCTGGCGAAACCAGAGCAGCGCACAGAAACGCCGTTTACCTTCCCGCCAGAGCAGTACCTATTTATCTGGGAGCCAGTGTGGTGTAGTGGTTAAGAGCGGTAGTCTTGTAATCTGGGGAACCGGGTTCGTGTCTCCGCTCCTCCACATGCAGCTGCTGGGTGACCTTGGGCCAGTCACACTTCTTTGAAGTCTCTCAGCCCCACTCACCTCACAGAATGTTTATTGTGGGGGAGGAAGGGAAAGGAGAATGTGAGCCGCTTTGAGACTCCTTTGGGTAGTGATAAAGCGGGATATCAAATCCAAACTCTTCTCTTCTTCTTCTATCTACTTGCACTTTGACATGCTTTTGAACTGCTAGGATGGCAGGAGCTGGGACAGAGCAATGGGAGCTCACCCCATCACGGGGATTTGAACCGCCGACCTTCTGATCAGCAAGTCCTAGGCTCTGTTTAATCCACAGTGCCACCTGCATCCCATATATATAGGGATACTTTGTATCATATGTTTTATAAATAAATTATGGTGTTGTTGTTTTTCAAAAAAACTGCTAAATTAATTAATAACTTTAGTAAAAGGTTTTTATATACATACATACATACATACATACATACCGTATTTTTCGCCCCATAGGACGCACTTTTTCCCCTCCAAAAATGAAGGGGAAATGTGTGTGCGTCCTATGGGGCGAATGCAGGCTTTCGCTGAAGCCGGGAGAGCGAGAGGCATCGGTGCGCACCGACCCCTCTCGCTCTCCAGGCTTCAGGAAGCTAGCCGCAAGCCTTGCAAGCCCTGTGGGAGTTCCCACAGGCTCACAAGGCTTGCGGGCAGCAGCCTGCCGCCCGAAGCACGGGGAACCCTCCGGAGGACTCCCCGTGCTTCGGGCGAGTGTCCCCAAGCCTGGCGCGCCCGACGGGAGGTCCCGCCGAGCGCGCGAGGCTTGGGGCGGCAGCCTCCCGCCCGAAGCACGGGGAGCCCTCCGGAGGACTCCCCATGCTTCGGGCGCGTGTCCGCAAGCCTTGCGCGCCCGACGGGGAGTCCCGCCAAGCGCGCCAGGCTTGGGGCGGCAGCCTCCCGCCCGAAGCACGGGGAGCCCTCCGGAGGACTCCCCGTGCTTCGGGGGCGTGTCCGCAAGCCTTGCGCGCCCGACGGGAGGTCCCGCCGAGCGCGCCAGGCTTGGGGCGGCAGCCTCCCGCCCGAAGCACGGGGAGCCCTCCGGAGGACTCCCCGTGCTTCGGGGGCGTGTCCGCAAGCCTGGCGCGCCCGACGGGAGGTCCCGCCGAGCGCGCGAGGCTTGGGGCGGCAGCCTCCCGCCCGAAGCACGGGGAGCCCTCCGGAGGACTCCCCGTGCTTCGGGCGCGTGTCCGCAAGCCTTGCGCGCCCGACGGGAGGTCCCGCCGAGCGCGCCAGGCTTGGGGCGGCAGCCTCCCGCCCGAAGCACGGGGAGCCCTCCGGAGGACTCCCCGTGCTTCGGGGGCGTGTCCGCAAGCCTTGCGCGCCCGACGGGAGGTCCCGCCGAGCGCGCCAGGCTTGGGGCGGCAGCCTCCCGCCCGAAGCACGGGGAGCCCTCCGGAGGACTCCCCGTGCTTCGGGGGCGTGTCCGCAAGCCTTGCGCGCCCGACGGGAGGTCCCGCCGAGCGCGCCAGGCTTGGGGCGGCAGCCTCCCGCCCGAAGCACGGGGAGCCCTCCGGAGGACTCCCCGTGCTTCGGGCGCGTGTCCGCAAGCCTTGCGCGCCCGACGGGAGGTCCCGCCGAGCGCACCAGGCTTGGGGCGGCAGCCTCCCGCCCGAAGCACGGGGAGCCCTCCGGAGGACTCCCCGTGCTTCGGGCGCGTGTCCGCAAGTCTTGCGCGCCCGACGGGAGGTCCCGCCGAGCGCGCCAGGCTTGGGGCGGCAGCCTCCCGCCCGAAGCACGGGGAGCCCTCCGGAGGACTCCCCGTGCTTCGGGCGCGTGTCCGCAAGCCTTGCGCGCCCGATGGGAGGTCCCGCCGAGCGCGCGAGGCTTGGGGCGGCAGCCTGCCGCCCGAAGCAGGGGGAGCCCTCCAGAGGGCTCCCCTTGCTTCTGGCGGGTGTCCGCAAGGCTTGGGGCGGCAGCCGCAGCTGAGGGGGGGAAATAAAATTTTTTTATTCATTCCCCCCCCCCAAAAAAACGAGGTGCGTCCTATGGGCCGGTGCGCCCTATAGGACGAAAAATACGGTACATACATACATGGGGGAGGGGGTATCCCTGCAGGTTTGTTATTGTTTTCAAGGCATTTTCTAAGGTTTTGTCTTTTCAAAGTGTAATCAAGTTATGCTATATGGGCTATGAAGGGTATTTCGATAAATTGTTAGCAAAAATGTGTATATTAGTCGAAACGGCATACAAAAATGTATTTATCAGGAGATATTCACATTAAATGCTGATGAATTTTCATGCAGATTCCCCGCCCCGCCCCCCGCCCCCAATTCACATATGGTGGTGGAAATGTGGAGAGCTGAATTTATGTTGGGATAAATGAGAAAAGGAAAAACAAACCTGACCAGTTTTGCCATCCCTATCCCCTGCTCAGTTCTGCATATACAGACCCTCCAAGTGTCCCTATTTTCCAGGGACATCCCTGATTTAGAGAAGCAGTCCCAGTTTCTGATTTGATCCTGGAATGTTCCATTTTTACTTAGGACATCCCTATTTTCTTTGGTGAAATGTTGGACGGTACGGAGGTATCCGACCCCTGAGCTGTCTGAATGAAATTCCGTATACAGAAGGTTTATTAAAATTTCCCATTTTGTGTGGTTTGTTTTTTATGTACACCATGTAGAAATGCAAATACCGTAATTAAGCAGCATACAGATGTCATGAATAAGCAAAACAAAAGGGTAAATGATGGCATAAACTGACCTGAAATTGACCTAACATACTGCATGTACTTAAGGGCTTATTAACAAGAAGCCACAATGCTATTTAGTGAACGTATTTTTCTGTGGTGAATCTATGGTAGCTGCTATGACAAGACATTTCACCAGTAAAAGATAGGTCTCTTGTCAATGTTATTGATAAAACTAACACAACTCACGAGACCGTAAAGTACAAATTCATTTACAGAACTGAGGGAAGATGAAACACTCAAGTGAGAATGGACATCATGTTTTGAAAGTAAAAAATTACCAGTCTTCAGTCAGAAATGCCCTTTGGGGGCTATGCCACAAGACACGAATGCATGATATGACTAGTTTTCTCACCATTTACTATCACCGAAACAAAAGCTTTCTTTTTAGTGCCTTGGATCAGGGAATTTGTATGATCCTCTTCTCAAATCTTAGGCTTACGAATTAGCTTTCTTTTATTACATTTATCCCACACTTTCCCAAATTGCTCTGAGTCCCAGCTTATCTCTCATACAAGCAGTTTAGAGGGACAAAACTGCTTCACTTCAATAGAAGAGCTGTATCGTGTCCCTGCATGTCACTACCTCGGCATGATTTTGTAATTTTCCCAGGTGCAATGGAGCACAGGTCCAGTGGAGGGGGAGCACAGGCTATTTTTCACTGCTGGAGCAATGACAGCATCTGGGAAATTTTTTTTTGGGGGGGGGTGTAAAATGGCGGCAGGGGTAAGTCCAGTTGGGTGCATTGAGACTCCTGACACTGCTTCGATATCCTCCTACGTTTTCTCACCCAGATTCACCGGCTTCTCTCTTCTGCCACTGTGGCTAGACCTCAGCCTTCTGAGCCTCCTTGCAGTCTCCTCACCACGTCTGCCAGAAGTGGCACATCTCCTTCTGGGAAGTGTATTTCCTGGATGTTCTGTGCACACTTCCGGAAGCACGGTGGAGGCAGAAGCTGCTATGGCGAAGGCAAGACAACAGAAGCAGGACATCTGGGATTTCAAACAAAAGCCGGGGAGGCTTCTGTAAATCCAGGATGTCCCGCTCACAGCAGGACTTCTGGGTGCTATGTGCTTGGCTGCTCCTTAAGTGGCCCAAGAGTGGCGCTGGCAGAAGTGCAGTGATTGGGTGCTGGACCCCACACTTTGGTTTCTCTATAATGTAAGGCCTTGCATGCCCATGGCATTGCATTGTGCAGAATCAAGATGGCTGGCCTCACACGTTTCTTCTGTGATGAGATACTGGGCTGCATATGTGTACCTACTTGGGGGGGATGTGTGAGCCCTACATTTTTTATTTTTATTAAAGATTTTCTTGATTTACAAAAGTGTGTACAATGTCTCTCTCTCGTATCCCCCCCCCCCCCCATGTAACATTTTACAAATCAGTTTCATTTGTTGAGACATTAGGAAGAAAAGGGGGAAAGAGGTGGAGGGGGGAAGATGGGTGTGGGTGGGGTCGGGTGGCGATGTTTCTGTTTTACTTACTATATGTAGGGTTTGGTGTCAGCATTGCTTGTGCAGGTTCTCTGCTGTTCGCTTGTGTTCCTTTGGTGGTGAGAGGTTGGGGTTGGCCTAGAGTGTGGTTATTCGTTTGTGGTTGGCTGTGGTGGTCTTCGTTTTCATGTGTGAGTGGGGTGGGTGGGTGTTTTGCATCAGGTTAGCCATAGGGACGTGGGTGGTGCTGTGGGTAAAAGCCTCAGCGCCTAGGGCTTGCCGATCGAAAGGTCGGCGGTTCGAATCCCCGCGGCGGGGTGCGCTCCCGTTGCTCGGTCCCAGCGCCTGCCAACCTAGCAGTTCGAAAGCACCCCCGGGGGCAAGTAGATAAATAGGGACCGCTAGCGGGAAGGTAAACGGCGTTCCGTGTGCGGCTCTGGCTCGCCAGAGCAGCGATGTCACGCTGGCCACGTGACCCGGAAGTGTCTTCGGACAGCGCTGGCCCCCGGCCTCTTGAGTGAGATGGGCGCACAACCCTAGAGTCTGTCAAGACTGGCTCGTACGGGCAGAGGTACCTTTACCTTTTTAGCCATATTGATTTGTATGCTGTTGGTGGATTTTTGTCGTCTTGTTGGTGAGCCCCACATTTTGGCTTTGCAGAGAATTGTGACAATGGAAAATATGCCGCTGGCACTTCTTATTCTTTATCTGCATTTACCTTCACATTGGATGAGGTCTTTACTATGGCTCCTACGTTGGGAAACTGTGTATGTGCAGCTGCTCACACAGAGTCAATTAAGGTTTGGCAGACAGCCAGAAGGCAATCTGAAGGAGTAAGTCTGCCTGGTGATAACAGAGACATGGAGACCGCTCCCTGATTGGTCTATCCTGTCTGCAGCCAAGTCGCCAATTGCTTCCGTGGATTCTGCGTTAACTCTGCTAGGTCTGGCTAAGGTTCTGCAACTAGTCAGAAAGTTGCGAAACACCAAATAGGTTTTACCAATATCCTACACCTATACCGAAACCTGAAACATTGGAGTCCTTCTGCTTCTCCTTGTAATAGCCACAGATTTTATGGGCTACGTACTACCCTGAGGGCAAATATCATTCTGAGGTGCCACTGTCATCACCAACCTTCTCTCCGCAGTACCTTACATAGGTTCTACCCTTGTCAAGTGGGTATGAGGCAGGTTTGCAGTAGATAGTGCAACCTTAACTCGATTCTTTACCCTTCACTTTGTACTCCCCTTTATTATTATGGGTACCTCCATAGTCTACTTACTCTTCCTCCATGAAACAGGCTCAAACAACCCTGCAGGTCTTAACTCTAATACAGATAAAATTCCATTTCACTCCTACTATTCCTACAAATAGGGATGCGGGTGGCACTGTGGGTTAAACCACAGAGCCTAGGACTTGCCGATCAGAAGGTCGGCGGTTCGAATCCCCACGACGGGGTGAGCTTCCGTTGCTCGTTCCCTGCTCCTGCCAACCTAGCAGTCCGAAAGCACGTCAAAGTGCAAGTAGATAAATAGGTACTGCTCCAGCGGGAAGGTAAACGGTGTTTCCATGCGCTGCTCTGGTTCACCAGAAGCGGCTTAGTCATGCTGGCCACATGACCCAGAAGCTGTATGCCAGCTCCCTTGACCAATAAAGCGAGATGAGCGCTGCAACCCCACAGTCGGCCACGACTGGACCTAATGGTCAGGCGTCCCTTTACCTTTATTCCTACAAAGACCTTTTAGGTGCTTTAATAATATTGTCATGCCTCCTCTTTCTAACTATTTTTTTCACCAACACCTCTAGGAGACCCAGAAAACTTCTCCCCTGCAAACATTCAAAGCGGCCTGGGGCATATAGAAAACAAGTTCTGGGGTTGAAACTTGTTTTGAAGAAAGGGAGAGGACTTGAAAACTGCCATTTATTGCAGTTTAGCATTGGCCTTATTAAACAGGGCCTAGCCTTGAAAAATATTTCACACCCACGAATATATATTTTTTACAGTTTGTCGGTCTCTTTCACTGACAGCTTCTGTGGGTGCACTCCTATCTTGCGCTTGTTCACATCGTTTCAGAAAATATATACTATTTGGGATTCCACAGGGAGGGTGTGCTTATATTTCACAACCTCTGATATTTATGCTGAGATCATGCAACGCAGTCTTCTTCCGGAGGGAGCCCTTTCCATTACTGTCAGATTGCCCAGGAGATATGAGTTGCTGGATGACTTGAAACTGCTTGCAACTGAAAGGACTTTAGTAGCAGCAGCAGCAGCAGCAACAACAACAACAAAAAAGCAATCATTTGCTTATGACGCTGCATTTGATTGTATCCCCTGCACTTGAATATGCTCTGCTTGTCAAATTGTCATCCTCATCTAAATTGCACGGTGAGAAAGTTGAGTAAACATTTTGTCAGCTGGATTTTCACTCCGCTACTCAGTTGCACGACGGCAGACAAAATGTTTTCAACATTGTTATAACACAAAGGAATATAATTAAGCACAGCACATTAACACCGCAATGTGTGCTTTTATTATCCTTTGTTCGGCGTGTCTTTTCACTTTGCCATCTGTCTTGCTGAAGCTAACTTTCAGTTTAATTAAACTCTTTCAGATCTTACAAGGTGCGGCGATAAGACTAGCAGTGGGTGTGTTTAACAGTCTTATACTGGGCTCTTGGAGTTGCTGTGGACGTCAGCAACTGCTTGAAAAATTTGCCAAGGATTTTCAGGATTTGTTCAGGCAAAAATGGACTGATTTTATTGATCATTGCAAGAGATGCAAGTGGCTGCCCAGTGCATGTTAGGGATTCTTAGTGTTCTGCTATGTTAATTCTGAGTGGCTTTCTGCCCTGTTATATCAAGGAAGGTCCATTACACAAAAGTTATAAGCATGATCTCAACCTGACTAACTGTTAAGATACCCGTTATTCTATTTTCTACTTTGTTCAAGCTTGCAGTATAAATGGATTTTTTTAAAAAAAAACCTTTAAGAAACGAATTCTTCAAGCATTCCTACACAGGATACAGCCACCAGGAATTTAAATATGTGAGCTGGGTCACTAGCTTTTGACTGGGCTGAATTCCCATGAGGTTGGTCTGATCCTGCCTGTAACCCAGAAAAGATTCTTTTTTTTTAAATAATCCTGGACCATTTCATACTGAACCATGACATAGCCAGTTGTTTTAATGATTGCTTTTTGTGATTACGCTTAACGTTTAATGTTGTTTTTGATGTTTTCCTATTTTTTTGAATATGTATTGTTGTACATTCCCCCTTTTTTACGATTCTTTTTTTTAAAAGGAGAAAAAAAGAAATTGTGATTCAGTTCCACTATCAGTGGTCTGAATTACCTCTATTGAAATGAATTGGAAAGGGAAACAACCAAATGTACATATATGAAAACTGGGTTCCATTCTATCACCAGCAGCTTCTTAAATAGGGTAGAGAAAACTGAAGCATTTTTTTGTGTGTGTCCAAAAGTTATTTTGCCACTTCAAGATCACTTGAAGCTTTCCTTTGTTTTTTTAATCTGTTTCTTTGTTCATGCACAAAAATAAATAAATAAAGGGATTGCAGGGTCTGTTTGGCCCCAGGAATAAATTTTACCTGAAGAGTTTATTATTCCGCTCCATGTTGCTATTTATTCCTCTTATCATTGATGGTTTGCTTTGCATATGGTATGACGTAATGCTGTACCTTTGAGGTCTTAGTAATGGTTGTTATGCTACAACAATAAGAAAAAAGAGGGGGGATTTGTTCCAAGTTTGCACACTTTCATAGTGCGAACTATTTGTTTTAGTTTTTTTTTTTCTTATTTGTGATTTTCTTTTGGAGGAAAAAAAAAACCTTGCTTCTGAGGTACATTGGACCCTTTCCATTACTGTATTTAGTATAAACCCACCATTTCAGCTTGCTACATGTTGGCTTCTGTTTTTCTTTAACATTATGGAGCCTGTGTACCCTGCTTTTTTTGTTTTGTTTCCCACTACGTTTTGGAATATGATACCAATAAAATCTGCTTATGTGAAGTTGGACTCATTTTGAAATCAGTTGTTTTTATTTTTAGCTAGGGCTTTAAAAGGGGGCCGTTTGAACCGTGAGTGAATCTGTCATTTTTGGTTTCTCTTAATTTTTCATTTTTCCTACTTTCATTTTTCAAATCAATTTTATTAAGAGTTTTCAACGTATCCTAAAAACAATAATAAAACTAAAAAATGAAAGAAAACAAGAAAGAGAAAGAAAACAAGGAAGTTAGATAAAATAAAACAACAACAATAATCCTAATAAAATACAAAATTATATAGAAATAAATATATCTCCCTCTATCACCGTTTTATATTAATCTTCAATCCACATACAGATATTTTAATCCTTCCAGCTCCCACCTGGAAGAGCTTCCATTTTTCTCAATCTCACACCCTGAGGAAAACCACTCTCGCCTGCATCTGACTCTGGTCTCTCCCTCTTCTATCCAGTCTTAAACTCAGTTCTTCACATTTCTACATTAGTTTGTGAATTTCTTAAGTGCTTGTGAAAATTATCAGCATTCTGGTGTTAATTTTTCCTTAATATACACTTCCTGACCTACTTTAGTTTGGGGTTTCTTTTAGTGCGTTTGTAGGAATCAGCATATACCGTATTTTTCGCTCTATAAGACGCACCAGACCACAAGACGCACCTAGTTTTTGGAGGAGGAAAACAAGAAAAAAAACATTCTGAATCCCAGAAGCCAGAACAGCAAGAGGGATCGCTGCGCAGCGAAAGCAGCACTCCCTCTTGCTGTTCTGGCTTCTGGGATAGCTGCGCAGCCTGCATTCGCCCCATAGGACGCACACACATTTCCCCTTACTTTTTAGGAGGGGAAAAGTGAGTCTTATAGAGCAAAAAATACGGTATATGCAGCATACTGTCAATCAAAGATTTCTTCTTGTGTATTGTATTGTACTCTGCAGTACAGTCGGAAGTCTTATAGAGCAAAAAATACGGTATATATATGATATATATATGATATTATATATATATATATATATATATATATATATATATATATAAAATCATATATATAGATAGATATTAATATTGATATTAATATTGATATTGACATATATTGATATATATATATATATATCATATAATATATATATTGATACAGAGGTATCACTGTATATATAATATCTAGTTGTTAACTGGGCATGCTCAGTCTCTACAGGTAGAAGAAATTATACGTAACACTTGCATGGCCATCTTGACTGTGGGTCCTGCAGAACTTCCTGCCTGCTTTGTTGGCCTTTTTCCATCTGGCCCGGTCCCCACAGATTTCTGCTACAAAAGCTACTGCTAGAGACCATCTTACCCACAAGTCCAGAAAAATAGGCTGCTCAGGATGCCTAGAGACCATCAAAGTGGGGCAGGAATTAAGGGCTTCTGTTTGGGCCAAGATTTAATTTTGATGCTGTGTTGTTTTTGCTGTTTTGTATTCTGCTGTTAGTCCTTATATTATTAATTATAAAGGGGCTGCTTAATTTAATGAAGGAGGTGCCTTCGTTTACTTAATGATTAAATAAGTGTTATGTTTTGTGCCTCGTGAATTACGTATTTTTTTTCTGTTGTGAGCCACCTTGAGCATGGCTTACTATGGAAAAGCGGTATACAAATCAGTGGTAATGATGATGGCATTTGTGATCAGTTAATAATTCTCTCTCTTTCTTTCTTTCTTTCTTTCTTTCTTTCTTTCTTTCTTTCTTTCTTTCTTTTGTAAAAAAGCACCAAATATTTATTTATATGAGGACCTCCGATCCAAGTTTCTTACAGGATCGTATCTGTTTATCTTCATTGTGGCAATGCAGCATCAGATGTTCTGGATCACTCACTTGGCTCAAAGTCCACAATTCTATGGTTATCTCTCTCACTCTTTGAGACCTGCACAGTTCTTTCTGTGTACATTTCATACGTGATGGGATGGTTGGATTCAGAGCCTTTTTGGTGGTGGCTCCTTATGTTGGGGAGGTTCACCTGCAAAGATTTTAGAGAAATCACAGGCTTTTAAAGAACTTTTAGAAACTTTGAATTTACTTTTTAAATGTTGAGACTGCTGTTGCCATTCTTTCTTGACGGTTTCTACTGCTGTTCTGCTTTAGTTTTGGATACTGAAGGTGCAGAATATAAACGGTGCGAGTGAGCGAATAAGAAAATAAATGGTGTGAAATTGGGTGCGTCATGGAAGTGTAAGCAAAGTGAAGCTTTGGTGCATCAAAATAAACATCTTTTGGAATCTCAAGCATTCTTATTTTAAGGTCTTCATAGAAACGTCCTGCTCTTCTGCTCTTTCATGATTTTTAATTCTACTAACAGCCTAAATTTCAGCAGTCTCAAATAAATTTTGCTACTTCAAGTGCAAAGAGTTTAGAAGCCAAGAATAAATGGTTTTGTGTGTTTATGTGTGTGAGGTTTTTTTGTTTTTGTAGCATACACCTTTGCTTCATGGTGAGTTATTTATCTTGGACAGAAATGCGGCAGCTGTTATAGGTCAAAATCATCGTAATGAGTTAATGATCTTCTCCGCTTTTTGGCTGCTGAGAAAAAAAACTCGGTTCCATCTGAAATTTTGTACTTGAGCTCCCTGGCTACCAGGAATGAGGTTGAAGTGTTTTGTTTTGTTGCAGCAGTAGAACAAAGTCATTAAGCTAGTCGCCATTCATCACATCTTGTGGCTGTCAATTCCTTAAGTTAAATATGCAATGGTTTCCTTTCCTTAGCCATCCTAAAACAGCCCAATAAAACACAGTCATACACGTGTTTTAATTCATGTGTTAAATTGTATTTGTTAAATTTGTATCCCATCCTTCTTCCAAAGGACTTCACGGTAACATGATCATGTGAAATAGTGTTCACTTTCTCCAGTTTGGAGACGGAGTAGCGATTAATCTATTATTTTAGAAATAATAGCATAGGGTTTTAATGAATGTGGGTCTCCTTTAGGTCAGGAGTTGGCAACTTTAAGTATATGGGGACTCCCAGGCTGTCACTGTTTTGGGGCAGGATTCAATCATAAACTTGCAAATTTAGGTTGTGCAATGAAAGCTGAACAGAGCTCTTGTACAACAACAAACCCATTGACTTTTTACAGTAAGAAAAGTGACAGGACAGTTTGAGATAACAGTTGCTTGATGTAATGCCCTAGAATCTGCCGTGAAAACAAACTGATAAATAGATGGCATTATCTAAACTCTGTGCAAAGTTTGTGCAAACAGATGAGGATGAACGCTCAACAAACAGGTCATCTGGAATCGGCCTGAGCCTCTGGGGATTCAAGAGGTCAGGTGGCTGGCTGTAGTTGTCATTTCAGCTGCGTAGGCTTCACCATGGAGCAGGAAATTCCACACAGATTCCTGTAAGACATCAGGAAGTCTTTGAGTGAATGTGTTACTATAACATTTTCCTGTTGTCCGTGAGAGTGGGTGGGGTAGTCAGCGTAGTGCCCTCCAAATGTTTGTTTCCACCAACTACCAGCAGGCTCAACCAGCAGAAATGTTGTTGGTCAGGGATAATGGAAGCTGAAGTCTGGCAGAATCTGGAGAGCACCCACATTGGCTACCGCTGTGTTGCTTTATACTGAGAGTGGATCTTACTTCCCTATATGGGGGACAATGGGCATTTTAACATTGAAGCTAGGTCACTGAAGACATCTCTTTCTGTGCAGTACTTGAATAGGTCCATGAATGGTCCTTTGTATATTACATCTTGATTTATCTTGCAGCAACGTTCTCATAAATCAGTTGAGGCCAATGAACGTGCCCTTAGGCAGCAAGAAGTCAAAAATATAGACCAGTTGGGGGGGAGAAACAGCTGAACTTTTCCTGGATTTTCAATTTCAGGCTGTAGATAAAGAGTTGCTGCTGGAATGAAAATAAATGACAAAAGTGGAGGAGACCTGGATTGTATGAGTAAATGCTTGTGACTACCTAAAGCAGAGTTTCCCAGAATTGGGTCTCCAGCTGGTTTTGGACTACAATTCCCATCATCCCTGACCACTGGTCCTGCCAGCTAGGGATGATGGGAATTGTAGTCCAAAAACAGCTGGAGACCCAAGTTTGGGAAGCACTGTCCTAGAGGGTTCCACTCCCCCCCCCCCCATTGGTATTTTGTATTATGCTGTCTTGAGTAATAGCACCATTTTAGCATTTGTAGATAGACCAGTTCCCCACAGCACCATTTTAGCATTTGTAAATGGACCACAAGATGTAGTGATGGCCCCCAACTTGGGTGTATTTAAAAGAGGGTTAGACATATTAAGGGAGGACAAGGCTATTGAAGTCTACTACTCACAGTGGCTGTGTTGGAGGCCTCTGAAAATCCAGTTTCTGGGAATCACAAGCAGGGAGAGCACTGTTGTACACAAATCCTTCTTGTGGGCTTTCCAGAGGCTGTGGCGCCAACTTGAACAAAATATTTTTTGAGGGGGCCACATCACGCTCCCTCTGAGCTCGGGACTGGTCTGGCATGCCCTCAGGAAGGCACAATGAGTGCAGGCATTCTGTCACATGCCTCTCGCCATCCAGGTGCCTGCCTCCTACGCCCAAAGCCCACTGGCCAGGAAGAAGAAGAAGAGAAGAGCTTGCATTTGATATCCCACTTTATCACTACCTGAAGGAGTCTCAAAGCGGCTAACATTCTCCTTTCCCTTCTTCCCCCACAACAAACACTCTGTGAGGTGAGTGAGGCTGAGAGACTTCAGAGAAGTGTGACTGGCCCAAGGTCACCCAGCAGCTGCATGTGGAGGAGCGGAGATGCGAACCCGGTTACCCAGATTACGAGTCTACTGCTCTTCACCACTACACCACACTGGCTCTCAGTGTGCTCTCTCAAGAGTGCTCAGTGGTGCCCAGGCTGCCACCGTGGTAGTTTGGGAGTTATCCCAGAGGGGGCCGCTGTCCCTGCCGCAGGAAGGCGCCACCTCCGTTGGCTCGCCGGTCCATGCCAAGCTCTACCTGGAGCTGAGCTGCTCCATGCCAAGCTACACAGAGGAAGGAAGCACAGGAAGGAGAGATGGCTAGCCAGACGGGGGGCAGACATCCCCCCTTGTTCCTCCTGGAGACAAGCTGGAAACAGAGGGCACTGACAGCCCCCAGGGGAGGCAGCAGACCGAGGAAGACAGGTGGGTGGGGGAGGAAATATTGAGGGGATTCTGCCCCCAGAAGAAAATTATTGGGGGGTCCCAATGGGCCCCAGCCCCCTTGAGTTGGTGCCTATGCCCAAAGGCCTCTGGTTTTGTCACTGTGAGTACAGGATGTTGCACTACATGGGCCTTTGACATGATCCAGTTCTTGTGATCTCAGTAAGGCTGCTCTTGAATATTTCAGCCCTGCTTTGGGGGCTTCAGGAATTTGAATTAGTCATGCCAAGAATCACCAACTTGCTATGTTAATGGGACCTGGGATTTATTATATTGCTGGGGTTGACTGAGAAGGCCGGGTTCTTCCTCCCCATCCTTGCCTGAGTCAACTCAGTTGTTTTTTTTCTTCTTCAAAAAAGAAATCTTCAAAGTTAATCCACAGGTGGTGGGAACTCTGACTTACGCAATGTGACAAAAAGCCAAGTAGTGAGGTTAGGCACTCTGTAACCAACTCGTCCGTTCATTTATAGCTTCTGTAGAAAAGCAAAACATGGCAGTGTTCCTTCCCTACCCAAACAGTAAAAACTGATGAGCCATTGCACCAGGCTTGAAGCTACAGCTGTGGGAAGCATCAAAAGCTTTTGCCACTTGAAAGTTCCTTGAAGCACTACCCAAGGAAAAGGTTGCAGGCAAGAGCTAGGTGCCAGATAAGATCCACAAGTGATAAAGGCCGGCTGTTTTTGTTAAACTGGTAGAAGTGGCATCTTTCGAAATTTTAAAAAACGGGCTTTCAGCGGAAAAAGTTGTCCTAACATTATGGGAGAGGAGCATTACTTAACTATAAGTTCAAACAAACAAACAACAACAACAACAATAAGCAGACCCTCTGAAACCTGTGTGACTTAAAGTTTATGGCTCATGGATCTTGTATGGCTAACAAGACAGTCCTAACCATGTCTTCTCAGAAATAAATTCTACTGGATTCAGTGGAGCTTATTCCCAGATAAGGGTAGTTAGGATTACAGCAGCTTAAGTCTATATCCAACCCTTGGACCGTACCATTTGTTGGTTAGATTTTTCACTGAAAAAAATCAACTAAACGGTTAATTTTGCCTATTGATTGTGCAGCAGAATTTCAGGCTGTGGCTGGTGGTGTTGGGCCGATTCAGGCTCCAATGAGGTCGCACCCCCCTCAAAAAATGCACTCGGAGCCACTGCCCCCCCTACTATACCACTGGTGTGCAGAATGTCTAGTATAATTCCACCCATAATGCATTATTACTTTGTCAGTAACATGTTGCAGAATGCACTCACAAAAAACTGGAGGGCCCTGACCTGAGACAGTGCTCCAAAAAGAGAAGAGAAAAGGGAGCTTCTGACTTAAAACAGTCGCATGAAATGTGCTCCGGACTTAATATGCCCTCATTTTACTAACTGCCACCAATTCTTTCCCCTGCATTTCTGTAAAATTGTAGCTATCACATGTGCTCAAATTTGTGAAGTTGTTTGTCTCTCAGCATCCCCAACCCCCGGCAGTAGCTTGTCCTGCAAGTAGATTAAGAAAGAATGAAAAAGTTACTATCTGATTTGCCGCAGAAATCACATTGACTCATTTGGTGCCTCTCGGGTCCTCCGGCCCCCGCGGAGAAATTCCCAGTGCACAACGAACCTGAAACCTTTTGTCTGTAAATTTTGGCAAAACCTGAAATCTTGCTTCATTTTTGTAGCAATGTGTAAAATGTACAGCATCTGTGGTCAGGCTCAGCTGTGTCTTTTCAAATGCTACTTAGCTGGTTTAAGACCAGAATCCTAGAATCCTTTTGCTAATTGATTAATTACCTAAATTGCTAAAATGGTAGTTTTGCTTAATAATAATAATAATTATTAATAATAAATAATACTCCTGAAATGTTAGGTCTATTTATAGGTCCATTTATAGGTTTTGATCTCTGGCTTGGGCTCAGGTAAACAAGGCTGTTGGATGCCAGGCATCTTAAGACCTACCCGGACCCTGATATCATCTTCTGAGGCCCTCTTCGTGTGCCTCCTCCTTGAGAGGTCCGGAGGGTGGCAACACAAGAACAGGCCTTCTCTGCAGTGCCAACCTAGCAGTTCGAAAGCATGTCAAAGTGCAAGTAGATAAATAGGTACTGCTCCAGTGGGAAGGTAAACAGCGTTTCCATGCGCTGCTCTGGTTCGCCAGAAGCGGCTTAGTCATGCTGGCCACATGACCTGGAAGCTGTACGCAGGCTCCCTCGGCCAGTAAAGCGAGATGAGCGCCGCAACCCCAGAGCCGGCCACAAGTGGACCTAATGGTCAGGGGTCCCTTTACCTTTACCTTTAGGAACAGGATGGTGATAAATGGAAGGGCTGTAGGTCAGTGGCAGGGAGCCGATATGTGTAATTATACACAGCGCCGAACCCGGAAGTGACCCAGAAACATCATAAAAGACATCACTAAAAGGGTGGAATGGGGTGTTTCAATAGCACACCATTGCACACCCAGAATGTACCCCCCCACACAGACACAAATTGTGGGTTGCCAGTATGCAGAAGACCCCAGGTTGAACCCCCGGGATCTCCAGGTGGGACGAGGAGGGCCCACTGGTCTGCCTTGGTATAAAGCAGCTTCCTATGATACTCTTACACACCACCGCAATCTCAATGAGATTCCAGAGGTTGCAGGCATGCTTCAACTCAGGGCCTGTGATTCCTTTTTGGGAATAAGGCACAGCAGAGACTGTGGTGTCTTTACGATATATGGTTTATTTGCACATATCTGAGCCGACTGTGAAGAGCTCTCTTTCCCTCGTAGCTGCCATGTTGGAGCCAAAGCTGCCAGCCCACTCTCACCCCCCCACTTCCTCCTTACCAAACTGCTTGCAAAAAAAAAAGCCACTAATTTTCCTCTTGCTTAAACCATCCCCTACTGCCAGTTCTGCCAAATTCCACCCTTAACTCTCCTTTTTTGTCTTTCTAACTGACTGTTGAGGGAAGGAGCTTCCCTCACATTTGCCTTCATTGTCTCCCTAATGATCCATCTTCATGGGTGATTTCCAGGACACAGGAAGCCAGCCTAGGTAGCATTTTAACATGCTGAATCCAGGGGTTCAGTCTTTCTCACACTAGCCTTAAATCCCCAAACCTTGATCAGTTCTAACTTTGATTGGACCCAGGAATTTAGGGGGATCTGCCCCTCCCCCGCCCCAGCAAACCCATAACAATACTTTGCTGGCTCATTGGAGATCTTTTTATATCGGGCTAAATTATACGGTGGCAACAGACAGTGGTGTGTGTTTCAACACAGGACTTACCCCAGCCACATAGAAAAGGGGCAGGGGAGGGAGTGGAGAGTCAGATTTTAAAAGCAACATTTGAAATGCACAATGTTTTCCCCACTTGCAACATGTTATATCCCATCATCCCTTCTTTTGGGGCCACTTTCAGAGTTTGAACTCTTACATTCTACTTTCTTAGGACTGAAATGAACCTCCCACGCCCTATCCCTAAAATGTAGATAAGCTCGGTAAATGGTTTATCTACATTTGAAAGGTATTTTGGAGGCACGAATTGGGTGCAAGAATTGGGCATGTCTCACCTGAAAGATACTGCTACTTGGTGCTGTGGCTGCAGTCCCCCCCCCCCCCTTTCCCTTCCCTGGTTAAAAACCTTTCTGCCTAATCTGCCACCAACACTGTCAGCCAATGGCTTTCAATATATAGACAGCAGCAAAGAAACAAAATTTGTCGCACCAGATGCTTCTTTGTCTTAGTAGAAACAGTTCCAGCCAAAAGTCTGTAGGGGGTGTTATTAATAAAGGAATCATGTTAGAGAGCTGCTGCTTAAGTTTTAAATTCTGTTACGTTTTAGGCTGTTGGAGTTATAAAAGCGGCTGCGTGCATATATTTATGCCAGGTTTTCACTAGCACATCTCGGGGAGCAGCTTGTATCTATGTTAAATTTTTAATTTTCATTTCCAGTTTGTTCTTTGAGGGATTGCACGGGGTTTTCATGGTTTTTCTTGAAAGAGGCACACTGATAGTTTGCACTAACAGCAAGTGTTAGTTAATGCCTGGATTGTAGGTATCTCATACATGGGATTGTCAACATGCCAGCTATCTGACAAAGCACTATGATCACAGGACAAGTATAGTATCTGGAAGTACTTCACCCAGACGTGCATTGATAGGTAGGCCCGTTTTGTAGAAAACTGCATCTTCATAGGGTCAAAAAACTTTTTTTAAAACATCTGATTGCACTGGGAGGTTTTAATTCACCAGTTGTGAATTAAATTGTGAATTAAGTTGTGAATTCTTATTGCACCTATTAAAGCTTGCATCTTGATTCATTTGAATTTTTGTTGGAGCTGAATTCTGCTGGTGTTTAGCTGGATTGGACAAAAACAACCCCCATTTTTTTCTGTTTACTGCTGTAATTACAGTATAGTGTTGTTGTTGGTTCTGTAGTAGTTGTAAGTAGTTGAGTATGTAACTTGTGAACCCACTATTGAGTGGAGTAATTTAAGAAAGGGGGTGTACAGTATAAACAAACTTTCCTTCGCATAAGCATTCCAGTTTATTTTATTTTATTTTGGTTTGTTTATTTACCTTTGTCCTTTGGGCAGAATGTAACATGGAAGCCAGGGAGAGAACAACTCAAAATTCACACACTGAGAAATGCTATCATATTTGGTAATACATTTTTATTCCGAAGCCTGCCATTTCTGTCGCCTCTTAAAATTATTGAACAAAAGGACAAGGAAGGGAATCATAACTCAGTGACTCAGCTGCTGCCAGTCAACACAGACAATTCTGGGAAGATAAATAACCTGGTCTGGTTTAAGGCTGCTTCCTATGTTCTTAAGAAATTGGCTCAATTCAGGCATCATTGTTTACAACCATAGTAGAACCGCTGAACTTTGAATTGTACAACTAAAAAACCATGGTATAAAACTGCTGTCACCTCCTATACTTTCTGTACTTAGCTTTAGCAATATATACCTAGTTTGCTGGTCAATCCCAGACTAAATCATGCCAACTGCACTAAGGTTTCTTAACTATGTCTGAATTGAGCCCTTCTATTCTTTATGAATATATTATGTGTTCATACCTTTGCTGCACTATTTGTGGGATAACCAGCCTCATATAACCAACATGCTTAAGTCTAAGTAATGCAGACTTGGCAAGGTAACCTCTAACCTTGGAAGGAAATGGGTATTCAAGCCTGTTGGGTTTTTTTGGGGGGGTTGTTAAGTTTTATTGATCTTCAGTACATAAACACAATTAATAAGAGTTCCCCCCATCTTAACTTACCCCCCAATCAAGCCTATTGTTCAACCCACAGTCTAATTTGATAAAAAAATGCATGTACTGTTTTATAAGTCAAATCATAGCAATCCATCCTGATGAATGGGATGGAGGTGTGAGATAGATCACTGTCATTTGCATTGTGTGTGGAGCGGGGAATCATGCGACTTCTGCTTTTATGGCATGTTTGCCGACAGCCTTGCTCCATTCATGCCCACGTTCCTAAGTCTATTCTCACTATAATTAAGGAGCTTTAGTTCGGGATTTGCTGTATTGTAGATGAATGTTTTTTGAGAAGTGCTAACTGTTAGCGGAGTGCCATAAAATATCAGCTTCGTCATGTGATTTTGACCTTGCAATTATCCTGCCTCCTAAGCTGTGTAAACAGAACGTTAGTTCTGGGCGGTGCCCACAATGTCTGGTACGGCATGTTTTCTTCATTGCTAGAACTCGAAGGTCTTGAGCTCCTGGGGTTCTTTTAGGGACAAAGTTCAGGCAGGGGATTTTGAACCTTTGGGAGCCAAGGTTGGCTCAAGTCAAAGCTTGGTCAATTCTCTTCTCTTTATACACACATGTCCTCAAAATTCCCATCCTAAAAAAACAACCAGCAGGAGGAGAAATTTTATAACAATTTGTCAGGGTGCAGCTCACCATGAGTATAAGTAGTAGCATAGCTGCTTTCTTTTTTCCCTTGTTTTGTTTTGTTTTGTTTTGTCACTACACCTGTAACTCTGTAGGTAACCTGGCCACCCTTTTGCATCCTCCACAATTCCCTGTGCTTAGCATCATTCCAGGGCATTGTGGGAGGAAATTGGAAGCTGCTACAAAAATAAATTAAAATAAATGGTGGGGGATATTGGGAGAAAATTCTGCTAAGTGGTTATCTTTTTCAAGGGAAGTGGGAACAAGAAACATTTCTGAAATTTTCTCAGAAAGGTAATTTATGAGAAAGTGTGGTTGGGGCTTGCTGAAGAGGATGGAATGCATCAGGAAGTTAGGATATATATATATATATATATATATATATATATATATATATTGCAGCATGGGATGTGAGAGGTCACCAGGTCTCATGCCAGCAAGATCCCTGAAGGGCCTCAGACAAGCCACTATCTCTCAGTCTCTGCCCTACATCTACAATGTGGGACAAACAGCGCTAGGTGGCCTGGTTATCAGGAATACACTGATAAAGTACACAAAGCACTTTGAACCCTGAAAGCACTATTTAAAGTGCTTTCGTGTTTCTTATTTATTAATTCACATAACGTAGGAACCACAAAAGGAGGATATGGAAACACGTAGAGCACAGAATCCTTGGTCAAAGCCCACAGAAGTAATACAAAGCCATCACTTGGCTGCACATGGGCGTAGCCAAGAGCGGGCAGGGAGGGGCAGCTGCCCCCCCATCAAGAAAAATACAAAGCTAACTGAGGTTCTGCCCCCCACTAACAAAAATCCTGTCTACACCCATGGTACACCCACAATTTCTCCGGTCAAGTTCCAGGTTGACTTCGCACTTACAATTTTTCTGCTGCTTTTCTTGGTGGCTTTGAATGTTAAAATAGCAGGGGAAAGCATTCAGGGAGGAAACTTGCCTATCTTCTGCCATGCAGATGGTTTTAAGTTTGGACATGAAATCCTCTTTTTGGAGGTCCTCCTAGTAAAATGCCACAATAACGCTGGATCCCAGATGCTTGGGAGTCTCCCTTTAACGATTGGCCTTGAGGCAGCAGAGTTGCCACACTAGCTCTCATTGCAAAATGGAGGTGTGTTTACACTAAAACTAAAGAGCCTAGAGTAGCAACGGGCTTCCTGAAGAACATATGTGCCTCCTTGAGCCTCCCATATGGAGAGAGTGCATCTGATAAATCGAGTAAATAATATTCTTGCACATGCCTTCAAGGCATGTGTTGCAATATTCCACAGGAAGGAGTGACCTGTCTGCTTCATTTCCTTTCATGAATCATGACGGCAGAATGATGATTCTCACCAGTGGTAAGGCAAGACGCTCTTGTTATCTCCCTTTCACTGGGAGTGTTTTCACTTATTTTTCTTTCTCACCCCTACTCATTGCAAAACACTGGTCTTACCCACATATACGAGAGTAAAGCTTTTTTTTTGCAGCTCATTTCATCTTCTTCTGCTTCGCTTTTTTTTTGGGGGGGGGGTTTGCATGAGCTGGGTCTTTCCAGCACATTAATGAAGAATTGAAGTTCCGACCAGCTGTGGGCATTACTATTGCTCCAGTTTTTTGAAAAGGGGCATGTATTAATTGATCACTTCAACATGAAGCATGTGTGTGAGCTGAGATTCTATAAATTGCATATTTAACCAACCTGTAGGCATAGCTTACTCTGTCCTCAGGACTCGGGGCTTTGGCTGTGGAGAGCTCCTTCAGAATATTCCAGCCCCTGCCCAGAGTTCCTAGCTTTTTTTAAACAAAAAACACAACACCCAGTAAGCATTTTTATTTATGCGTATTTAAGGGAAAACATCCAAGCAAAATTCTGTTCAATTTCTCAATAAGAAGTAAACTTGGTCCTAACTTCCACTGTGCTGACAAGAAGTATAAAAATCCTGGGATAAAAAGCTAGCTTTCATTTTATTAAGGGAATTAAATAGCATTGATTAAAGCATGCATTTAGATGCTTGCTTACATGCATTTATTTCACACCATCCTCTAGGGCTGAGGACCCCACCACAACAGTGGTAGGCCCTGCTGAAATCGTGCAGAAATAAGTGCCGC
This sequence comes from Podarcis tiliguerta, assembly GCF_965153285.1. Classification (NCBI taxonomy): domain Eukaryota; kingdom Metazoa; phylum Chordata; class Lepidosauria; order Squamata; family Lacertidae; genus Podarcis; species Podarcis tiliguerta. The sequence goes on along the minus strand of NC_139536.1, from coordinate 17,419,333 downwards.
AGTGCACTTGGGATTCCCAGCAACAAGCATACAGAGGCATACTACCTTTGACCTAGGTCGTCATGACTGGTAGCCATTTACATCCTCTGTGAATTTGTCTGTTACTCTTTTAAAGCCATCCAAGTTGTTGCCCATCACTTCAGCTTGGGGTAGTCAATTTCATGTCCTGACTCTTTCAACCTTCAGCTCCCATGTTTGCCCCTGTGCATTGTGAAAAAAGGTATAAACAGTTTCCCTACATGGGTGTAGCCGGGTGTAGCTAGATCAAGTAAAACAGTTGTTGTTGTTGTTGTCGTTGTTTAGTCGTGTCCGACTCTTCTGTGACCCCATGGACCAGAGCATGCCAGGCACTTCTGTCTTCCACTGCCTCCCGCAGTTTGGTCAGATTCATGTTTGTAGCTTCGAGAACACTGTCTGAAATATACTCAGAGTCGCAAAGTGATTTCATGCTCTTTATTCAGCTCATAGTGGTGAGGAGGAATGAATGAAAGTCCCCTCAAAGTATCTGCTTTATATACATTATTTACACAATGGGCTGCACATGATTGGCTAATTCTGGAATTCTACTGTAAGCCAATCAGGTTGTGGATTCACTTATATCTGGAGCATGATTGGGTGGCTCCTGCCAACCAATCAGACTGCTGCATTGTTCTAGGACCAATCAGACTGATGCATTCTGAATCTTATTGTTCTAGGACCAATCAGACTGCTGCGATTTGGATCCTATTCAACTCAGTACATAACACCCCTCCCCTCTAAGTTCCAGTCCTGCCCGGGAGGTCACATTCATAGTCCTCGAGGTACGCCGGCGGCCTACGTGTGCGTTGCGGCCTGGGGTGTTCCCTGGTCCGGGGTTCAGGTTCTGGCTCGTGTTCCAAGGATGCTTGCTGTGATGGGCCTGTTTGGTCTGGCGCAACCGGCTCGCTCAGTCGTGGTTCTGGTTCCGGTGTCCTTTCGGCCTCGCGGGTCCTCTCTGTATTTACTGATTCTGCCTCTCCTGCTGGCCCCTCCTGTTCTATGGGCCTCACTGCCGCTCTGTTCCCTTGGGACTCCTCTGACCTTTCCTCCTCCTGGTTTTCTCCCGGGAATCGTCGCCGTATCTGGTCGCAGTGGCGGCGCCAGCATTGCCCCCCATCCGTTAGCACCTCGTATGACACGGGGCCAGTGACCCTGGTGACTGTGGCGGGTACCCATGCTGGGCCTGCCCCAAAATTCTTTGCGTACACTGGGTCCTGGGCCTCGAAGGTCCGGGGGTTCCTGCCTTCCCCCACCACTACCTCATCCTGAGCTCTATCGGGGTGAAGGCGGTCCAATCTGATTGCAAGGCGCCGACCCATTAGTAGTTCAGCGGGGCTCCGGCCAGTCGTTGAGCTGGGGGTGCTGTGCTGTGCTAGGAGGAATGTGGCAAGGCGGTACTCCCAATCCCCTTGCGTCATGCGGCGAAGGGTGTCCTTGGTGGTCCGCACCATGCGTTCTGCTTGCCCATTGGTGGCAGGGTGGAATGGCGCTGAACGGATGTGGCGGATGGCGTTCTGCGCTGTGAAGGTTTGGAATTCTCCTGACGTGAATGCAGTCCCGTTGTCTGAGACGAGAGTGTCAGGGAGCCCGTGGGTTGCAAACAGCCTGCGTAGTACCCGGATGGCTGCGGATGTAGAAGTGGACGGTACCAGTGCGACTTCCAGCCATTTGGTGTAGGAGTCCACCACTATGAAGAATGTTTTCCCCTGAAAGGGGCCAGCGAAGTCCACATGCAGGCGTGACCATGGTGCTCGGGCGGACTCCCAGGACTGGACTGGGGCCCTTGGGGGATCTGGGCGGGATTCTTGGCAGGCCTGGCAGTGTTTGACCCAGGCCTCTATCTCTCCGTCGATCCCCGGCCACCACACATAACTCCTGGCCAGGGCCTTCATTCTTACTACCCCTGGGTGTGTCTCGTGTAGGGCTGTGAGGACCCTTTTGCGGAGGGGCTGGGGAACAACGACCCTGCTTCCCCATAACAGGCACCCCTTGTGGGCCGACAGTTCATGTTTGCGGGTTGTGTAGCCAGCGAATTCTGGCCCAGGGCTGTTGCTGGGCCATCCCCTCCACACCCAGTCCAGGACCCGGGAGATGACCCTGTCTTTCTTGGAATGGTGTGCAACTTCTTGTGCCTGAATGGGGCGGTCGGGAAGCAGCTCCAGGCTCATAACCTCTTGTGCAGGTGCTGGGTCGGGGCCTGTTTCCGGTAGTGGTAGCCTGCTGAGGGCGTCCGCATGGCCCATCGCCTTCCCAGGTCGGTGAATCAGTGCATACTGGTAGCTAGCAAGGAAAATTGACCACCTGAGGACGCGAGGAGACAGCACTTGGGGGGTCTGCTTTTCGGGGGCAAACAAGCCAAGCAACGGCTTGTGGTCAGTCACCACGGTGAAGGGCCGCCCGTACAAGAAATCATGGAATTTTTTTACTCCCTTCACAATTGCCAGCCCCTCCTTGTCTATTTGTGAGTAGTTCCGTTCGGTTGCGCTGAGTGTCTGGGAAAAGTATGCTACTGGTACCTCTCTTCCATCCGGGAGTTGGTGTCCCAGGACAGCGCCAATGCCATAGGGTGAGGCGTCGCATGCTAGCACCACCGGCAGCCTCTCGTCGAAGTGTGCCAAGACCGAGTTTGAGACAAGCAAGTCCTTGACTGCCTGGAATGCAGCCTCCTGGCGCTGGCCCCACACCCAAGGGGCCCGCTTGTCCAGAAGTCTGTGTAGGGGCTCTGCTACCGCAGCTTTGTGGGGAAGGAAGGAATGATAAAAGTTCAATAGTCCCAAGAAGGCCTGAAGTTCAGTCTTGTTCTTGGGCGCTGGGGCATCACAAATGGCCCGTACCTTGTCCCCAGTCGGGTGTACCCCTTCTGCGTCCACCATAAATCCCAGAAAGTCCACCTGAGGCACTCCTAGTAGACATTTTTCCCGCTTCACCTTGAGACCCGCCGTCTGGAAACGGTGCAGAACGGTGCGGAGGCGGTCCTCAAACTCCTCTGGTGTGGGCCCGGCAATCAACACATCATCGAAGAAGGGGGTGACGCCAGGAATTCCTTTAAGGAGAGAGTCCATTAGGTTCTGGAATATGCCTGGTGCCACGCTGACGCCGAATTGCAGCCGCTTCACCCTGAACGCTCCTCTGTGCGTCACAATCGTCTGTGCCTCTGCTGTGGCCTCATCTACTGGTAGCTGTTGATATGCTTGGGCCAAGTCCAGCTTGCCAAAAATTTTCGACCCAGCCAGGGTGGCAAGGACATGGCTGACCACTGGCACTGGGTATGCATGGGCCGTGAGGGCCTTGTTTATGGTACATTTGTAGTCTGCGCAGATGCGGACCGAACCATTAGGCTTGACGGGTGTGACGATTGGGGTTTCCCAGGGGGCATTAGGCACCGGCTCCAGCACTCCTTGCTCCACGAGCCGGTCCAATTCCTCGTCTATACGGGGTTTCAGGGCGAACGGGACCCGGCGGGCCTTGAGCCTGACTGGTCGTACTGCGGGGTCAAGCTGTAGAGCAATGGGGGGGCCCGTATACTGTCCCAATTTCCCATCAAAAACCCCCGGAAATTCCTTGCATATGGCGTCCACGTCCACTTGTAAGCTAGTGTTGTTCACCCCGGTGACGGCTAGCCCCAGTGGTCCAAACCATGCCAATCCCAGTAAGCTAATGTAGGGGCCCTTGACCACAAGCAAGTCCAGTTGCCGCGTCCGCCCTCGGTATTGCACCCTGAAGGTCCCCACCCCCATTGTGGGGACCTTACGTTTCTGGAAGTCCCGGAGGGTGAATGGGGCCGGCCTGAGTTTGGGACCCCCAGTAGGACACAGTTTCCTTAAGGTCCTTGCCGAGATTATGGATAGATTTGAACCCGTGTCAAGCTCCATGCGGCATGGGGCCCCCTCTATCTGTACCTCTACATAAATTTTCTCTACGTTGGGGTGGGGCAACTGGTATACCTGGAAGTCCGTGAGCTCCGTTGAGTTGCCTTGGTGCGTTGGGCCCCGGGACCTGGGGCTCTTGGATTGGTCATCTGATGCCTGGCGTCGGGTGGGCCGAGCCCGACACACCCGGGCGATGTGCCCCGATTTTCTGCACTGCCTGCACTCTGCGTTGCGGAAACGGCAGGTCCTCCTCTCGTGACTTTCTCCACAGCTTGTGCAGTTCCCTCCTTCTCGCCGAGGCAGCTGTGGTATGTGGGCTGCTTGAGTGTGCTGCTGTACTCGGTGCACCTCCTCCCTGTTGGATCCTGAGTCGTCGGTGAGGTCTTCGTGGTGGACCCTCGGTTGGGATGGCTGGCTCGGCCGTGCCTCTTGCGTTGACTTCTCAGCAGCTTCCGTTGCCAGGGCCTCCTCCAGAGCGACCTGGAACGTTAGGTTCTTCTTAGCGTAGAGGCGTCGTTGCAGCTTCTCATCCCTCAGGCCACCGACGAGGCGGTCACGAAGCATGTTCTCCAGCTCTGAGAAGTTGCAGAACCGGGCGGCTTGGCGGAGAGAGGTCACAAACCCAGTTATGGTTTCCCCAGGGGCTTGCCGCTTTGCGTAGAAGGCATTTCGACGAGCCACCACTGAGGGCTGTGGCGAAAAGTGCCCCTTCAGCTGTTCCATTATTGTTTTGTATGGAACTGTAGCGACGTCTTCAGGCGCAAGGAGAGCCCGGGCGATTTCAAACGTCTCCTCTCCGCAGACGCTGAAGAATATTGCCCTCTTCTTGGCGTCTTCTTCATCGGTGACCCCTTTGGCTTCTAGGAGGAAGGTGAAACGAGAGGCGTACGCTTCCCAGTCTCCAGATGCTGGGTTGAACGGCGAGAAGCTGCTGTTGGTTGCCATTCTGAGTTCCTTGTGTCCCGGAGCTGAAGCCTGGATACACGGTGCGAGGCAGCGGTGCGGCAGGTGGCGGTGCTGCGGTGCGGTGTGTGGCAGTCAGCTCAGCGGGATCCCACCTTCGTCGCCAGTGAAATATACTCAGAGTCGCAAAGTGATTTCATGCTCTTTATTCAGCTCATAGTGGTGAGGAGGAATGAATGAAAGTCCCCTCAAAGTATCTGCTTTATATACATTATTTACACAATGGGCTGCACATGATTGGCTAATTCTGGAATTCTACTGTAAGCCAATCAGGTTGTGGATTCACTTATATCTGGAGCATGATTGGGTGGCTCCTGCCAACCAATCAGACTGCTGCATTGTTCTAGGACCAATCAGACTGATGCATTCTGAATCTTATTGTTCTAGGACCAATCAGACTGCTGCGATTTGGATCCTATTCAACTCAGTACATAACACTGTCCAACTATCTTGTCCTCTGTCATCCCCTTCTCCTTGTGCCCTCCATCTTTCCCAACATCAGAGTCTTTTCCAGGGAGTCTTCTCTTCTCATGAGGTGGCCAAAGTATTGGAGCCTCAGCTTCAGGATCTGACCTTCCAGTGAGCACTCAGGGCTGATTTCCTTAAGAATGGAAATAAAACAAATAGAACGGAAATAGAAAATAAATAGAATGGAAAGTAAAACAATAGAAATACTTAACTAACTGACCAATCACTTCGGTTCAGCACGCCCTAGCAAAAGTCCACCAAGTCTTGCCTTCTTTAACAAAAATCCTGACTATGACCATGTTTCCCTGTTATCGACACACCATACATAATTCCACACCCTTCTATCATATCTCCTCTTACTAAAAGCTGCAAGGGGATTATTTCATCCCCTTGGTCGTTTTCTGTGTCCTCCTGAACTTCTTTCAGCTCTGCAATATTGGCAGTTCCCTTTCCTCAAGATTTTGTGAAAAAGGCAAATTTCCTAGCATGGGTCAGCATCTGAATTGAGCTAGCCTTTGTGACTCCAAGGTCTGCTTCCTGGTCAGTCATTCCTAGTTCAAATTCTGTTTGCATATATTTTAAGTTAGGATTCCCCCCCCCCCCCAAAAAAAACTGTGCATCAGTTTGCACTTGTTTACATCATGCATATCCATTTTACTGTCTATTCACCCTGTTTGGAGAGATCCTTTTCGGAGCAGCCCACAATTCCTTTTTGTTTTAACCGCTCTGTGAGTGATTCGGTGTCATCAGCAAATGTGGTTACCTCACTGCTCATGCACAAGTCTAGATCATTTACCTTGCCCACAACATGCTTGTTGTGGCATATACACCCATGTAGACCGCTCAAGGACCCAATCACATTTTACACCCTAGTAAAAAAAAAAGCTAAGGTCCATATAGTTAAAGCCATGGTTTTCCCAGTAGTGATGTATGGAAGGGAGAGCTGGACTATAAAGAAGGCTGATCGCCGAAGAATTGATGCTTTTGAATTATGGTGCTGGAGGAGACTCTTGAGAGTCCCATGGACTGCAAGAAGATCAAACCTTTCCGTTCTTAAGGAAATCAGCCCTGAGTGCTCGCTGGAAGGACAGATCGTGAAGCTGAGGCTCCAATACTTTGGCCACCTCATGAGAAGAGAAGACTCCCTGGAAAAAACCCTGATGCTCGGAAAGATGGAGGGCACAAGGAGAAGGGGACGACAGAGGACGAGATGGTTGGACAGTGTTCTCGAAGCTACAAACATGAGTTTGACCAAACTGCGGGTGGCAGTGGAAGACAGAAGTGCCTGGCGTGCTCTGGTCCATGGGGTCATGAAGAATCTGACACAACTAAGCGACTAAACAACAACAACAAAAAGCTACAATAATTTACAAAGTTTTCTTCCAGAGTAACACATGGTAGGGTGATGCTAAATTGTACATAAATAGCATAAAAAACAACAGCAAAGCTGTAAAATGCTTCATAGATTGAAAAGCCTCAGAGATGCAGCAAAATAATCATTTTGAAACACTGTGAGGTCTGGCTGTAGAAAGAGGGTGCTTCTTTTAAAGTACAGGCGCTCTGATCTCAAAACTTGACCCCACTCCGCTGCTCATTACAATAATTTTTTTTTTTTTAAATCACATCTTTTTTGAAGTTTTCTGCTACCTTTTTTCCGGTGGTTTACGTAATGTGAACCCTACAGCAAGAGCACAGAGTATCCACAGGCTTCCTGAAGGAGGAAAATTCAAGATGCTGTTATCTAGTGAACATCGTTCCTATTTTCCTATTTCATTGCTTTAAATAATTTTAAACTGGTTTTAGCATTAGCAACTTATCATTAGCTTTGGCGTGTAATGCCTTTGAATTTGTGTGGGTGTGCGCAGACATTTGTTCCTGAAAGACAGTTCTCTGTAACTTGAAAAGCAACACTCCCAACAACAGTATTGCCTCATTGTGTGGTTTGGCTTTTGTTCTGCGTCAGGAACCTTACTGCTACATACGTCTCTCTGGCCCATTTGAGGAGCCCATAAAGTAAAATGCAAATTAAATGTTAAGTATCTACCTAGAATACAGTCCTTGACATCTTTCTTTTAATATTAACATTATTTTAACAGTATTATGTTGTAAATGCAATTGGAAAGATCTAGAGCTGCCCTAGGACAGACATGTGTTTGTTTTCGTAACAATCAAGGATCCAAATTTTATCTCTTAAAAAAACTTGATAGCAGGCCCTTTAAAACCCACACTTATCCACACTTACAGTTTGCCCCTTTTTTTCCAGGCACAAGTCTGCACTCTAAAGCTCCATGTCCAAGTATTTGGGGTTTTTTTGTTTGTTTGTTTTGTTTTTTTTTTGCTGCAGATCTTTCCCTGCAAAAACCCATTCTTTGGTACCAAATAGGAGCAAATGTCAATGTGGGTTTTCCGCATATTGCTCTTTGCTCCAATTGAACTTTAAAGAGCTGGCTTTCACAGGGAAAGCTCCAGTGGGGGTGGGGGGAGGTTGAGGGAGCTGGAAAGGCATTCAGACATGGACATTTAAAATACAGACCTGTGCCTGGAAAGAGCAGAGGAAATGTGAGTGTGGATAAACCCATAGATTTAGATATGCATAATACTGACTGCAATAATAATTACTGCTAATGTGTGTCTTTTGTTGTTCCAAACAACAGAGCTCCAAACAATCTAGATTGATTGTTGTAAATACTACCATGTATGTAAATTTTTAGTGTACTGTATTTTCAATATTGTGCTGGGGGTACTATTTTCTGTTACTTTGCCTTACTGTCAACTTTTCATATAGGGCAGTTTTTGTACTTGTGCCTTAATGCCTGGCACAAAACAACTGTGTGGTCAGAGTATTTTTTGGCAGATGTTATTATAACTGTTGCCCTTTGTTTTGTGGTGTGGATGTGCAATACAGCTAGTATGAGGCTATGTGGTGTGTGCCTTTTCAGAAGCACTTCACTTTCTGGAAAGCGTATAGGTGTTTTGCTTTATAGCAAAAACTTTTAAGGCAGCTATGGCACGGATGAAGCACAAAGTTCGTGCAGAGATTTCCCATATACCTTTAAATTAGAAGCTGAATTGGGAGATAAGGAAGCTGTGGTTTTCCCCACACACATTTCCCTTTACCCACTGCCGACCCCAGTCCAGACTTGCTTTCACCAGTAAACAGAAAGGAGTGAGGGGCAGGGCATTATGGGTCAGAGAAGCCACAGATTGCTTCGGCTGCTGATTCATTGGTGAATTTAATGAGAAAACTCCGAACTGCAATGCAGCAATCTGTTTGCAAAAGGGAGCATCTGATTACCATTTTGACAAAACTGCTAAAATTTAATATAAGCGCTGTGTTTTATTGTTGTTGTTTCACCATTAAAGGGCTTTTCTTACCTTGCATGCATTGGGATTTTAAAATTCAAAACAGGCCAATAAAGACAGTAGGCTCATTTCTGTTTACTTTGGGAAATAGAACTTCCTGAATATGCTAAATCACTGACCCTGTTAATGGAAGATGCTTTGCACATTGCTTATGCTAAAGCAGAGGCAGCATTTAACTGTCCTAAGCCAATGTCATGAAGGCTTTGTGTGTTTGCTTGTCAGCATGCAGGACAATGTAAACAGATTCATAATGACTAAAAAGGAAATGAGTGGGGGTTACTAAAAGAAACCACTGGGTTTTTTAAATAATGCATAAAGGAAGATCTAATTAATATAAACAGTGTTGTGCGTCTCTGAAATGTGAAATTCGTAATTCAGGGCTCTTCTAGACAGTTGCTGTTTGGTGGTGGGATTTTGCAGCTCTTGAACAAAAAACCTGCTTCCCCTCAAAGATGGGACGTTTTATGATAAGGAAACTGATGGAGAACTGTACTGGAAAGTTTGGGACAGCACCTGCTTGCCACAATGTTGCCTAACCTCCCCACAACCAAATAAGAAGAAATGCTCAATAAATGTGTTGTCTGGAAGCAACCTCAGAAACAGAATATAAGAGGAGAGGAGAGTGCTGAAATGTAATCTAGTGATAGTCGCTGAGCTCCTTCAGGCAACCTGCTTATCTAGCATTCATCCTGATTTGTTTGCACAAAGATTCTGTGGAGGTTAGGTTAGATCCAGTCTTTATTAAGCATTCCTTCTGATTTGCTTGCAGGGAGGTTACACAGCAACTGCACATTCTGCATTCACGTTTATTTGTTTGCAGTGTGTTTATCATCTTCCTGTTAATCCTTCATTCCTCGCACAATTTTCAGCGTGTTTCCCTGTCACTTTCCTAACCTCAAAAATTCAGGCCCTTTTGTAAAGTGGATTTGTTGTGCTGAGGTGACAGAGTGCTTTAATCCACTTTATCTGCACAGACCTAAGTCTCCTGTTATACGCCTGAATCCCTGCTACAAAATACTGACAGTCTGGAGGGGCCCATTTGTATCCTGGTCTAAACCATCCACAACAAATATAGTCTTAATTCCTATCCAGTAGATAACATGTAACTGACTGCTTATTGATCCCATGGATTATACTTTCACACATACCATTAATTAGCATTAGATGTACCAGTACTCAGGATTAAGGTGCAATCAGAATTAAGAGCGGGAGGGCAGTAAAACGTAAAAGAAGCATTTGGCTGCCAAATTATAGGCTTGGGTGATTTTGCTGAAAATTACCCTACCTGTAATAAATAAATAAATTAATAAAAATAAATCTGGTTCTTCCACCCAGGGAGTCACTTAAAAAACGGATGTGCCATTAGTTCTGCATGCTGATAGCCAGAACCTTTGGCCTTGAACACATAAGTATATTTTATTAAGCCTGTACATTTTATTAATTTGTTTTATTCATATTCTGCTCCATCCCAAAGGCCCTGAGCAGTTTATAGAAGAGTTTAAAAGATTACAGGTGGGTGGGGAAGCAACACAGTCTTTCTTTTGCATATGCTTTCTGGTAACACTTCTCCGTCAAGCTGGTAATTGAAGCTTGGTTGTCTTTATGTGGCATTTAGGCTGCAATCCTGTATGCATACTCACCTGAGGGTAAATCCCATTAAGTTCAGTAGGGCTTACTTATGAATAGAAGACATGTAGAAGATTGTCAGTCACATCTTGCTGACAGGAGAAAGCCACTTTAATGAGAGGTCTGGAGGGTGGCAACATGAGAACGGGGCCTTTTCTGCAGTGGCTCCTTGTCTGTGGAATGCTCTCCCCAGGGAGGTTTCCCTGGTGCCTTCGTTATACACCTTTTGGTGCAAGACAAAAGTGTTCCTCTTTAACCAGGCCTTTGGTTGATTGACATCCTATTCCTTTTAGAAATGTGTAAGGATGGGTGGGTTATTGGGTTGTTTTTGTTCTATTATTTATTTTGTGGTTTTATATTCTGATTTTATCCAGTGAACCACCCTGACACCTACAGGTATAGGACGGTATATTACAACAACAACAACAACAACAACAACAACAACAACAACCGAAGAGATCTCAGTTAATAGAGCCGAGTGCTAATACGTAGGAATCAGGGATGTGGGTGGCACTGTGGACTAAACCACTGAGCCTCTTGGGCTTGCTGATGGGAAAGTTGGTGGTTCGAATCCCCACGACGGGGTGAGCTCCCATTGCTCTGTCCCAGCTCCTGCCAACCTAGCAGTTCCAAAGCATGCCAGTGCAAGTAGATAAATAGGTACCAGTGCGGCAGGAATGTAAATGGCGTTTCGTGCGCTGCTCTGGTTTCCATCACAGTGTTCTGTTGCACAAGAAGTGGTTTAGTCCTACTGGCCACATGACCAGCTGTCTGTGGACAAACACCGGCCCCCTCAGCCTGAAAGTGAGATGAGCGCTGCAACCCCATAGTTGCCTTTGACTGGGTTTAACCATCCAGGGGTCCTTTACCTTTACCATTTACAGTGGTGCCTCGCAAGACGAAAAGAATCCGTTCCGTGAGTCTCTTCGTCTAGCGGTTTTTTCGTCTTGCGAAGCAAGCCCATTAGCGGATTAGCGCTATTAGCGGTTTAGCGGCTATTAGCAGCTATTAAAGGCTTAAGGGATTAGCGGATTAGCTGCTAAAAGGCTATTAGCAGCTTAGTGCCTTAGAAAAAGGGGGTGGGGAGCAAAAAAAAAACACCCCAGGAATCGCAAGACATTTTCGTCTTGCGAAGCAAGCCCATAGAGAAATTCGTCCTGCGAAGCACCTCCAAAACGGAAAACCCTTTCGTCTAGCGGGTTTTCCGTCTTGCGAGGCATTCGTCTTGCGGGGCACCACTGTACCTACGTAGGAATCACTATATTACTGAATTAATATAGAGTGGGGGTGCTCTGTTCCATTTATGTAAGCAAGAGTTTTTCAGGGTGTACCTCTTGGTTCTTCCCCTCTCCAGTTGCTTACCGCAGACGTATTTCAATTCGACCACACTGAAGCTGTGAAAAGAAGCATAGCATGTGAAAGTTCCTTTAAATAACAGTGACTGAGCATAAGGATGGGGGAAAAATTCAGTTCAGTTTGCATTTATGGGTGAACCTGCCTAATTTGCCCTATCCGAAACAATACACAAACTGAAACACAGGCATTGTTCAAAAGTTCACACGCCTCTATATCTTGTGTAGTTATTCAGCTAAACAATGTGTACAAAGATACATACGTTAGCATAAGATGTACCTATGTTAATGAAAAGAGCCTACAAAAATTCATTATATAAGGGGGGCCCAGAGTTCATTTATAAAAAATGTGTATATTAGGTATACAAAGATGTGTATATCGGGAGAAATTCACACTAAAGCGCTGCTAAATTTTCATGAGGACTTGAAATAAATAACTAAATCACAAATGTGGAGTACTGACCTGGAAGAATGAGAAACTGAGACGAACCAAAGTTGACAGATTCACCCATTCCCAGTTGAGCAAACAACTAACTTTCCCCTTACTTATACCAAGAACAAACTTAGTTGGTCTGTAAGGTTCTACTGGACAATTTTTTTATATTTTTTAATATATTTCAACTGCGTCAGACCAGCACAGCTACCTACCTGAAACTAACTTTCCACTTACTCATTCTCTTTCGGAGCCTCAGCCGCTCCCTAGCACCTATAATCTGTCAGTCTGAAAAAGCTTTGGGTTTTTTGTTTTGTTTTTAAAGCTAAGAAACAGCTTCTGGTCAGTGTCCAGACTAGATAGCATTCTGCTCACACAAGGCCTGATCCCCTTGGTTGAATCAGCAAACATAGGTAACATTAAAATCAGAGACCAAGCCCCAGTAGAAGCTACACTTAAAATAGGAGAAGACACACGAACCACCCTGCCATGGTTCTTCAGTTGCATCTTAACAACAAATAAACTAATAAGAGAAAGTCTCACAAAAACTCTCCAAAACTACTTCAAAGAAAATGACGTAGAAGATACAAGCCCCCTCCTTTGGGACACAATGAAAGCAGTCACCAGAGGAGCTTGCATAAAAGAGAAAGCATCCCTTAAAAAACAAACCTCCTCAAAAATTTGCAAAATAGAGCAAGACATCACGGCCTTCTCATCACAATACAAACAAACAGGAGCTAAAAAACTCCTTAAACTTACAGGACAAAAATGGAGGGAACTCAACTCACTAGAAATCAACAGAACAATAATCAACATTCCATAGTCAAAACAACGCTTCTATGAGTATGGAGGGGGAAACTCCAGATTATTAGCCAACAGGTGTAGGAAAAAATCACTCAAAACAAGAATACACTGCATCACCAAAAAAGGCGGCAACATAACATTCTCCCCCAAAGAAATAACCTCAGTATTTGCAGAATTTTACTCCAACCTACACCTCCCACCCGAGGAGAAAATCAGAATATTCCTAGCAGGACTGACCATGCCAACCTTAACGGATGCGGAACAGGAATTCATGGACAATTCTATCACCCTGGAGGAAATAGATACGGTCCTCAAAATCCTGACAAAGCCCCAGGCCCAGATGGCTTTACAGCAGAATTCTACAAGAAATTCAAATAACCCCTAATGCCTTACATGACCCACCTATTTAACGGCATCATAAAAAGGGGACCCCATTCCTAAAACCTGGACCACCTCCAAAATAGTTTCTATCCCCAAACCACTTTTTGCTTCCCAACCTTATACTGCATGCAACACTAATGTCTCACAATAAATGTGACTGATCTTTAGAAAACAAAACTTGAAAAAAAAGACAATGCACGTATTTTTGTAAACTAAGAAATCATATATATATCATATATATAATATATGATATATATAATATATATAATAATAATTGAAAAAAGGAGAAAAGAAAACAGCTTCTGGTTTTCTGCATGTGTGGGTTCCAATATTGTAAATGTTTCACCACAGCCATTATTTACCTCTTTCACCTCTACTTATTATCTTTTAACAAATACGGAGAAAGGAACTAAAATTGACACTATATTAAAAACTGTGGTTATATTAAAGAAGGTGAATATATTAAAGAATACAGGAAGATGCAAATTAATATGGATGATTTTATTATTCCAGAAGTTAATAAAAAAGCCCCTCTTTCTAAAACTCCCCTTGTTAATTATTCTGTCTCTGATATGTCAATTTAGCCATTAAAGAAATTTCTCGTATCTTCTGCAGCAACTCTTTTAATACTGGAATTCTTTTTTCTTTCCAAAGTTGAGCTTGTTAACAGACTGGCAATTAATTGCACATCCACATTTTCTACTTCTGTTTTTAATATGCACATAACAGTAGTTTTAGGTCCTCTTGAGGAATTGTCTCCTGTCATTTTCTGTACTGTGTTGAGAACCAGTTTTTTATTTTATTTTCAAAGCTCCAGAAACTCTGTTGGTAATCTGCCCTGGGGGAGGGGGGAAATCTTTGGATTATAAATACAAAAAGTCATAACCTTGAAGCACTGAACAGCAAACAGATTTTGCTATTTTGAACAACCTAGGGTTAATCTAACCAGTTCTGAGAACAATGTGTGATTGACAAAAGCATTGATAGTGTCTTCTTAGCAACTAAAACCACTTAAGTGATTTAGCTTATTGTAAATCCCACAATGAGGGTGTTCGATAAAGCTGTCTCCCCGCCATTGCTCTGGCTGGCTTTCAGGGTCCTCTGAAGTTATGTCCAAGGCCCCTAACAGCATGCTAGATTGTTTGGACTTCAGATCAACTCTAGTCCAAATAAAGAGGCGGTACTGGATCTGGAATGGCCTTTGGGGACCCCCCCCCAGCATATAAAAAGCAACCTGGTTTGTTGAACACCGCAGGAGGCATAGCATGGTTGGCAAAGTTTCAGACACCAAATGGATTCACCCCAACAGAAATGCAGAAATCCATCCTCAGTGTTGGCATCATCACTAGTGCCATCTGTTTAGGATGTCCACGTCCCCTACTTTTCAGAGGGCAATTGCATTTTACTTGCACGGGGATGCGTATGTTCTGTTGCTGTTGCTGTTGCTGTTGTTGTTCAGTTGTTTAGTCACGTCCGACTCTTCGTGACCCCCTGGACCAGAGCACGCCAGGCACTCCTGTCTTCCACTGCCTCCCGCAGTTTGGTCAAACTCATGCTGGTAGCTTCGAGAACACTGTCCAACCATCTCGTCCTCTGTCATCCCCTTCTCCTAGTACCCCCCATTTTTCCCAACATCAGGGTCTTTTCCAGGGAGTCTTCTCTTCTCATGAGGTGGCCAAAGTATTGGAGCCTCAGCTTCAGGATCTGTCCTTCCTATGAGCACTCAGGGCTGATTTCCTTAAGAATGGAGAGGTTTGATCTTCTTGCAGTCCATGGGACTCTCAAGAGTCTCCTCCAGCACCATAATTCAAAAGCATCAATTCTTCGACGATCAGCCTTCTTTATGGTCCAGCTCTCACTTCCATACATCACTACTGGGAAAACCAGAGCTTTAACTATACGGACCTTTGTTGGTAAGGTGATGTCTCTGCTTTTTAAGATGCTGTCTAAGATGCATATGTTCTAGGCTTCTTTAAATAGACTGTTTGTGTGGACCGTTGCACATCCTGTGGGATGCATGTTTTTACCTGTTTGTTCATTGGATTATAGGATTAAATGGCTGCACCCCAGGCACCGGCCTTTGCGTATGTGCATGAGAATTGGAAGCAGAGTCTGAGGTGAAGCAACCTGGGAGGCAGAGTTTGCTGAAAACCAAATGGAAAAACAAATTGCTGGGTTTTTTAAATGTGTGGATAAAGGTAAAGGGACCCCTGACCATTAGGTCCAGTCGCGACCGACTCTGGGGTTGCGCCGCTCAGCTCGCTTTACTGGCTGAGGGAGCCGGCGTACAGCTTCCAGGTCATGTGGCCAGCATGACTAAGCCGCTTCTGGCGAACCAGAGCAGCGCACGGAAACGCCGTTTATCTTCCCACCGGAGCAGTACCTATTTATCTACTTGCACTTTGACATGCTTTTGAACTGCTAGGTTGGCAGGAGTAGGGACCAAGCAATGGGAGCTCACCCTATCGTGGGGATTCGAACCGCCGACCTTCTGATCGGCAAGTCCTAGGCTCTGTGGTTTAACCCACAGCGCCACCCGCATTCCTTAATGTGTGGATATTTGAATGCAAATCTGTGAATATGCATTATTTCACAAAGGCTGCAGCGATAGCATGTCCAAGTGATACCTTAATGTGGGAAGCCAGAAAAATTGATAACTACAAAATGCACCTATCTATCTGTCTTCTTTGTTTTTTAAAAATGTGTTGTGTTATATCGAATGCATATCTACCAACATCGGATCAAATTTCAAATAACAAAGGATCAAATTTTATTGGGCTTTTGGATATCTCTGTGTGTTCCCACCTACCCATCTCAACCCTTTAAATTGCCCTACGATTTCATTGCTAGCTTCTCTGCAGGAAACTTTAGTTATTTAATTTTTTCTCTCATGAATTTATGATCTTGAAATTACTATGTGCTGGGCTGCTAAATTGGTTTTATTAGCTGTAGTGATTTTAGTATTACAGAATTTTTTATTGTGTTTGGTATTTACAGTCCTGTTACGATGTTTTGTATTGGTTTAGCTCTGTGAGCTTCCTTGGGTGTCCTGGTGAGAAAGCTGGATAATACGAATTTAAAAATAATAATAGTCATAATAATAACAGGTAATAGATATAATTATAATTTACGAATGCATGCTGAAAAGGCTGTGCTGAACTTTCTACCACTTGTGGAAGAAGCAAAGAAAAATATAAAAAAAATGAATTTTGGTATTAAAATGAAGTGAATACATGTGGGGGAGAAGTGCCCCCTCTTTGCAGAGGCAGCGCATTTATCATTGTATAATTTGCTGCTACATAAATCATAAGACATTTTAGGAAAAGTCAACCATCCCCCAAACACACCAGCTCTAATGAGAAGAATACATTAAAACACCTCCGAAGTGCCGTGTTAATCAGCTGCATGTGGATCTATGTGAAGCTCAGCATTTGCCTCTTCAAAGGGTTAGCGCTAAGCAGGAACCAAGTGTTCACGGTGGATGACAGAATGGGGTTTCTTGAGATCCCCTGTGGATTGTAATGTGGGGAGGGGGAATCCAAAGGTTGTACTTCTACTCCAGTCTCACATAAATTGTCATATTGCTCCACTAAGAATTGCCAGAACACAGGTAAAAAGAAATGAATACATTTTGAAACGATTAGAATTCAGCGAGGAAACACTTGGGGGAATATGTTAGCAAACATTCTAGAATTTCTCCACTAGACAAAAAAAAATTGGTCACAAAAGAAAGGTAACACCCACAGAATCACAATAATTTTAGGTAGGGCAGTAATATTCACTCATACAGTTCTCAGACCACTTTGCTTTGCCCCTTAGTGTTGTCACCATCCCCTTCCAGGTTCACCTAACTTCTCCATACATTTCCTCATTTTTGTTTCAGTAACTTCTTTGAGCATAGTGATCATTGTACAGGCAACTCCTGTTTCGCATGTGTTCAAATACAGTGGTACCTCAGGCTGCGAACGGGATCCGTTCTGGAGCCCCGTTCGCATCCAGAAGCAAACGTAACTAGCGACGGCACGTCTGCACACACACGCGGCGCTTTTCGTCGCTTCTGCGCATGCGCGTGACGTCATTTTGAGGGTCTGCGCATGCGCGAGTGGCGAAACCTGGAAGTAACATGCTCCGTTACTTCCGGGTTGCCGCGGAGCGCAACTCGAATGCACTCAACATGAAGCATATTCAACCTGAGGAATGGCTGTAATTTCACGACTATGTGTGCACGGGCTGTTTTCAGACTCAGAAGAGGCTGTGACGGCAGAACAGGGGCATGGTGGGCTTCTGTGTGCTCTGCCGACACGTGTGATGACCCAGAACGTAACCCCTGCGAAAAACGGGAGTTGCCTTATATACCTTTCTGCATTTTGTTTCCCTCGGACCTCACTGTATGCAATTCTCCTCCCAGCCTGTGTTTATATCAGTGCTAGATAGTGCGGGGACGCGGGGACGCGGGGTGGCGCTGTGGGTAAAAGCCTCAGCGCCTAGGGCTTGCCGATCAAAAGGTCGGTGGTTCGAATCCCTGCGGCGGGGTGAGCTCCCATTGTTCGGTCCCAGCGCCTGCCAACCTAGCAGTTCGAAAGCACTCCCGGGTGCAAGTAGATAAATAGGGACCGCTTACTAGCGGGAAGGTAAACGGCGTTTCCGTGTGCGGCTCTGGCTCGCCAGAGCAGCGATGTCATGCTGGCCATGTGACCCGGAAGTGTCTCCGGACAGCGCTGGCCCCCGGCCTCTTGAGTGAGATGGGCGCACAACCCCTAGAGTCTGTCAAGACTGGCCCGTACGGGCAGGGGTACCTTTACCTTTTACTTAGATAGTGCGGGGAGGGAAGCGGTGGTCACCTGCCCTCCTGACAGCTGAGTCGTTGCTGCTAACCGGAACGGAGAGAGGGAGGAGTAAGCAGGGATGTTGGCGTGGTGCAAATGAGTGCAGAATTGGCTGCACTGGGGTGTGCGCACCACACCAGCCTCCCTGCCACGCCCCCTCTTCTTGCTGGTAAACAGCAGCAACTCAGCTGTTGGGAGGTCAGATGAGTGCTGCTACCCCACCATGTCTTTGGCTACTGTGTATACCTGTAACTAAGGATAAATAGCCCTCATGCATGTGATGAAATGGGCTCTAGTTCACAAAAGCTTATGGCACCATATTAAACTTATTAGTCTTTAAGGAGCCATGTGCCTCTTAGTTTTCTTTGTGCCAGTCTTCTCAAAGTAGTAGTAATTCTGGAGATCTGGAGTGCAGTTAGGGCTGTAACTTGGGGCACGACTAGGGAGCAGAAGTGGTGGGCAGAGGATGGATGGACGGATGGATTTGCCAGGTGCACAGAGGAGCTATTTTGGTAAATGCGTGAGTGTATGTGAGAAATTTCAAATCGCTTTCTTACTTTGCACTTCAGAAAGGAGCACTGAAATGATTAATTCTGTTAGATGAATCAACTAAATGCATGCCGCCTATTAATCAGGGAACAAATTTTAAAATTAAAGAAGTTTACAATACTGTAAAATGAAATGAAATGATAATGAAATATAAGACTAACACTGGATCTCAGCCTCTAAGTATAGTGGAAGTGATCTGAACACACATATTCTGCTCTGAACACAAATAAGGGTTGGGCAAATCTGAAAGTATTGCCCTCTCTCAGTTTCTCAGTTTCCCAGTCTTAAATTTGGTTTGCCCCATTTCTGCATAAGTATTCATAAAAAAAAAATCCATGAAAGTTCACATGCCTTTTTTGTGTGCATTTTTGCAAGCACTGCCAAGAGAGAGAGAGGGGGGGGGGGGAGAGAACTACATCAGAAAATTCCAATAAGCCTGAACTACTAAGGGTATCTGCATTTTAGTTTGCATATTGGTTCAGGAAGTACAGATTAGGTAGGGTGGTATTAACATAGAATGAATTTCTTCCTCATTGCTGACATCAAATGGCTTCCAATGCAATGGATGTGTATCGAAACCATGTCCACCACATTTTATAAGGTCCTTCTATTTTCACCTTTGTCACATTCATAAATGGCATGTTTCCCACAGGTTAGGGAAGCCACCCAGAATGCCTAGTCTGTCGAGGCCTGCAGTCCTAATTTTCTTAAGACTTGTGTACCCTTAATAAGTCAAAGGGCCTAACTTCACTTTACATTAATGCTGTGTATTTAAAAATAATAATAATAGGGGGTGTGTAATTGTCCTGAAGAATGCAACATGTGGTGAGATTTAAACCTTCTCTTTCCAGCTACAATATTAATGAAAACCCGCACACCTCCCCTCCCCCACTCAGTATGGCAATTGGAATGGGGGGGTGTCTCCCATGGGCACCAGTAGAAACGTTTTCCTAATGCTGATTTTGCACGTTTGTATGTGTGTGTGCTCAGTTATCACAGGTGGGAAGGAACAGGTTAAATCCCACCTCCTAAGAACCCCTGGTGCTTAATTTTTAGAAATCCACAGTGGAATTGCCAATTGTGTCATCAACATTGTGTGTAGTTGGGCTGTTAAAGGTTGAGATGGGGCCAAGACCAGCTTCAGGTTTGAAGAGGTCCACCTGTGCTCTGGTGGACCTTCTCTGGTGGGCTTGGCAAGGTTATTTGGCTGTGACGGCATTGCTCCAAGTGGTTGTAGCTGGCCACACTTTTAATTTCCCATAGTACTCCAAAATGATGCTAAGTTGGGAGAATGGTTGGAAATTAAAAGGGTGGCTAGATCCAGCTGCCCACTGCAGCCCAGAATGCTGAGCCAAAAATAAAGAAAGAATTAAGATAATGCCGGGTGCTGGCCCAGTCATGTGTGAGACTATCCAAACTCAGCTAGGTTAAAGCAGTCTCTCAAGTCTATTGTGCATTTTTCGTAGATGTGCTCTCAACGTTCTCAGCAGTTGTGAGCTTGGGTGATAAGGATTAGGACGGTTACTCTGAACGTCCACAAATAGGAGTCACATGCATCAATAAGGTGTTTGCGAAAATAGAAAAAAAGTCACACACAAACACACACACCCAAAATCAGATTTTGAAAAGGGAGGGGGTTGTGGTGGAGGAAGGGTGGAACAACATAAGCTGAAAACATTGGACCAATGTTGTTATTTGTTTAACATGAAACTGATTTTCATTTGAAAAACCCAGAAGTGGTCAGAGACCATAAAGAAAATGTACACAAAGATGTGCACATTGCACGTGCCACATTATTTTGTTAGTTGCAGATACAAATCATGTGAGACTTGGCTGTTTGTATAGACAACAGTCTTTATTGCAACCACGGGTGTAGACTAAAGGTATTTTAGATATTTGTTTAAAATAGGAAACAGCTGACAACCCACTTTTTCTTTTAAACAGAATTTTATTTCTCCGTGTACTGTAGCTTTTTTTTAATTATTATTTTCAATTCAAGTGGGGGCAATAGGGAAGTTTTTCTAAATTTGAAACCAGCAAGGGCTTGTCTGACTATCGAATCTCTTGACGTGAGGTTTCATCTTAAGATATATATAGGCTTTGTGTGTGTGAAGCTGACATGTGTGGTGATAGCTCCTTCTAAATGTCAGATACCTACAGCACATGCTGCGAGTGCTACCTCTTATCAAACCCAGAGCCCTTTCTTCCTTTTTAAAATATGTTTATGTAAATTCAGCCTTTATGAAGCCACAAGCTGTTTCTCTCAGTTTTGTTTTCGGCTATCTTTGATGAAAAAGATTGACAACCTACGCATCAGTCTACAGTTGCTCCACAATAGATCGAAATAAGTATACCCATGACAAGTTTTTGTGCATTGTACGTTACCCATGCTTCATTTAAAGCAGGGATCAGCAACCTTTTTCAGCTGTGGGCTGGTCCACCGACCCTCAGACCATGTGGTGGGCCGGACTATATTTTGGAAAAAAATGAACGAATTCCTATGCCCCACAAATAACCCAGAGATGCATTTTAAATAAAAGCACAAATTCTACTCATGTAAAAACACCAGGCAGGCCCCACAAATAACCCAGAGATGCATTTTAAATAAAAGGACACATTCTACTCATGTAAAAACACACTGATTCCCGGACTGTCCGTGGGCCTGATTGAGAAGGCGATTGGGCCGCATGTGGCCCACAGGCTTAGGTTGCCTACCCCTGATTTAAAGGTTTCCTTCATAGTTTTGGTGGGTTGGTGGGAGGTCTGTTTGCTTAGATCTAGTGAAATCTGGCAAGTTTGACCACTAACCGGAGCATATATTTTTTATTTAAGTTTCTAACCCCCACCCTCACCGTTCCTCCCAAAGGACCCTAAACTGGAAAACATCTCAGCAGTGCAATTTTTTCAAAAATGTAACTTAATCAAAAACACCTCCAAAGGTTGAAAATCGATCACTTTAGCAACACAGTTGCTAATTTCAAGGTTGTCACGGCCAGTATCTCTGCCGTCCAGTGCTTGGGTGAACAGCAGTGCTTAATTCCACCCCGCCAAAAGTCACGGAGGGCATTCCACAAACAGCGAACCGCCACCAGGAAGTCAACACCAAGCAGGGAGCAGCCAGATACTCTGAACCTTCATTAGCCAGCTTTTATTCGTGGGAATGAACACACTAATGATGGAAACCAGTGTGGCCCAGTGTATGTTATGCTTTAGATTTGTTTTTAAAAGGCTTTTGGTCATGTACTCACTGAGGTCCATCAGCATTTCGTCTGCTGCTGTGACACCTGTGCAAATAAGAGGCCTCCCTCAAAGGGCTGGTGTGTTGTGGAATGAGTTACTGGCTGCACAGCCCATTGCTGTAACAATGGGTAAGAGTACTGTACAAATAAAAACACTTCAAGGCATCAGATTGTTTTTTTCTCTGTCTCTCCGGTGCAAACACGTCGCAATGTAATTTGGCTTACTAATCAATTCTACGTTGTGAAATGACTTTTCTGATGCTTCACATGGATTTCATTTTTAGAAGAGGGTGTTTCTGAACTACTGTATAGTGAAACTCGCCCCCCCCCCCCCCCAGTAATGACTGAATGACTGTGCCTGTATTTTGGAGGCAATATTTTAAAGAGATTTGAAAGTGTCTTAAGAGAGTTTATCCTTTACATTTATTTTGTCTGCCCTGTCTGCTCTGTTTATCTCTTATCCAAACAGGTCTTGCAAGCTTTGAAACAGTATAGAAAACCAATGTTGGCGGTTGCCAGCGTAAGGGTGCAGTCTTCTGCATGCTTACTTAAGAATAAAGCCTCACTAAATTAAGTAGGCATTACTAGCAAGTAAGCATGCATGGGATCAGACTGCAAACATATAGTTGAACTGCAGGTAGAGTTGTTGATTCATCCGTTTCTATGCTTCAGAGACAACTGCTTCAAGAACATTAAAGATCAAAGCAGATGCATTTTGTTCATTGTTTCATCTTAACTGTAGAAGAGTGGCATAGATGTTGCTGCTATTGTATTTAACCTTTCTTCGGTTAAATCTTTACATATTGTACCTGCAGGGATGCCATTATTCCACTGTGAACAAATTAGATCTCCTGTTTCCTGTTTAGATTTTTTTGCAGTGCCGCAGTGTTTAATGGATCAGTTGGTTAATTGATTAAACAAAGGTTTTAATCGCCGAAAAGTGGCCTCGGTTAATTTGTGCGCCAGATTTTCTTTTCTAAAAATAAAAATCACTTTGAGTGCAGGTCTTATTTCATAACAAACTATGGAGTTGGTGGTAAGCATCATTTTTTTAAAAAAAAGGCATTCCTTCTCTCTGGCTTGGATCCTAACTAGGCACCTGTAGATGGAAGAGCTCCTTCTATTCACAGATGAAACTGAGATCCAGCACAGAGGATCCTGCTGTCGGGAGAAGGGAACCATTTATTACCAATCACCATTTCCCATGCTGCGTTCCCAGCCCCAATGGGCAGATCTTTTGGTTTTGGGGGCCGAGATGGAAGGGGGAGGAGGGAATTAGTGAAAGTCACTTCCACCTCTTTGCTGGTGGGAATGGCGGGTAGGAACAGCATCCTACTGTTGTGGGCCATAAAACAGCTTATCTCCCGAGTTTACGCCAATAAAACTCAGAAACGTGAGGAGTTAGAAGTCCAACGTTGTTTATTGCAAAGCAATAGGTTACAGTCGGATCGTTCTGCAAAACTGCAACCCTGCCCGGTGGTCCAGGCAGTGGTATTTATAAAATTTCAAACAAAGTATTTCAATTTTCACCAATCGTATACACCATTACCTCCTTTTATGTTTAATACACATGCGCGAAAAGCACTGGCAATTTCTGCCGATTAAGTTCTGATTCCCATCGTGTTCTATTACATAGTGTTAGTGTGCATATTGGGAACCTATGTTACGTGTCGCCATTTGCACAACGTAGCAACTTATGTTCCAGCGTTGAGCTGTATCTTTGTGATTCATATATTAGCAGTATTTCTGACCCATTGGGGGGGGCGGCAACTTGCAAAATCAGTAACAGGCTACCATAACTTCTCTATTAGAAGCACACTCAAGGATTTACAGGGGTACACATTATCACATTTATTGTGGCCCTTTGGGCCACTGCCACACAACCAATGGAATTCTGTTCATAGGATGCAGCCGCCACTAGAGGCCTAGTGAGGTCTGAAGCCTTGGTAGAGGATGCCGCTTCTACGATGATGATTGCCAACAGTGGTTTTTATCAACTTGTATTTAAATGAACAAACCAAAAACTATTACAAAATCTTACAATTTATTCCCCTTCCCTGTCTCTTAGTGGAGAATGGCCCCATCTAAATGATGCCAGCTACAACACACATGTGCATGATCTAAAACAGGGGTCAGCAACCTTTTTCAGCAGGGGGCCCGTCCACTATCCCTCAGACCTTGTGGGGGGCCAGACTATATTTGGGGGGGGGGGAATAATGAACAAATTCCTATGCCCCACAAATAACCCAGAGATGCATTTTGAATAAAAGCACACATTCTTCTCATGTAAAAACACCAGGCAGGCCCCGCAAATAACCCAGAGATGCATTTTAAGTAAAAGGACACATTCTACTCATGTAAAAACACGCTGATTCCCGGACCATCTGCGGGCAGGATTGAGAAGGTGATTGGGCCGGATCCGGCCCTTAGGTTGCCTACCCCAATCTAAAAATAAAGAAATTGGCTTTTTCCCTCCCAAGCTATTGCTTTTAGCCATGTTTAGTAAACCAATTGAATAAATCAGTTGAAACTAAAATTCATGACTAAGATTTCTGCAAATTAGGTGACAATCCTATATTATTGTAATTATTTTGTCTGTGTGTGTGAGAGAGAGAGGGAGAGAGAGAGAATAATAAACAAGTTGTCAGGAATCTTGGGCCTTTGCATACTTTCTAAATTGTTATGTTAACAGTTAGTATTTAATAATTTTGTTCTCTAGCAATATTCTGAATCTGGCATATCCCTAAATGTATCAGCAACGAGGAAGCATATTCTGAATATCCATAGGTGTTGTGCTTGATAACTAATCTGTCTTTATTAGCTATTATTCAGCTCTTATGGCATTGTCAAGTTTTGCCATTTCCACAAAACTGAAATATATTCAGTGTTTCTGGACTCTTGCAAACAGACTGAATGGCAAATACAA
Source organism: Podarcis tiliguerta (assembly GCF_965153285.1). Taxonomy (NCBI): domain Eukaryota; kingdom Metazoa; phylum Chordata; class Lepidosauria; order Squamata; family Lacertidae; genus Podarcis; species Podarcis tiliguerta. The sequence continues at coordinate 17,394,516 of NC_139536.1, read as the reverse complement.
ATCACAGCATGCGAGATCACCCTCTGTGAAGTCGTTTTGAGTTTTGTTCTTGGCAAAGATGAGTTACAGTAAATCGTACGCAGACAAAGGAAATATTTCAAGAAACAAATGAGTCAAAAGTTGAGGATGTAATAATCCGCAGTATATAATTTAGCAGCTGCTGAAAACGTGACAGCAGTTGTGAAAGTCATTTTAGGGAGGTACACGCTATGTGGTATTTTAAAAAATAGTAATGAATTACTAACCCTTGCTAACTTTCATTTTGAAATTATACATTTAGCCGCAACAATAAATGGTGTTCATTTTATGATTTTGTTAATGTCCTTTGCCAGTAGTACTTTTAACAGCCCGTTGTATGTATCTCATTTTTGTTATAAGTTGTTTCTTTGATTATATGAAGAGGACTGAATTGTAAATAGGTGGTTCTGTTTATTCTTTGGCTTAGTGGCAACAGGAAAGTAAGTTCAGGTTAAAAGATGGCTGATAATAGCAGGGAATACAGAGGGATGATGGAAGAGTTGGGTTACATTTTAGATGGCTTGTCCTAAGTTGTATTTTTTTGTTTTTGAGACACTTAGTCATCAAAATACATATAAAGGATTGCATCCAAAGTCTGACGTCTATTCTGTTTCAATTAGACAGAAGGCTGGTAACCTTTTATTGCTAATAATTTTATTTTAAAAAGGAGAAGATTTGTCAATTACTACATGAAATATATTTACTGGGAGGGATTTTGCACACCAAATGATACCCAGGAAAATGCCTTAAAAATAAATGGCACGATAAATAATAAACTAGACAAAGAAATACTAATTACAGTGGGGTCTTTGATCCAAAAATAGGTCAAATTCAACAGGAAATACTGGTATCCTTCCTAAGGTATTTTTTGTGTGAAATGTTAAGAATTGCCTAAATATTAAAAGGCCATGAGACATTTTCACCACCGTACCATACAATTCTTACTTGAAAATGAAAGAATGCCGGCTTAAATGCTGTGCTTTCCGTGTGTGTTGTGCTGTTGTATTTTAAGTGCGCCCACTTTAGAACTCTGTTTTGAATCTTTCAGAATCGGTTTAATTCAATTTTGACTTTCATAGGTATTTGCAGAAAAGGGAGCTTTAGTGAATGGTTTCAGAATGTGTCATTGTGTCTCTTGACTCGCAGGAAAGAAAGCGTGGGAGATACAACTGCTTTAAAGAGCTGAGAATACTTCTTAAATTATTGCTTCAGATATTGCCTAACTGGGAATTGAGTATTCGCAGTAGGTGCTTTTATTTCATGACTCTGTTGTCTCCTTATTTTCTCAGCATTGTTGGGTGGCGGTTGTTTTTGAAACCCCGACGAAAAGGGGTTTGTTTGTTGAGTTACATACAGTTTAGTGTAGCAAAGCCAAAAAAGTAACTCACCGTTTTTTAAACGGCAATTTAACTTGATTGCCGCATGTGGCAAAATTAGAGAAACTGTTTCATATCTGATTTGTTTGACTTCTGTTTTGCTTTGAAGGAACTTACATTCTTTTCTGCTTGGCAGAACTATTCTTCTTTACAGTATCCTTGTTCCTCCTACCCCCATGGAAAATATTAAAAGACTTAAAATTTGGGTTTGTATTTGTCTAGTAATTTAATTGGGCTTATATTTGTCTAATGATTTAATTAAAGTGCTTTTATTCAAGATCGCAAACTGCTAGCAATTATATTAACAGTAATTCAGATTGTATGAAGTTTTTAAAAATCTTGTTAATCATGAAAAATGCTGTGTGCGTGGTTTGCAGTCTGTGTGGGGGGCACATGTAGAAAATATTTAAAAAGAAAAGATTTGATTTATTTTTTAGTCAAAATCGTCAGTATTTTACTCTCTGCAGCATTTAGAGATTGGTAAAAATATTTAGTTCTTGGCTTAAAGAATATTTCTCTCTCACACACTTGCGCAGTCACACATAAAAGCTGTGGCTTTCCACAAACTGGGTGTACTGTACAATACCTTAAGTGTTATAAGAAGTTCAGGAACAAAATGTCTACTTAAAGCATGAGAGAACTGGCCACAAATTGCAGATAGAACTGATAACAGCAGCCAAAAACACCAAGAAGTACAAAAACAAATATAAAGCTGAAAGACCACTGGAAACACACGTGTGTGTGTGTGTCTGTGTGTGTGTTTGCATGTTTTACTCTATTTCACTATGTAGCTAACCTCTGAAAAGAGTCTGCAGTATTTAGATGATGTTTGATGAATTACCTTGATGAGAAATCTTTTAGATAACCCCACTGACAGAACTGCTTCTGCTGCCTGTATGCTCACAATTCAAAAATCTCTCGGCTGCCCTATGCTAAAATTGCTTTGAAACCATCTGTACTTAAAATGAAGGATCCTTTCCTGTTCTGCGAGGCTGATTTAAATCAAAGCTTTATTCAGCTTTTGAATTTTTGATTGCGTTTGTAGCTATGATTGCAGCTTATAAATTTAATTATCTGACATTTACTGTGGAGTGTCCGCCTGCCTTGCCCCATCTGTGGTAAAACTAAAAGGAAGATCCAGCGATTAAAAGGAGGGGGAAGCCACTGGCATGATGAATTTGCTGCATTTAAATGCATGTTTCCACAGTAGTGCAAAGGCAGGGAAAATCCTCGGTGTGATTCATGAGCCGTGCTCAGAATAATTTTTCCTACACATCGCAGCCCGGAGGCAAGAACACAGCCTTTTGTCATCCTCTCATAGTGTGGGCAAAAGAGTTACCTGTGAACAAAGTATACAATACATTTTGTCTCTTGAAATAAGTCGGTTGTTGAACAGAAAATTCAGGATGAGGTTTTTGTTTTTGTTCTGCCGCTTTAATCTTTGTTTTTTACAAATAAATACAAATAACTCAAACTGAAACTTGATGACTTTTGGTGATACTAAACGAGCAGCCCTAGGGGGAAATTTTCTTCATTAATATGGGTCTTTCACAACCCACACTCGGTTTCGCTAGGAAAATTGTTTTAACCTTTTCAGCAGCTCAAGAAGAAGCCTTTGAAGTCTAGACATGCTATAACCTTGGTTCACAATTTGGATCCTTTCCAGATGCCCATAAAAAGCCCCAAACAACAAACATACTTAAATATATATTTTTATTTTTAGCACTATAATAACTGGCAGCCCCGATCCAGCAGCATAGAACCAGTATTCTGTTCCCCAGTAGTGTAGGGACAGTTTTGTTGCAGTGCAGATAATATTTCTGTAGAAGCAAAAAAGATATTTTTTAAAGGAGGTGGTTTCTTAGAATTTCAAAGAAGGGCGTGTGCTGCCTCCCAAAAACTAACTATCGAAAAACTGAACAGGAAAGACTCACAAAATTGATAGGGCATTTGGAGGAAAAGCTGGTCCTGCTGGTCTAAGCATTATTGTTTAGAATCATAAAGCTGGAAAATCCAACTTCCTTATCAATGCTGGATCTGCTATACAGGATGCAACCACAGCATTTCCAAGAGATGACTATCCAGCGTCTGCTTAAATATCTCCAGTGAAAGAGAGCCCACTATTCTCGGAGGCAGTCTGTCCAACTGTCAAAACACAGTAAGCCCTGAGGACATTTCTCCTATAGTTTAGCCAAAATCTGTTTCTTCTTCCACCCATTGCATTGATTTTAAAGGACTTAATGTATGTGATACAGTAAAGGAAGATTCGTGTGAGACATAGCTGTCAACGTTTTCCTTTTTTTAAGGGAAATTCCCTTATTCCGAATAGGATTCCTCACAAGAAAAGGGAAACGTTGACAGCTATGGTGTGAGATGGGGAGGCATTTTCCACAACTGGCAGAGGAAGATTGTGGACCATGTTTCCTCACCAACAACATAGTTCAGTTTGAGTAATGAAAAAAAAAGTATTTCGCCACAGCGAAGGCACCTGTAGGTGTGAGGTTGGGTAGATGTTCTTCTGCAGCATTTGAGTACAATTGTTGGGGAAAGACTCTTGAAGTCAGAGCTGGGATTGCTCTCACATGGAAAACAGGGTATGAAAAATATACTTCTCTGTGGCGTGGAAATACATTTAGGAGGCTTGCTTGTGGCACGCAAAACTCATGTTGCTGGTTTTTGTGGCGCTCTAGAAACAAAACAAACAAACAAAAAAACTTCTATCAGAGGTGGCAGTGAGACAGCATAAATGAGACTTTACCCCTTGGGGAAGGATGGCTGTATTGTACATGCCAGTTTCAAGTCACTTTATCATCTGGCCGAATAGACATGTGAAAATATATATGCAGATGAAATAACTCTGGTTACTGTTGCTCAGGGGAAAAGCCACTTAACACATGGACCATAGTGGCTACTTATATTGCCTTAGAGAAGCTGAGGCTTCTTAGTGCCTGCTTAAAAGAAAAAAACCCAGTTTTACAGCATTTTGCTGTTGAATCGCAGAACTGTAAAGTTGGAAGGGATCCCGAGGATCATCTAGTCCAACCCCCTGCAACGCAGGAATCTCAAATAGATCACACATGACAGGTGGCCATCCAAGCTCTGCTTAAAAAACCTCCAAGGAAGGAGAGTCCACTACCTCTCCTGGGAATCTGTTCCACTGCCGAAACAACTCTAGCCTTTTTTTGCTACTACATCATGCAGTTGACTTATGTTCAGTTTGTGGTCTCCTAAGACCCCCTAGATCCTTTAAACATGTGCTACTAGCAATCCACCTGTCCCCCCATATTACATGTGTGCAGCTGGTTCTTTGTGCCCCATTGCATGGGACTATTTTCTCTGTTTATCAGTTGCAAATATTTCCTCCCTTTTGCTGCAATTCCTTGTGCCTGACAACTGCAAAGTTTCCTTTGCATTGAAATGAAACTGAGGGCATACGCTGTCAACAGAAGAGGCAGTCAGCAAAAGAACCGTATCTAGCAAGGTCTTTGCACACTCCCGACACTTTCCTAACAATCTAGTACTGAGTGTAACATACACCTGAGCGATACAGCTAAAACCCTATTTGACTCAAATGCCAGTACTGGGAAATCTAGGTTCATAGTATGCTCCTTACATAGCTTCATGGCAATATAATCTTATGTCAACAGCACACTCCTTTACCTGTAATTTCTGATAGTCTTGGTGTTTCCTACCTTCCCTTCCTCCAAACTTAGGTTGCAGTGAACAGGTGGTAAGTTTTCTTCTCCTTTTCATCAGCTTTGTCCCAACGTTAGGCAATGGCAGTTTTTATATTTTTATATATTTAAGTGAATCAATGTGTGGCAATGAGCAGTGGCCATTTCTGCCCTACCGCTTTTGTGATTTGGTTAAATGAAACTTCATTATAAGAACTTAAGCAGATCCCTGCTGGACTGGATCAGGCCAAAGGCCCATTTAGGCCCATTTAGGCCAGTATTCTGTTCTCTCACCTGCCTGTGAGAAACCTGTGAGCAAGACATGATGATGAACTCAATATTACTTTCCTACTTGTGTTTCTTCCGCAACTGGTATTCAGAGGCTGGCTTTCTCCAGTCTTGGAGTTTGCCTGTAGCCCACATCACGACTAAGAGTCATTGCTATATCCTCTGTGAATTTGTCTACTCCCCGTTTAAAGACATGTCAGTTGGCCATTTTGTGTGTGTGTCTATATAGACATTTATACCTTTCCATGACCATTATTTTTGATTTCTCATTTTACAGAAAAGGTATAAAAATGAGGAAAGCTACCAGTTTTGTGACATTAGGTATCTTGTGCTTCAAATTCCATTGTTTAATTATATGCTGTGGGGCACAGTGTGTCCCTTCGTCTGGCCTCAATCTGCCATTATTCAGCTTCATTTGGTGGACCTTCCAGCTCTAAGATTCTATGATTTCCTTGATCTGGACACTATATTTCTGTTGATGCAGCCTAGAATAGCTGGGGGAAGTTTATTCACTTTCTTCACAGCATGCATAATTTTGGATGCCACAGTCATGTCTTCCCTCATATTTTTTTTTCCTAGATGGAAAAAATTGCCTCAACATTGAACCTTTCCTCATAGGAGTGCTGCTCCAGTCACGTGATCCGTTTGCTTGCCTCTTTCTATTCATTAGTGTCAGCACTTGAAGGCTACAAACCAGAAATCTGTAAGGGGTCCTATGTGTTTTGATGCATGCCATCAACATAATTTGCATACACTTTTCAGGAACCCGACAGATGCCAAACTACAGCTGATGGAACTTCTTGCTTTGCTTCTGCATTTGATGCCATCAAACGAGATAAACTCAAGAAAGCATTTGAAAATTCTGGTATGGGTTTACAGTAGAAGCAAAGAATAAATGTGGGCTTTTAAAACAAAAAAACAAAACAAAACCCCAACTCCTGCCACACTTTCCTGTCCTATTTTCAAACTTATATTTGCAACCTTGAGAACTAGTAACTTAACATTAAAAAAACAACAACCACCCAGAAACTGGTTCTAGCAAGAACCCTGGGGACATTACATACCTCCCACCTGTGCTATATATGTGAGTGAGCTAAGAGTTGTTTATATCAGGAACTGTTGAGGAGGCAGATACCCACAAGTTTGTGGCTTCTGTGATAACAAAACAGCTCAAGATGCTTGGGTATTTCAAATGGTTTGGAGGGGTGGGGGAGTTTGCCCCTACATGTGTCGTCTCAAGTAAATAGTGTCGTCTCTTAACAAAATGGGATGTTGTAAAACCTAGACTTCGGGTTTCTGTGAGATTTTCACATTACACAAGGTCCTATCTCTCTGAGACTCCCAAGTGAAATTTCTTCACTTCCTCGGTACTTCTTTTTATTCCTGACTGCTCTGACCAAAGCAAAAAAAAACACCCTTAAAAAGTAATAATGAAATGTGCAGCTTCCTTGAAGCCAGCTTTGTTTTCTATCGGTGGTAGCTTGTTTGCTATTACCAGCAGGTATGACACTGAATGGAAAGATTGTCAATGTCTCCTCATAAGAACGAAATGACATTTAAGTTTTAAGGAAATGCTAGCTTAAAAAAAGAAAAGAAAGAAGAAAGCGTGACTAAGAATCCCAGTAAGACTGCTAATCTTGTATACAACTGATTTTGTGTCAAAGGAAGTCCCAGACTGTCCCCTTTGCATTTTATGACCTTTCAGCCTCATCATTTTTATTATTTTGTCTCTCTACGTTTGTGTGTGTGTTTCTATATATCTGCCAGATGACAATGAAGTTCCATGCATCAGATGAAGTGGCCTCCAGTCCACAAAAGGCTTATGGCACAATAAATCGTTCAGTCTTTATGGCCCCACAATACTTTTGGTTGTGTTTGTTGTAAGAAACTAACCTGGCCATCCCTTTAGGGTAAGCCTCACTCTTGCTCTGTTAAGTACGGATCACCTTTCTTTATTTTAGGCCCCAATCAACTAACATAAGCATGCATAGAGCAAACTGGTTAGTCAAAATCATCATTAGTGGGCATATTTGCAAGCCTCTGGTAGGTACTGTTGTATGACCTTAAAATTCTTATAACAGTACCTTCCCTCTTTCTAAATCCTGGTTCCTCAGTCCTTGAAGCAGTCACTTTTGTGAAATGCAGAGGGGTGAGGACTAGTTCTCTTCATTCCCCTTTTTGTGTGTGTGCATCCTAGTGTAATTTTTAAAAAAATAAAAATAGGCAACTGAATTCTCATAGACCACTCAACACTAGCAAAACATTCTCTTGATCTTTCCTAAAACTTGAAGTGGTCAGCTTCTCTCTCTCTCTCTCTCTCTCTCTCTCTCTCTCTCTCTCTCTCTCACACACACACACACACACACACACACACACCATTGTTGTAGTCATGAGGTTTGCATGATTTTTGCTTGGTAAATAGATACTTAGGGGTTTTTCCTTCTGAGAAGAGCAAGCGTGTGGCTATGGAAATACTCATCCTCATAAGATTACTGTATGTTATTTACACAACGAAATTAAGATTTCACGAGAAATCTAACATGTTGACTTTCTGTATTTGCTGCTCACTCATTTCCTGTGAGGTTGAGTTTGTTTATCTTGAAAAATCCTATTTTTAAACCTGTTCTGACAATAAGCCATTTGAATGTTCATGCCAGTCATTTGAAGGTGTTTCACTTTGGTGCATGGTTGGTTGGGCTTTGCAGCTGCTTCTTTGAGAAATATGATGTTCAGAAGAACCATAATTTGCAGGGCAAGGGGGGAAAACAACAGACGTGTTTTCTAATATTACACGAGGGGAAATCAGTTCTGAACGGGAAAGATGACTTCCTAAAACTATCTGAAGTCAAATTCTGACCCAAGCCATCTGGTCTGATGCCATTCATGCAAACTATTACTTGTGGCCCATAGCACATGAGACAGATGATGAATTAAAAAAAAGAAAACCAGTTTACATATTAGGCCAAAGCCTGAAGTATACAAGACTTGCAAGTTTCTAGACCAACATTTATGGCTGCTTGTAGGACTGTTGTGGTCCCTTCCAATGCTGCAATTACATTATTCTATGATTCTATGATACAGACTGGTTCACACTTGTATGTTTCTCGCTTGGTGATGACAAATGAAGGTCATCAAATGGTGACTAGTGTGTGTAACCGAGACATCACAGAAGCTGACTGAAATGCCGCAAACATAATTTTCACCTCACTTTCTACACACACAAACACACTGTTGCTGGGACCACCTCTGTTAGGTTTTCAGATGGACACTGTGGGAGCTAATGCAGAATTACCTTCTCTCAGCTTTAATTTTTGGGATGAAACCAGTTTGTGGGAAAGTGCTTTCCAAGGGTATGAAATATGTAGTAGGTCCAGTTTGTGTGCGGACTACGGGAAGATCTCAGTGTGCACTGAATGTAGAATACAATGCTTGTGTGTACACAGTTCTTCGTCTGCACTGGGATAAGGCAGCTTCCTGCGTTAACACAATCAGCTGAAATTACTCAGTAATCCGTTGATGAGAACTCATGGGATGCATGCACTTCAGCGTAGATGGCTTTCAAAGGATGTGTTTATCATGCACTTAACCATGATAACAAAATTCCCCTTGAAATTCCTAATAGCTGTTTCGTTTATGCCCTGCCTGTGGTCTTCCCAAAAGCATCAGGCTGACCATTGACAGGATGTGGGACTAGATGGACCCTCACAGGGTTGTGAGGATGAAATGGAGATGAAGAGAAGCTGCCACGAACTCCTTGGAAGAAAGATGGGGGGGGGGTATGTAAATGTTAATAAAGCAGATAAACTCCCATCAGCCCCAGCCAGGTTGGCCAATGGCCAGGGATGATGACAACTGTAGTCCATTAACGTTGGAAGGGCGCCATGTTTGGTTACCCCTGGTCTGAGGTATGAGAGTAACCCCGGAGTCCTGTTTTGGCACCTGTTAATTCTCTTGCTCTCGTCCTGCATTTTCTTTGTAAAAACCCGAACAATGATAACAAGAAAAAGGGAGCCACTAGTACATTGTGTCAACATTATGTATCCAGAGCCACTGTTATGTACTGAGTTGAATAGGATCCAAATTGCAGCAGTCTGATTGGTCCTAGAACAATAGGATTCAGAATGCAGCAGTCTGATTGGTCCGCAGGAGCCACCCAATCCAACTCCAGGTGGAAGTGAATCCGCAACCTGATTGGCCTACAGGAGAATCCCGGAATTAGCCAATCATGTGGGGCCCATTGTCTAAATAATGTATATAAAGCAGACATTTCGGGGGAACTTCCATTCCTCCTCACTACTATGAGCTGAATAAAGAGCATGAAATCCACACTCGACTCCGAGTATATTTCAACCACCAATTGAAAACAAATAGCCTGTGCCTTTTTGAAGCTCTCTTTAACCTTGTAGGCAGAACGCTGTCTAAAAGTAAGGACTTGTTTACTGAATTCAGGCCTCACCTCAGTAACTTGCCTGAATTGATTTGAGGTTATATATGAAGCTGTGTGGCAGGGCTCCTAACCTAGGCCTGTCCGAGTCTTAAGGGGAAAGAAGGAGAGGGGAAGCTGTGGTTTGGGTTGCCCTTAAGGTGACAGTGCTGGAATACAACACCTCGACGTCATCTTGTCTCGTAGTAGTGATTTCCCTCAGATAATTACGCATTTTCTGAGGGAAAACAAGGTGCTTTCTTTTTCTGGGGGCGTGTGGGGTTTCGCAGTCCCTCCCACACTATGATGTTATCACATGACCTGGATAGAACTTGTGCACAAAAAGGTTTGGCTCTGCCCACGCCATGGCCTATGCAACATCATCGAATCACGAAATGTGGGCTGAGCTGGGCTAAAAACATGCAGCCCTCGCCACTCTTCAGCAGCTTTGGAAGCAGTAAAAAAAACACCAAAGATGCCTGTCTCTGAAAGACTATCTAGGTTTGGTTTGGTTTTTTTAAATAAAAAAATGGGGCCTATCTGTGTGAAACGCTTGAACTTGAAAAATAAAATATTATAAAACCCGCCACTGTTGCAAAATGCAGCATTTGCTGTTCCAAACGCAGAGGCTGAAGAACACCTTCCTTCATTCCAATGCCATGGATGTTAGTAGTCTCGAGGTGTCTTCACCCTACCAAAGCAGTTTTTCCCTGAGATTTGTCCTATAATATTGTTTGTACTGTAATAAATGAAAATCTGCCTTTATTCCCTTATGGGGGACACAAGAGCCCTTATAGAGTCCTTTGTAGGTTCTCCATGGGTAGGAGAAAATAACAGAGGCCAACCAGAGAATATTGAGAAGCAAAGCAGCTCGTAAGCCTGATCTTTATTGAACTGTTGCAACAGGGTGCTCCCCTCACATGCAGGAAAGGAGGAGGACTCCGAACAAAGGTGTGTCTGCCCTTATATAGACTATATAAATTGCCTGCCCTGGAGTCCAAGACCACCCCCAGAAACATCATACCTACATCACAGAAGGAGTATAGCCGAAGCCCCCCCCCCCCCGATACATCATACCTACATCACAGAAGAGGCAGTCTACAACAGAAATCTGAGTGCGTTGTTTATCTCCTGTCTGGCCATTACCTGTTAATGGTTACTTGATTGGATACCCTGGGGAGCATGGCCAGTCTTTTGTAATGACAAATACTTAGTTCCTGAGCCAGGTCACAGGCTCACCCTATTCATACACAGACATACCCTTAAGACAGGATTTGTGAACAAAAAGACAATGGGGAAGATTCCCCCACTCCCTCCCTCCTTGCAGAGAAAACATTTGGTCAGTTTGGGTGTTAAAATGGTTTCAAGGCGGTCCTCCTGTGCGGCTCCAGACATGTGGTCCACACATCTATGTATGCGCTTGGTTGGTACATTTATGAATATATATATATACATATATATATATATATATATACACATACACCTTAATTTTTTTAAATTTCAGTATGTAACACAGATACAGAAAGGTGAAAAGGTGAATGGTTTCACCACAGCGACCCCACCGAATGCCTCTGTGTTTTGTTGCTGAGAAGTAATTCGCTCACGGAGGCGATGCTCACTTGCCCTGCAACTTGTTCCTTGTGACTAAGGAATTCTTTTTTAAACACCCGCCTCCTCCAGTGCAGAGCTTGTACCTAGAAACTTCAAACTGGGCAGCACATTATGAGGCAAGTATGGAGTGACCTAAACCCCTGTTTGCCTTGTAATGACAATATAAAAGGTAAAGGTGAAGGGACCCCTGACCATTAGGTCCAGTCGTGGCTCATCTCGCTTAACTGGCCGAGGGAGCCAGTATGACTAATCCGCTTCTGGCAAACCAGAGCAGCACACGGAAACGCCGTTTACCTTCCCGCTAGAGCGCTACGTATTTATCTACTTGCACTTTGACATGCTTTCGAACTGCTAGGTTGGCAGGAGCTGGGACTGAGCAACAGGAGCTCACCCCTTTGCGGGGATTCGAACCACCAACCTTCTGATTGACAAGTCCTAATCTCTGTGGTTTAACCCACAGTGCCACCCGTGTCCCCAATGACAATATAGAATCCTGCAATTCAGGATGGGATCTTCAGTCTTCCCCTGCCTATTTTTTATATGCCACTGCTCTTCCTCATGTCCCATGCTGCACCCATTTCTTCCCTAGCCAGCCTTCAGAAATATGCCCACGGGGAGAAAGGGAACCTGGGAGAACTGGCAGAAAGAGAAGTGTTAATTACTTCTTGCGCACAGGCCAATTCGGCACTCCCTCCTACTCTCAAAGTTCTGCTAGGTGGGGAGAAGGATTAACACTATATCAGGTTTTGTTTTTGTTTTTTAAAAGGCATGTCATAATGATATCATTACAAACTTGGAGCCTTTACCTAACTCTGGGGTCAGCAAACATTTTCAGCAGGGGGCTGGTCCACTGTCCCTCAGACCTTGTGGGGGGCTGGACTATATTTTGAAAAATAAATAAATGAATAAATTCCTTTGCCAACAGTGGTTTTTATCAACTTGTATTTAAATGAACAAACCAAAAACTATTACAAAATCTTACAATTTATTCCCCTTCCCTGTCTCTTAGTGGAGAATGGCCCCTCCATGCCAGCTACAACACACAAGTGCATGATCTAAAACAGGGGTCAGCAACCTTTTTCAGCAGGGGGCCCGTCCACTGTCCCTCAGACCTTGTGGGGGGCCAGACTATATTTGGGGGGGGGGAATAATGAACAAATTCCTATGCCCCACAAATAACCCAGAGATGCATTTTAAATAAAAGCACATCTTCTACTCATGTAAAAACACCAGGCAGGCCCCACAAATAACCCAGAGATGCATTTTAAATAAAAGCACACATTCTACTCATGTAAAAACACACTGATTCCCGGACCATCTGCGGGCCAGATTTAGAAGGTGATTGGGCCAGATAATTTGCCTACCCATGAGTCCTAACCCTCATCAGTCCAAATGGGGAAAAATAATTAAATAGGGAAATACTGATAAACATGTGTTGTTGGAGGAATGTGCCACAGGATACTATTAATATAAGCCTCAAAGAAAGTGTCTACAAAATAGGTTTTTTAAGTGGCATTTAACGCCAAAGCATCTTAGATGTACAGTACAGGCAATAAGTCCACAATGGAGATGTAAGAAGCCTAAAGCCAGCATTTTACACACATTTTGGAATTGTTCTCGAATGATCCAAAAAGAAGTGTTCCCCCGTTCCATGAAATAATGTCATATAAATAATAACATTTTGAGATTGAGTCACTATATATCAAGTTTCAATTTAAGAGAGGGAGGTTTAAAAGGTTGGTTGGGTGGGTTTTTTCTCACTCTCTCTCACCAAAATCTAGCACTAAGAGGATGTTTGTAACCATTAAGCCAAATCCAAAATAGAGAGCGTGTAGGATTATCTTGATTTAGGTTCAGGATTCCCTGATATGCTTTTCAAATCCTAGCATGTGCAGTTTGTATATTTCTAATTTTTGTTTGAGCGTTGGTTTTATTAAGGGTGGTTTGTACAGTTCATGGCTTTAGGGACGAAACTGTAGCTTCAAGTCATATATAGAGGAAGCTGATTTATACTGAGCCATAGGTCTATCTCGCCCACTTGTGTTTAGTGATCAAACAGACTAAACTTCAGTCTGGCTGGCAACAGCTCCCCAAGGCATCCTGAGGAGTTTTCCCCTCAGTCTTGCTGTTTCAGATTCTTTAAAGTAGAGATGGCAGGGATATTGCATTTGGGATCCTCTGTGCAAATGTTCATGTCTGGGCCCTGGAAAGATAACAAATAGTCTCTGCCAAGGGAATTATAAGCCACCACATCCACCCCTTCTGTTCGGAGCCCACTAGGCTTGATTTTTTCATTGTTGTAGTGCTGTGGGAACCTTTTATAGGAACATGGGAAGCTGACTAACACCCAGTCAGAAAACAGAGAATTATATTCACAGGCCAGCAGTGGATCTCCAGAATTTCAGACAGAGGGTTTTCCTGGTGGTCCTACCTGGAGATGTGAGGGACCTTATGCATGCAAAGTAGACGGTGTACCACTGGGCCACATACCCTCCCCTGGAGTCCCATGCCACTTCCAACGATATATGGATGACGGAGCCATGTTGGTTGTGAAAATGATGGGATTTCTGCCCATGCTGCCATGCCCCTCCCTAAGGCCTGGTCATTGTTTCTGTGTCAAGAAGTCACGCTCTTCATGGCACACATGCAGCTGGATATTAGCAGAGTAGCATGAGGCTAGAGTCTAGACTGGGGGGGGGGGCATGGCTTGTATGTCACTGATGGAAATGATTGAATCCTGTGAACTGCTCTGAGACCATATACTACTACTACTACTAATTGTTCTTAAGTGCTAATGCTCACAATTCCACTGCCTTGTTTTTTTAAGTTTCCAGTCCTCATTTCCTGTTGTTGCTGTCTCTGATGAAATAGGTTGTACGTGTTTTGAAATACTATAAAAACTGGCAAAAGCCTGTTTAAAAGAGGTGGTGGTGGGGTGGTTGGGACCATTCTAACTCTACAACTCTTTCAAGCTCATAATTGTCCTGTCGTATCACCTTCAGCACTTAGCAGGGTGGGGTGGGGATTGCTATTTTCTGTCCCCACCTAGGAAGGATAGTGTTATGTACTAAGCTTGGATCCTAGAACAATAGGCAAGTAGGATTCTAGAATGCAACAACTGATTGGCCAGCAGGAAAAGACCAATCAGGCTCCGGGAGGGAAGCAGAATCAGCCAATCAGATGGGTCTCATTGTGTAAATAATGTACCTATATAACAGCCTGAGGTTGGGGGGGGCAATTCTATCAACTGTTTTACAAGCTGCAATAAAGAGCATGAAATCACTACAGGACACTACAGGAGTATATTTCAGATAGTCTTTACTTACCCTAATTAATGGGGGAGAGGCTCTTTCTCTCTCTCTCCCTTTTGTTAATCATGGCCAATGATGCTCAGGGGCAATGGGAGCTAGACTCTGATCACAACTGAAGGGAACCACATGGGCTGTCTTTACCAAACTTGGTCCACTGGGAAAGGAGGGGCAGAGAGAGAAGGAACTTGGCCACCTGGCATGCATCTTTGTATAAAGCCGCTTCATATTTGTCAGTTTTAGGCATGTGTAAATTGGTGCAGATTTAATCAATTAAATGTTGAATTGGTTGAAACTCATATAATCAAGCAACTAAAATTTCTCAAATTAATTTACACATAGCCCTCTTGGCAAAACAGACAAGTAAGACGAAACCCATTTTGCTCTGAACCTGATACACAGAGCAGCTTTTTCAGAAGAGCATTTCATTTATAGCAAATAACAAGATAAAAACCTCAGGAAAAGGACAATATATTTACAGCAATTGGATTTGCAAAGCTGGGAGTAAAGGATTATTAATTTGGATATGGTGCTTTCCCCCCCAGCATTGCTATGCAGCTGAAATGTGCTTATTGTGAACGGCAAACCCATTTCTAGAAAACAACGCTGTTCATTTTTGCTTGTTGTGCCTTGCGTGAATAGGCCCCTTCAACGTGGGCCTTAAAAGTTAGCATATTTATGGCCTGAGCCCGAAACATGCTGCACCAGCAAATAAATTGGTCCAGATGGAAGTATTCAGGCTGCTGTGGCTGTGCAGCGTCACAAACCACAACGTTCTGTTGGCATTGCAGGCAGATAGTCTGCTGCATGGCTGTGTATTCGGGACTGCAACACTAGTGTGCAAAACGCCCTTTAGTTTCAACACCCCAAAGTGGTTCAGCGTGCAGAGGTGGGAGAAAATGTTATAATAATGCAAGGATTTGCCTGTGTTTCTGTGTGCTTCCTTCTCTTTATCTTGAACTTCTGTGCCAGCACACAGGACCAAGATATTTTGAGCCACTGGTGTAGGAAACTCATAATCTGTTAACGGTGGCAGCTGCCTCATGGTAAGGCTGTCCCTGTTGGCAAAGGAGGACAAGGAGAGGTGGCCAGGTCCAGGAAACTGAGAGGCAAAGGCAGAGATGGAAGTCAGTAGGCCATTGTCAGGGAACTGCCATCGGAGCCAGAGGGAGAGGGAGGGCTCCAGAGGGATTCCGGAGAGCATCCCGGGAGGGAGAGAAGCAGCACATCTTCTGGGGAAGGAAATCAGCGTAGCACCAGTGGAGAAGGGGGGCAGATGGGGGAATCGGCAAGGTGGCTCCAAGACTCCTCGCCGGGGACCAGCGGGGAGAGCATGGGTCCTCCGATGCCCACACCCTCCCTGCGCAGAAGGCTTCCGCGCAGGGAGAGTAGGCGGAGACTAGGCGTCAAAGAACTTTTATGCTGGAAGAAGTTCAAGAAACGCCCACTGACGGATTCTGCCAGCGATTGAGACAGCCACGGGCGAGTGGCTGTCCAAACAGAAAGGGTTCACTCAGGTAACCCACCCAGGTGTGGCGCCGATTTACGCACGAGCAACCCCTAGAACCATTACAGCCATGATGGGAAAACCCAATATCTTTGGGTAGGAGCTTTTCTAATGTCTCTTAACACTCAATATTCACACATAGCAATTCATCAGGATTCTCCCCACAGGTCATTTGGTGTCAGTTGGTCAGGCAAAGTACAGTGGCACCTCAGGTTACATACGCTTCAGGTTACATACGCTTCAGGTTACAGACTCAGCTAACCCAGAAATAGTGTTTCAGGTTAAGAACTTTGCTTCAGGATGAGAACAGAAATTGGGCTCCAGCAGTGCGGCAGCAGCAGGAGGCCCCATTAGCTAAAGTGGTGCTTCAAGTTAAGAACAGTTTCATGTTAAGTACGGGCCTCCGGAACGAATTAAGTACTTAACCTGAGGTACCACTGTATGTGTTGGGAGGTGGGGGCAGTCCAGCCATAGTGGGCTCTGTTGTCTTCTATGACAGCCTCCTCGGTACTTTCTCACAGGACACCTGGTGTCACTTCTTTTGGGAGTTCCTCTAAACATGTTTCGTGTATCTCATAACGTGAGTCGCCACAGATGACAACTTCCGCATTTATTTGACCCCACATAAGCTTAGGACTTCGAAGCCCTGCCTTAAAAACCTTATGCATTGCCAGAAATCCTAGCATAAGGCAGTGTTTCTCAAACTTGGGTCCCTGGCTGTTGTTGGACTACCATCATCCCTTACCACTGGTCCTGCTAGCTAAAGGATGATGGGAGTTGTAGTCCAACAACAGTTGAGGACCCAAGTTTGAGAAACACTGGCACCAGGAGAGGCCTGTTGGAGCAGACCAAAGGTCTGTCTAGTTCTGAATCCCGCATTGCACAGGAGGCAGACAGGTGCCTTTTGGAAGCGCATCATTAGGCCGTGATGGCAGTAATGATTTCCTGGTAGCAGACTCAGACATGAAATTTCGATGGCTAGGTAGCCAAAATGGGGCTGCTGTGATACAAGAGGGGAGGTATCAGCCAACTCACCCGCCCCCTCAAAAAACCCCAATCCAATATTGTATTTCAGTTAGAAAATAAAAGTAAAAATATAAAGTATCCCAAAGGAAGGTGTGGCTAGGTGTCTTGCTAAAACCAAGGAGAAGCGTTTGAGTTAGAAGGTGAGGCTGCACTGTAATATTCTACAGCCTTTTAAATGTCTCTGTGGGAAGGGGGTATTGTTATGTTGTTTTGGTTTAATTATTTACTTTTGTTTTATCTTGTATTTTATTCTGCGAACCACCCTGAGATCTTTTGATGAAGATATATAAATTTAATAAACAAAATAAAACAATTAAAATGAAACATTTTGTTGCATGTGGCATCTGTCACAGTCAATAATCATTGATAGACCTGCTTTCCTCCACGAATTTAATTCAAAGCATATGGCTTCCCCCAAAGAATTATGGGGACTGTGGTTTCTTAAGTGTGCTGGGAATTGCAGCTCTGTGAAGATGGGCAAACTACACTTCCCATAATTCTTTGGGGGAAGCAATGTGCTTTAACTATACAGCGTGGAGGTGATTTAAACCCATCCAGGCCACTTGCTATCATCTCACCTTGTGATGGTGAATTTCACAAAGTGAATATGTGTTGCACATTGCGGCTTAAGTCTTTCGTGGGCCAAACAGAGCACCACTTCACATGTCCGCAGTGTGTATTTGCCATGGTAAACACTAGAAAACTGCACATCCATGGAGATAAGTACAGTGGTACCCCACAAGACGAATGCCTCGCAAGACGGAAAACCCGCTAGATGAAAGGGTTTTCCGTTTTTCGATGCGCTTCGCAGGACGAATTTCCATATGGGCTTGCTTCGCAAGACGAAAATGTCTTGCGGGTCTTGAGATTTTTTTCCGCTCCCCACCCCCTTTTTCTAAGCTGCTAAACCGCTAATAGCCTTTTACCAGCTAATCCGCTAATCCCTTAAGCCTTTAATAGCCTTTAATAGCCGCTAATAGCGCTAATCCGCTAAACCGCTAATAGGGTTGCTAGCGAAAAAACCGCTAGACGAAGAGACTCGCAGAACGAATTAATTTCGTCTTACGAGGCACCACTGTATACTCCAGGCAGCAGCAGCCAGTCACAGCCACTGGCCGTCTGGGTCATCCACTGTACACTCCTGCACCGATGGATACATGGCAGGCATGTCTGTTTAGTAAAGTGTGAATCAGCCCTGGCAGTCATTATGAAACAAGCTCCTATGACCGAAAAGGGAGAGAGCAAAAATTAGACACGTTATCACTGCGGCTTGAGGTAGTGTTTTGAAATGGGACTTTTTCTCCCTTTCCCTCGCTCAGCACCTCCCCCAATATAATCCATTGTTGAGTAAACAGTCATAAATCTGTTGCAGACGGACAGGCTACGCCTACTCAAATTGCCTACTGCTGCAATTTCAGCTTCAAGCTTTAATGCCCTAAACATGAATAACTTTTGTGAGCAAGGCACAGATCTGATTAATGATGCAAGCTTGCCAACCACTGTATTCAACAACTGCAACAGCAGACCCACACCCCGCCCTGTCCTTTAACTAACTAAATAAGCAAATTTCAGCACTGAATTATACAAGAGCACCAGAGCTTAATAAACTGTATTCTAAAAGACACGGCAGATAAGGTTTCGTAGCCCCGCTGGGCTAGCAAACTCAGCAGACTTGTTCATTTAGCTTTCTGTTTTCTGGTGTTTGCCAACTTCTTGTCTGTTAATTCAGACGCAGGAGGAAGAACGTGTGTGGTTATTTGGTCAATTGGCTCCTTTCACAAACAGATGGGTTCTCCCAAGCCTACTGTCTTTAAATACACGTGCATGCACACACACAAAATGTATATCACGTTAAGTGTGCAGCAGAGTGGGACCCCTGCTTTGATGTACTCCAAACAGGTGCCAAACGTATTTCTCTGCTATCCTTTGAACCACATCAGTGAGGCTGAGAGGGGGCAGCCCAGCACTTCCATGCACACTGCTCAGGCTTGCGCCCCGGAGAGGTCACTATGGTGC
The DNA here is from genome assembly GCF_965153285.1 of Podarcis tiliguerta. NCBI lineage: Eukaryota > Metazoa > Chordata > Lepidosauria > Squamata > Lacertidae > Podarcis > Podarcis tiliguerta. Next base: position 17,375,269 of record NC_139536.1, on the reverse strand, counting down.
TGCTGATGCTACAAAAGCAACGCAGGAGGCGGAAGTTATGCGATACCAGTCTCTGCAGCCACAGCAGGCGCTGTGATTCTCCAGCGGTTTGACTTCACTCCTGGAAGCACATTCCATTGTTGCTTGAGACAGGCGGATGCCAACAGCAACTCCTGTGAGCGTGACTGCAGCTGTTGGCTTGCCACAAAGCTAGAGGTAACTTGTAATTCAGAGTTACCATCTCCTTCTTTTCTGGCATGCTCAAGTATCAGGAAAAAATGGGTTTGTTTGTACAGTGGTACCTCAGGTTAAGTACTTAATTCGTTCCGGAGGTCCGTTCTTAACCTGAAACTGTTCTTAACCTGAAGCACCACTTTAGCTAATGGGGCCTCCTGCAGCTGCCACGCCGCCGGAGCCTGATTTCTGTTCTCATCCTGAAGCAAAGTTCTTAACCTGAAGCACAATTTCTGGGTTAGCGGAGTCTGTAACCTGAAGCATATGTAACCTGAGGTACCACTGTATATCACACCTGTATCTTAGCATTCTTCTGAGGAGTTCAAAGCAGAAAACATGAGGCTATCACATTCTCCCACTGCCCAACCCAGTAAAACTGAGCTTTAAGTGATGGGCCCAAGTCTATACTATGAGCTACCTAATAGAGGAGTTGAAAACTCATGCCTGTAACCCAAATCTAATGGTCCGTCTGCTGTGCCACATTAGTTCTGTTCTACAGCTGAAGTTTCTCCCATTGTGGAGAGGCGCTGATGGGAAAACCTTATCCTGTCATATTTGTGACTATTATCCCACCAAAAGCAAAAGAACTCAGCAAGGGAAGAGATGGCAATTCACCCATGAGGGTGAGGGGAACCTGGGGTCTTTAAGGTGTTTGTTACCTTATTTCCAAAAACTTTGGCACTGTCAACATCAAGGACAAAAATCATGGCAGCATAAAGTCAACAACAAAATCACGTTAATATAGTCCAACCAAGCACAGTTGTTGGACTACAACTCCCAGCATCCCTGACCCAATGGTAATGCTGGCTATGGTGGCAGACCACCATCTGATCAACATCTGGCGGACTACAAGTTCAATAGACTTGCAATAGCAGCAGTGACAGGAGGAAAAATTTTCTGATAGGGATGTGGCTCACTATTAGCAATGAAGGTAAAGGTAAAGGGACCCCTGACCATTAGGTCCAGTTGTGGCTGACTCTGGGGTTGCGGCGCTCATCTCACTTTACTAGCTGGGGGAGCCGGCGTACCGCTTCCGGGTCATGTGGCCAGCATGAACAAGCCGCTTCTGGCGAACCAGAGCAGCACACGGAAACGCCATTTACTTTCCCGCTGGAGCGGTACCTATTTATCTACTTGCACTTTGACGTGCTTTAAAACTGCTAGGTTGGCAGGAGCAGGGACCGAGCAACGGGAGCTCACCCCGTCGCGGGGATTCGAACTGCCGACCTTCTGATTGGCAAGTCGTAGGCTCTGTGGTTTAACCCACAGCGCCACCCGCGTCCCGCAGCAATGAAAGTAGCAGAGCTTATTTGTTTTCCTCCTAAGCCTTTTGCTTGCTTGCTTGCTGTGTTGGCAGCCTGGCCACTATTTTACTCCCCCTCAGTGCATTAGACAAACATCTTTCCAGGACATTGAAGGCAGAAAATGGCAGGGTGCCACAAAAATTGGTAGAGGATATTTGGAGAAAATTCTGCAGCACTCCATTTTCTAGGAAGGTGAGAAAAATGGAAAGGAAATATCAGAAATTTTCTCTGAGATATTTCAGGTCAGCTCTACCAGATACAGTGCAGATGTCCTGTATGAAGGCCAGCAGACCTTTCCACACACATGAACCATCTTTTTTTGTCTTTCTTTTTAAAGACTAGCAGTTGCTACGGCCTCTTTCAAGTATTTATTTATAGCCAGGATGAGAGATAGAAACCTGCCTTTAAAAAAATGAGCGATGAGATTATACCAAACCCCACTGAATTTTGCATAAGATCTTAAATTCCACACTGCCTGGTACGACTGCTGCCATGCAGCTTCCTAAACTCCCTGTTTAAGCATTATATTCTCGTTGTGATTTATTTTCCCCCTGGAGTGCTGAAGTGAACACAGTCCACTGAAATTAATTCCAAGGGAAAAGAAACTGGTTCAAATCTCCTGAGAGATCAGGCTGCTGTTTCCCTGAGGGAAAGCCTCATCGCCACTTGAGAAATGTGCCTCTTGCTTGATACATTTTTCATTCGCTGCATATTAGCAAATTAAAAAAGACAGCAGATTTATATTTCCTGCAAGAGGTGATTGTATAACAGAAGTCAGCTAGTTTGTTTCCCTGTTTATTTCAACATGGTTAATTGGCTAATAAAGATGCAATAATCTGAATGGCAACACGTTCCAAAATATGGAAACGTGTCTTTCTGCTCTGCCAAGCCCGTTTCGTTAATCGCCAACACATTACGGTAATAAAAAGCTCATCCACTAAGCACAAAGCTGTAATGCAAGACATTACAACGGCCCTAAATTTCGGTGAGCCGTCAGCCCCAATGCCAGGCTTTAATTATGATTTGCGAAAGGGAGTTGCTGAACAACCATACGTGTCACCTTTATTGCCCTTGGGCCTAAAGAGAATTCCGTTCTGAAAAATGTCAGCATAGTTTGGCTCCCTGACCATCCAACAGGCAAATGAAGGAGTGCCCGTATTCCTTATTTATTGATTTTGTTTTGCCCCCCCCCCCCCCAAAGGTCTGTGTGGCTACCGGTGTACTCAAGGCAATTTGCATATATCTTCTGAAATACAGTGGTACCTCAGGTTACATACGCTTCAGGTTACATACACTTCAGGTTACAGACTCCGCTAACCCAGAAATAGTGCTTCAGGTTAAGAACTTTGCTTCAGGATGAGAACAGAAATTGTGCTCCGGTGGCGCGGCGGCAGCAGGAGGCCCCATTAGCTAAAGTGGTGCTTCAGGTTAAGAACAGTTTCAGGTTAAGTACGGACCTCCGGAACGAATTAAGTTCTTAACCTGAGGTACCACTGTACTTAAAACAGCATAATAAAATAACTGCATATGAAACAAATATAACAGCTATATGGCTGGAGGTCGCGTGCTCTTGGGAGGTGCTGTGATGGCCATTGATTTTGTGAGCACTCACTTTGCATGTAGAAGATGACAGATCAAACTCTTGACATCTCTGATTGGAAGGTTTTCAGGTGCCATAATTAGGAGATGGGGCTCCTGCAAATGATCTGCATTATCAAGCATTATCAAGCCACCCAGAGTGGCTGGGGAAACTCAGCCAGATAGGCGGGGTAAAAATTATTATTATTATTATTATTATTATTATTAGCTTACTTGCACAAAGCTTTCGTGGAGGTTAGACTATATCTGATCTTTATTGGGTGTTCCTTCTGATTTGTTTGTGGAGAGGTAATAGGCCTTCCCGATAATTCATTCAAATTCATTTCCTCATCACTTTTCTAAGCAGTTTATTTATTTACTAGATTTGTTTCAGCAGAGCGCTTTAATTGCACAAACCTACATTTCTGCTATATGCTCTTGACTACCTTCCTCAAAATACTGACTTTCTGGAAGCAGCCACAAATGGACTAAAGCTCTAGCATAGTACAAGGCAAACTCTGCTCATACGCACTATTAAATGTATTGCACTGTTGCATCTTAGTTTTGAGATATGTTTCTATGAGGTGGTTGTTGTTGCTGTTTTTACTGGTTTGTTGATTTGTTGTTGTTGTTGTTGTTGTTGTTGTTGTTAATTTATATGTTGGCCATTTGACCTCGTTGCCCCTGGGTTGTAACCTGCTTTGGGTCTACAGCTTTAAGAGAAAGGCAGCCATAAAACATAATAAAAGAGATTATTATTAATGTATTCCTACCGGGGACCTAACTCTGTACCTATCTCTCATGATGAATGTTTGAGCTCCGAGCAATTGAAGGCATGCAAACACAACGCAGCTGAAATTTCATGTTCATTTTAAAGCATTTATATCTGTGGGGACCCCCCCCCCATCCTTTTCGGTTAATGAGTATTATCACATAACAAGTGATGGCATTCCTGGTTTAAATATCACTACTACTCTCTCTAATGACTGCAGAAGTCACTCCTCCACTGGCCTGGCCTGGATACAGTGGTACCTCAGGTTAAGTACTTAATTCGTTCTGGAGGTCTGTTTTTAACCTGAAACCGTTCTTAACCTGAAGCACCACTTTAGCTTATAGGGCCTCCTGCTGCTGCTGCGCCGCCGGAGCACGATTTCTGTTCTCATCCTGAATCAAAGTTCTTAACCCGAGGTACTATTTCTGGGTTAGCGGAATCTGTAACCTGAAGCGTATGTAACCTGAAGCGTCTGTAACCCGAGGTACCACTGTACTTCCTCATTCTTCCCTGTGTCTAGACTCAGATGAAATCCCATAATTGTGTAATGAATGGTGTATCTGAAGAATTGTGCATGCACACGAAAGCTCATACCAATAACAAACTTAGTTGGTTTCTAAGGTGCTACTGGAAGGAGTTATTATTATTGTTGTTGTTGTTGTTGTTATTTTGTTTCGACTATGGCAGACCAACATGGCTACCTACCTGTAACTAAAAAAAAACCACAAGTTAGCTATCGCCACAACCTGAGGATCCAGGTTCTGTGATCCAGGAGAAGTAGAAGACTGCCAACCCCCTACAGGAAAGAAGAAATTATGTATGAGGGATGGGTGGAAAGATGGTAATGTCCCAAGATTGTGTGTGTGGTAGATGATCTGTTTTACATGCAGAAGGTCCCAGCTTCAGCCCTCAGCCTCTCCAGGGAGGGAGAGTTGAGAGAGTCCCCTGCCTGAAACCAAGCTAGCTGGTCCAGGGGTCTAGCGCCATATAAACCAGCCTTTTCTGTTCCTATGCCCCTGTTTTGATTTTCTCAGGCAAACAGTCTTTCCTGGGCCCAAGGGAACAACAGAGAGAAACCACATGTCTCCCTCTAGCAGCCAGCAAGATAAGGAGATTTTATGAGGACTCCAGAGGACAAACTATTTGCCTGAGAAAACCACCAGTAAGCCAAGGAAGGGCGAATGTAGATGCTGTTCCCCAGAGCAGGAAAAATAACTATTTGAGTCCAAAGCGAGAACACACAAGATTGGCCACATTGTGTTTGGACTAGGGGTAGAGGAGAAAATCGATCCAGTTCACATTTAATGCTGAATCTATCAGATCTGCACTTTCCAAAGCACAATCATCATTTGAATTTCTCACTTATCTGAATTTTGTGACGGAGGTCTCCAATGCGTGCTTTTTACAGTGGTGCCCCGCAAGACGAATGCCTCGCAAGACAGAAAACCCGCTAGATGAAAGGGTTTTCTGTTTTGGAGGTGCTTCGCAGGATGAATTTCTCTATGGGCTTGCTTCGCAAGACGAAAATGTCTTGCGATTCCTGGGGATTTTTTTTCGCTCCCCACCCCCTTTTTCTAAGGCACTAAGCTGCTAATAGCCTTTTAGCAGCTAATCCGCTAATCCCTTAAGCCTTTAATAGCCGCTAAACCGCTAATAGCGCTAATCCGCTAATCCGCTAATGGGCTTGCTTCGCAAGACGAAAAAGCCACTAGACAAAGAGACTCATGGAACGGATTCTTTTCATCTTGCGAGGCACCACTGTATTTTATTTTAAATGCATATACAGTGGTGCCCCGCAAGACGAATGCCTCGCAAGACGGAAAACCCGCAAGACGAAAGCATTTTAGCAGCAAAACCGCTAATCCCTTAAGCCTTAAAAAGCCGTTTTTAGCCCTTAAAGTGCCAATAGCGCTAATAGCGCTAATCCGTCAATGGGCTTGCTTCGCAAGACGAAAAAGCCGCAAGACGAAAAGACTCGCGGAACGGATTCTTTTCGTCTTGCGAGGCACCACTGTATTGGGGACAGGCGCACCGAGTTCGGCCCATCATTGGAGGGGGCGTGGCGTTCCACGTGCATGACATCACACACATGCTGTCCCTCCCCCAGGCCTGTCGGGACACAAAGGCGTCCCTTTGAGGATTGCCAGAGGGCTTTCCCAGAAGGCTCTCTGGCGATCACGGCAGGGGGCATGGAGGATGAAAATCGCACTCGGTGCCTCCTGCTCTCAACCGGCAGGCCAGTGCTCACCTGGGGGCGGTGGAGGTTGGCAGCCCCCTCAATATTGGGAAGGCTCAGCCCCCTGCCTAGAAATATTGAGGAGGCTGAAGCCCCTTCTACCCCCTATAGTTAGTGCCCCTGTGCTGGGATAAGGTGAAAATGTTTCTCTATAACAGGGGTCGGGACGCGGGTGGCGCTGTGGGTAAAACCTCAGCGCTTAGGACTTGCCAATCGCATGGTCAGCGGTTCGAATCCCCACGGTGGGGTGCGCTCCCGTCTTTCGGTCCCAGCGCCTGCCAACCTAGCAGTTCGAAAGCACCCCCGGGTGCAAGTAGATAAATAGGGACCGCTTACCAGCGGGAAGGTAAATGGCGTTCCGTGTGCTGCGCTGGCTCGCCAGATGCAGCTTGTCACGCTGGCCACGTGACCCGGAAGTGTCTGCGGACAGCGCTGGCTCCCGGCCTCTAGAGTGAGATGAGTGCACAACCCTAGAGTCTGTCAAGACTGGCCCGTACGGGCAGGGGTACCTTTACCTTTATAACAGGGGTCAGCAAACTTACTGCGCCTCGGGCCGGTGTCTCCAGCGCCGATTGTGCGGCGGGCAGGAGGGTGGGGGAGCACGTGCCCATACTCATGTGCACACGCTACTTCTGGCGCACTTTCAGGTCAGAGGAGCACCGGAAATAGCTTGTGCGCATGTGCACGGGCCTCCTCTGACCCAGATGTGCACTGGAAATAACATAAATGCACAAATAACGCACATGCACTCAAGCTATTTCCAGTGCTCCTCCGACCTGGAAGTGGGCAGTGCAGCGCCGGGGGTCACCGCGTACCGGATAAACGAGTCCCACGGGCCTTATTTTGGGTACCCCTACTCTATAACCATGGCCTTGGCTGATTAAACAATCTATGGCCTTTTGAATGTGTTTGTGGGAGGGGGGCTATTAGAATTGTAGATTTGGAAGGGACCACTGGAGTCATCTAAGGGATGCAGGTGGCGCTGTGGGTTAAACCACAGAGCCTCGGACTTGCCGATCAGACGGTCGGCAGTTCGAATCCCCGCGACAGGGTGAGCTCCCGTTGCTCGGTCCTTCTCCTGCCAACCTAGTACTCTGGTACCTCAGGTTACAGACGCTTCAGGTTACAGACTCCGCTAACCCAGAAATAGTGCTTCAGGTTAAGAACTTTGCTTCAGGTTGAGAACAGAAATCGTGCTCCGGTGGTGCAGCAGCAGCAGGAGGCCCCATTAACTAAAGTGGTGCTTCAGGTTAAGAACAGTTTCAGGTTAAGAATGGACCTCCGGAACAAATTAAGTACTTAACCTGAGGTACCACTGTAGTTTGAAAGCACGTCAAAGTATAAGTAGATAAATAAGTACTGCTCCGGCGAGAAGGTAAACAGCGTTTCCGTGCGCTGCTCTGGTTCGCCAGAAGCCGCTTAGTCGTGCTGGCCACATGACCCAGAAGCTGTACGCCGGCTCCCTCGGCCAATAAAGCGAGATGAGCGCCACAACCCCAGAGTTGGCCACGACTGGACCTAATGGTCAGGGGTCCCTTTGCCTTTACTGAGGTCATCTAGTTCAACCCCCTGCAATGCGGGAATATTTTGCCCAGCGTGGGACTCGAACCCCCGACCCTGAGATTAAGAGTCTCTGTGCAAGCAAGAAGCACTATCAGAAGGACACATTCCAGCCTGGCAAGAACATTCAAGTAGAGCGCCAGCCAAGGCTGGTAACAGGTTTGGACTAGGTAGAGTTGGTGTGGCTGGCCAGGAGCAGGGCCTGGACCACTTTCATCCTCCAACCCTGATGTTCGCCATCCCTGCCTTCCTGCCGTACTTCTAACATATGGGAGGATAAGGGCAAACAGTGTTGTTTCAATAGATGATATTATGGACTGAGGGTTTTCATTGTGGTAGAAATCTTTTTTTTAAGAAGGCTGGTTTCAGATGGTTTTCCAGGGGTAGCCAGTCTGATTACCTGCAGATGTTATTTGACTCCAACTCCCATCAGCCCCAACCGCCGTACCAATGATAGGGAATCATGGGAGTTGTAGTCCAGCAACTTCTGGAGGGCAGTAGGTTCTCCACTCACGGTGTAAAACATAAAAATATATGTTGTCTCACTCCAAAAAATCCAGTGTATTCACACACATATAACAGGATCAGGGGTAAGGGTAGGGCCTGTGAGGGAATGACAGTGAAATTCCCAAGAAAAAAGAAAATTAGCAGCTCTGTTTGAGTCACACAGGCTCCTGCCAGGTACCACAGTAAGATCAGGTAAAAAATAAGCAAGTAACAAGGCTGAAAATATTCGAAAAGTGGACGAGGGGAAGGGGAAGAACACAGCAGCTATGAATTGTTTTATAGGTTTTGTCTCAGAAGCATTTTTAGCATTTGAGGTTCTGGCATTTTGAAATTAACCACAGTGACAATTTCACATCGTAATTCATGCGGGCTGAAGCATTTATGCTTCTCCTTCCACAGAACTTTCCGGACCCGACAGATATAGCTAAACCAATGCGATGTAAAAGGCATCTCAGCATTTTCCACTGGCTGCGGAATTGCCTGGATTTAATCCGTTAATTACTTTTTACATATGGGAGGGGAGTAGATACAAGCCCTCTGCTCATAAATTTCATTCTCGTAGCCTTTGAACCGCAGCAACTTGTTTTATTATTTCATCGTTACTGTTTTGAATTCACAGCTACCATTGGTGCCTTGAGTTGGAGGCATTTTGTATGGAGACATGTTGTTGTAGCAGTCTCCAAAAATGAGAGACAGGCAGACTGCATTCCTTAAACTAATCTGGAATTGACTTTTTAATTTGACATGGCCATTATGCATCAAATAGCTTCGGTCATAACAAGACCATACATTGAATACACATGGATTACCTTGAAGAATCCTGGGAACTGTGGTTTACCCTTCACAGAACTACAATTCCCAGCAGTCTTCCGTTCTCAGGATTCTTTTGGGGGCACGGTGTACAAAATGATGCTCTTTTTCATGGTTCCAATTTTGCATTTGAAAAGAGCTGTTATTCCTATTATCTTATCTCCTATTAGACATAGCTGTGTGGCAAGCATATACAACCGTACCTTGGTTTTTGAACAGCTTAGTTCTCGAACGTTTTGGCTCCCAGACGTTGCAAACCCAGAAGTGACTGTTCCGGTTTGCAAACTATTTTTGGAAGCCGAACGTCCGACGGGGCTGCAGCCAATCAGAAGCCACGCTTTGGTTTCCGAACGTTTTGGAAGTCGAACAGACTTCCGGAATGACTTCCGGAATTCAACTTTCAAGGTTCGACTGTATTGTATTGGCTTTTTACTGCCTCAACTATAATGGCTTCTATAGAAGAATCCTGGGAATTGTTGCTTTTAGAGAAGGTGTAGAAAATTCTTCAGATCCGCTACAAACTCCAATGGACATTAAACTTAAGCCCATTAAAGTCTTCGATGTAAATATGTCCTTGGTGTGTCCTTTAATGTTTAAAAGCATTAAAAGCCGCTGCCGGATCAGGCCAAAGACCCATTTCATCTAGCATCCTGTTCTCACAATCACCCATCAAATGAGCACAGCAGCCTTTTCCCCACTTGTGATTTCCAGCAGCAAGTACAGTGGTGCCTTGCAAGACGAAATTAATTCATTCCGCGACTTTTTTCGTTGAGCGAGTTTTTTCGTCTTGCGAAGCACCACTGCAGTTAAACACTAACAATGGCGGCGAGGGGTGGGGAGAAGCAGGGCAGCTGCTGCAGCCGGTACCTCGGACTCACCCGCGCCTTGTGGCCACCACGCGACGCGGCTGCTGGAGGGCGGCGGGGCTCAGGAGCACGACTCCGGCTGCAACGCTGGCTGCTGGCAGCAACGGCTCTCTCAGAGGAGCGCGCAAGGGGGGTGGGCAGCGGTGCGAGGCAGCCGGAAGGTCGGTCATCAGCTGGAAGGTGGGAGGGAGCCGGAGGAGCGGGGAAGCGAGCGTGCGTGTGTGCAGTGACCGTCGCCATGACAGGAGAGGCAGGGCTGTTTCGTCTAGCGAAGCAAGCCCTTAGGAAAATCCGTCTTGCGAAGCACCTCAGAAAACGAAAAACCCTTTCGTCTAGCGAGTTTTTCATCGTCCGAGGCATTCGTCTTGCGGGGTACCACTGTATTCAGAGGCACAACAACAACAATTTTATTTATACCCTGCCCATCTGGCTGGGTTGCCCCAGCCACTCTGGGCAGCTTCCAACACACATAAAAATAATAATAAAACACCAGACATTAATATTAACAATCAGATCCTATGTGAAAAGTCACAATACCTTTAAAATAAACAACTTATATCAAATCTTATTCTTACTTTTATTATTTATTTAATTTATATACCGCTCTATACCTGCAAGTCTCTGGGCAGTTTGCTGATAAATAAAGCAATATTCAAAACTCCATTGGAATCCAATAGTCAACAGTAGAATTAAAGATCAGCAAATAATAAACAGCTTACACTTATCAGTTACAATAAAGAATTGCTAATCTATAATCAATTTAAAAAAACAGCAAATCTCAATGCATGAAATACCACAAAACATACAAAACAATGTAAAAGGATCAAATTGAGAAACAAAGACACACAACTTATAGAACTGTTTTTTCAAAACTATCCCTGAGCTCCTCTCTTCCCAGCTGCTTCTGCTGTTGTCAAAATCATGGTCTGTGAAAGGCTTAGACTTGCTTCAGCCATTGGAAGCAGAATGTAACCATCATGGCTACCAGCTTATTGTGCCTTCTGTGAGAGAAGATATTCAGATATACCAAAATTTCATTGCACAGCTGGCCCCATTGGCAGCAGCCTGCACACACCACCATTCCCCCGAGACACCTGAGCTAGCCTCCTTTGAGCACCCCTGGGCTAGCCTGCCATCCTCAGGTGGACAGTGTACTATAATCAGTGTTAATGCCCCGTTGGATTCTGCACATAGAATTGTAGGGATTGGAAGGGACCTCAGGGGTCATCCAGTCCATCCCCCTGTGTGGTGTTTGTATGGAGCCCCTGGTCGTCTCACGGACTATTGACCTGCACACCACTAATCCGTTGCCACCAACCAGGTCCTCCCCGATAAATCACTTAGTCTCAGTCAGGTGCTTATGTTAACAGAGAAGAGTGTAGTTTATTCCAAACACAAATAAACTTTAAGTGCATTCAAAACATTGTTACTCTTTACCTTCTTAGTCTTATTTTTTCCTGTCTCTAACTCTTCTACTTCCCCTCACAAAAGAACCAACTGCACTAATTGTTTCTCTGTTTCCAACGGTCTGCCAACTGCTTTCCCAACCGCCTTTCCGAACCAACCAACTAAAACCAACCAATCCAAACCTCGGGCTAAGCCCCTTTATAAACAGGTAGGCTCCGCCTCTGGCTTTTCTGTTGGTCTACCTATTAACTCTTTCTCTTCCCCTGTACAGACATTTTCAAACGAACGGTCAAACGCCACACCCTGCAATGTAGGAATCTGCCCACAGCCATCCCTGGTTGAGCTTGAACCACCAACCTTCTCTGGTTAGCAGCTAGGCACACTGACCCTTATTGTGCCCCAACAACCAGCAGTTGGGAGGAGGGTGCCATTTTGTCCTTTGCGCCAGGCAGAAAAATGCCACAAGCCCCCACAGTTGTTTTTTTATTCTGTGGTCTCTCCTCCCCACCCCTGGACCAAAAGTTCAATGGATTTGGAGGGAGGAAAGCAGGGTGATTTGATTTAAATCACGATTTAAATCACTAGTCAGTAAGACGATTTCAATCATATATCTTTTTACAGAAAGACTAATTGACTAATTCTTGCTGGTATAATCTTAATATTTACAACCAGATGAAGGTTTCATTTTTGGAATAATAAATTTTCAGAGTAGTTTTTACAGTTTGGCTATATCAAAAATTACTGATTTGGTTATACTATTAGAAATACATAGACAGATAATTATGAAATTATTGTGAGGTTTCATAAATTAGCTGTTTATATTTGGACAACTTTTCTGCTGTTGAAAGGAGAAAAATAATCATTTCCTTAATAACAATTTAAACAATTTATTTAACCAAAACAATAACATTATAGCATATTTATCCATGTTTGTTATCTGATGTGGTTAATTTTTTAAAAAAACAAAACAACTTAGACTGAGTTTTAGCGCACATGAAAAACTTACCGTATTTTTCGCCCTATAGGACGCACTTTTTCCCCTCCAAAAATGAAGGGGAAATGTGTGTGCGTCCTATGGGGCGAATGCAGGCTTTCGCGGAAGCCTGGAGAGTGAGAGGCGTCGGTGCGCACCGACACCTCTTGCTCTCCAGGCTCCAGGAAGCTATCCGCAAGCCTTGCGCACCTGGGGGGAGTTCCCCTGGGTGCGCAAGGCTTGCGGGCGGCAGCCTGCAGCGCGGAGCACGGGGCGCCCTTCGGAGGACGCCCCGTGCTTCGCGCGCACCGGGGGAGAACTCCCCCCCCCGGCGCGCAAGGCTTGCGGCGGCAGCCTGCAGCGCGGAACACGGGGCGCCCTTCGGAGGACGCCCCGTGCTTCGCGCAAGTGTCAGCAAGCCTTGCGCACCGGGGGAGAACTCCCCCCCGGCGCGCAAGGCTTGCGGGCGGCAGCCTGCAGCGCGGAACACGGGGTGCCCTTCGGAGGACGCCCTGTGCTTCGCGCAAGTGTCAGCAAGCCTTGCACACCGGGGGAGAACTCCCCCCGGTGCGCAAGGCTTGCGGGCGGCAGCCTGCAGCGCAGAACACGGGGCGCCCTTCGGAGGACGCCCTGTGCTTCGCGCAAGTGTTGGCAAGCCTACCGCACCGGGGGAGAACTCCCCCCCCCCGGCGCACAAGGCTTGCGGGCGGCAGCCTGCAGCGCGGAACACGGGGCGCCCTTCGGAGGACGCCCTGTTCTTCGCGCAAGTGTCAGCAAGCCTTGCGCACCGGGGGAGAACTCCCCCCGGCGCGCAAGGCTTGCGGGCGGCAGCCTGCCGCCCAGCGCATGGGGCGCCCTGAAGCAGAGCGCCCTCGTGCCGGGCAGACATCGGCCAGCCCCACAAGCTCGGGGGACAGCGGGAAGGCGCAGCGCCGCCATCCCACTGTTCCCCGACCTGGTTTTGGGGGGGGAAATAAAGGAAAAAAAAATTTTCCTTTATTTCCCCCCAAAAAAAGTAGGTGCGTCCTATGGGACGGAGCGTCCTATGGGACGAAAAATACGGTAAATCTTTATTTCCTGATGAATCGCCTTTGGACTACAATGTAACTTAAACTATATTTAGAAATATTTTTCCTCCAAAAGTATTTTATTTTAAAACCGAATTTAAATTTTAAAAAAATCTGGTTTAAATAAAGAAACTGATTTAAATTTTTAAAATCTGATTTAAATTTTAAAAATCCAATTTATATATACATATATATATATATATATATATATATATATATATATAATTGATTTTTATCCACCCTGAATGAAAGTGATTTCCTAAAAACGCAGACGATGTTGTTAATAGCATTCGCCTGAGAAGCAGGCCACCAGAAAGGAGCGTAAAGGAAGGATTCCCTTTGATTCTCTTTACCCAAGCTTCACCATTTCTAGCTAATTTATGGAAAGATAATCTGTGCCGTTTTTGTTTTGTTTTTACGGTGCAGGGGATGATATATAGATTTAAAGCTCTGGCATTTCTCCAGCCGTAAGGGCTGAGTGCCAACACAGGCTGCAGTGCCAAAAGCTTTCTCCCCACCTTCTTCCCTTAGCTTTGTATAGTCCTCAGCCTTTTTATTTCGGGATAGAGTGGGTCTAAGATGAGCTTTTCTGCCATCAAGGTTGTGTCATCAGCATATCTGAGGTTGTTGATATTTCTTCCGGCAATCTTAATTCCGGTTTGGGATTCATTCAGTCCAGCCTTTTGCATGATGAATTCTGCATATAAGTTAAATCAGCAGGGAGACAATATACAGCCTTGTCGTACTCCTTTCCCAATTTTGAACTGATTTTGAATCAGTTATTCCATATCCAGTTCTAACTGTAGCTTCTTGTCCCACATAGAGATTTCTCAGGAGACAGATGAGGTGATCAGGCACTCCCATTTCTTTAAGAACTTGCCATGGTTTGCTGTGGTCGACACAGTCAAATGCTTTTGCGTAGTCAATGACACAACTTTGATGGCAGACGAGGAATTAAAGAACCTTTTAATGAGGATGAAAGAGGAGAGCACAAAATAAGGTCTGAAGCTCAACATCAAAAAAACTAAGATCATGGCCACCTGGCCCATCACCTCCTGGCAAATAGAAGGGGAAGAAATGGAGGCAGTGAGAGATTTTACTTTCTTGGGTTCCATGATCACTGCAGATGGTGACAGCAGTCACGAAATTAAAAGACGCCTGCTTCTTGGGGGGAAAGCAATGACAAACCTAGACAGCATCTTAAAAAGCAGAGACATCACCTTGCCAACAAAGGTCCATATAGTTAAAGCTATGGTTTTCCCAGTAGTGATGTATGGAAGTGAGAGCTGGAGCATAAAGATGGCTGATCGCCGAAGAATTGACGCTTTTGAATTATGGTGCTGGAGGAGACTCTTGAGAGTCCCATGGACTGCAAGAAGATCAAACCTATCCATTCTGAAGGAAATCAGCCCTGAGTGCTCACTGGAAGGACAGATCCTGAAGCTGAGGCTCCAATACTTTGGCCACCTCATGAGAAGAGAAGACTCCCTGGAAAAGACCCTGATGCTGGGAAAGGTGGAGGGCACAAGGAGAAGGGAACGACAGAGGACGAGATGGCTGGACAGTGTTCTCGAAGCTACCAGCATGAGTTTGACCAAACTGCGGGAGGCAGTGGAAGACAGGAGTGCCTGGCGTGCTCTGGTCCATGGGGTCACGAAGAGTCGGACGTGACTAAATGACTAAACAACAACAACAGAAGTTGAGCTTTGTTTGAATTGGTAATTCCTGGCTCCATCAGCAGCTTTCAAACTGAGCTACAGTCCCTTGAGTGAGTTTTACATGCCAGCGTACTCTGATTTTCATCTGAGGAACCTCCAAGTGACAGCGATGGCCCATCTGTGGCTGCAAGAGTGGTGGCAAGCTCCCCCCACCCTGGCACACCTTATTCCTAAGCGGAGGAAACAAAATCATTAAAAAGTCACTTCAATTAATCATTCTTATTAAACGTAGAGGATAACGCTTAAAAAAGAACTTTTAACTCCATGCAAGCAGCCAAACAGGAGTCCTGCCAGAAGTGTCATGCTTCAGGACTTAACATGATGTCATTCGCAGAGCTAACAAAGGAAAATGGGAAATTAATGGCACAAGCTATACATTGTATCATGCGAAGTGTAGCTGGGGTTTTCCTCAAGCTTCTTGCGGTGTGTGGCATTGTATTATTGGCAGGGAGAAGGTCTTGCAAAGAAGCACATTTTAGCTTGCAAGAATTTTCTTCTGCTCTCCCACAAGGGTACGGGTTTTCGGATTGTTACTTCCGGCTGGGGAAAAATAACAGGACTCCAGGCAGAATAAGTTCAAATGCACTGTCGCCACAAGCCTAAATTCTTCTTCTTGTTGTTAGCCAGTGTAATGTACGGGTTATTGTATTGGGCTGAGGCTGGAGAGACCTGTGTTCAAATGCCGCTCCACCATGAAACTTACCAAATGACTTTGGGCCTGCCTCTTGACTTCCCTCAGGGCTGCTGTGGGGATGCAATGGGGGAGGGAATGAGCCATGTTCATTACATTTGAGGTAAATGTAGCCGTAGTCGTAGAAGTAGAGATCTGTGTAAGTCGATTTTTTGAATGTAGCGCTTTTTCTGTTTCTAGTTTTCACACCGCACTCATAGTCTCTGCTCTCTCACACACTTGGTGAGCCTACTCATTCACAACATTGATGTACACAATTACTCAGACACGTAATTCATATACTGGTGCTGTTACATTGCAAAGCCAACGTTCAAATACACAAGTCTAACCACGGGCCAGTTATGTAGTATTGCCTTTTCCTTTCTCTGTTGCACAGGCCTAGTGTGCTAGCATGTTTTATTTTAAACTCCTGAGCACATTGAGATGTTCATAAACATTGCACGGCACCTCAGTGTTAAGCCGGTGGCTAGGGAGGTCCAGTTTCAATATAACAATGCCACAATTTTGTGGTTTTTCTTTGGAAATACATATTTTTTTATGGCAACACACACACACACACACACACACACACACACACACACACACACTGCCAGACTTATCCACTTTTTCCTTAGGTTAATTACCTTCGTTGGGCATCCCAAAGTGCCTCCAGTTAATTTTTGTCACTTTTAAGTAAATTGATGATTTTACAAAACCCTCCAAATGTTTAATTGATGTTTTCCTGTTGCTGCTTCTGGGTGCTCTATTAATAGCATTGCCAATCAGCAGACTGTTCCCTTCACTTCTGTTTCTTCCACTGCAATGCTTTGAGACTTTGACGAAAATGGTTAAAATAAAAATAGAATCTCTCTCTCTCTCTCTCTCTCTCTCTCTCTCTCTCTCTGTGTGTGTGTAACATTTATATACTATTTCATTAAAAAAAATCAAAGTGGTTTACAACAAAAATACATAAAACCATACAGTAAAACCATTAAAAAAAGAAGAAGAAGCTAAAAACAGACATTAATTAACCTCTGTGGAAATAAGTGTTTTGAAGTGCTTGCATAAACCTGGTGGAATAGAAGAGTTTTGAGCAGGCGTTTTAAAAGTTGAAACAGAAGGTGCCCGCAGAATTGCACAGGACTGAGCTGACGACACTCACTTTTTGCTATCAAGTGAGTTTTGCCAGTTCAGGGAAAGACCAAGTTTTGGGGGATTTAGGGACAGAATGAGCTGTCCTTCAGTGGAAATGTAATAAAAGGCAATTTGCATTTTTTGTGATTTTACTCACTAGTGTGGAGTGCCATCACATCCTTTTTGTGCTGTTAGCCAGGGCATTTTTAATATGATATGAATATATGAGTGCCAGCAGCTCATTTTTTTTTACCAGAGAGAGAGACAGAGAGAGCGCCTTGATAAAATGTATTAATGTTTTGGCCACATCAATTTTATCACCTCTGCCATCTCACTTTATCATGCAGCCCTCGGTGGGATAGCCATGGGTCAGTGCAGCCATTCGCCCAGAAGAGGTGGTCCACCCCTGTTCTAAGGCCCTGTGCCCCCCATGCTTGGACCTTAACTGTGCTTCTTGCACTTTGTGACCTTTCAGTTCCACTGTTTACATTTTCTCCATTCTCTAGCCAAATATCCACCAGCTGGGGAGGTGTTGCATGCAGCTTGAAGGATCAAAGCACTTGAAGAAGCATCTTCCTCTGTACCAGCCAACTCAAGTTTTATGAACTGCAGGGGAAGCTGTGCCTGTGGTTACCTCATGAGATATGGCCTGGAGGTTAGGGGTGGGGTGGGTGTTTTCACACAAGACAGAGCCTTCTTGGTGGTGGCACCCTCTGTAGGGAACCGATTATCCCCCGCACTGTGTTCAAACAGGCAGCAAGTCCTATTTGTTCCAGCAGGTCTTTGGAGCACAACAGGACACTGTATTATGCTGTATTTTGCTTCTGCTTTTTCTTTTATTGTTGCAATTTCATTGTCAGTCTCCCACCCCCCCAAGCTGTCGTGAACAGAAAAGCGAGGTATATGAAATAATACAACAACAAACAAACAATTAATGAAGGGCTTTAGCCCATGGTAACGTATGCGCCAATAAATCTGTTAGTCATTAGAGAGACACATGGTTGCCTCTGGAATCTGAGGTGGGCTTTGTCATTTAGTGCCAAGATTGTGGCTTCCTTTCATATAAAGCGTCCTTCTCTCATCTGGTTTGGGGTGAGCGGGGCAGAAGAGTGCGAGCGATTCTCTTTCAGCTGCATTTTTCTGCCCATCTCAGTGGCAGAGCCAAACCCTTGAATATTTGCCATTCTGTTCGCAGTCACGGGAGCCAACTGTTTATTGCTTTCTTTGGTTTGCGTCTGAGGGTGGGGAATATCCTGGTGCAAGTCCTCTTTTTTTGGTCTTATTTCCTTTTAATCGGTTTGGGTTTTTTAACGGAACGCCTTGCACTTTTCAGCGGCAGCAGGCTTTCCCTAGGCGTGGCGCTTGTTTCGCCTGCCCCAGTCCTGCAGGCAACCTCCCTCTAACGGCCTGTGATATTGCAAAGGTGTTTTTATAGCAAAATGTGGTGAAGAGAGAAGAGTATTTTTAGGCTGGGAGATCAAGGGGAGAAGGCTGCATCTGGTAGGTTTTTAACCACAGAACCTTTTTTTACGGTGGGTTCAGAGTTTGGAGTGGCTGGAGGCCAGAGGCTGACAAGAGGTTGGCTCTCTGCTTATGCTACCTCTGGATTCAAAGGCAACACGCACCTCACAGAATCATAGAATTGCAATGCATGAATCCCAACTCAAGCATCCATGGACATCCAACCTCTGTGTACATATACATGGAGACTGTAGGTCCAGTGGTGTAAATTGCAAGTCCTCTGAGCAGGGGCTAGTTCACTTCTCTGTTCTGTATATCATTGGCAGGAGTATGTATGATGTTGTTAATCCCTTTTAATATGCAGGGCAGGCCCTGTCATTAACCAGGTCGAGATTTGGGGTGCTGTTCTAGAATGCCGCACGTTGATGACAAAATTTAGTGTAATTGTTTGGGCCAGTGCTATTAATATCTGTAATTCTTAAGGAGCATGGTTTGCTTGTTCACTGTGTTTATATAGGCCACCCAATAACATATTTCCCCCCCGGGGAGGGGTGACTTACTAGAAACACAAGAAGAATAAAACACAATATTAAAGCAAAACAACGAAACAAGTAAGTAGCACCCATAAAATTTTATATCCTGTGAAGAAAGCAATTGAAACCAGTCGCACATCAGACATGAAAAGCCCCGTTCTTTTCCCCCTTTAGGTCACCAAGTCTTTTATTTTGTGCACCTGTTCCACAGCAGGAAAACCACATTACACACATGGCGTTCCAGTTGGGTGTTTCTTGTGGGACGGCTGCTCTTTATGCAAGCAAAGGTGTTTTCTTTTTCTTTTTTTGCAGCGTCCACATGAGGTTGCTGGCCTCAAAATGCCAGGCTCCATTTCTTCCCTCTCCCACATTTAATCCAGATTATTTATCTTTTCTGTGAAGAAGCCAATAAACTCGGGGAAGGGGAGCAATATGTGAACAACCTGCTTCGTGGGCTCATCCTTTTGCACCCTGTTTTCCAGACACATGTCCATATCTGAACGAGCTTTTCTCTCTTTTTTTGTCCCGCTGTTACTGCTGAATCAGTTCAAACAGCAATCGAGTTATCCATGGATTCAGCAGTAGATAGCGGGTTTTCGGGGGGGGGGGGAGCGGCAGGCAATTTTGCAAGTAGGGTTCAGTCACATACTGCCAAATTCAGGTTGCACAGTTAGTGAATTAGGTACTCAGGTGCAATAAACTCACTCTCCCCAACCTGGCAAAATTCAATTTTTTGTGGTAAGGAAAGTGATAGGAAAATGTTCTGGAAAGCGTGAGATAACTATGGCTTGATGCAATGATGTGTAACCCTCCCAACACACTAGAACAAGTGTTTGATAAATAGCATTGTATAACTTCCTCACAAACTATGTGCAAACAAATCAGGATTATTGAGTGCTCAGTAAACAGGTCATCTGAAAGCAGCCTCGTTCTGTGAAGCTCAGAGGAGACCACAAAAGAAGGGGAGGGCAAGATTAAACAGTAGGCAACATGAGGCAAACAAGCTGGATGTAGCTTACCAAGAAAACTCCCTGTTTCTGAGAAAACTTACTCTACAATGACCAGCCTGCAAGTGAGTCATCATCTCCACTCATTGGCATCACGGGGCTGCATGGAAGAGGGGTACTGGAGGTCTGGTTAGCTGAGCACAAGTCCCGCAAAGCTCAACAGTTTTGGGATCTTCCTAAAAATAAGTTCAACAGCCAGGGTGTCCTGGTTTTTACTTTTTGAAATATGGCAACCCTGCATAAGCCAAACTGTGGCTTAGCACAGAGAAGGTTGTGTCCACTTTTACAGTTCCTCTAGTTTTGCCCCTGCTGCTGGGTTGCTCCGAGCTAAGCTATGGTTTGAATCGGGGTTACATGCAAATCCAAACCCATGGTTTATCTCCACCAGGTAACCCTGGTGTAACCAACCATGGCTACAGATAGTGGTTTGTTTAGAGTGTTATGAACAAACCAGGTCAGTAACTGAAAGTAAGATGAGTCAGGTATTATTGTTTTTACCTATGCACACATTTTTTTTAAAAAAAAACACCTTACTGCTTTCTCAACTCAAATGGGTCTTTCTGACTTTTGAAACACTACATAATCTGCAATATCTGTTTACCAGAAATGATAGTGGTGCCTTTTTGTCACACCTCCATCAACACTCTGCAAAGCCGTTGCTTTGCCTGTCCCATCTGAATGGTGATAATAGCAAATGCACCCTGGTCTACCTGCACATTAGCTTAGAAGTTCAGACTTCAATGATCAATGCATGGAGGCAACCTGAATACATAACCCTTGTTCTTGGGTGGGGTGGATCTGAAACAAGTTCATTTTCATTTTACATGGATGGCTATTTTTAATCCCCTCTCCCCTCTTAGCACTTAATCCTTAAAAGGACAAATCGGAGAAACTTAAAACTCATCAAGGAACCGTAGTTTTGGACCCTTTAATCTAAAAAGTGTCCCATTTGGACGCTGTAATCTGCAGAGTGTCCCATTTGGCACGGTCCGGATACTTTCTGCTGAGTGAGATGAAATTGCTAAGACTCTCCGAGAACTGGAACTCAGAAGAGAATACTCAGATCTGTGTAAGCTGAATAAACTTTGTGATCTCTTCCTCCCTGCCACCCCCCCCGCCCGAAACGCATCAACCACAAGCTACACTGTTGATACGAACCATGTGTTTCAATTATTGAAAACAATACAGATCACGTCTGTATCAACAAGAAGAATGTTGCTTTATACTACTTCAATTACTGCAAAGCAGAACCAGTTCCAAAGTTGGCAGAGCACCTTTTAATGCAGAAATAAACTAGGTGTCACCTGGCAAGTGGCCAAAGCAATGGCTGGTTAACATCATCACTGTGTGTTTGCTTTATCCTAATCTGACCCGTTTTACAACATTCGGGGAGCTTAGCGGTGTCTTGTGCCTGGAGCGGCCTGTGTGCTATCCTGGCCTCTGTGTTATCTGAATGGAGTTGCTGTGTACTGACATAGGCTCCCGGCCAGGATATAGCGTGTGGGGAACTGGAAGACTCGAGGAAAAAATGCTGTCTGCTTTGTACAGTGGAAGCAAAGTGTGCAGCTAAGGCCAGTGAACTCGCTCCAGCTGGCAGGATGGGAATGTCGGTCACACAGATCTGTGAAGAGTTCCGCATGTGTTGGAGAGACCGCGTGATGGTTTTAGCATGAGCCCAACTTGCGGCAGCTCAACCCGCAGTTATTGAGCGAGATCTTCGGGGGCTGTTGTGGGGGGTGGCGGGGAGCAAAGAGGAGAGGGGAGCTGGGACGTGATTTGAGGTGCGCGAAAGTATTCCTGAGATCGAGTAGATAAGAGAGAACTTTTTCTCCCTATCTTTACAATACTAGAACCAGAGATTCCTTGGATCATGTAGCAAGGCATTACATTGGTACCTCGGGTTAAGAACTTAATTCGTTCTGGAGGTCCGTTCTTAACCTGAAACTGTTCTTAATCTGAGGGACCACTTTAGCTAATGGGGCCTTCTGCCGCTGAGCGGCCATCTCGCAATTTCTGTTCTCATCCTGAAGCAAAGTTCTTAACCCAAGGTACTATTTCTGGGTTAGCGGAGTCTGTAACCTGAAGCATCTGTAACCTGAAGCGTCTGTAACCCGAGGTACCACAGTATTAGTGGACATAGAAAGAAGGATGAGAGTGTTGAAGATGGTTACTGTTTCCTGGCTTGAACTCTCATAGATTACTGCAATGCGTTATACGTGGGGCTGGCTTTGAAGATGGTTTGGGAACTTCAGCCGGTGCAGAATTTGGCAGCCAGGTCGCTCACCGGAACAAGATGGTCCGAGTGCATTACGCTGATCCTGGCCCAACTGCACTGGCTGCCGATTAGTTTCTGGGCCCAATTCAAAGTGATGGTTTTGACCTATAAAACGCAATGCCTCAAGGACCACCTCTCTCCCTATGAACCTACCTGGACCCCGCAATTATAATCAGAGGCCCTTCTTTGTGTGCCTCCCCCCAGCGAGAGGTTCGGAGGGTGGTAACATGAGAATGGGTCTTTTCTGTGGTGACTCCCCGTTTGTGGAATGCTCTCCCCAAGGAGGCTCACGTATCTTTTTGTTGTTTAGTCGTTTAGTTGTGTCCGACTCTTCGTGACCCCATGGACCAGAGCACACCAGGCACTCCTGTCTTCCACTGCCTCCCGCAGTTTGGTCAAACTCATGCTGGTAGCTTCGAGAACACTATCCAACCATCTCTCCCTCTGTCGTCCCCTTCTCCTTGTGCCCTCCATCTTACCCAACATCAGGGTCTTTTCCAGGGAGTCTTCTCTTCTCATGAGGTGGCCAAAGTATTGGAGTCTCAGCTTCAGGATCTGTCCTTCCAGTGAGCACGCAGGGCTGATTTCCTTAAGAATGGATACGTTTGATCTTCTTGCAGTCCATGGGACTCTCAAGAGTCTCCTCCAGCACCAGAATTCAAAAGCATCAATATGTTTTTCTTCAACCAGGCATTCAGCTGATTAACATTCTATGTTTTTTTAAAATATGTCTGTGGAAGGGGGGAGATTTTTGGTTTGTTTGTCTGTTTTTATTTTATTATGTATTTTGTGTTTTCACTTTGTAGTTTTATGTTGTGAAACACCCTGAAATCTTTGGATGAAGGGTGGTTTACAAATTCAACAAATAATAACAATAGTGATAATAGTATTAATCTCACGGTCGTGGGTCTGGGCTCCGCATTGGGCAAAAGATTCCTGCATTGCAGGGGGTTGGACTGGATGAATTTTGGGGTCCCTTCCAACTCTACAATTCTATGTTTCTATATATTCAACAGAAAGAAAAGAAAAGAAAAGAAAAGAAAAGAAAAGAAAAGAATACTATTAGAACCTGGAGCCATTCAATGAAGCTGAAGAGTTGGGGATTTAGTACTGATAAAAAGAAGTGCTTCTTCACAGAGGCTACAAGATGTACATCATCTTGAATGGCTGCAAAAGGAAATTGTGCAAATTCATAGATTATTAAGGCTACCGATGGCTAGGTTGCTAATTCTCATGTCCTCGTGCAGGATCAGAGGCAATATGCCAGGTGCAGAAGTAACGGGAGAGAACTATTGCGCCCATGTCTTGCTTCCCATTGTCATTTAGATAAATCCTGACAGCAGAAAGCTGGATTTATTTGGGTCTTTGGTCTGATCCATCTTACAAGTGACTGTGGACTGACTTTTGAAATAAGGACAAGAGGTAGAGGCTGTGTGGGGAATGGAGGGGCATGTGGCTAACCATAGAGCCATAGAGTTGTCACGTTGGAAGGGACCACAAGGATCATCTAGACCAACCCCCTGCAATACAGCTATCATTCACCCAACATGAGGCTCAAACCCACGAACTTGAGGTTAAGAGTTTTGTGCTCTACCAACTGAGCTAATGCCGCCATATACTTTTTCATCGCCTCGCTCCTGTGTCTTCAGCAGCTGCCTGTTATGTGGAGACAGGTGAAGCTTTCTTTCCCCCATGCCAGGAATAACTTCAGCCGAAGTCAGCTGTTAAAGGTGCAGAAGCAGAGAAGAAAGCGGCCACCCTATTCTTAGCCGCACGAATGTTTCAAAACGCGGCTTGTAGGGTTCGGATTTATGCACATCCTGCTATCCTTTGAGAAGGAAGGCCGTTTGCTCCATATAATTACCTCTCTTTAATTTTGCTTGCTTTGCTTATTGTATGTTAAATATATATATCCTCCCATGGCTATGGTTAGGCCCTTTCCTTGTTAACTCTGTGGGAGACTGACGGCACGCAATGGTATATATGCAAGGAGCAACGTTATGGATTAGGGCCCTGCGTAATTATGCCTCCAGCGATACGGCAGATGCTGGCATTTGGGGGGTTAATCGGGAGATCTGCCACGGTGGGGAACGTGCTCAGAATGCAAACGGTTACGGGACATTTAAAGCCTGCCCTTCGTCTTGACCTAAATCCATTTGTGTAAATATTCAACTTGTAAACCGAAGGCAATAATGCTGTAAATGTCAGAGTCGAGGCAGTAAATTGCGAAGGAAGAGATTGTGCGAATCCTATTTCTCTCCCTGTCTCTCCCCACCCCCTGCCCGGCCGGCCGTCCCTTAAAATCTGCTCAGGTAGATGGAAAGCTCATGGAACCAATGGCTACCTACAACCCGAAAGACTTAGGTTGCGTTCCCAATATGAACCCTTAGTGGAAGAAAGAGGCATTGGGGACTTAGCTGCAAGCAAACATGCCTTGGATGGGATTGCCAGGCCTTCCAGTCATAGCTCGGTAGTAGAACATCTTCTTTGCATACAGACGGTCCATGGCCTCTCCATGGACAGTACTGAGCTTGATGGACCAGTGGGCTGACTTAGTATAAGGCAGCTTCCTATGTTTTCCTGGCTGAACCATTATGAAATAAAATTGGAGGGGGGGGGGTTGTACGGACTTCTGGCCTGGGGCCAAATTACAACTCCCCGCTCTGTTTTGTCTAGCCACAGAAATCTCCAGGGAGATGCTGTCAGTCTCCGAGGAGGAAGGTCATATCCTCCTTCATTTCGTATTGAAGAGGGAAAGAATTGTAATTGATCGCCATGAGAAGGAGGAGGGTGATGCTTGGTGTGTGTGTGTGTCTAGAATTGTAGAATTGGAAGGCACCCTGAGGGTCATCAAGTCCTACCCCATGCAGTGCAGGAATCTCAGCTAAAGCATGCATTACAGTTTCTTCCTTACCAATTCAGATATTTTAATGTTTGATATGGTTGAAGTATTAATCCTACACTTGCATGATTTTCTACGTTTTCTCGTTTTTTCATGAATACTGATGAGACCCTTCTTCTTCTTCTTCTTCTTCTTCTTCTTCTTCTTCTTCTTCTTTCCAAGGGAAGGGTCGACGAGGGGAGCAACCATTGCCCCAAGCCCCTTCCAGCAGCAGCAACCAACACTCCTGCTCCCATCAACACAGAACGATGATGTCACCGCATGCACTTGGTGATGTCACCGCATGCAATTTGCTGCAATTCACATCAAGAGGAAGAAGAGAGGGCAAAACACATGGTTAGACTCTATGCTGATTAGAATTTTATTATTACGCTCACAGACCCGTTCCGGGTCACTTAGAATATCAGGAAAACCATAAAGCACAACAGGAATACATTGAATTGCAATTGGGTATAACAGAGACAATTCAGATATAGCGGCAGTTAAAAAAATATATTAAATACTGATCACTAAAATATAACCTAACATTATCATTTAGAACCTTAATCATTTTGGTAGTACAGCTTGTTCCCTAAGTTTTATGGCAGTCGCACAGAATTTGGCCACCCTTAGCATATTCTCTTGATCCTCGTCCTCTACCGACTCTATGCTGATGTAAAAAGCAGCCCATGTCTTGCAAG
The DNA here is from genome assembly GCF_965153285.1 of Podarcis tiliguerta. Taxonomy (NCBI): domain Eukaryota; kingdom Metazoa; phylum Chordata; class Lepidosauria; order Squamata; family Lacertidae; genus Podarcis; species Podarcis tiliguerta. Next base: position 17,349,596 of record NC_139536.1, on the reverse strand, counting down.
GGCATCCCTTTGAGCTAGCTGTTTTGTGACATCAGGTCAGGTTGTTGCTGCTTTTACAAAAACTAATTCACACTGTGGGAGGGAAACGGAACCTTCCCCAACCTAGTGCTCTCCAAATGATGTTGGACTTCATCTCCCATCAGCCCCAACCAGCATCACCAACAGTCGGGGTTTATGAGAGTTGTAGGCCAAAGCATTTGGAGGGCACCTAGTTGAGGAAGGCTGCTGTAAGAAATCACATCAATTCAATCTAATTGGACTGGGGGATGGGTACAGGATCTGGCCCATTTCCTTCTTATCCTGCCTGGGTCTATAAACAATGGCCTGGAGGTCCTCACCCAGAGACTCCAGTTGCCAGTCGGTGGATCCTTTATTCACCGTCTGCGGCATCAAAACAGGGGGAAGTCTCCCTCCGCTGAAATCTATGGCAGAGCTCCAGTTAAGTCACCCATTAAGTCTAGACAAAAAGATTGAGATCTCCTCCACAAATAAAGTATGGGTGGCTTCTAATAAAAGCAGTTATTTGCTCACAAAGGCAGCACCAAACTCAACAATGAATGCGGCAAGCGGCAACAGCTGACGCTGCCGTGTAGCGGGGGAGAGAGAGAGAGAGACCACCGTAGTTATTAGAATGGTTAGCGAAACGGAACAGGAAACATGAGGAGGTTGTGACATCACCATCTCAACTTGACATGCACCATCTATCAGGGATGGCTTAAGGATAATGAAATAAATCATGCCGTGATGCAACGAGATGGGCGAGATGACCCCACTACTGCTTCCTTTCAGCACTAATAACTCTGCCACCGGAAGGACAGCGTCTGCCGAACAAGCTGTAGAAATCTGGCGAGCTACAGTTCGCCAGTTCCGAGGGCACCGTTCCCACGGGCACGCAGTTACTTAGTGCCTTGAGAGACAATAAAAATGCTATCAGTACTTTTTGACCTACTTTCCCCAGTCTTTCCTTATTATAACGGCTTTTTAATCATTCCCCCTTTCTCCCCATTCACCCATCGCAGCACACATTTCTTGAAAGCGTTCTGTGCAAAGACATTAGGACAATTGCTGGATGGATAGCACTGGAGAAAGTTTAACGTGGTTTGAGAGAAGCATCCATTCCTGCGACAGAACCACCTTTTTTTTTGTCCCACTGCCACCTCTGATAAAGTAGGTTTGGCAGGATTTTGAAACCGCAGAAAAACCTGCAGCGCCTCTTTACCAGAGGTAAACTTAGAATTGGTGTTCACATCAAGGACGGCGATCCCTCTCTAAACTTGCCTTCAACTCTCTGAAAAATAAGCAAAGCCTTTTGTCTTGTCTCCAGCTATGCAGAGCTATTCTATAATTACATGTGGTTGGGACTTAACATAAAACCAATTTCTGTTTTTCCTTTAAAAACCAATGTAACCAAATTTGCAGGGTGAGGGGGGGAACACACACACACAAATAGCGCTGAAAAGAAAACAAATCATGTGCACTTTCTACCCTCCGCTTGCATCTGGAGGGGGGAAAAATCCAAATCTAATGAAACTTGTCATTCACTATTGTTTTCCACTGGGTCACTTATTAAAAAGGGACTTTATGATTTAATAAGACAGGTGAAGATCCGCAGCAGGGTGTATTTGGAAATGAAAAATCTGCTCTGGTTATGTCAGACCTCCTTAAAGCATTTGTTGGATGGCAATTTCACTTTATTGTCTCTGATAGCACAATTTTAATACCTCCACTTCATGTGGCGCATTTGAATTCTGCCGTGCCAAGTTTTGTGTAGGAACAGAGGACATGATATTAACCCACAGTTTCAGAGAGGACTATCAAAAGAAAACATGAGGGCATAGCAGCTCTGTAGCCGTCTTGGCATTTCCGAAAGAACCCCGGGATTCATAACTGCGGGAGGGTGCAAAGCATTCTTTGTTAAAGTTATCCTAACCTTGCCACTTTCTGAACAGATTTGAGTAACTTTCTTTTTAATCTGTAGTGTTGAGGGTTGGCCCAAGATATTTTGCTGCCTGAGGGGTACCAGCAAATTGAGGTTGCTCAATTAAAGTTGACTTGGCATTCCAATGCAACAAACCTGCTTCTGCCCCAGACAAACAGAATGTTTTCAGATAAGGAAAGTGATGGGAAAGCACACTGGAAGCTCTGGGATAACAATTCCTCGATGCAATGTCATATAACCCCTTTTGCAAACAAATCAGAAGGAATGCTCAGTAAACAGCTCACCTGGAAGCAACATGTGGCTCTGCCATAGCCTCTTGTCATCTGAAAAATTGGGATAGTAATACTGGCATTCTTTACATGATAGGTGCAAGGATTCTTAGCAGGATAATTCCCATTGCCTCGACATGTTGCAGCAGCACAAGAAGTTCCACTTGTGCAATAGATCTGTTTCTTCCTATCCTCCTACCCACCCACAACCTGCACCCTCCTGAAATCTGCTCCAGAGCATTGAGGGAACCCTTAGAGCAGGTTGGAGAGGAGAGGGGGAAAGGAGTTTTGTTGCGCAAGCAGAAATCCTTGCACTAATGGAACAAGTCACTTAGCTCTCCTTTGGATACAACCCAATATGTGCAAAATGCCAGGCTGAATTTATTTTATTAGGAAGTACAGGTGTTGGGGAATGAATGATAGTCATGTTATTCAGGCAGTCTTTTTGACACAAAACTTATGTGCCTTATCAAATTGGTAAAAGTGAACCATCAGATATCATGCAAGTGAGGCTAAAGGAGAGATCTAAGGGAGACTCACTTGGTGCTCATGGCATTATCCTTCAGGCTTCAGGTTAAGACTTTTTAATATACTTTCAGACATTTTAATAGTTTGCACTTTCAAATAGCGTGTTACATACATAGTTCCAAACACTGTAACTGAAGTTGCTGCCGTGCTGGATTTTGCTGCTGTTTTAATTTGGGAGCTGTGCAAATTATATGGTTTGTCTTAATACCTTTAATTAGCTAATTGTATATTTTCTTACCATTTTGTTTCAAATTATATGGTGAAGTGCTGTGGGGTAAATATTGTGAAGCATGGTACACCTGAGATAAATAGGTCGTGCATTGTAGTAGTAGAATATGACTGCGGTTGAAGAGACCCAGGTGAAATTCCTCGCTTGGGTGACTTGCTCTCAGCCTCACTTGGGCGTTGTGAGGTAAAATGGGGAGGGGAGAACCTTGTACGTCACCTTGAACTCCTTGAGGAAAGATGAGATTTAAATGTAAGAAAGAATTGAAGAAATGTGGCAAACATCCGCAGGGAGTGAGTTCTTTTGCCAGGGTTTTCAGTCTTTTAGTCCTCCTCTTAGAGAGCGTTTATTCTGATGTCATTCTCTGTTGGCAGATTCGCTCTGGTTTGATTCCGTATTAGATTTCGAGTTTATGTTTTATTACATGTGCAGTGTATGGTTTTAATTTCTACTTGTAAGCCACTTAGAGATTTACAACTGGTACATACGACAAGTAAATGAACCTCTTAATGTAGGTGTCAGTCCTTATTGTTAAATGAGGCCATCCTCATTTTGTTAACGTCCTGTCCCCAAATCTGTGGGTGCAATCCTGTTCGTTGACCAAAATGCCAGTGCCTTGGCAACCTCTATAGTCACTGTGTGTATTCCAGAATTCTGAATACCACATGGCTGTAGCAAGCAACAATTTCCCCGCATAATCCATATGCATGCGCGTGCGCACACACGGCAACAGCTTCATGTAGTGGCTGTCATGCTACATAGCAAGTCACCATCTGGATTGCACCTGCAGACCCTCTAAGTGTCCTCCTTTTTTCCAGGGACAGTCCTGGATTTGCAGAAGCTGTCTCAGCTTCTGATTTGATCCCGGAAAGTCCCTCTTTTCCTTAGGGTGTTCCTATTTTCACCAGAGAAATGTTGGAGGGTATGGAGTTATGTGAGCCCTGAGCCAAGGAGATAAGAAAGTATACAACTTTTAGAAGACATCTGAAGGCAGTCGTGTGTAGGGATGTTTTTGTTTTTAATGTTCAGTGTTTTATTATGCTTTTATATATGTTGGAAGCTGCCCAGAGTGGCTGGGGCAATGCAGTTAGATGGTTGGGGTTTAAATAATAATTATGGATAATTGTTGATAATGGAATAGGACATGCCTATTTTCATCAGAGAAATGTTGGAGGGTATGTGAAGAGTCTCCAGTATGCCACTGTTGTTCTTGAGTAACTGTGTGGACAGGCGCTGTGGTCTAAACCACTGAGCCTCTTGGGCTTGCCAATTGAATCCCTGCAATGGAGTGAGCTCCCATTGCTCTGTCCCAGCTCCTGCCAACCTAGCAGTTCGAAAGCACGCCAGTGCAAGTAGATAAATAAGTACTGCTGTGGCAGGAAGGTAAACAGCGTTTCCGTGCACTCTGGTTTCTGTCAAGGTGTTCTGTTGTGCCAGAAGTGGCTTAGTCATGCTGGCCACATGACCCGGAAAGCTGTCTGTGGACAAACGCCGGCTCCCTCAGCCTGAAAGCGATATGAGTGCCGCAACCCCATAGTCGCCTTTGACTGGACTTAACTGTCCAGGGGTCCTTTACCTTTACCTTTTTTACAACTAGCACACTTGTTTAGTGACATGGAGCCTCAGACCCAGGAACCGAATGTTTCCCTCCAGACCTCTGAAACTGACCCTCCATTGTACCCCAAGAGTTTTTGCCTGACTGGAACGTGTCCCTGAACTCTTGCTTGTCATAATGGAGGATAGGGAGGGGTATGTGGAAACAAGCCTGCTGTACAAAGATAAAATTTGCATGCATTGCTGTGCTCACTTTTGCCTTTGGCCCCGCCCACCATTTTCCTGTGGCCCTTGGAAGGCTAATCAGAAGGGAACATGGCCCTCATGCTGTAAAAGTTTCCCCACCTCTATGGAGCCAAGAGTTTCAGCTTAATGTCTGTGGGATCTATGCTGACTGTAGAACAAGGCTGCGCAGACATTTTTGAAATACGAATTCGGTTGGTTTTGACCCATTTCCTTCATGGTCACCTCAGACCGATGGAAGTTGTCGCTCCCTAGGAATCCTACAGTAAATAAGGAGTTAAGTGCTGGCAGAAAGATGCTGGAAGGAACATCTTGAATTTGTTTGCCACTAATCTAGAAATGCAGAGATTTCCTTAATTCTCAACAAATTTTGGTCCCCCTCAACAACATATGTGGTAAAATGTTACGGGCATGTGTGGAAAAGGAGTTTTAAAAGGCTTACTTTTTCCATAGTTAAGCCCATTGTTATCCTCCAAATTGTAATCTTATCATGTATACAAGCTGTTCCATATAAATAGACCCATGTATATTTTCAGTAGTTTCAGCTGAAACCCGTTAAGAGCAGATGTGCATATGGTTGCCTGGCAAGGATCCCTCTAAAATGTATTTTTCCGTTAGCAAAGTCCCCCCCCCCCAAAAAAAAACCCATCCCTTTCCCTTCTCTGTCCTAGGGAGGGCTGGCGGTGAGGAGAGAAGAAAGGAGGAAAGTGGTTTCGTTCATCATTAGAACAAATCTCAAAATGTTTTTGAAGCTGGCTTGGTTCGTGACGTTTATGTACAGGCCTTTGTGAACTTGACGTGCTGAGCAAAAGGTGCCTAGAAATTTGTTAGCCCAGGGGACATCCTTTTCCAACATCTCCGCTTCATGTTGCTATCTCAGGCTGGGATTCTCAGGCATGGTAGAGGTGTCTAAGGTTATTCACATTGTTGAATAAGGTGGCTAAAGAGTTTTCCTTCCCCCATAACAGTTGAACCTGGGGCCATCCAATGGAGATGAATGTTGGAAGATTCAGAACAGGCAAAAGAAAGTACTGTATTTTTTGCTCTATAAGACTCACTTTTTCCCTCCTAAAAAGTAAGGGGGAATGTGTGTGCGTCTTATGGAGCGAATGCAGGCTGTGCAGCTATCCCAGAAGCCAGAACAGCAAGAGGGATTGCTGCTTTCACTGCGCAGCGATCCCTCTTGCTGTTCTGGCTTCTGAGATTCAGAATAATTTTTTTCGTGTTTTCCTCCTCCAAAAACTAGGTGCGTCTTGTGGTCTGGTGCGTCTTATAGAGTGAAAAATACTACTTCTTCTGTTCAGCGCATAATTAAACTGCTGAATTCGCTTTTGCCAGGGCTGTGTGCACATCAGTGGCTCAAAATGCAGCTAGGCCATTCTTTCCCTCAATTCAGATTTAAGTTGGTTTGGGGTAAAGCACGCCAAACACAACATTTCATAAGAAAAAACAGTATTGATATGGGTTGCATTTAACGCTGTGCATACACTGCTTCCTAAACCGGTGGTATATGTACACACCCTCTGTGTAAGTGCAGTGGAACCTTGGTTCTTGAACTTAATCCGTTCCAGAAGTCTGTTCGACTCCCAAAACAGTTCAAAAACCAAGGTGAGGTTTCCAGTTGGCTGCAAGAGCTTCCTGCACTCAAGCGGAAGCTACATCGGACATTCGGTTTCCGAAAAACGTTCAAAAACCACAACACTTACTTCTGGGTTTTCGGCATTTGGGAGCCGATTTGTTCGTCAACTAAGCCGTTCGGGAACCAAGGTTTGACTGTATTTGCACTCAGGTGCCGGTAAGATTTGAGGCTGCACACCAAACTCTCCAGGGACAAAGTTGCTCTTGCCGCAGGCAAAGTTTATCCTGTTTCTGAGCTACAAGCCAGAAATCAACAGATGCAGCGTTCCCCACCATTGCATCTCCAAGTTGGGAAAAGCTTGCCCATCATCCTGTAGACATAGGTGCTCCAGCAGTGGGGGCTGGAGGAAGGTAGCAGCAGGTGCCACGGATGATACCAGCACAGAAAAAGAAATGGTGGAAGCACCCTTTCCTTATGTCCTTGGTCATTTCCCATGCTGCAACAGGAAAAAGTGATAAGCAGACCTTTGGAGGTGAGCTCTCCATCACACCTGTCAGTGTTGTGGATGGGCAGGAAAACAGCTAAGCCCTCTTGCGCCAGACAGGTTTGGTGTGTGGGGATAGTCACCGGATCCCCTTAATAACTGCTGTGTGAGCACACCTGTTACTATGCCCGCCCTCACAAATAGAGATAGACATAGGAACCTTCTGTGGGTCACACCATTTCCCCAGCTGCCTACTCAGACTAGCAGTGGATGACCAGGGTCTCTGGCAGAGAGCCTTTCCTCATTACCTGCTGGCTGGCTGGCTGACTTATTTATTTATTTAAAGTATTTCGAAAAAGTAATAATAAATAAATAAATAAATAAATAAAGTAGAAGAAGAGTTTGGATTTGATATCCCACTTTATCACTACCCGAAGGAGTCTCAAAGCGGTTAACATTCTCCTTTCCCTTCCTCCCTCACAACAAACACTCTGTGAGGTGAGTGGGGCTGAGAGACTTCAGAGAAGTGTGACTGGCCCAAGGTCACCCAGCAGCTGCATGTGGAGGAGCGGGGATGCGAACCCGGTTCACCAGATTACGAGTCCACCGCTCTTAACCACTACATCACACTAAAAGTGCTACCATTCTATTGTAACTATCCAACCTCCCAAAATTTCAACACTTCTTGCGATGGTTTAACCCCTTTCCGTTTTAACAGCACAAATTCCACAAACACCTTCCATATCTCCTCAGAATAATTTCTCCTGCACATCCCCCGTCTTAGCTTAATAGCACATGTTAATTTATCATTAATAGCCAAATCCCACACCTCGTTATGCCATGCTTCCATTTTATATTCTGCTTGCCCCTTCCATTTCCTAGCTATTGTAATTCATGCAACTGTCAATAAATTTGTGAGCAAGTCCTTCATAGCCTGCGAACCTTCCACCCCATCATAAATTGATAATTATGCTACCTCTGGACTTTCGGTCAGCTTTAACCCAGTGATTTCTGTTATCTCCTGAAACACTGTTTGCCCCCCACAATGTACATATTTACACCTCCACCACATGTGAACATAAGTCCCATACCCAATTCTTTTAATCTGGAGATACCAAGGTCTGATCCTGCAATCTTCTGCATGAAATGCGTGTGCTCAGATTCTGAGCTCTGGCCTCCTTCACTAATCATAATGATTCGTAGTTCTGCCCTCAGGGGCTTCTCGATGGACTCAACCTAAAAATGTAAAATGTAGATGTGAAAAGAGGTGTTTGGAAATCTAAGTATCATACTGTGATTGGTTATGGTTCATTCTTGAGTGTACACCATATAGATCTAATTTATTTAAAATATTTTAGACCCATTTTCACAGCTAAACCGTGTCCAAAGCACTATAACGAGAAAGAAGATAAATTAGAACAAAATTTCAAAATGTGGCTTGTCATGTTTTTGTTATGTATTTTTGTGTTTTTTATATTGTAATTTTATGTTGTGAACTGCCCTGATATCTACGGATGTACAATACAAATTGTAATAATAATAATAATAATAATAATAATAATAATAATAATAATACCTGGGTATTACACTGAGTTACACACTTGGGTTTGTTGTTGAGTTTTGTCTTGTTCGATGCCCTGCTCTTGAGCCCAGAGTTGTAGGTACTTAATCAATGTGGTCCAGATTAATGAAGTTTGAATCTGCAAGCAAACGCTTTGCTCGCCACATTTATTTATTTTCCCTTTTCTGGTTTTCAGGTCTTCCTGATGATGCACACAGGTCCCGTTGCCTTGTCTTGCATCATGCAATGTCTCCAGACCACACGCTTTCACCCAGAACAAGCGGTTCTCTCCTCACTGCCTGGGAAACAGCAGCTATTTCAAAAGAGGTACTTCTGCATGGCTAAAAATATCACAAGTGCAGGAGGGTGCACATTAGTGCAGTAACTTCAAGGGGGGGGGGACACGAAATGGAGTTGCTTTTCCTCGTATGGAAAAAAACAACCCACACACACACAGATGGCATGTCAATCAACAATGAACCTGGGCTAATTGCTCCCAAGGAAATGGCTGATCTTGTTACTAATGGTACAGTTTCAGCTGTGTGCTAATATAATAGAATGAGGTCACAGCGCATTATCAGGGCTACGTCCTTGAACAGTTGGTACCGGGAGACCTTGCATCAACTCACGTGAAAATTTGGGAGCGGGAGCTGTGTTTTTGGAAGTTACAGAACTGTCATTTCATGATTCAGTTGGCAGCAGTTGCTTTCTTTCTTTTTTAAGAAGCCTCTAGTCATTTAGTCTTCTGTTTTGCTGATTTAAATGGTGCTTATTGGTAAGTGCTTGGCAGTAAGTGAGCGAAGACTATAAGGTAGTGTTTGGCTAAGCAGGAGTTTGTACAGCAGAAACGGGGAGTCTGTGGCTCTCTGGTTGTTGCTGGACTACAAATCCCATCATTCCTGACCATTGGCTGGGCTGGGCTGGAAATGATGGGAGTTGAAGTCCAAAATCTGGAGGAACACACTTCCCACCCCCCCTAGTTGTATACAGTAAGTGGCTAGGATAGTACGTGTCTTGTGGATAGCCAAGAACAGTTTCCACAATTTGTTGCCTCTGCATTATTCCAAACATTATCTTGTTCATAGGGATGGAATCTCAAGGTTTTGAAAGATTTGTTTTGACAGCCTATGGACTTCTGAGCCCAGTTTAAGGTGCTGGTGCTTATCTTTTTAAAGTCTTAGGTGGCTTGGCACCAAAATATGTGAAGACCTATGCCTTCAGGAAAGGCTTTGTTCCAAGTACCCTCTCTAGCAGAGGTATGCTGTGCCTTCTGCAAAAGAGAGATCCTTTTCTGTGTTGGCCCCCTGACTTTGTAACACCCTCTATAAGGGATGCACACCTGGTTGTTGACATTACAGGTTTTTTTCAGCACTGGGTGAAGCACTTCCTGCTTTTAGCTTTTCGGGTTCATATTTTCTGCTGTATCTCATTACGTTTATTCATTGGTTTTTACATTGTAGTTCTGTGTTCGGCTAATTTTATCCGCACGCTTGTACACTGCTAAGAAATGTGGCACAAATAAGTAAACAAATGAGCAAACAAAGGTGATAGGCCCAAGAATATGTGACTTGTTTTACCTTCAGTGCCTTTTAATTGCCTTATGGCCTTATGGAACATCATGGGCGTAGCCAGCATTTAGGGGGGGGGGCAGGCTTCATGGGGGGGGGCAGAACCTCAGTTAGTTAAGTGTTTTTATTGATTTACTTGATTTGGGGGGGGGGCAGCTGCCCCTCTGCTCCCCCCTTGGCTTTGGGAATACAGTCATAACTTGGTTTTTGAACGCCTTGTGACTCGAACGTTTTGGCTCCCGAATGCCGCAAACCGCAAAAGTAAGTGTTCCAGTTTGTGAACTTTTTTTGGAAGCCGAACATCTGGTGTGGCTTTCGCGGCTTCCAATTGAGTGCAAGAAGCTCCTGCAGCCAATCGGAAGCCATGCCTTGGTTTTCGAACGTTTTCGGAAGTTGAACGGACTTCTGGAACGGATTCCGTTCGATAACCGAGGTACGACTGTACTCTTCCCTGCCCCTTTTGGGGCATTTATATGAGAACAGTGAGCACAGTACAGCGGTCGTGGTGTGGAGGTTGAGACCACCAGTGGCCTCATGAAGCAGAGAAAGCAGGATTTTGCTGACTCAATCAAGAGTCCCGTCCCCCCTTTCCCCCAGTTGCTGGAACTGGAGAATGTAAAGCCCAGTTGTCAGCATGTACGACGTGACCTCATGTGTGTCACTTCTCTGCTTTCTCTAAGATACATTGACATGAAAGAAATTAATGTACCCTTTCATGTTTAGAAGAGAAGCTCTGTGCATTCTAATAGGCACTTGCGTATTTTAAGACTGCAGCTTCTTGGTCAAATGTGTGCTGTACATGCTTTAAAGTGCTTGGTTCCGTTTGGCAAAGTGGCACTTTGTATATGCTCAGATACATCCAGGTTGAGGTATCAGAATTTTTGCTGTCTGGAGGTTCCTTCTGAGGGAGCAGGAAATTTGCAGTCCCCCTCTGCCTATGTTAGATCTCAAAGCCAGAATGATGGTGGATATTCCATTTCCCGCTTTCCTGGGGAGAAGGATACAGTGGTACCTCGGGTTACAGACGCTTCAGGTTACAGACGCTTCAGGTTACAGACTCCGCTAACCCAGATATAGTACCTCGGGTTAAGAACTTTGCTTCAGGATGAGAACAGATATCGTGCTCCGGCGGCACAGCAGTAGCAGGCTAAAGTGGTGTTTCAGGTTAAGAACAGTTTCATGTTAAGAACAGACCTCCAGAACGAATTAAGTACTTAACCCGAGGTACCACTGTATCTAGAGACCAAAAAAAGGGGTGGATTCCTTAAGAATGGCAATTCTAACAAGTCACACTAAAAATGTTTTACAAAGGCACCTCCAAAATTTCCCAAAATAGGGTCAAGAATTTTCCAGGGACAGGAACCAGACTGTTGGAAATCTCTCCCATAAATAGAGACTGCTGGAGTCTTGGAGTTGCCCAGAGACCAAATACACCTGTAGCATTGGTCCTTCGACGAATGGTCTAGGGTGTGATTTGTTCCATTAAATGGCATTTCTTTGTAGAGCAGATTGATATCAGGAATATAGGATCAGACTCTAGAAGAGATGAATCACTCAGCTCTTCTTTATGATAACATCCTTTCCTTCCCCCTCACCACACACCCAGCCTGCAGCCTTCTCAGATCTTGAAGAGTAAAGGGATTTTTTTGCGAAGCTGATGCTGAAAGAACATGTGAAGAAGAAAAATGTTTTGTTTATTCTTTTAAAAAAGAGAGAGAGAAACCTCAATCTGGGGTGCGTGTTTCTGAAATCCCAAGGTCCCTTGTATTTTTAAAAGGTGGGGGTTTGGGGTTTTACAAACGTTGTCCTCGTGTGAGTTTATTCATATGATAAATAAGATGTTCATATGAACAATAACTAAGATGTTCATACAAACAGTGATATTCTTTCCTAGCACAACAGGAGGGCAGAGAATTGCCAGGCCAGAGGCTAGCAGTGGGATGGCTTGCCCTATATGAAACATCCATACAGATGCAAATTCCTGCTCAGTTTTCCCACTCCCTGGGTATACTTTGGTCCAGATATCTACTGCTCTGCTTAACCTGCTTTGACACTTGTTACAAAAATAAATGAAGTACAGTGGTACCTTGGGTTACATATGCTTCAGGTTACATACACTTCAGGTTACAGACTCCGCTAACCCAGAAATATTACCTCGGGTTAAGAACAAAAATTGTGCTCCGGCGGCGTGGCAGCAGCGGGAGGCCCCAGTAGCTAAAGTGGTGCTTCAGGTTAAGAACAGTTTCAGGTTAAGTATGGACCTCCAGAACAAATTAAGTACTTAACCTGAGGTACCACTGTACAAGCATCCACCACTTACGTATGATTCATTCGCCTGCACCCACATATATGTCCGGCGCCAGGAAATCAATCAATTCAAACCTGGAAATGGCAAGAGAGAGCTGGAAAGTCCTCGTGGCTTGCGAGGAAACCCTCTCCAGAGCCTGAAGAAGTCAGTGAGCCAAAGTCTAGAAACAAATGTTTAAAAGGCTTTGTAAAAAAACACAAAAAACTTATGGGCTCCAAAATGGCGCACAGGAAGTCTCGCTGCTGCTGCTGCGGTACCCTGCTCAATAACCTTTGGGAGGGTTGCATCAGGCAACTCACCACCTTTTAAAATGCAAAACAGTTGGGGAAACTCGGGTTTAACGAAGCACAGAGTGGTCGAGATGCCTGTGACAGAGGGACCATATGGCCAATCCCAACCTAGTTGCTTTGACAGTGAAAATGGGCTTCATGATGGGCTTTGCTGTTGGTATGGCAGCAGGTGCACTGTTCAACACATTTCCTTGTCTCAGGTTTGGCATGAGAGGGCGATAACTGTTGGGTGGTGTTGGCAAAACCATGATGCAGAGTGGTGGAACTTTTGGGACATTTATGGCAATTGGCATGGGAATCCACTGTTAATGTTACTTTTCTATCACAAAGACCAGTGCCCCTGTAAGTTGGAAGTTCTGCTATGTAGTAGAATAAAAATCTCTGCACCAAGATTGAATAATCCATCAAAATAAGTTTTGGCCTTTATTGCTGTAGCAAGAGTTTGTAAATCTTTTTCTCCATAACAAAAGTGGCAAAGCCAGTGGAGCTTTAGAAGCAATGGAATCTCTGTATACAATGGATCTCCGTGGATGTGACCTCAAATAAATTATAGGAATCATTAAAAAAAATGCAAAACAGTTTGAGCCTCAGGTATCTGAAGAACCTCTTTTTCCTGCATGAATCTGCATGTGCATTAAGATCGGCATCAGACGCTTTTTTCTGCCTGTGTAAACAAAGACCCACCATCACCATCTTTGGAAGTGAGATAGACAGGGCCTTGTAGATTGTGGCTCCCTGACTTCTGAATGTCCTGCCCAGGTGAGGCCTGTCTGGGCCCAATTCTGATGTCATTTCCCTACCAGGCAATGACTTCCCTTCCCTTTCAGATCTTTTAGTCTCCTGCTTTATTTTTATGCCGAGAGACTTTGGGCTGTTCTGCTGGTTTCAATAATCTTTATTGGTTTTCATCATTTGCTGGTGCTCCCCACCCCCACCCTGTTCTCCTTAAATGCTGCTTTTAAGAAGAAAATCCTCGGCGTGAGGTGCCAAACCATGGCAGCAAACAGCAAATACTTCTGTTGTCTGCTCATGCCATCTCCTTCCTTAGAGGCAATTTATATATTGCGGAAATAGGATGCAATGCAGACTGTGTGGACTGTACGAGTTCAAAGTGTGGGGCACGGGGGGGGGGGCAGCGGTCACACATGTGCCTCTTATCCCAGAAGAAAAGCATCCTCAGCTTGGAAAGCTAACACATCGCATAGGGAAGTCCTAGCCTAGACTTCCTAGCCTAGACCTCTCGCTTGGACTACTGCAATGTGCTCTATGTGGGGCTACCTTTGAAGGTGACCCGGAAACTACAACTAATCCAGAATGTGGCAGCTAGACTGGTGACTGGGAGTGGCCGCCAAGACCACATAACACTGGTCTTGAAAGACCTACATTGGCTCCCAGTACGTTTCCGAGCACAACTCAAAGTTTTGGTGCTGACCTTTAAAGCCCTGAACGGCCTCGGTCCAGTATACCTGAAGGAGTGTCTCCACCCCCATCGTTCTGCCCGGACACTGAGGTCCAGTGCCGACGGCCTTCTGGCAGTTCCCTCGCTGCGAGAAGCCAAGTTACAGGCAACCAGGCAGAGGGCTTTCTCGGTAGTGGCACCCACCCTGTGGAACGCCCTCCCACCAGATGTCAAAGAGACAAACAACTACCAGACTTTTAGAAGACATCTGAAGGCAGCCCTATTTAGGGAAGCTTTTAATGTTTAATAGACTATTGTATTTTAATATTCTGTTGGAAGCCGCCCAGAGTGGCTGGGGAAACCCAGCCAGATGGGCGGGATATAAATAATAAATTATTATTATTATTATTATTATTATTATTATTATTATTATTATTATATTCCAAGGTCTCCTCCTCTGTTTTGAAGTCCTGCCTAATACACACACTCACGCTTTAGCCACTGTGTGGGCTGCCTGCCTTTGCAGCTGAGCCTTCTTCACCGTCACCTACTGTGTGGAGGCGAGCTACCAGACAGGGTGTGTTTCCTTTCAGGAGTTTTTTTGGCACTGGTTCCAGTTCAGCTTTGCTAACAGAAGCTCAGGCACAGCTAATGGGACACCTGTTAGAAGCTGCTAGGAATATAGATGCACGATTACAGCCACACCTTCGCAAGCCAAGCGAGACACTTTGGGCATTTTTATTTTTTTGTAATGCTTCTATTTCGTTTCTCCAGCCGGCAAGAACCGTTATCCTTTCGGGAAGAAAGAAGAGAAACCCCCCCGACAGCAGTGAATCTATTAGTTACAGGAATACAGGGAGCAGCAGCATGCGATACCGAAAAGGCATGCTCAAAATAATACAGAGATCTTCAATGTCATGAAGACCAATCCAGTGCATTTCTAGAAAGACCTAAGTCCCAGTTCATTCAGTCAGGCTCATCCAGACTCAGTATGTTTTCCGAACACAATTCAAAGTGTTGGTGCTGACCTTTCAAGCCCTAAACGGCTTTGGCCCTGCACACTGAAGGAGCTTCTCCAGCCCCATTGTTCAGCTCCGAGGGCCTTCTAGTGGTTCCTGCATTGTGAGGTGAGGTTACAGAGAACCAGGCAGATCTCTTGAGCGTTTTTTTTTAATCCACCAGGTGTTTTTTAGTTCTCTGGTTCTTCTTTGAACCTCAGCCTTAGCGTTGGCATAGGTGTTTTTTTTTATTATCAGTGGCGGAGTTTCCATCTCGTTGCCAGATCTGAAAGGCCTTCCTTTTCTTGTCAATAATGCATTCAATCTCACTATCATTCTCATCAAACCAGCCCTTGTGTTTCTTGGTTTGTTATCCAATAGTTTGTTCACAGGGTGCCATAATGGATGTTTTTAGTTTGGTTCAGTGTTCCTCAACGTTATCAGGGAACTCTGAAAGCAGATGGTCCTGAAGAGTTGTTTGGAAGCAATCCTGCTTAATAGACTCTTGAAGGGATTGAGTGTTCATTTTGTGCCTTGGTTTCCTTCCTTGAAGCCTGCGTTGAGGTATAATCTCGACAGCCATCGTGGAACGTATTAATCGGTGGCCTGTCCAGCAGTCGTTGGCATTCGGCATAGCTCTGGTAAAGAGGTGATTTTCAGCTCAGAAAAATACGTAGTCTAAGGGTGCCTCCACAATGTTTTAAATTTATTTTTTTGTCGAAGGACAGTGTTGGTAATAACAAGGTTGTGCGCTGCACATATAGTCAAAAGAAAGATTCCGTTCTGGTTGCTGTTTCCAATTCCTTCTTTCCTAATTGTCCCAGGCCACAGATTGAAATCTTGCCCAGCTCTGTTGGTTTGCAAGCCCCCTCCACAGAGGTTGGCCCCTCTCACTGTCCTCGGAGCTTGCATACCGGTAACCTCCTCTGGCTGACATCCAGACAGACCAGGGAGATTTTGATAGGTGACATTTTTCCAAGCGTGGGTAAAATGCACAACCCCTCCCTGCTGCTTCCGCAGGGGAAAGAAAACAAGTCAGAAATCTATTTACATGATGTTTATTTCTGACATTACAGCACTAGAGAAAAACACGTCCTTTCAGTTCAGTTCTTCTAGCAAGTCTGACAAACTTCCTGAACATGCGCACACAGAAGGTTTCAAATTACACTCTTCACAAAGACTTATCCAGCCTGTGAACGTCCTGGGAAATTCTTCTTTCCCACAGATAGGCACATCATGTGATGTCAACAATCTGGGTGTCTGCAGCTGCGATGTTTCCATATACTGACAAGCTCTTCCGTTAAAATCACCCAGGTGGATAATTTTATTTTGCATCTCTGATAGGTTGGCATCCAGTAAGGTGGCGGTATTATTATTATTATTATTATGCCAAGCTTTCCAGGCACAGGTCTGTACTTTCCGTGTCTTTGCCTAAGCAATTTTCTTTCTTTCTTTCTTTCTTTCTTTCTTTCTTTCTTTCTTTCTTTCTGTGGTAAAAAGCGGGTTTTCCCAGGGGAAATGGTGGGACAAAAAAGCCTCCTTGGACACAGGCCTTCAAATGTGCCTGTTAAGTGTGGCGGAAAAGGAAGCGCTGGGAGATCGGGTGTATACACACACAGCAGGAAAGTGTGTTTTCTGCCTTCCAGAGATGCATTTTTTTTTTTTAAGAGAAGCAATAAAAATGCAATTTAAAATCAGTATGTAGATTTAATGCGGACATGCTGCGAACCACCTGAATGAAGCTTGAGGAGCACTGGTGGTCCACAGACCACCATTTTTTTGGGGGGGGGGGACCCTGTAGTAGATGATGTGCCTCAAAGCTGGGAAATTTGCCATAGGGATGCTAAGCCGTGTGGTGAACATAGTGTCAGCACTGAGATTCTAAGTGACAGACCTGAGACATTATACATGAAATGTATAAGCTGAAGCACTTAGCTTCCCATTGGCTGCTTTGCAGGAGCACAGCTATTTTATTTATTTATTTCATTTATATTCCGCCCTCCCTCCCAATTTTAAGGAAGTATTTTAAGGAAGCATTGTAATTAAGAGGATCAGTGAAAACACACACTGGCAGATTGTACAACTCAGGATGGTCCAAAACCTGTGGATGCAGGATGCACTTGTAAAATGGAGCATCATTACTGTACTGGAACTGCAAGAGCGGAAAATGATGCTCACTCGCACAAACTGGATGTGAGCAATGCCATGGATGTGAGCAAACCAGGCAGAAGTGCGCTAACTCGTGGTGCGGACTTGGTGCGAGTGAAGAGCCTTTTGGCCCAGGGATCTGTATTCCACCACCAGAGTGGTTCCTTTGTGCGCCACTGACAGGTTGGGTAGCGCAGCCCTTTCCTGATTTATGACCAGGAACTGGGCAGATTCAGACCTCAAAGTCCAAAAGTGCTTTGAATCCATCTTTGCAGGCACACACCCAGTGGTGAGTTATTGCCAAGCATATCACAGCTGCATCTCTACATCTGGAGTAGTGCAACTCTGGCTGCTCACACACTCGTGTGTGTATCTTACATATGTATGTGTGCATTACGCATACACATTGACAAAATAATTACTCCCAACTCTTCACTCAGCACTTCATTACTCATCTAGTAAAACAGCTTCCCAGTGTCGTGTTGCCACAGTCCCGGGCAGTTATAGTACGGGTTGCAGCGCCTGCCAAATTGTATATCAGCCAGAATTTCCTTGACAGTTCATTAAGAGTAATTCTTGTTTTCTGGAGCCACAACTCAGGTTTATGTGTCTCCTTTTGGACCAAAATAAAATAAAACTCGACTGCCTGTAACCACACTTAACAGTTTGTTTTGTGTCAATAATGTAACTGTAGATCTCTAAAAATATAAATTGTGAACCATCCGCCAACAAGGGAGAGAGAGGAGAGGAATGTGTTTTTGCTTCTTAGGACCTGACATCCGCAGAGCCACACAAGTCCTTTGTTAACATTTATGTGTAGTCAGCAGCGCGCTGTTTGGGGTTTTCTTATGTAATGTCTCCTCCTCCTGCGTGGACTTCTGTTGTAATTGCTACCCCAAATTTACAAGAAAGCAGCGTGGGGCATGGAAGGAAGAACCACGTTCTGGATGTCCTGATATTCCAGGATTTCAAGGGTTTGGACTGAAATTGCACTGAAACCCAAAAGTGGAATGCAAGATTGCATTGTTAACTGAGTGTTTTAACTCTTATGGCATTGCGATGCTAACGGACAGCAAAAGAACTACAGTCATACCTCGTATTGCGTTTGCTTCAGGTTGAGCGTTTTCAGGTTGCGTCCTGCGGCGACCCGGAAATACCGTAAAGGGTTACTTCTGGGTTTTGCTGCTCGCGCATGCGCTCAAAATGACGTCACACACATGCACAGAAGCAGCAAATCATGACCCGCATGCGTTCTGTTCAGGTTGCTAACGGGGCTCCGGAACGGATCCTGTTCACAACCAGAGGTTCCACTGTATACATTTTGCAAAATAAAATCTCCATGGATTCTGCAAAAGCTGATAGGTATATCACAGCTTCAAAGGAAAAAGAATCGCATGTATTCCGTTATTATGCATAAGCTGGTTCCTGGATTCAGTCTCTTTATCATACACTATTAGGACTAGAAAATGGTATGGAGGCTGAACTATGCAAATAAGAGGTGGGGCAATGCTAACTTCAGGTTCTATGGGGCAATAATTGCTCTATAAAGTATGTGGTGGCATCTCTTGAAGGCTTGAGGCATGAGTGTTTCTAAGCATTAGGTGGATTGAAATTAATGGACCTAAATTAGTCCTGTTCATTCATTTCAGTGGGTCTACTCTCAGCAGGATTAGCACAGATTACAACCCGTAGGCTTTTACTTAACCCTTCTGAGAGACATTAGCTTACACCACGATCTTTTGATCTGCACCATGATAGAAGCTTGATGAGTCTTGTCTATTTGTTGTATCAGTTGACTAGAGGTTATGGACAATCTGACAGTACACAATTATGAGAAATAAAAAACAACAACAGCTGTAATGGTAACAACCTCCCACTGACCCCACTTAGAAAGAAGCAGATTGCTCCCAACACATTTCAAAACATGTTTGTCAAGGGATCATTCTTATATTGGATTGATTGGTCTCAACTAGGGCCATGGTCTTTTCAGTATTGGCCCCAACTTGGTGGAACGCTCTGTCACAAGAGACTAGGGCCCTGCGGGACTTGACATCTTTCCTCAGGGTCTGCAAGACAGAGCTGTTCCACCTGGCCTTTGGTTTGGACTCAGTCTGACTCTTATGTTCCCCTCCCCTTATGGTTTTGATCTATGGGATACTTTTAAAATGAGGCTGCATTTTAAATTGCATTTTAACCTGTATTTTAAATTGGTTTTTTTCCTATTATGTTTTTACTGTAATTTTATTGGTGTTAGCTGCCCTAAGCCCGGCTCTGGCTGGGGAGGGTGGGATATAAATAAAATTTATTATTAATAATAATAATAATAATAATATGTACTCCCTTGTAAAGCACTGCTCCAAATAACTTTACTGCTGCAGCCGAGTAAGCTGCGCCTCCAACATGTCTTTGCGAAGGAGTAAATGTAAGAATTCTCCCTTGTTGAAGGTATTTTGAAACGTGGCGGGCGTCTGGTTGGTCGCAGTGAGAATAGGAGGCTGCGCTAGATAGGATCAAGCAGGGCTCTTCCACTTTTTTTTTACATACCAGTCTGTGCAGCTGTTTCTTTGTGGGGTGGCGAATCCAATTAATCCTGCAGACTGTCTTCAAAATTTTGGGTGAACTCCTGGACCGAGGGGCCAGGGCCAGCAGGAGGCACAATGATATTGTGCCCACAGGTGTGTGAACTGACCAGGACTTTGTTCTTGGGGGGAAGGGGCTGCAGATGGAAACAAGTGGTTGGGCGAAGGGCCGTGATGCTGCTTCTCCCCTGCAAATGCATTGCAACCTCAGAAGCAAACACAGAGTTTGGAATCATCTCTTTGTGCTGAGGTCCTAGCTGCGTCCTTCGCTTTAGGAAGGATGGCGAGGCGAGGTGTAGTTTGCAAATCCCCCCACCTCCGCGCCTTCGAAACCCGCTCTGTATTTTCTGGCTAGCAACCCCACACTGACATCAAAGGCATCCAAAACAAGAAATCATCTCTTCCTGGGTGGGAGGAGAGGATTTGACTGAGAGCTTTTGAAGTGGGTAGCAGCGTGTGAGTAGGGGGGAGTCCCTGTCTATTAATGTGCTTTCATTGTGCAACAGCATAGCCTTCCAATATTCTGTCTCGAGAGTTTGGAGGCAAGCTGGGTATATTAGTGAATTGCTGACCCTGGTGCAGCCGATCAAAGAATTCCTGCAGAGTCGTTTGGGTGGAAGCATTTATAGTGATGCTATCTGCCGATGCCATAGAAGGGCTTGCACAAGTCTCTTCCTCCAACCGTAAGGCGCAGGGACAGCAGGTTCTGGCAAGGCACAGTTGGCATTAATTCGTTGAGCTCTTCTCATTTATTCTGTCGAAATATCTGATGCTATAACACCACCGCTTAGATATCATTTTTGCAGCTTTCCCACATGTTTTAAGAAGAGAAGGGCAGCTTTTTATCAGCTGCCATAACTTTTGTCCCAGTGAAAAGGATTTGTGGATACAGTGGTACCTCGCAAGACGAATGCCTCGGAAGACGAAAAACTCGCAAGACGAAAGAGTTTTTTGTTTTCTGAGTTGCTTCGCAAGATGGATTTCCCTATGGGCTTGCTTCGCAAGACGAAACGTCTTGCGCCTTTTTTTTAAAACCGCCAATGCATTCCTATGGGAAACCGTCAATACGCAGTGGTGCTTCGCAAGACGAAAAATCTCGCAGAACGAATTAATTTCGTCTTGCGAGGCACCACTGTACCTCAGATTGCCTATGAAATGTTTTCAATGGGTAAATTGGAAAGATGAAGAAATAGATGGACTGCATCAGATGAACAAGCGTGTTGATATCCAAAGCAAGCCCCGCCAGAGTCCTTACCCGGGATGCTTCCAGACCGATGCTATTTCCAGTGGGATTCAGTCAGGTTGCACAATTAAAGTTGAGCTGGTGCACAAGACACTCACGTCTTCCACAAATGCATTGGAAAGTATGGAGCAGTTGCTTGATGTAGTGGTGTACAATGGCCCAGCAAGCAAATCAGAATGAAGACGCAATAAGCACCCAGCACCATCTAGCCTCTTCACAAACTTTGTGCGAACAAATCAGGATGAATGCACAATAAAACAGGCCACCAGAGATTAATTTCACAAAGATAAGATTTATGAAATGAAAGAAGGAATTTTGAATATGCTAGATAATAAATATAAACGCAACAGTAATATTAGAAAGTAGAATTAAAGATGCCATGCATGGGGGGGGGGGTCACAAGGGAATATGGGGAAAGGGAAAGGTGTATAAATACTTGGCTAATGTGAGTATATAATTTGTAATGTTAAAGTTGAAAAATACATGATGTGTTTTATTTATACAGTGGTACCTCGGGTTACAGACGCTTCAGGTTACAGACTCCGCTAACCCAGAAATAGTACCTCGGGTTAAGAACTTTACCTCAGGATGAGAACAGAAATCGCATGGCCACGGCAGGAGGCCCCATTAGCTAAAGTGGTACCTCAGGTTAAGAACAGTTTCAGGTTAAGAACGGACCTCCGGAACGAATTAAGTTCTTAACCCGAGGTACCACTGTAATACCTACAGTATTTGAATATGCAATGTATATGTATGTAAATAAATAAAGATAGATAGATACTGCATCTAGCCAATTAAAACAAAAACAGACCATCTGGAAGCAACCCCACTCCTCTGTATTGTCTTGTAACCACTAACTGTTAGTCACTCAGTAGATGAGTTGGAGAGGGAGGCAGATCTTCTACTTCATGATAGCTTCACATGATAACTGAAATAAAACAATTGATTTTTACACTACTTCAACTTCTGACCTTCCTCGGAATACAGCATGAATTCCGCACAGTCAGCTTGATGGGTTCTCCACAGGACTCGGGATTTGCCCAACCAAAGGCATTGTCAATTAGTAGCTGGTCCTGGGACATGAGTGAAGATACCACAGGCCAATAGATTTGTAGAAAACTAGGAAGGAGGTCAGCCCTACAATGGATAATTTTCTGCTTGAAGTAGCAGAGTTTGGCAACCAGGCCTATTTTATTAAACTTTCCTCTCACCTCTGAACAAGAGACCGCTCCATTACTGATCTTACACACTGGTTTACTGTGCAGGTAGAACCATACAAACATTGGGCGAAGAGTTTTCTTACGAAAGCACTGTCATGCACAGCTAAATTGGGAGCTGTTGTGATGTTGAGAAATCTGCAACTCATCTGGATGCCAAAAGAGCGGTTTTTAAATACAGTATCTTTGAAAGCTTTGAAAATCTGGGCTGTGACCCAGTCCACAGTGCTGTTTGCTTAAATCCCTTTGAAACCAACGGGGCTTAAACACAATTAACTGTGGCCTGGATTGCCGCCTGGGCCCATAAGACCAAAGGGAAAGAATGATTGGTCATGGAAAGTAAGAGATGATCCAAAGGATCTTTGGGCTTGTTTCCCCTCCCCCGCCCCCCATGCAAGGTGTGCAGTTCATTTCTGTGGTGTCCATGAAATCCTGCCTCAGATGGCAGACCAGCTGTGCCTCTTTGTAGGAAAGTGGGGATCGCACTGATCTGTTGATAGCTTACTTTACATTTGAATTGTTGAAACGCACCCCAGAAATCGCAGCTTGTGTAGAACGCTGCAGCCCAACTTGTTAATAGATGTTATAGCTGCAAGTAATTATTACACCTGTGCTGGAATAGCAGCCCTGGCTGAACAGAGGCTATATATTAAAGGTAGGTACCCCCCCCTGCCCGTATGGGCCAGTCTTGACAGACTCTAGGGTTGTGCGCCCATCTCACTCAAGAGGCCGGGGGCCAGTGCTGTCCGAAGACACTTCCGGGTCACATGGCCAGTGTGACATCGCTGCTCTGGCGAGCCAGAGCCGCACACGGAAACGCCGTTTACCTTCCCGCTAGTAAGCGGTCCCTATTTATCTACTTGCACCCAGGAGTGCTTTCGAACTGCTAGGTTGGCAGGCGCTGGGACCGAACAACGGGAGCGCACCCCGCCGTGGGGATTCGAACCGCCGACCTTTCGATCAGCAAGCCCTAGGCGCTGAGGCTTTTACCCACAGTGCCACCCGCGTCCCCAATAGATGTTATAGCTGCAAGTAATTATTACACCTGTGCTGGAATAGCAGCCCTGGCTGAACAGAGGCTATATATTAAAGGTAAGAAGAGGGTAAAAGCCTAAGAAACAGCAAAAGGTGCTATAGCAAAGGGCCCCTATAGAAGTCTATTTTATTGCGCATTCATGATGATTTGTGGTCATGATTTTATCCAGGCAGTTATACACGATCCACCTTTCAATACTGTTTGCATGTGCAAAGGTTTTGGGGCAGATACCCCACTTTTGCAATCAGTGCATGTCCTCTAGTTTCCTGCTGAGATCCTCTTTATATCACAACATGTTCCAGGTGGGTGAGTGAATATTGACTTGCTTTTGTTGCACTGTGGTGCAAGAATGCCCCTCAGGACAGCGATAAATGCGGCCGCGTTGGGGAAGCATTGGTGGAAAACGGATAAAGCAGAAAAAAATGTGAGGACAGTGCTGTATAAATCTACCACTAATGCACTATTATTGCGTAAATTATATGTTGCTAAATGTACCCGTAGCTCCTTCGCCCCAACGAAAGTCTGGAGGGGCCCACAGACATATTCTTAGAGAAAGATATTGGGTGTTAGGAAAGTTTTTGAACATGTCAATCAAGTACATTCTACATTCCTTTCCTTCGAATAGACTTCTTTAGAATTTTAAATGCATCAATGGACTCTTATTTGTTATATATTTATTTGTATTTATGTATTGCTTTTTACTATATTTATTTAATTTTTGCACTTATTTACCGCCTTTCCACCAAGGTACCAAAGGTGAACCTCAGAAAGTGGTTTATGTAAAAATATTACAATAAGTTTCACTTAAAACTGCCCCAACACCAAACCTTTTGAAACTAGGGGGGGGGACATAAAAGGGGGAAGGAAAAATAAGAATTATTAGAGAAAGACAGAGGCACAAATGAAGATAACAGAGAAAGAAGGAAATAAATTGGGGAAATGGAAAAGACAGAGATGCCTTGAAAAGAATGGGAGGTTAAAGGGATGCCCCCCCCCCCATTATTCCTAGGAAGGGATCATTAAACTTTCTTCTCCCACAAAGCATAACTATGAAGCTGAACCCCCCACTACCACTTGCCTTGAAACAAAATGTAAGAGGAAGCTCATCTCTGTAATCTTCTGTTTGTTTTGCCCTGTTATGTAGTGATTGTCTACTTGCATATTCAGTTGAAGTGGAGTTCAATATGGGTCAATAAGTGCCTTTGACTAGTCAAGTAATTACGTCTCATAATCTGCTGTTTGGATAAGATTTTCTAGATTTTCTCATCTATTCCTTTTTAGAAAAACTACCTACCTCCTTATTAAATCCCATAGGTCCAACTGCGCACGCGCACACACACAACTTATTTCACTCTATGTGCTTCTTACACAGATGTTTTTTATGCACAAGACGTATCTAGCTGCATAAACCCTTATGTGGCCGTTGAGGGGGGCAGAGACCACCTCAGCTAGAGCACCAGGAGCTATTGCATGAGTGGGGAACCTCTGACCTACAGAGGCTGAATGTGGCCCTCAATGCTTGTTTATCTGGCCCTCAGTACTTTCCCTAGGCCATACCCCGTGCCAGCCCTCTCCTCAAGGGCTTTTCTCTGTCTGGGATATGTCTTTGAGTTATAATACAGTCGTACCTCGGAAGTTGAACGGAATCTGTTCTGGAAGTCCGTCCGACTTCGAAAACGTTTGGAAACCAAAGCGTGGCTTCCGATTGGCTGCAGGAAGCTCCAGCCAATCGGAAGCCACACCAGATGTTCGGCTTCCGAAATTCATTTGCAAACCAAAACCCTCACTTTCAGGTTTTGATGGTTCGGGAGCCAATTTGTTCGGGAGCCAAGGCATTTGAGATCCAGCGTA
Source organism: Podarcis tiliguerta (assembly GCF_965153285.1). NCBI lineage: Eukaryota > Metazoa > Chordata > Lepidosauria > Squamata > Lacertidae > Podarcis > Podarcis tiliguerta. Next base: position 17,324,576 of record NC_139536.1, on the reverse strand, counting down.
CGACTGTAGTAGCTCCTTCCTGCCTGGGTGGAGGTGTATGTGTGTGTACACAAATCCTCTGATTTTGGTGTGATTAAGAAGATGTAATTAAGAAGGTGTGATTAAGGGACGCGGGTGGCGCTGTGGGTAAAACCTCAGCGCCTAGGACTTGCCGATCGCATGGTCGGCGGTTCGAATCCCCGCGGCGGGGTGCGCTCCCGTTGCTCGGTCCCAGCGGCTGCCAACCTAGCAGTTCAAAACCACCCCCGGGTGCAAGTAGATAAATAGGGACCGCTTACTAGTGGGAAGGTAAACGGCGTTTCCGTGTGCGGCTCTGGCTCGCCAGAGTAGCTTTGGCACGCTGGCCACGTGACCCGGAAGTGTCTACGGACAGTGCTGGCTCCCGGCCTCTAGAGTGAGATGAGCGCACAACCCTAGAGTCTGTCAAGACTGGCCCGTACGGGCAGGGGTACCTTTACCTTTACTTTAAGAAGATGTAGCCTACTATATGAAGGAAAGAGTCACATCCATTGCTTTGCCCAGCTTTCCTTCTGACCCCACCCACCACTGGAATATGTTTCCCGGAAGGAAACATAGAAGATGGCTATCGTGTCTCCTCTCAGTCTCCTCATTCCCAGGCTAAACATATCGAGTTCCTTCAACCATTCCAAATGTGGTCAGCCCAAGGCAGAATAGAGTGGTACTATGACTTCCCTCGATCTGGACACTGTACTTCTGTTGATGCAGCCTAGAATAGCTTTAGCCTTTTTTTGCTGCTGCATCACACTTGTTGCCTCATGTTAAGCTTGAAGCCCACAAAAACCCCTAGATGCTTCTTAAATTGTGGCACCCAGAACGGGACACAATATTTCAGGTGTGGCCTGACCCAAGAAGAAAAAGTGTGGGACTATTATTAACATCGATCGGGACACTATGCATCTGCTGATGCAGCCTAGAATTAGCTTTTTTTTTAAGAGCAGGAAGAGTGTGGGAACAGGGTGAAAAGGGAGAATGGTTACATTTTGCAAAATAGGGTATTGCCAGTCCTTTGCTGAACTTGCTGGCTGCCAAATCGTAAGAAACAGGGGAGGCAGCCCTGCCAGCAGCAGTCCAAGGGAGCTGGGTGTGGTTTTGGCAGCTGTAGATGTTCTGCTTTCAACAGCAAAACAGATCAGCGACTGAGTGCTTGACTTCTAAACAAGCACTTCGAATGTTTGTGCTCTTTGGTTGATTTTGTATTCAAATTGCCCCGCTTTAAAGCCTTTCCACCAGCTCCTCCGGGAACCATCTTATCTTTTTCCCTGTCGTGAATTTCATAGTCATGCCACTGATGAGTCCTTATTTCAGATAATATAATGCACTCGTTCCTATCTGAGGATTTATACTGAGCCTCAGCCAATTGCTCCAGCTCCTGCTGTTGTTTGCTTATTAATTGTACAGGGCTTTCAAGACAGCGAGTATTATTTTTGAAAGTTGCACGGCATTATTTTTTCATTCCTCCCAGCGTTGTTTTGTAGCTCGTTTTCTTCTACTAGGTTGCTCTCCCCAGAGAAGCGAGATCAGAAAAAGCTGCTGGTAACAGAGAGCTGCAAAAAAATTGAAAAGATTTCTCTGCAGTAGTAACTAGTTGCTGCTCTCTGTCATCTGAAAACTGACTGGCTGCATTTCCCAAATCAAGTGCAGAAATGTAGGAGTTTTCTGGCTTATAAGGCGGCATCTCTACAGAAGGAGGCTGTCCTGTCCTCTCCCCTCCTTTCATCTCCTTGCCATCCCTCTAAATCAGGGTGGTCCAACTTTTCATACCAAGTGGGCTGCAAGAGAACCCGCTGGCTGCACACTGTCTTGCACGGAGGGGGGGATCGAGGCCAAAATTTCATGCCCCCATCCCCAGCCCTCATGCTGCCTTCCCAAAGCTGGCTGAGTGAGGTGCTCTAGACCATGGGTAGGCAAACTAAGGCTGGGGGGCGGGGCGGATCTGGCCCAATCGCCTTCTAAATCCGGCCCGCGGACGGTCCAGGAATCAGCGTGTTTTTACATGAGTAGAATGTGTCCTTTTATTTAAAATGCATCTCTGGGTTATTTGTGGGGCCTGCCTGGTGTTTTTACATGAGTAGAATGTGCACTTTTATTTCAAATGCATCTCTGGGTTATTTGTGGGGCACAGGAATTCGTTCATTTCCCCTGCAAAAATATAGTCCGGCCCACCACATGGTCTGAGGGATGGTTGGCCGGCCCACGGCTGAAAAAGGTTGCTGCCCCCTGGTCTAGTGCTTCTCCTTTTGTCTGCATTTCCAAGCACATCTGGTGTGGGGAAGGGACATAGCTCAGTGTTAGAGCACATGCCTTGCATAAACAAGGTCCCAGGTTCAGCCCTCGCCATCTGCATGTAGGGCAGGGAAAAACCGGGGGAACTGCTGCTGGTCAGTGTACACCATATGGAGCTTGATGGCCTGTGTAAGGCAGTTTGCTATATTCCTATGTGGCTTACACAATAGTGCACCATCTCGCTATCTGGAATGGCAGTTGGGGGCACCAGCCCATGAAGCATTCCAGCTTGCACATAGGTGCTCCAGCTTGGTATTCAATGTTGGAAGCTCTTGGGGGGTGGGGGTGGCGGGGAGGCAATATTCCTGGGACTGCCTGTCCAGGCAAGGGAATAGCAGGGAAATCTTTGCTGGAAATGTGCTGACTTGCCAGTAAAGGGTAAAGGGACCCCTGACTGTTAAGTCCAGTCGCGGACAACTCTGGGGTTGCAGCGCTCATCTTGCTTTACTGGCCGAGGGAGCTGGCATACAGCTTCCGGGTCATGTGGCCAGCATGACTAAGCCGCTTCTGGCAAACCAGAGCAGTGCACGGAAATGCCATTTACCTTCCCACTGGAGCGGTACCTATTTATCTACTTGCACTTGACATGCTTTCAAACTGCTAGGTTGGCAGGAGCAGGGACTGAGCAACGGGAGCTCACCCCGTCGCGGGGATTTGAACCGCCGACCTTCTGATCGGCAAGCCCTAGGCTCTGTGGTTTAGCGCCACCCGCATCCCAACTTGCCTACAGCAAAGACTTATACCAATTTGATGCAACTATTCTGAGGAATCACAGAAACACAGGCTGTTTTACACAGCCCGTTTTCCCCGTAAGCCAACAGCTTCTCCTCCTTATTCTTTCCTATGCTTGCAGTTGTGGGTGGAAAGGTTAAAATGTGAACCCAGAACCCTACGTAGTTGCAGCAAGCAGCTGTTCCTCCGATCATGGCCTCCACGGTAGCTGGAAAAATGGCTGTCAGCAATTTCATCATAACATTTCGCTCTATGATCGTGTGTGTGTGTGTGTGTCTGAAAGGATATGTGTGTGTGCTCATGACCACTTAGTTATAGGGGAAGTGGATTGTGTGTACTGGACTAGAAGGGAGCCAGTGTAGTGAAACTCCTACCTTAATCTAACCTCTTGACCATGGGTAGGCAAACGTAAGGCCCGGGGGCCGGATCTGGCCCAATCGCCTTCTAAATCCGGCCCACGGACGGTCCGGGAATCAGTTTTTACATGAGTAGAATGTGTCCTTTTGTTTAAAATGCATCTCTGGGTTATTTGTGGGGCCTGCCTGGTGTTTTTACATGAGTAGAATGTGTCCTTTTATTTAAAATGCATCTCTGGGTTATTTGTGGGGCATAGGAATTCGTTCAGTTTCCCCCCCCATAATATAGTCCGGCCCCCCACAAGGTCTGAGGGACAGTGGACCAGCCCCCTGCTGAAAGTTTGCTGACCCCTGCGTCTTGACTTAGGATTTGATGGCGGATGGTTCCCCAGATGACTAAGGATTAATCCCTGTTGCTTGCAGCGGTGGGAGTCTAAGGAAGGGTGAGATTGGTTGATGATGGAATCAGCGCAGAAACAGGGTGTGTGTGTGTGACGGTAATCACAGAATCATAGAATTATAGAGTTGGGAGGGACCCCAAGGGTCATCTATCCCAGCCCCCTGCAATGCAGGAATGTGTATGAGCTGCTTTGATAATTCAAAACAGTGCTGTATAGGGATTTCCAGTCCATAGTTTCAAAGATCTTGCAAGTTCCACAGCTGGAGCCAATGGGTTGTAATCAATGTAACTGCCAAGGCAAACTTTGCATTCCCTCTTTAACACCTGTTGGGATTTTAACACCTCTCTGACCCCTTTGTAATGCTGCTCGTTTATCTGACTGCTTTATTAATTGCCGTGTCTTCATCGCGGCTTTAATTTTGTCAAACTCCTTTGTAATATTTAAGGGCGATGTGCAAAGTCAACAAACAAACGAAGTGTCCACGGCTTGAAAAGCGTTGCAAGGTAAGCAGCCGCGATTCACTCGTTCGGCCCGTTCGTCACTCAGTTCAATGGTTGCGCAAAGTAGCCCTACAAACAAATCTCACATGGATCAGTACTTTAGGGACCGCATTAAAACCCGCATTAAAACCCAGCCCGGCGAAAGGGACCTGACTCATCTGTGCATAAGAGCTTAATCTTGTGCGGATTTGCAGGGCTGCATAAGCAGTTTGTTTACCTAGCTGTGTGCAAGATTACAGAGAAGAGAGTGTGCTTTTTTATCTTCAGCAGAAGCCCTGGCAGTTCCTTCTCTGCCATTGCAGACTAATTGCGTTCATTAGAGCAGACGGCGCAGCAGGTTGCCTCCTCTCCTTGACTGGACTCGCCGCAGCCTCCCGCTGTTCGTTTACTTGATGTGGCTGGAGTTATTAAATGGTTGTTTTCATAATGACATCAGCTCTGAATTAGATAAGGCTCATCCAGGAAAGATAATTAGCTCGGCTTCAGAAAGAGCGTGCAGGAAGACTTGGCGCAGGAAGAAGAGAGCGGGTTGGATTCTTGAAGGATAGCTGACTACAATCTAAATTACCCTTGTGTAAAGAGGAGGGCGATGTCACTCCCACACATGCGCATTGCAAGGGCTTCGCATGTGTGCTTATATCCCAGAGTTAAATGCCAGAAAGCATTTTCAGTTTTAAAAGAACTCTCTACTATCATTTCCATTATAGAAAGACATGCAGCATAAACAATTCTATATTATGTTTACATCAACCATGTATGATAAAGCCTGTTTTTAAAATACGGCACGTAAGATTCAAAAGCTCAAATGCATTCGCATTGCAAGTGCCGTCTGTGCGTATTGCCCACATCTGCTGGTAAGAAGGGGGGGGAGTAGTATTGGAAGGCTACTCAATTTTAAAATAACTATTCCACTTGCTGTTCTGCATCTGATAGCATCCACACATGCAGGGAGTAGTCAGGAGGAAGCTCACAGCAGCTTCAGTTTCTACTTCTGTGCTTAGCCTGTGATATTAAAAATCACCCCAACGGAATTTCCTAAATCGAAAGTAAGATTGTAATTCTTACTGTCACCATGCTGATTAGAGATTTGCTTAAATGATCAGGCAAAGAAGGGTGGCGGAAACTTTTTTAAGCTGCCCTGTTTTTCCGTCTTGTCTGCCTAACTTCATGCAGATACTTAGAAAACACAATACAGTCATACCTCGGGGTACAGATGCTTAAGGCTGTGTTTTTTTTGGGTTGCGGACCGCCAAAACCCAGAAGTACCGGAATGGGTTACTTCCGGGTTTCAGCGATCGCGCATGCGCAGGAGCACTAAATTGTGCTTTGCGCATGCGTGCCAAATTGCAACCCACACGTGCGCAGACGAACGTGCATCCCGCACTGTTATGGCTGTCGGGTGGTTGCTCAAGAGCAATCAGGCAAGATGCCTCACTGGTCTGTTCTAAAGCTTTATTATTGGTGCTAAAAACCTTTAGAATGCAGAGCGCCTCTATTCCATGTCTTGCTCATTAACTAGCAGAATGTGAGAGTGGGCGGTCCTTGAATCTTCCCCAGCAGAGTAGTCTCTTGACCCCCAGCCTACGCCTCTCCTCTCTGCGTGAAAGCCTTCTGTGTGGGTAAAGGGGGACCTCCCTCCTCAGCCCCGCACCTAGAGGCATGGCTTCCTTCCTCCGCTGAGGAGGTGCTGCTTCCCACGATCTTTGGGGGCTCTCTGTAATCCATCCGCCTCCCCCCCCCCCCCCGAGCCAATGGCAGTTCCCTGACACACACGGATCACATTTGCAACGCGAGCGTCCACTGTAAACATGATCAACATTGAAAAGCTGTCGGGCTCCTTCCCACGGTTTGGTGGGATGGCCCTGTGAGTGGATGCAACCGCCCATTTGGAACCAATAGAGGCACTTGATGTCATCTGTTCAAGTTGCAAGAAAAGAGGTTCCACCCAAACATCAGGAAGGGTTTTCTGACAGTAAGAGCTGTTCCAACAGTGGAACAGACTCCCTCAGAAGGTGGTGGACTCTCCTTCCTTGGAGGTTATTAAGCAGAGGTTGGATGGCCATCTGTCATGGATACTTTAGCCGAGATTCTGGCATTGCAGGGAGTTGGGCCAGATGACCCTCAAGGTCCCTTCCAACTCTACACTTCTATGATTCTATGATCTTCACCTGCCTATCTCACCTTCCTGGCATCTGTCCCACAGGGCAGCTGTTGGCCATGCGGGGAAAGGGAGTAGCCCATCTAGAGCAGCCCCAGATTCTTTCTTTACCTGCTCCCTCACTCTCCAAAGATCCTTCCCACAGCTGGTGGTAGATGGCCCTGCGGAGGAGGAAGATGGGGGGGATACAGCTGATGGAAGCAAAACTTACCTTTATACAAGCCATGCTGATTTTTATTTGGCAAGGCTTTTTCTTCTTTTAGAGGCCAATCTGCACATTAACATAATTCATGTGGATCAACATTATTGGGGTTTTATTATTTCAAACGGCACCTTGGGGATTGCAAAGAATCTGTTATTCCCTCACAACAAAAACTCCCTGTTAATGGAAAACAAGATCATAAAGCAGAGAGGGCTCTAGCCTAGCCATCTCTATTGTGCTATTTTCCCTAACAATATTTTTTATTTTTGTGGAAGCATTCAAACATGTAGCCCCCACCTGTTGCCTGAAAGGCTTCAGTCCCAAGAACTCTCTACATGTGATTTGTCTTGTGTACATTGCCTCTAAATGTTTAATAATGCTTTGCACAAGTTCATCTGGGACAGGTCTCTAATTTTCCTGGATTCCCTGTAGATTCTTTAAGAACAAGCCTCTGCTGAATTTAGCAGTATAATTATAATTTAGTGACCGTTTCAGGTGTTAGTTCTTTTGAAACTCTCACGTATTTAAACAGAGCTTAGTATAATTTAAAATATATAAGCACAGACAGCACACCCAATATTATTTTACAGTTAAATGATTAATAACTACACATAATAAAGGCTGCCTTTAAAATAAGGCAAACACAGCTTGTATTCTAGGAAATATATGGCAGTTCGAAACTTTTTACTCAGAGTAAGGTAAAGGGCAAAGGGACCCCTGATCATTAGGTCCAGTCGTGGCTGACTCTGTGGTTGTGGCACTCATCTCGCTTTACTGGCCGAGGGAGCCGGCATACAGCTTCCAGGTCATGTGGTCAGCATGACTAAGCCGCTTCTGGTGAACCGGAGCAGCGCATGGAAATGCTGTTTACCTTCCCACTGGAGCGGTACCTATTTATCTACTTGTACTTTGACGTGCTTTCGAACTGCTAGGTTGGCAGGAGCAGGGACCGAGCAACGGGAGCTCACCCTGTTGTGGGGATTTGAACCGCCAACCTTCTGATCGGCAAGTCCTAGGCTCTGTGGTTTAACCCACAGCGCCACCCACGTCCCTTTTACTCAGAGTAGACCCATGTAAATGAATGAGCGTGACAGAGGGCTCAGCCACACTTCCGCTTGCTTGCCCCACCTCTTGCCTCCCAGGAAAACCCGCTGTTTGCCACTGAATCAAATGGCAATCAGGTTTTCTCTAGATTGACCATTGCTCCGATTTAGCACTTAAAAAACAGGTTTTCCAAGGAGGAAGCAGCAGGGGAAAGGAAAAACCACTCAGAGCCGTGCATAAAAGCATGGGACCAGCAGGAAACCGCTCAGACCCTACGATTGGCCTGTTAACTTCAGTGCACCCAATCTGAGTAAAACGTAGTTGAATACCGTGTGTCTGGTGCTCCCAATCCTCCCCTCTATTGCCACATTATCTCAGCAAACGTGGGTTGGGGATCGTGATATTTGCCAAGGCCAATGTCCAGTTTGGCTCAGAAGCGCCATGTCTTCACAGCCATACATATTAGAACAGAGGTGAGCAAACTTACCGCGCTTTGGGCCAGTGTCTCCAGCGCTGATCGTGCAGTGGGCCAGAGGGCGGGGGGAATGCATGCCCATATGCATGCGCACACACTATTTCTGGCGCACTTCCGGGTTGGAGGAGCACCAGAAACAGCTTATGTCATTGGCCTGCTCCGACCTGGATGTGCATTGGAAATAACACTTATTGTTGTTGTTGTTTAGTCATTTAGTCACGTCTGACTCTTTGTGACCCCATGGACCAGAGCACGCCAGGCACTCCTGTCTTCCACTGCCTCCCGCAGTTTGGTCAAACTCATGCAGGTAGCTTCGAGAACACTGACCAACCATCTCGTCCTCTGTCGTCCCCTTCTCCTTGTGCCCTCCATCTTTCCCAACATCAGAGTCTTTTCCAGGGAGTCTTCTCTTCTCATGAGGTGGCCAAAGTATTGGAGCCTCAGCTTCAGGATCTGTCCTTCCAGTGAACACTCAGGGCTGATTTCCTTCAGAATGGATAGGTTTGATCTTCTTGCAGTCCATGGGACTCTCAAGAGTCTCCTCCAACACCGTAATTCAAAAGCATCAATTCTTCGGTGATCAGCCTTCTTTATGGTCCAGCTCTCACTTCCATACACATGCGCAAATAATGCTTGTGCATGCGCAAATAACATGTATGCATGCGCACAAGCTCCTCCGACCCAGAAGTGGGCAGCCGCGCAATGCAGTGCCGGTAAGAGTGGGTGGTGGCAGCGGGCGGCAGGGGTTGCCGTGGGCCGGATAAACGATTCCTTTGGGCCTTATCCGGCCTGCAGGCCTGTTTGGGGACCCCTGTATTAGAAGCTTCAGGTCTGTTGCAGGAGAGAGTGAGGCCCCTCTCCCTTCCCAAGAACGTAAGACAAGGCTGGTTCAGGGCCAAGGGCCAACCAACGGCCTGCAAGCAGGAAATGAAAGCAACAGTGACTCTCGTTAGGTCCTTTGCAGAGTGCAATTTAATGATGCTCTGTAAGTAAGGCATTCAACCATGAGCCACCCCTACAAAAAATCTGCGGTCACAATTCTGTGGGCTTGTTGGAACAGAAGAGAAACCGGGGTGGGGTGGGGATAGGAAAGCAAATAAATCATAGCTATCCTTTATATTTTACAACCTTGTTTCTTTCCCTCTTAAGTGAGCTGGAGGGGAAATAGTTGCCAAATCCTTTCAGGTGGCAAGTCTCCATAGCTAGCTCCCTTTTATTGTATTTTTCTTTCCTTATTCAAAAGGTAAGATTCACTCCCTTCAGTGCCGTTTATCATTAAAGGTATACAACAAAGCAGAAGTTCTCAGCCGAGTCTTCAGAAGAATCCATATGTGTGAATAATGTGATGCAGCAGTTACTATAGCAATTATCTCCTCACAAGCCAAACTTGCGTCTGACAAGTTGTATTTTATCAGATTTGAAAATAAAAAAAGGTTGAAGTGTTGGTTTTGAATGGGATTTCTTTAGCCCACTCACAAGTCAAGCTAGCCTGCAGGGCCAGGAGTCTGAACAGGGGTTAAAAAGAGAGAGAGAAAAAGTTGGCGTTCTGTGCTATGGTAACTCCGAATTCTAAGCAAGAGAAAGAAGGGTTCTGTCACCTGCATATATTATGCAAATTGAAGGACTCTATATGTATATTTTTACAAATCTTATTCTGCATTTGCTAGGCATGGGCGGGGCAAAGAGATATGTAGCAGACTGAATGCCTGCCCAGGACAACTGGATAATACTTGTGTTACATGTTATGATTTTAGCGGAGTGGATTACTGTTATTTTAATTCTGCTTTGCTTCCAGGCAATCTGCTTAGTGAGCATTCATTCTTTTCAAATTGCCTTTTTAGATTGCCCTGTCTCTTTAGATTGTGAGCCTGAGGGCAGGGACATGTGTGTGCTTCGTGTGTGCTTTTGTAAGCTGCTCTGGAAGCCTTTTTTTTTTAGGCTGAAGAGCGGGGGGGGGGGGGGAATCATTTGTTTATGGTGAGGGCATCGAATGCTGCATCAAGCAAGTGTTACCCCACACTTCCCAGTGCCTTTTTTGACACTTTCCTTGCTGCAAAAAAAGTCAAATTTAAGGGTGGGTGTGCAAGAGGAGCAGGTTTGTTGCACAAGAGTGGCAGGTAAATTGTGCAATCTGAATTTATCTGAATTGTGTTTGAATGCCATCTGAAAATAGCAGTAGATTGTTAGCACCTTCTGACCATGGTTGAATTTTGTAAGCCACTTTGAAAACCTCCACATGGAGGATGGGAAGATAATAAACTTGAAATATACTCAGAGTCGCAAAGTGATTTCATGCTCTTTATTCAGCTCATAGTGGTGAGGAGGAATGCATGAAAGTCCCCTCAAAGTATCTGCCTTATATACATTATTTACACAATGGGCTGCACATGATTGGCTAATTCCGGAATTCTACTGTAAGCCAATCAGGTTGTGGATTCACTTCTATCTGAAGCATGATTGGGTGGTTCCTGCCAACCAATCATACTGCTGCATTGTTCTAGGACCAATCAGACTGCTGCATTCTGAATCCTATTGTTCTAGGACCAATCAGACTGCTGCCTTTTGGATCCTATTGAACTCAGTACATAACAAAACTTTTAAGCAAGTATATGAATAAATAAATTTATGAATCCCGTTCATACCCCTCTTGGCTTCTGAGAGATATTCCCAGGTCTGCCCAGTCTCCCAACCGACCTGAGCAGTCATAATTTTTCATGGTGATCCTACCGTGTTTTGATCAGACAATATACAGTACTGCCTTCTCCTCCATATTGAGTGCTGGGGGAAACCAGAGTTCATTTGGTTTTACTCAGGAGGCTGATTGGCACGGCCCTGATTGGCTGGCCCTTGTGTCAGTCACAAAGCTGTCCCTCCTCTGTAAAACTTTTCTTTTTAATTATGCATGAGGCTGGGGGACACCTCAAAAGAAGAAGGATCGCAGAACAAATATTTGTACAGATAAAAAAAAAGATGCAAAGTACTTGAGGAACAAAGCAAACAGAAAAACAAGGCAGACAGCCTGTCTCCGGAGTGTGAGGGGAGGGGAGGGCAGTGGATCACAGGAGCTGAGGAAACTGCCTTATACAGAGTTAGAATATTCACCCACCCAGCTCATTACTGTCTATATTCATGAGCTTTCCAGGGTTTCGGGCAGGAGATTTTCCCAGGGAGACAACAGGGATTGAACCTGGGAACTCCTGCAGGCAGATCAGATGCTCAACCACTGAACAGTATCATAGAATCACAGAATTGGAAGGGAGTTGGAAGGGACCCTCGAAGGTCATCCATTCCAACCCCCTGCAATGCAGGAATCTTTTACCCAATGTGGAGCTCGAACTCACAACCTTGAGATTAAGAGTCTCATGCACTACCGACTGTGATAGCTCAGTATGAGACTCAGGATCGTGGGTTCGAGCCCCACATCGGGCAGAAAGATTGAACTGCCCTGAGACCTCCAGATATAGGTTGGTATATAATTCAGTAAATAAACTCAAAAAAAAAAAAAAAACAAAGATCATGGCCACTGGTCCCATCACCTCCTGGCAAACAGAAGGGGAAGAAATGGAGGCAGTGAGAGATTTTACTTTCTTGGGTTCCATGATCAGTGCAGGTGGTGACAGCAGTCACAAAATTAAAAGACGCCTGCTTCTTGGGAGAAAAGCAATGACAAACCTAGACAGCATCTTAAAAAGCAGAGACATCACCTTGCCGACAAAGGTCCATATAGTTAAAGCTATGGTTTTCCCAGTAGTGATGTATGGAAGTGAGAGCTGGACCATAAAGAAGGCTGATCGCCGAAGAATTGATGCTTTTGAATTATGGTGCTGGAGGAGACTCTTGAGAGTCCCATGGACTGCAAGAAGATCAAACCTATCCATTCTTAAGGAAACCAGCCCTGAGTGCTCACTGGAAGGACAGATCCTGAAGCTGAGGCTCCAATACTTTGGCCACCTCATGAGAAGAGAAGACTCCCTGGAAAAGACCCTAATGCTGGGAAAGATTGAGGGCACAAGGAGAAGGGGACGTCAGAGGACGAGATGGTTGGACAGTGTTCTCGAAGCTACCAGCATGAGTTTGACCAAACTGCGGGAGGGAGTGGAAGACAGGAGTGCCTGGCGTGCTCTGGTCCATGGGGTCACGAAGAGTCGGACACGACTAAACAACAACAAATAAACTCTATGATTCTATGTGTCTATCCCTACTTAACTGTATCCCTACTTGTGCTGGATCCATATGTGTGTGTGTGATTACAGGAGCAAAAGGCAGAAGCTTTCTTCACTGCAGAAAAAAAACAAAACCCTGCCTGCATGAGGATGCAGTTGCATGCAGCAGTACCAAGGGCCAAACTACACATGGCATTATTCACGCTTTTTAAAAAGGCGTGCTCATACTGGTCACTTCTGTTCTGAAGTGAAAGCAGACCCAGGTTCCCAATCCTGGGCGTGTTTCTGGTCCAGATCTGGACCTTTCTCCTGTTGGCTGGAGCTTCCCATAGTTGAGACCAGGGTATAGCTGGGAGGGTGCATTCACCGGTGAAGTTAAATGAAATATACTCAGAGTCGCAAAGTGATTTCATGCTCTTTATTCAGCTCATAGTGGTGAGGAGGAATGAATGAATGTCCCCTCAAAGTATCTGCTTTATATACATTATTTACACAATGGGCTGCACATGATTGGCTAATTCCGGAATTCTACCATAAGCCAATCAGGTTGTGGATTCACTTCTATCTGGAGCATGATTGGGTGCTTCCTGCCAACCAATCATACTGCTGCATTGTTCTAGGACCAATCAGACTGCTGCATTCTGAATCCTATTGTTCTAGGACCAATCAGACTGCTGCCTTTTGGATCCTATTGTACTCAGTACATAACATTAAGCAAAATCCCTGGAGGTTGTTTATGTACACCGCAAGGAGTGTGTCAGCAGCTGGATTCAGTGAGAGCCTTCCACCTGGGTCACTTCCAGGCCTGTTATGTACACAGCCTCAAGGGGATTTTGAGCACTGGACAGCGGCTTTTGTCAATCTCACCCGGCCTGAACCCAGCCTGTAGGAAGTACAATTCCTGTCAGTGTCTCTTTCACGTTTCTTGCCCCACAGGCACTAATAGGCGTGGTTTAAAAACTGCTTGTGCCCATGCATATGTGTGCATCTTCTGGAATGGGAACCTTGCTCCCCAGTACAGTCGTACCTTGGTTCCTGAACGCCTTGGTACTCAGACGTTTTGGCTCCCGAATGCCGCAAACCCAGAAGTGAGTGTCCCGGTTTGCGAGCGTTCTTTGGAACCCAAATGTCCGACAGGGCTTCCGTGGCTTCCAGTTGGCTGCAGGACCTTTCTACAGCCAATCAGAAGTCGCGCTTTGGTTTCCAAACGTTTCGGATGTCGAACGGATGTCCGGAACGGATTCCGTTCAACTTCCTAGGTACCGCTGTATAATGTTTGCTTTGGGAAAGTATTTTTCAAACAATCTCCTTGCAAATCCCTGTCCCCATGTGTATATTTGAGGGGGCATATTTTTTGGGGGGAGGGGAAATTGTTTCCCAAATTGGTCTTAATCCCAATTTTTGAAATAGCACCTCGACCATCTAAATACTATGCCATCCTACCTAATATTTGTTTGCTGTCTGCCTGCCTGCTCTGCTCCTGTAACTGTTGGCTGATCCACTGTGCCATTGTGCAACGTTCACAAAAATTCTAACTGATGAGGAGAAGTGTTAGTTATATAACGCATACAGATAGTACGGCTTCTGTGAGAGAAATTAAAGGTCAGTCTGGCAGAGGGAAAAGCCTCACAGGAAGTGGTGTGTGCATCCTGAAACAGGAAACGAGAAGGCTGAGCTGAAACTCAGAAGATGGGGGGAAGGGGCTGAGGATGAAGTCTATCTGTGGACTGGAAAGAAGCTCTTCTTAGAATACAAACAAGCCAATTATATGTGTTCTAAATAAAAGGCTCCACGTGCTTCACTTTCGGGTGTCTAATCCATTCCTAGCAGCATCTGTAATAATCACAACAGATGCTGGTAACTTAAACTACCGTATTTTTCGCTCTATAAGACGCACCAGACCACAAGACGCACCTAGTTTTTGGAAGAGGAAAACAAGAAAAAAAATATTCTGAATCTCAGAAGCCAGAACAGCAAGAGGGATCGCTGCGCAGTGAAAGGAGCAATCCCTCTTGCTGTTCTGGCTTCTGGGATAGCTGCACAGCCTGCATTCGCTCCATAAGACGCACACACATTTCCCTTTACTTTTTAGGAGGGAAAAAGTGAGTCTTATAGAGCAAAAAATACGGTAGGCTATATCAGGTGGGTAGCATTAGAGAACCTTAACAAAACCCACAAGACCTCATTTATGATACCTACAATTTTTAGCCATATCACTGCCCTTCTCGTTCATCTTCTTCTTCTTCTGCTTCAGCAGCTGAAGTTTTTGCCGTGATCATATTTCCATGCTAGAAAAGGCTTGCCCTGTTTCATTTGTGCTAGCCACAGATTAAAGGCAGAAGGCACCATTTTCTTTGTTCAGGTCCCTGCACTTTGCTCTGCCCCTGTTGGAAAAGAACGAATAGGGAAGATACAGTAAATGCCTTCTTTTGACTCCTCCACCCCTGCTCAGCTATAATCAACATTCTGTAACCTCACAGGCCGTTGTTGTTGTTGGTTTTTTTAATGTCCTTTTAAAAAAATCACTAAGTTGTATACCTCTATGTACCTAGGGCATTCCCAAGTATTTAAATAGCACTCTTATTTTTGGATGGTCCCATTTCTCTTCCAAACTGATAGACACTCAGGCACCTGAGCTTGTTATTAGAGAGAAATTTATTCAGTCCAAATAGATGGATCAACTGCAAAATCTCTAATGTGTAGAATGTAGATAGCCTTATAAACTAGAATTACAGCGGAGGGGTCAATAATTTGACATATTCTTCCCCAGGCAGCCTGAAGAAGGCCTCCCATCTGGCAATGTTTTCCTTTTGTGTTACAAGGAAAACTCCTCATGGATAATATTATATCTATCATCTATCTATATCTATCTATCTACAGTGGTACCTCGCAAGACGAATGCCTCGCAAGACGAAAGAGTTTTTTGTTTTTTGAGTTGCTTCGCAAGATGAATTTCCCTATGGGCTTGCTTCGCAAGACGAGAACGTCTTGCGCCTTTTTCTTAAAACCGTCAATGCATTCCTATGGGAAACCGTCAATGCATTTCTTATAGGAAACCGTGCTTCGCAAGACGAAAAAATTCACAAGATGAAAAAACTCGCAGAACGAATTAATTTCGTCTTGCGAGGCACCACTCTATCTATCTATCATCTATCTATCTATCTTTCTATATCAACCTTCCATTGTATGTTTTCCTAACTCCCACTGTTTGTTTAAGAAGTCTCTGCTGCAAGCATATTTCCCCCATACAGTCTGCATGATATAGCCCTCTCTCCCATGAACAAATTCGAAAGAACTATCTATTTCCCACTTCCTTAGCTTAGTCCGCCATTAAACCACCATGTGCCTTTTTAAAAGCGGCCTGTTGCAAACGTTTGGATTTATGGCACTCTACAAAATGCATTTGCAAATCGTTTCCACAGACAACTTTGCATTTTGCAATAGGTTCTGGCAAAGCTGCCTTAAAAAAACAAAAAACCAACAACTTTTATATAGTGTGCCGATCAGATTGGATTTAGGGACATAAATTAAATCCATCCCGATAATATACCATGCCGACTTAGAAGGATGCTGCCGGGTCTTGTTGCCACAGAGAGTCCTTCTCAGCCCAGCCCAGGATGGCTATAAAGTAGACATACCTGAATTTAGTACTTCGTTGTTGAGGTCAATAGCATCAAACCAAGCTGAAAGTGCAATCTTTTACTGCTAGCATTGAATTGCTCTTTGGAGGGCTGTAACATTAATCAGAGATACTCAGCTTCGGTTAAGAAACCTGCAAACTGCCTATACCTGGAGGCTTAACACACACAAAACCAAATGTATGCTCCATCGATTTTAAACTTAAATGCACAATGTAACTAATAAATGGCTACATGTTTTGACTAGTGCGGTAAGAAGATAGCCTGATTAGTCATGATCAAAAGGAAATAATCAGTGTAATAAAAGAGGAGTTAATTGACAGCTCCCAGTGTGTTTCGAGATAAATTCTGCTGTTCAACAGGGGATACATAATTTAAATAAAGCCTCTGTTCTAGAACATAACTGCATAGCGTGGAATACAACATAAAAAGCTCTTTGTATTGTCATAGGATAGCTATTAATGCCCTAGATTTGGTCGGCAAAGCCTTGCTTTGGAACCAGCTGCATAACTTGACTCCCAGCTTTTCACATAAGCCTTCAGTGAGTTTCATTGGCTAAAGTAGTTCTTTATGTCAAAAACAATTAAGATACGAATGCCGAGTCCGGCGTCCTTTTTAAACTTCCTTGTTGGAATCCAATGGCAGCATCAAATGACAAATAGTTAGGGTTGTTCCTTATTCCAGAACAGCAGAGTTAGTTGAGCAAATGGTGCTTCTTTCAGTAGCTGGAAACTTCAGGTGTATTCCTTGTTTTGGGGGGCTTAGCAATCTCTGTGGGGCAGAGTTTATGGCTGACACAAGGGCAGGGCACTTGGCACTGTGCAAATCCAGTTTGGGCTGCATATAGCATGTGGGAAATCCCCCCCGCCCCCAAACTCAATCTGGGGAGAGTGAAGATATCTAAAATGTAGTGAGCATATGGTATGAATTATCAGTTGCATTTATTTATAATGTTTATATGCCAGCTGTTGGGGCTTGGCCCTCATAAGGCAGCAAATAACTAAAGTAGAATTCATTGGGATGCATTTGGCTGTAGAATTTATTTATTACATTTACCACCTTTATCTTCCAAGGATCTCAAGCTGGTGTCCATGGTTTTCTCCCTTCCCATTTCACCCTCACAACAACCCTGTGAGGTAGGTTAGGCTAAGAGATGCAGACTGGCCCGAGGTCACCTAATGAGCTTCATGGCTGAATGGGGATTCGAACCCTGCTCTGCCAGGACCTCATCCAACACTGACCATTACGCAGCGCTGCACAAGTCTCAGAAATCAGTGGCTGTACAAAAGAGGCAGGGTGGAACAAATGAGTCTTCAAGGCATGCTTGGAAGCCTGTGCAGTTCCTTAGAAAGGGGCCACAACTAGGGAGGCCCTGTTCCTTGTTCTCGCCAACTTAATTGTCTGTATTTGTGGGCACTTGAGCAGGACCTTTGCAGCCCATCCTAATAAATGGGCAGGGCCATATGGGTGAAGTCAGTACTTTAGATAAGCAGATTAGGGCTTTAAAGGTTAACATCAGCACCTTGAACTGAGGAGTTTGTATACGATTGGTGTAATGCAGGAGTGTGGAATCTTTTTCAGGTAGTGCTGTGATCAGACAGACACCACACTCCATCACAATTCAAGGATATGCTGCAGCAGCTAAGCAAAGCCCTTAGAGCAGGCATGGCCAAACTTGACCCTCCAACTGTTTTGGGACTACAGTTCCCATCATCCCTGACCACTGGTCCTGTTAGCTAGGGATGAAGGGAGTTGTAGTCCCAAAACAGCTGGAGGGCCAAGTTTGGCCATGCCTGCCTTAGAGGATGGGGCAGTGAGGGGTCTTTCTTCTTCTTTGGCGATCACTCATAGCAGAGTAAGATTGTCTTCCATAAACACAGTTTTAACAATGAGTCCGTAAGTGACTGTGGAGGCCAATTCTGGATCCACACGTCCTTCCACAGTGGGGACATTGGTTTGCAGACGGGAGCTGATCACGGTGTGGATTTGCCAAGTGTGCCTTCCTCTTCGCACGTTTCTCCCTTGCATCCTGAGCGTCTCCAAAGCCCATGACACCTTTGGTAAAGGCTGTTCTCCAACTGGAGCGCTCGCAAGCCAGTGTTTCCCAGTTGTCGGTGTTTATACTACATTTTTTTTAGATTTGCCTTGAGACAGTCTTTTGTTGACCACCAGCATTACGCTTTCCATTGTTAAGTTTGGAATAGAGTAGTTGCAGTCAGGGGTATGACCTGGATCAACCCTGGAGTTCGCCCTGCTGGCACTCTAGTCCTGAATTAGGTAAAGGTAAAGGGACCCCTGACCATTAGGTCCAGTCGTGGCTGACTCTGGGGTTGCGGCGCTCATCTCGCTTTATTGGCCGAGGGAGCTGGCGTACAGCTCCCAGGTCATGTGGCCAGCATGACTAAGCCGCTTCTGGCGAACCAGAGCAGCGCACAGAAACGCCGTTTACCTTCCCGCCGGAGCGGTACCTATTTATCTACTTGCACTTTGACATGCTTTCGAACTGCTAGGTTGGCAGGAGCTGGGACCGAACAGCGGGAGCTCACCCTGTTGCGGGGATTCGAACCGCCGACCTTCTGATCGGCAAGTCCTAGGTTCTGTAGCAACCAGCTCTCTTCCCAAAAGAATGTTTCCTTCCTTGTCCCCAGGTGCCAACACTCTCCCTCCTGCAACCCTGACTATTGGATGAAGGGAGGTGAGATCTGTAAGCCCTGGAGAGGCTGGTGTCACTTAACAGGCCTCCGTTGTTATTAGTAATCAAATTTAGTTTGAACAATGAATGCAAGCGTGTCTGTTGATTAAATTACTAAGAACAGGCATTATAACCGCACAGCGATTTATATGAACTCCTGTGAATAATTAAATCTATATTTTAAAATATATATTAAAAAAAACCTCCCCCTTTTGTCAAAGTGATGGAAACCTCGGGGGGAGAGAGTTTACATATTGGGGGTTTTTTCCGGCTGAAGCTCTTAACCGAGTACTGATTGACTCCTGTATAATTTTAGAACGAGTTCTGTGCTGTTGCCATGCTGTATTATTTGAATATGTGATTAGCATTAATTTCCTCCTGCTTTTGCCTGTAGCGATGCTGAACGCAGAGTTGAAAAGTGATTCAGTACTCACTTGTGGATGCTCTCCAGCTATAACAAAAGGAACAATCTAGCCGGGGTGTGTGAGTGGGTGTGACAATAATAGCATCCCCTTGTTTTTGGACTGTTGCCACTTACTGCCTAAGCGGCAGGGTCCTTCCCGAGGTGTCTACCTAAACTCTAGCCCAGGGGTCAGCAAACTTTTTCAGCAGGGGGCCGGTAGAATAGGGGGAAGGGTCTCTTGGGAGGGGGTCTCCTACCCGCCCCCATAAGCTTTTGACTACAATTGCCATCATCCCGGACCATTGGCTATCCTGCCTTTCTTCTCTTTTCCCTTCCCTTTCATCTCTCTCTCTCTCTTTAAAAGCAAATGTTGTGTAAATCTGACAATCTTAAATTGAGCCACAACCCACCCAGGGGCCACAAATCACTACAGCGAGTGGCTTGGAACACGTTCCATGATTAATTAAACAGAGACACAGAGGCATCCATTTGAAGTACAGGGCTAAATCTGAAAAAGAAGCCCTCTGGGATCCATGTAAAATACGCAGTCCTCCCCATTACATTGGTTTTAGCATAAAAAATGTAATAATAAAACAGTTGGGGGGAGCGGCCAAAAGAATATTTAATGTTTCAGTTTTGATTTATTGCCTGCCCTTCACTATAAGGTCCTAGGGCACGTCACAAGAATCTAAAACCCAATGTGAGAAACAAACTACAATCAAATTGTAGGGTGGGTCCTAAAAATATGTATGTCCTTGAACTCTGATGATGCCTCTTGCTTGTCTGGATAGATAGAGAAAGGTGTGTGAGCATCTACAAAAACTAGCTTGCTGTGCAGAGATAAAAGTGGAAATTTATTGCTCCTCCCACTTTTGCTTTTGGCCCCACCCACCACTGTCACATGGTCCTCAGAAGAAAATGGAGCTCTTCAAAATTAAAGCAGCTCCTCACCCACCAGTTAAAGACCAATGGATTCATTGATCTAAAGGAGATGGGGAGGTCTTAAGAGTAGACTACTTTGGGATGGATGTCTTTTTTCCTGTCAGCTTTTAGCTGTGTGGTTTTAATAATCCCTTATGCGTTTATTTATCCATTACGTCCATCTTTCCATCCAAGAAGCTCGAAACAGATGAAAACCCAAAAGCCGTAATACGTACAATTAAAAACAAAGCTGCGTCAACAATTTCCATAGCCAAACAACCTGAATCAAGCTTTGATTCGTCGCCCGCAACAAGATTCTAATCAGCTAAAATAAACTTGCACATTGCATGCATTATCTTGGTGCTCCTTACCTCTCTGTCAAGTGGAACAGAGTAATTATCCTGGCATTGCTGATGAACGACTGAGAGCGGCTCAGAGGCTTTAAACTGGGGCAGTTCCTAGGCTCACTCTGCTTTGGCTCAGATTGAGCATGGTGTTGATCTTTGATCATGAGATCCTTTCTCCACACACACACACACACACACTTCCCTAAAGCTGCTGCCCAGGCTGCATCTCAGGGGCGTACCTAGGACTCCGAGAGGTTGGCCACAGCCAAGTGTGCAAGCCCATGGAGGTGCAAAGATCATGGGTCTCCACTCTGGCTCAGAGTACCTAGGAGCCCGTCTATATGACAGAGGAGGAGGAGTGGAGGAAGAACAGAGCAGACCCAACCCCGATGGTTGCAAAGGAAGTCACTGGCAGAATGAGAAAGGCAACAAAAAGCACATTTTTTTGTGTGGTCCATGATCTCACCCAGGGGTGCCAATACAGCTCCTTGTCAAGGGCACAAGTGAGCCTCTGCCTCCTTCGAGCCATTTTTAATACCGTGGGAGGGGTGTAGGATCCGTGTGTTTTCCCCTATGGGGCCAAAAAGCAGCTGGAGGGATCTGGGGGGTGGTGGGAAACTGTTGGAGAGGGAAAGATTAAAATGCCTCTCCCTCTGCCATATTGCAACTTGCATGAGTGCTTTAAGACAACATTGTGTGTTGGGAGGTGGCTGTATGTGATGAAGGGTGGGGCAGGATCTCCTTCAGTTGGGCCCAGTAGGAGAAATGCAAGAACTCTTGAAAGCCTGCTATGATAAGTTTGCTAAGCATTACCTTAAAAATAAAAGTTCATTCTGTCCTGTTTGCGTTAATATATATGGTACTTTTAATCTACACTAAAAAAATTTTTTGTTAATGTACTTGCAATTCTATGTACAGTGGTACCTCGGGTTAAGTAAACTTAATTCGTTCCGGAGGTCCGTTCTTAACCTGAAACTGTTCTTAACCTGAAGCACCACTTTAGCTAATGGGGCCTCCTGCTGCCGCCGTACTGCTTAAGCACGATTTCTGTTCTCAGCCTGAAGCAAAGTTCTTAACCCGAGGTAATATTTATGGGTTAGCGGAATCTGTAACCCGAAGCGTATGTAACCTGAAGCATATGTAACCCGAGGTACCACTGTATACACATAATGACATGACACCTCTTCCCAAGGTCATAGTACAGCAGTGGAAGCTCTCCCTATAGAATGCCCTCTCCAGGGACGGATGCCTTGACACCAATTTTGCTATCCTTTATGTGCCAAGAGAAGGGACGCGGGTGGCGTTGTGGGTAAAAGCCTCAGCGTCTAGGGCTTGCCGATCGAAAGGTCGGCGGTTCGAATCCCCGCGGCGGGGTGCGCTCCCGCTGTTCGGTCCCAGCGCCTGCCAACCTAGCAGTTCGAAAGCACTCTTGGGTGCAAGTAGATAAATAGGGATCGCTTATTAGCGGGAAGGTAAACGGCGTTTCCGTGTGCGGCTCTGGCTCGCCAGAGCAGCGATGTCACGCTGGCCACATGACCCGGAAGTGTCTTCGGACAGCGCTGGCCCTCGGCCTCTTTGAGTGAGATGGGCGCACAACCCTAGAGTCTGTCAAGACTGGCCCGGGGTACCTTTACCTATGTGCCAAGCGAAAATCTTTTTTTAAAAAAAAAAAAAAAAAGCTACTCAAACATTTTAAAGCATTTTTTGTTACCTTAAGCATTTTAAACACTCTGACCTTTAATTGCATATTTATCACCTAGTTGTCCTGCATGTGTTTGTCGTTTTTAATTTCTGCAAGCTTTCTTGAAATGATTAACAAAAGGAGGCAAATCAATGTGTTTAAACAGATAATTTATTTATATTAGATTTGTATGCTGCCCTTCATCCGTGGATTTCAGGACAGCTCACAACATAAAAAATGCAAGATAAAATGCACAACTGCCATGTGCAGTTGCAACCTCATCCACCCTTTTGGTTTAATTTGAACAGTTGTGGGGTGTTTGTGTTGGGCTGAAGTTATAGTCTTGAAAGCATTTGCAAGGGAACAGTGGCAGGCAAAGCACTCTCCTTGGTTAGATGTTGCCCAAAGCAGCTATTCTGCGTTCTCCTTTTTTCACGAGCCTGTAGAATTTCACCCACTTGTACAAATGACATGGGTGTTTTAAATCTTGGGACTGTCCTCTGATCGCAAATCATACACTTGAGATTTTCCTTTCGTGCCCTTTGACATAACTGCGAGCCAGCAAAGAAATCCAATCAATCATAAGGTCCCAATGTGACATTTTCTCCCTGATAACAAAGGCCACTTTCTGGCCCGGTAAAAGCACCAGGTGGCAGACCCACTGCAGCCTCGAGGGCTCTGGTTACATCCAGCTAATGGCCAGTCCACCCATGACGAATTTGCACACAAAAGGCAGCCAGCAGTCTCAAAGCGCCACACCAGTCCGAGCTCCGTTGAAGTTAATGGGGCTTGTGGGCTTTGACGACGGGGCTGTCCAGCAGGGAGCTCTTAATCCCTGCTCCATCTTTTCAGCGTCTTTATTTTATAGACCGTATGGAAGATGGCGCAGAGAGATAAGGTGGCATTTTACGGGGGGGGGGGGCGCGACCGAAGGCGAGTGAGCATGAAGGTCTGTTTTGGAAAACACAGGTGCTGAGTGTAAACAGAGACAGACTCCTGTCTAGACAGTGTGCTGCTGCAGGTCTACGAAAGGCAACTGCTGAGAGTACATCTACATCTCCTCTGAATGATGGCTATTCATGAGTCTTAGCATTCAGCATTTATATAGGAGCTGCACTTAAAAGAGACCAAACTGGCTAGACCAGTAGGGCGACTGACCTGACCTCTTCCAAACACTTTTATCAAAAGGCAGTATATTCAGGGAGGATGAAGTCACTGATGTTGTTATCCAAACATTGTCTGCAATAAAGTGGGTTTTTTTTATTAAAAAAAAAATCTTTTTTTCTCATGCTGCTTTAACTTTGGGCCAATAGAGATCATTGAGGGCGGACAGACACGCAGGCAGAACAATTGAGTTATTGGTAAACAGGGACAGAAGTATTATCTCTGGGGTTTTTTAAAATCTGGGGATTTTTTTTCTTTCTAAAACAAGCAACGAAAAACATTGTAAGCTTCTATTTCTCAGGCTGTGTACAGATGGTTCTGTGGCACCCCTGCTGACAAATGAAATGTGTGAAGTATTTGGAACAAGAGCAACTGCTGTCTTAACACTGCTGTGGCATTTAACCCCGATCCAGGAGCAGTAGCTTTTGCATGATTCAGCCATCGATGAATGTGCATAAGGGTCTTCTTCTTCTTCTACTACTTCTTCTTCTTTGGCGATTACTCATAGCCGAGTCAGATTGTCTTCCATGAACATGGATTTGGGATGGGTTTCTGAAAGATGCCTGTGCTTGAATTTGTTTTATATGTGGAGATCAGTGTACAGTGGTACCTTGGGTTACATACACTTCAGGTTACATACACTTCAGGTTAAAGACTCCGCTAATCCAGAAATAGTGCCTCGGGTTAAGAACTTTGCTTCAGGGTGAGAACAGAAATCGTGCCCCGGCGGTGCAGCAGCAGGAGGCCCCATTAGCTAAAGTGGTGCTTCAGGTTAAGAACAGTTTCAGGTTAAGAACGGACCTCCGGAATGAATTAAGTACTTAACCCGAGGTACCACTGTATGCTGACCAACTGTCAGGCTTTGGGGAATCAGATCCCTCCCACAGTGGCAGCCAAGAATCAGAGAAAGGAAAAAAGTTATTACCAAGCAATTTATTCAATAATTCACAGAGAGCGACGAAGGAATGCAGTCTTCCCTAAAAGATGGTGTTGCTCCAAGTAAAGTCCCACCCCCCTTCATCTCCCCACATTCTACGTCATTCCTGCGCCGGCTAATCTGAGCTTTCTGCCCATGAGCTTTCTGTTCTACTACCCTCAATGCCTACCTAGTTCTGGGAGAGCGGGGCTCAGGAATGCTTTCCAAAGACAATGAGTCTGTCATCTGTCTATCCCCCGGTTCTTCTTCCTGCAGTTCCTCTTCCAGTATTTCCCAGCTTTCCCCCTCTGCAGCCTCTGAACTATGCCCTTCTGCAAACCACTGTTCTAAATCTATACTGTCCTCCAGTTCTCAGGAAGGTTCAGGAGAATGGGGGAGACGGTCCCCACCATTCCTCCTCAGTCCAGTCTCAGTCTTTGCAGGAAGGCTCTATTCTGATGGCATGAGTATCACAACGGCCGGTACATTCTTAGCTGCTGCAGCCTTCATCCACCTTCACAGCCATTGTAACATACCACTTGTTATCTTCCGCCTGTTCTGCCGTTGAGGACTTCTTGGGTCCTTCTTTGTCTAGCTCCTTCCCCCTTGACCTTGCCATCTTGGGTGACCCCCAATGGCTTCACTCACAAGGGTCATAGGAACATCCAAGCCTACTCACCGCGACAAGGTGATGACCCAGCAAGTGAGTGCCCATGTATACCAGGAGCCTGGCTGGAACAGATGCCTGTGTGTTCTGCCTGGTATTTGTGTTCAGACACTTAGCTGGTTATTGCTTGGTTTTCTATTCATTGACAGACGTTCAAGTGAACGGTTGCAGGAGCTGAGTATGTTAGGCCTGGGGAAGAGGAGATAAAATAGCCACCTTCAAATATCTGAAGGGCTGCCACATGGAAGATGGAGCAAGCTTGTTTGCTCCTGCTCTGGAGGGTAGGACCCGAACCAATGGCTTCAAGTTACAAGGAAGGAGAAGAGCTTTCTGGCGGTAATAGCTGATCAACAGTGGAACGGTCTCCCTTGGGAAGTGGTGGACTCTCCTTCCCTGGAGGTTTTCTGAAACCTTAGAGAGCCGCTGGCACTGTAGACGATACTGAGCTAGATGGGCCAATGGGCTGACTCAGTGTAAGGCAGCTTCCTGAGTTAATAATAATAATAATTTTATTATTTATACCCCGCCCATTGGGCTGGGTTTCCCCAGCCACTCCTGTGCAAGGAGCGGCACTATTGAATAGCGCCCATGTATGCCAGTGGGACGTACCCAGGAGAAGTGTGTCCTCTAGGCTGAAGCCTGCTTCCTCACCCACGCTGCCCTTGCCCTCTTATCCCTTTGTGCTCCTGGAATTTGTACCTTGTGTGTAGTTTGGTCCCTAGAGATCCACATAACTGTAAAGAGAGAGAGAGAAACCACCATGCCTCACTATTTCTGCTTATTTGCGGTACAGCCATGAATCAAATATTCTTTGTATCCTTAACTTGAGAACCGCAGGGCAGGAATTTACACAACCTGTGTTTTGTAAAACTAAATACATTGGCATTGGAGAGAGTCAGCGAAAAGGAAGGGGGAAAACAAAGCCTCCCAGCATAGCATCTGTTGTTTGCTATTGTTGGATAATCAAACAAGTCTTTACACTGAGGTCAGAAGCCAGCACAGCTTTTGCAACTCAAACGCATTCCTTTGTGAAGAGACTACATACTGATGTACCTGCGTACAGTGGTACCTTGGGTTACAGACGCTTCAAATTATGTGTTTTCGGGTTGCGCACCGCATCAAACCCATAAGTACCAGAACAGGTTACTTCCGGGTTTCGGTGCTCGCACATGCGCAGAAGCGCTAGATCGCGCTTTGCGCATGTGCAGAAGTGCTGATTCGTGACCTACGTGTGCGCAGATGTGGCACTGCTGGTTGTGAACGTGCCTCCCGCACGTTCCACAGTTGTACCTTGGTTGCCAAATGCCTTGGAACTCGTACATTTCAGCTCCCGAACAATCGAAAAGCGGAAGTGAGTGTTCCGGTTTTTGGACAATTTTCGGAAGCCGAACATCTGGCATCGCTTCTGTGGCTTCCGATTGGATGTTCCTGCAGCCAATCAGAAGCCGCGCCTTGGTTTTCGAACAGTTCCGGGAGTCATTTGAAGCACGCTGAAACCACTTCTGAGGCCATGGCTTGCTCTCCCAAAGAATTCTGGGAACTGTCATTTGTTAAGAGTGCCAGGAGTTCTTAGAAGACCCCTCACAGAGCTATAATTCCCAGCACCCTTACCAAACTACAGTTCCTGGGATTTTTTATGGGAGGAGGGGGAGATATGACTATTAAAGTAGTACAAGAAGGCTTTAAAAGTATGGTGTGAATGTGACCATACTAGAATTGTATGCAATTCCCTTTCTCTCTTTTTTTTTTTGCAATTCCTCAAGCTGTAACACACCTTTTGTGCAGGATTACCTGGATTTTAAAGTTTTACTGCCGTGTTCTGTTTTATGGTTGTGTGTGTTTTATTGTTTTATTTTGTGATAAGTATTTATATATCATGGTTTTAACATCTCCTGTCACCCACTTAGAGATTATGTATATCCAGCAGTATGTATAACAATATTATAAATGAACAAATGCCACTTTATTATATTTACTTGATGAATTTCTGTCTCTCAGGGAAAACTATTGCAAAGCAGCTTACAACAAGTGGGGAGAAATATATCTCGAAAAGAATTAAAATCTTCCCTATAAAGTGTTGTAGAAAAATTGGGCTTTTGCTGCCCAGTTCCCCAAGGGACTCTGATGATTGGTCAGAGAAGAATGGATGGAGCCTGGAGGCAGGAGCCAGTGTTTTATAGGGTGGCAGCTGATTGTGTTGCTTAGCTGCTGGTAAGGCTTCTGCCAGTGAAATGTGGAGGGAAGCTATTTTTGGCAATTTCCTCTCTCTCCTGTAGCCCCCACCCACGCAACATCTCTGACTCTGCTCCAAAGGGTTCCCCAACCCTTTGAAGCAGATTTAAGGGTGTGTGGAAAGGGAAGTTGCCAGAAATTACAATAGGATACAAGTCCTGGTGCCAACTGTTTAATTGTAAGTAATTCAGTGTGAACAGTGGTAAGGCAGATAATTGACAATGTAAGAAACAAATGCAAGAGCTGTCGTTCTCTGGGCACATTCCATCCTGCACATGGCCCCGTGGACTTAAGGAGGAAGGAAACACCTGGAGTTAAGTCTTGGATGTGAGCATAGGTACCGTGTGCCCCCTACTTAGGGCCAAGAGGGAGAGGAAGCCATGGAAGAGACTCCATTGCAGGCATAGGCAAACTCAGCCCTCCAGATGTTTTGAGACTACAATTCCCATCATCCCTGACCACTGGTCCTGTTAGCTAGGGATGATGGGAGCTGTAGTCCCAAAACATCTGTAGGGCCAAGTTTGCCTATGCCTGCTCCATTGTTTCCAGAGGGGATGGATGGCTCATGCATGCCCAAGGATGAAAGGCCATCTCTAATACATGTTATTTTCATTTAATTGGTCTCCAAAAATAAACATGTATTCTTTTATCTCTCAGCTCCATCAATTAAAATTTGTCCCAGCGAGTTGGACGCAAGCCACATGCAACGATTGCACTTGTTTTGCCTATCATAGCTTATCAAGGGAGATGTTCTGTGCTTTCTACATAGTTGAAATGCTTTTTATATGTAAACTTTGCAGTGTGCGAAGCAGCTTTGAGATGGCTTTTTTTGACCTGCTCTTTCAGCCGTCACTTGCAATCCCTATAATCCTTCCTTCTTCCCTCTCTTCTCCTCCAGCTCATATCAAAAGGCCCTAAATTATTTGGAAATCCCAGTTTATTTTATGGAAAGGGCATGATCTGCGTGCCTTTGATGCAAGAGTTTTTTAAAATTATACTTTGTTGTTGTTGTTTAGTCGTTTAGTCGTGTCCAACTCTTCGTGACCCCATGGACCAGAGCACACCAGGCACTCCTGTCTTCCTTTGCCTCCCGCAGTTTGGTCAAACTCATGTTAGTAGCTTTGAGAACACTATCCAACCATCTCGTCCTCTGTCATCCCCTTCTCCTTGTGCCCTCAATCTTTCCCAACATCAGGGTCTTTTCCAGGGAGTCTTCTCTTCTCGTGAGGAGGCCAAAGTATTGGAGCCTTAGCTTCAGGATCTGTCCTTCTAGTGAGCACTCAGGGCTGATTTCCTTAAGAATGGAGAGGTTTGATCTTCTTGCAGTCCATGGGACTCTCAAGAGTCTCTTCCAGCACCATAATTCAAAAGCATCAATTCTTCGGCGATCAGCCTTCTTTATGGTCCAGCTCTCACTTGCATAACATAATTGCTTTGTTGTATAGGATTACAATTCTTCCAGCCACCTTATTATGCCATTTAAAAATTATACACCCCACTTAATTGAATTGCTAGTTACAGCAGTCACTTAATTTACCCGTACCACGTTAATGTTCATATATTAGCGATCTCAATAGAACAGTGCTCCAAACCACAAATAGATATTATCAGCTGCCTGCTGCCATCTCTGATCTGTGGTGTAACAGAAGGCAGACGAGTGTGGGTGGGTAAGAAATACACATCTCCAAGCGACCCCATTTTTCATGTTTGTTGGTGCTTACCATGAAATATATCTGGCCGTAAAACACCGGGGCCGGTTCTGATCGCTGCATAGACAATGGAATGGGAGACGCAGAGTAGAAAGGCTTAACCTGCCAAGATGGAAATGAGGAACACAGATGACTGAAATAGAAAAATGACTCGCGTGAGAGGCATAAGAAAAGCAGAGAGGAGAAGATCAAAATGATGAACTGGCTTCCTTTCCTGCCCTGCTTTCTAGTCCCTTTGTGCGTTAAGGATAATTATTTTAACATTAAACAATCCCCTGTGCCTGTTGCTTTTACTCGGAGAACGCATGGGTGGAAAAAAAAATATTCCTGTGTATACTAAGAGTTCTCCAAGTTTGTTAAGCTCATTTGGCAGTTGCCACTGAATTATTGCAGAGCATTTCAGTGGATGTGAAATATTCAGGCCTAACATAGTTTTGAATGGTATCTGTGTGGTTTTCAGTTATGTGGCTCCTTTTCTGCTGCTAGCTTTTCTGTCTTAGCTGAGCTCCAGTTTACACAAATAAAAATGTATGGATAAACATAACATGGGGATACTCCTATGCAGCACCACAGCTCTTCAGAATGAGTGAAAGAAGTGAGATCAAAACTTACAGGCCCAGTTTATTAATGGCTCACACAGGAGCTTGTCCCTATACTGCATATAGCACCAATGTCTCACAACAAATGTAACTGATCTTGAGAAAGCAACACCTAAAGAAAGAGACAATGCATGTGCTTTTGTAAATGAGGAAAATCTTTAATAAAACAACAACAACAACCCCACAGGAGCTTGTGAACTACCCTATGTGTATAGAAACTTCCAGCTGCCTGGAGCAGCTACTGGATATGGTCTTTCTACAGCTGTGGTAGCCAACATAGTGCCCTCTAGATGCTGTTAGACCACAACTCCCATCAAACCTAGCCAACAGGGCTTGGGAATTATGGGGAATGTAGTCCAGCAACATCTGGAGGGTACCACATACATGCAGTGGTAGTGGTAGAGCCATTCTTGATAGCTTAGTCAAGTAGAGCATGAGACTCTTCAGGTCATGGGTTCAGGCCCCATGCGGGGCGAAAATATTTCTGTTGGGCAAAAGTAACACCTGCAGGGGTTGGACTAGATGACCCTGGTGGTCCCTTCCAACTCTACAATTCTGTGATTCTATGTATGGTGCCCTAGGCTCCTTGGAAGGAACCAAGATTCTTGCTCCAGTAGACTCATCTGCCTATCACTCTTTGTCTAAGAGCTCAGTGCCCCTCATTCTTTACCACCTTCCTGAGAGACCTCCATGTCCAAAGACTCTCCTGTAAGGTCTCAGCTTTCTTACCCAGCTTCCCCAAGCCTACATTTCAGCACCCCACAGCTCTCTCCCATTGATCTGCTGTCTCCTGGACCCAACGGTGAGGAAACTCTCCTGCTGACCCTTATAATGAGGGATCTGAATGGAATGCACTTATTCAGAAAAATGGCAAGGAGAACCCCCGAACCTTATCCTGAAAGGGGAAGGAGGCAAATTTTAGCAAACTCTCCTAGACCATGATTGGCAGGGCCTAAAGGGTTTCCCCTTTTACCTGTCCTTTAGCCCAGCATATCGTATAGACATGAGTTATCTCATCCTGGGGCTATGATAGTCATACAGCCAACTCCAGGTTCCAAAGTTCTTAAAGCTTAGGTAGGGCTGTCCAGGAATTCGGAAAATCGGGCAAATGTCCCGCAAAATCGTGCCAAAAATGTTTTTTTAAAACTCTTTAAAAAAAATTTTTTTAATCTTAACAATGTTGGGGTCTCCCTAAAAACTTTGTTTTGTTTTTTTGAAATATGACAGCTCTAGTTGATAAGAAAATATGATTAAATCCCTGTCATCTGCACCCAAATTTACTCTCAAGTTGTACAAACTGTTAATTTAAAATTCGCTGGCAGTATTGATTCTGATGGTGATATTTGGAGACTTCAGCATGTTTGACATTTGAAGTAAGGCACGAAGAAGGAGCTGAGGTATGAGGATCAGGGCCAAGAGTGGTAGAGGCCCAGATACCATGCAAATCAGGAGCTGAGGAAGATGGGGAAGATATAGAAACATCATTTGTGCACCACCCCAAAATAGGAAACGCATCTCCAAAAAAGAGATATTTGCACAAAATTTGTATATGCTAATTTATATACAGTGGTGCCCCGCAAGACGAATGCCTCGCAAGACGGAAAACCCGCTAGACGA
Organism: Podarcis tiliguerta; assembly: GCF_965153285.1. Lineage (NCBI taxonomy): Eukaryota > Metazoa > Chordata > Lepidosauria > Squamata > Lacertidae > Podarcis > Podarcis tiliguerta. The sequence continues at coordinate 17,293,655 of NC_139536.1, read as the reverse complement.
AAGGGTTTTCCGTTTTGGAGGTGCTTCACAAAACGAATTTGCTATGGGCTTGCTTCGCAAGACGAAAATGTCTTGCGAGTTCTGCGGGATTTTCCCCCCTCCCCCCCTTTTCCCCCAGCCCCTAAGCTGCTTAACAGCTGTTCTCTAAGCTGCTTAACAGCTGATCTAAGCCGCTTATCAGCTGATCCACTAATCCCTTCATAGCCGCTAATCCCTTAATAGCCTCTAATCCCTTCATAGCCGCTAATAGCCGCTAAACCGCTAATAGCGCTAATCCGCTAATGGGCTTGCTTCGCAAGACGAAAAAAACCGCAAGACGAAGAGACTCGCGGAACGGATTCTTTTCGTCTTGCGAGGCACCACTGTATATAGATTTGCATGTGCTCATGTATGAGTACTGTATTAGCATTCTTGAACTCTAAATCAGACTTGCACAAGTCAACTAGAGGACTGTCCTTTAGGAAGTAGAACATATGGCTGTTCACCAGCAGTGAATAGTCATAGAGGGAACAGAGCCAGAAAATGCCTTGCCTAAAGCATTCAGCCCTGACCGTTGGAAGGCAGCAATTAGGAGAAACACCATTCTCTGTATGATCAAGAGTTATTCTTATCTTTAGGCTACCAAGAGAGACTTTGCCACAAGACGGCTGTCCCCAAATTTTGCTCTCTAATTAGATGCAAATGAATTCAATGCTCCAGCTTTCTGGGCATTGCACCGTGATAAGAGGAACATAATGTTACCGAAATCATCTTGAGGAGCTTTTTTTTTAAGTTTCTTTTAATATGATTTGAATCTCGGTTTAATTTTTTTGTCTGATTCTTTCTCTCTTTTTTCCCGCAACTGGGAAACTCCTTTTTAAAGAACCCAGCTGGGGCAATCTCTATTGGCCTCCAATTTTGGCTCTGGCGTGGGTAGACTGTGTCGTTCCTGAGCAGTTGGCTGCAGCCAGCATTAAAACAAAAAAACAATCCCGGCCTTTGTGAGGTGATTGTGCTTCAGTCCTTTCGAGAGGGGTATGGAACTCCCCCAGATTTCTTCAAAAATATCTGCCTGAACCCTGTGGGAGTGTGAGACCACAGCCATGGTTCTGAGGGCCAAAGTGGATGTATTGGTGTCAGCAGGCTCCTTTGTTTAAACCAAAGTATTCCCCAATATAAAGCAGAAGGGTTGGTGCCCAGTTTCCAGAGTAAAAGGGACACACGATTGAAGAGAACTGAACCTTCCTCTTCCCCTGAGCATTTTTCTCTCTCTGCCTCGCTTTGGTTTCAGAGCTCGGCTGAGGAGAAAACTGTACCTGAGGAGCAAACTGTGGGTGGGGGAGAGGATTTAGCATCCCCACCCACATGTCCCTTTCGACTTCAAAAACAACAGCAGCCCAGCCCCACTTTCTAGACAACCAGTGCAATGCAGACCCAGGTTTAAACAAACAGCCCTGCTGACTTCACACCTTAGGTTTGCCTAGCAAATCAAGGAAAAGGTTCAGCAAGACCCCCCTTGATGTGCTCTGCACACACAACATTTAAGAAAGCAACACACGCCATAAAAGATGTTCAGAAATCTGGCACACACATGCCATCTTGGCTATGGGGACTTGCTGCCTGTCTTGCAGGCCTTCAAGACAGAGCCCTGACTGACTCCAGCTACAAAAGCTGAGACTGCTGAACTAAATCTTGGGTTGGGAAGTTGTTTGGGGGGGGGGGTTCTTCCCGCTATGCATATTAACTGTTGTATATTTATTTTTAGATCTTGCTCCGATTTAATGCGGAAATTGTTCGATTTGGTTGAGGTGTTTTATTTGTTGTTTATGACTATTTTTGTTATGTTTGTAATTGTGTGTGAGAGTTTTTTTTCATGTTGTAAGAGACCTTCAGCAGGATTTTAACAATGGAAAAGGGGAATGCAATTAAAATGGGTGTGTTTACATCTAAAATCATACTGTCCCTGAAAAGACACAATTCACACCTTTGTGAAGTGGTTTTGTTTCACTTGTTTTGAGAGGGGCATTTTCCTCTCATATGGTCCTAAGTAACCTTATGAATGCACTTAGCGGTGAGGAGTTAAGGGCCATGAACCATGAAGTCCCTGGCTTGAATTTCGCCTGAGGCATGAATTTATCTTTATAATTGTATGGTTATATTGTTGTTGCCACCCACCATGGGACCTTAGGGTAAAGCATGGGTAAGAAGTTTTATTTTATAAACATGAAGTCTTTGCATGGCCTGAGGCAAACCACTTTCTCTCAGCCTCTGCCCACTCCACCTGCAACACAGGGATGATAATACCAGCCTACCTTATAAGGTTGTAAAAATTTCTGAGATAATGTATCTGAAGCACTCCAAACACCCTAAATAAGTGTGACCAGCAAGTCGGGCTTCGGCATAGCTTCTTTTTTTATTGTGTCAAATTATGAAGGGAAAGGGGGCGTAATTAAATCTACATGAACATCTCTGATAACCTAATCTTAGCCACATTGGGTCCCGCAGAGCCTTATGAAAACAATGGTTAAGAAAGTCACCATAAAAAGCAAAGGGACTGTGTATATTTTTAATACCCCATTTTAATAACTGCAGGAAGATTTTCTTCCCTGTCTCATACAATAATGTTGAATTGGGGATCTATTTTTACATATCGGTTTATTTTCACACTTCTCCAGTGATTTTCCAGAAAAGAAGTGAAACTGTTGAGGGGGAAATCAAACACAATGAGGTCTGAGGCACTCGGACGTAGACACAATGGGGCAGACAGAAATGTGACACAGGTCATATACGAGCTGCTGTTTAACTCACAGCTGTTTATATGAGCACTCTTGGGAGTTACCGAGCAGAAAACGGGAGTGGTTTTCTTTTGTTTTTGAGGTGAAAATGAAACTTTGTCTTGTTTTGCTCCTATTTGTTTACGTGCAGATAGGTTTTTAAGCGGGCCCACGACTTCAGCCTTGCTGATGGAAAGGCAAACTTATTCCTGACCTGTTCAGTCATATCTTTTTAATTAAAAGGTAATGTTAAGCAGAAGCAGAAGTGATAAGCAATGCAAGGTTTACTAAGTGGAATGTCCTCCAAATGAATGGGTGTGAAGCAGCTGTGGGGGCTGATGGATCAAATTCATTATAGACCTCAATCTTTCTCTGCCATTTAAATATGGCAGTTTTTGCTCCTTGAGACTGCATGAGGTGGGGATTTTTTGGTTTCTACTCCTGCAAATAGATCCGAAATGTGAGTAGGGATTGATGTAATGGAGATCACTGACATAAAAACAACACTTCCCCCCCACCCCAAGGCAGGGGGAAAACAATTTTTCCCTCAGCAGTTCCAGGGGTGAGTGGGAATCAGGGGGACTCTCTTCCACTCTGAGGAGAAAGATTGCTCGTTCCACCAATGCAGTCTGTTTCCTTCCTCTCCCTCTCACCAAGCTGATGATACATTTCCCGCCCATATCAGCAACATGGTAGAAGGAGGGCAGAACAGACCGACAGACTTGCCAAATGTTGTTATAGATTTATTTGCATCCTGGCACTGTGGAAACGTAAAAATAAAAATAAAAATACAAAAGCTCTGCCCTCAAGGGACCTGTCTACAGCAGACCCACTGAAGTTAATGCACATGACTAAACGTGATTCCATTAATATCAATGAGTCTCCTCTGTGTATAAGTTAGTTGGATACAATCTACTGCAGGAGTCAGCAAACTTTTTCAGCAGGTGGCCGGTCCACTGTCCCTCAGACCTTGTGGGGGGCCGGACTATATTTTTTTGGGGGGGGAAATGAATGTGCCCCACAAATAACCTAGAGATGCATTTTAAATAAAAGCACACATTCTACTTATGTAAAAACACCAGGCAGGCCCCACAAATAACACAGAAATGCATTTTAAATAAAAGGACACATTCTACTCATGTAAAAACACACTGATTCCCGGACCGTCTGTGGGCCGGATTTAGAAGCCGATTGGGCCGAATCTGGCCCCCTGGCCTTAGTTTGCCTACCCATGATCTGGAGACACTTGGCCACTTAGAATTGATCATGTAGAATTGAAAGACTGTTAATAGTGTAGTTGTAGCTCCTTGGCCTCAGAACTCCCCTCACATTGTTAAAACTGGGACCACTGGCCATATCTTTTGTCCTGGGTCACATCCACACCATCTTTTACTTCTCCCAAAGATGCTTGAGATGTATAATTTGTTAAGGGTGCTGAGAATAGTAGCCCTGTGAGGAGTCTCCTAAGAACCCTGAACACTTCTAAAAAACCACAGTTCCCAAGGTTCTTTGGGGGAAGCCATGACTGTGGTATAAGCGTGCTTTAAATGCATAGAGTGGGTGCAACCTGCTGTCTCATCCAGCTAAGGATAGCCACACGGGCAGGAACTCACCGGAACTCAGTTCCAGCACCGTTCATGGTGAGTTCCGGAACCCCTTTCCCAAGAAAAATAGCACTGCTTGTGGGTACCTGTACAGCAGCCCCCAAGAGCTGCATGAGTGGTACCCATTCTAGCAGGGGAGCCACATGCATGCAGATCAACCTTGCTGGATTGGGTTGAGAGAGAATACGGTTGGAGTGCTGCAGGCCAACAGTAAGACGTCCATATTTTAGAACTGGTAAGAGTTGGTTTATTAACTTAGTAGTTTTAAATGTGGACCTTAGCCAGGCTTGCTCCTTCTGTTAACAAACACAGAATAAATTTTAAACCTCTTGTTTAAATTTAGCCCTTTAATGAGAACAAAAGCATGCGCAGCATAAGGCTACCTCTCCCCTAATGACCTTCCTTGATGAAGTGCCTGGGATTGCCTGCAGCGAGACTCATTCAGACATGAGGGAGTGAGTCATCAATACAGGAGCCTGTCTCAGCGGAGGGGGCAGTGGGGAGAGGCATATAACTTGGGGAGGGGGAGAGAGAGATTTCTTGTTTCCTTCTTTATTTCTCTGCTGCCTGCACATTGTTTCATTTCCCTCCTCTTTCCATTATTATTACAGTCATACCTCGTGTTGCGTTTGCTTCACGTTGAGCGTTTTCAGGTTGCGTCCTGTGGCGACCCGGAAGTACTGGAAAGGGTTATTTCCGGGTTTCGCCGCTCGTGCATGCGCAGACGCTAAAAATGATGTCATGCGCAGAACCGGCGAATTGCGACCCGCAGATGCGGGTTGCGTTCTGCTCGTGTTGCGAACAGGGCTCCAGAACTTTGCAGCTAAGGGGGGGGGGGGAGATTTGAACCTGCAGCTTGCCATTCCCGCTGGCTCAGCAAACTCTTACATAATAAAAATGGCAGAATAGATTAGAACTATGCCACTCTAACATGTAATATTAGAGAGATGTAGTATTAATTGTGAAATTTACAATGCCAAATTATAAAAACGATATCTGGGGTGGGACATCTGGCTGGTGGAGAAGCAAAATTGAATATCTTAATAGCAGCAAAAGACATGCTCTGGACATTATGGAAATAGTGACAGAGGCATCGCACCAACAAACAGGGGTGCCAACTTAAATAAATATTGTGGGGGCCCAGGTAAGCCCCGCCTCACATAATTGATCACATGATGCAGTGCACACACAACATTTGGATGGGAATGCCCATCAATTTTGGGGCCCCCGGCCTCCTCAAATATTTTATTGTGGGGTCCGAAGCCCCCACGGCCCCTAGGAGTTGGCTCCTATGCCAGCAAAAGTTGGACACACTGGTGTTATGAGGTGTACGGACTGATTGCACAATGGCCTCATGTGCAAAACAGGTTTTACTTTCATGAGGTAATGATCAAAGGTATCCTAAGATTAGACACTGAGGTCAGAGATAGGAGAAGTTTCCTCTAGTTGAAAAATGTGTAATACTTCCTGAGAAGCAAAAGTCAACCTATTACATGGTGCTGAACTATAATATAGTCCCTATTAAACCCTATTAAACTATAATATAGTCCCTATTAAACTCAGAGCTGTACTGAGGCACATATGCAATTCAAGTGGTGATCCCTTCTTTCTTGATCCAACTAAAAGCTAACTACAGAAATGTTCTTCCTCCTCCCCACTGCCATGCCCTCAATTTCGTAACTTTTTTTTATGAGCACAAACTTCCATGACTACATGCAAGAGAAAAGGTCAAGAGGATAAGAGGAACCTGCAACAGAAAGCTCACGAGTACTCATTTGTGCTGGTGATTTTATGGGGTGTGGGGGAGACAATCTGTTCAGAAGGAAAAACAACAACAGAGTGTCTTGTGGTACCTTCAAACTTAACAAATTTAATATGGCCTAAGCTATCATGAACCAGAATCAACTTCATCATATGGCTAAAATGTTGTCCTCAGTTGACAGGTGTGTGTATGTGTGTGTGTGTGTGTAGAGATAGAGGAAATGTAAACAATGAGGTTAGATGAAAATGAAACACAAAAAAGACAATCTGACAATTAATTTTCAGCTTAAGTATGCAAAGTTAGCACAGTAACCAAGCATAACAACTGCAGTTGATGACAAGACAGTGCTGTTAACTAACATCTGCAGTGGGATAGGAATCCCTTACCCTGATTCAAGCCAGAGGTGGCAGAATTGAATTTTTTTTTAAATAAGTTGTAATGAAGCTGTTTTTCATTTGAGTCTCCTTTTGAAGTTCCTTTGTTTGAGAATGACCATTTTCAGCTCAGAAGCAGAGTGTCCTGGGAGTGTGAACGGTTCTCCCAGTGGTTTCTGATGTCAGATTTGTGTCCATTATTGTCTTGCATGGAGAGTGACTGTTTGTTCTGTGTAGAATGCATAAAGGCAAGATAAAGATAAAAGTGGTATACAAATTACCGTAAATAAATTAAAAAGATGAGCATAAACGATCCTTTTACACTGTGGCTAACATTATTAGGTACTTTAATAGTGTTGCCTGTTTAGATATGGCAAATGGGACTGTTGTGAGGTGTGTTCTCTATGTCTGTGTCTCTGTTGGATGCTTTGTCAGTGGTGTTCAGAAGGTGTCAGTAGTGTAGGAAGGCAGAGGCAGGGGGCACACCAGGCGTCACTGGGGTTGTAGGGCGCTGGAGTCACTGTCCCACCTGGGTGCTGGGCTTGGGCAATCTCTAAAAGAAAGCTCAGCAAGTCTGGGTGATCTTCCAAAAAAGAGCAATCCTATACACATGTACTACAGAGCAGGTTCCATTGAACTCTGTAGGTCTTACTTCTGAATAGACATAGATAGGATTCTGCAGCTAAGCAGAAAAACCACACTGACAGAATCTCTTGATTATTTTTTTTGTTTCTAAAAAAAAAAACCCATAACAAAACCAAACACTAACAAAAAAAGAATCTCTTGATTTTAAGATTGGCTCAAGAGACCTTTCTTTCTTTCTTTCTTTCTTTCTTTCTTTCTTTCTTTCTTTCTTTCTTCCATCACATGTTGTACACGATACTTTCAACTATTTCTACTCCTACTTCCCCCATTATCAGAGTTGTATGGGTCTTTACTAGACCCAAACCTGTAGCATTTGACCTGTGCAAGATTGGTGGGAGCATCATTTTTTGAAATGCTACTTGGAATGCAGCTGTCCAGATACAGGTATTGACTGAGTGGAGGTGGAGAAGCTTTGTGAACACACTAGTAGGAAAAAAGCAGGCCCAATGAAGTCATACTCACAGCAATGTGAGCTCCCCCTGCCCCCCTTTACATCCTAAAATGACTGGGAAATCCCATTGTTGGGAAAAGAAGGCAGCAGCAGAATGACCACTTCCTCCCAAGAGAGAGTCTTCTTCCTTCTGCCACTCATGACAAGCAAGAAGAAGAATCTGAGTAGAAAACTCAAAGGCACCCAAGGTCATTTCACAAACAAGCAGAGCAAGAAGGAGAAATGACTAATTCATCGATAGTGGGCCAAGCCAAACAGAAGAACAGGAGGAAAAGCTTATGTTAAAGTGGATCTACAAGGCTCAACTAACACCAAAGAAAACCAGCCCCGAGGTGAAAATCTAAGCTCCGTGAATATGGAAGGGCGTGTCAGGATGTACTCCCATTCCTGACTCAAACAGAGGCTTTCAGGTAAGAACAAAACATCAAGAGCAGGAGGAAATCCTGAAATGACTGGAACATTCCAAAGGAGGCAGGTGTCCGCGAGTAGGTTCCCAAGGAACATATACTATATCATGGATTATTATATGGGTTGCAGCTTCTTCCTGCCAAAGACAGCATCCAAAAACACCTGGGACCCCACCTGACAATGCCTAATGAAAGTATGGATACTTGGCGGCTCCCCACAGAGCGTGGGAAGAAAGGAATATGAGAAACCACCTCGTAGTCAGGCCATTGGTCAACCAAGCTTGTCTACGTTGATTAACAGTGGCTGTCCAGGGTTTCAGGCAGTGGTCTCTCTCAGCCCTATAGGGAAAAGCCAAGGAAAAGCCATGTGTTGCATGGTGTTTGACTAGATGACACTTGTGAGCCAGTGTGGTGTAGTGGTTAAGAGCGGTAGTCTCGTAATCTGGGGAACCGGGTTCGCGTCTCCGCTCCTCCACATGCAGCTGCTGGGTGACCTTGGGCCAGTCACACTTCTCTGAAGTCTCTCAGCCGCACTCACCTCACAGAGTGTTTGTTGTGGGGGAGGAAGGGAAAGGAGAATGTTAGCCACTTTGAGACTCCTGAAGGGGAGTGAAAGGCGGGATATCAAATCCAAACTCTTCTTCTTCTTCTTGTGGTCCTTTCCACCTCTACAATTCTATGATTCTATAAGTTTTGAACCTAGGGTTTTTTTGCATTCAAAGCATGGGCTCTGCTACCACTGAGGCACAGCCTTTTCCCCAGGCACTCCCAACAACTCACAATGTTAGTGATGGCTGCAGTGAGCCACTTCACCAGGGTTGAGAGTTAGGAGCTTCCTTCTCTAGAGAACACTAGCAGAAGGAGACAAAAATATAGTTTACATGCTGAAATGGATTGGTACTGTGAATGTCATACTCAAGGGCCCTCGTGATTTTGCATGTGCACACGATCTGTTCCTGGAGGTGTTTAGGTTCTGGGGAAAAAGAAGACAAGGGGAGTCTTCTTGCAATCCATGAAAGACTGGATCCACCTTCGAGATTAATGGTGAGTCTGGGAATGAAGTCTAACCTTGCCCTTATGAAACTCACTGAGATTCTTAGACATGGGAAGCACATTCCGCTCCGAGACATGCCTGGCTGAGATTAGGGCTGCAAGCAGAGAATTTGAATGGACTTCATGGGAATTTGATCTAAAGATTCAAAAGTAGCATTAGTAAAAAGACTGGAGAACAAAATTCAGGTTCCAGATAGAAAACCAGTAGACCGTGAGAAGTTGAAAATAATTTAACTCTCACCAGGAACTATATTAAATGCAGGTTATCAGAGATGCCTTTCCTCTTCTTGCAGGAGAGGGTGGACTTTCTCATGTCAGCCTGGGGCTTGTGGGTGTTAGCCACAAGACCCTGATTCATATCTTCCAGGACCCCTGCTTGGTGCATGAACACTCAAGAGTTTCTTTGTTTCCTGGCAGAGTGGAAAAGCACCCCCCCCCCCCAAAAAAAAAGTACAGAAGTGCTGCACACAATAATTTGCAGACACCCAACTGTCTCAGCTTCACAGTGTTGATAGGGGGTGAGGGGAAAGTGAGGTTAAGTCTTCCAGGCAGGGTTGGCCCAAAACATTTGGCACCTGAGGCAGACCCCCCCCCCCCAATGGTGCCTCCCTCCCTGCCAGGGAAGATTCTACATCAGGAACAAGGGTCAGTGGGAAAAGATCAACACTGAGATATGCTGTCCCAGTGGACCTTGCCGCCTGAGGAAGTCATCTCACCTTGTTTCGTGGGTGTGCCAGACCCGCCTCTGGGTCAATTTAAATTCTAAACAGAAAAATAAGCACCTTGGGCATCTCTTCTGTGCCATATGCATGTCTCTGGTCCAGCACGGAGAAGCTACATGGAGACCACAATCATCATATGGTACCCAGTCTAGTGTGCTTTAGATTTGCCACAGCTCTTGAATGCGGGGTTTATTAATTTGGTGGTTTTGAATGTGGATCTCAGTTGCTCCCGCTGTTAACAAACACAGAATAAATGCTAATTCTCTTTGTTCAGCCCTTTCATAAGAAGAAAAACAAGTGCAACTTAAGTTAAGGCTACCTCTCCCCTTAATGACCTTCCTTGATGAAGTGTCAGAGATTGCCTGCAGCAAGACTCATTTAGACATGAGGGAGTGAGTCATCGCAGGGGCCTATGTCCGTGGAGGGGGTGCAGACTTCTAAAACAGGTTTCTCTCTCTCTCTCTCTCTCTCTCTCTCTCTCTCTCTCCTCTACTATCTGCTTCAGGGTTTTTCCTTCCCGCTTCTGCTATTCGCTCCCTCTGCTCCAGCTGCACATAAACCAGAACTGCTAGTGGTTTATTTACTATAAAGCAGTGAGCCTTCAGAACAGAAAATAAAACATATTAAATTACACTTTACATTCAGTAATGATTGATAAGCATGAAAAGAAAGTGGGAGGGGGAGAAAGGGGGGGGTGATAAAAAAAAGAGCAGGGCAGGGCTTCATTTCTGCCCACAAAACAGCAAACTGGCCCATTTTAAAAGTTACAGATTCACCGCTGTAATTTAACATAGGTGTTAACTTATATAGCCTTGGAGTCTACCATTCCAGCCAAACAGAAAATATCGGATCCATCCTGACACATTTTGCATTAAAGTGCACCATTGGAAATTAAAGAGCAGTGGAAAAAGAAAAGATTTAGCATGGTACCATGCATGTTCATTCCCACTGAGTTAAATGGGGCTCACTCACCAAAAACCATGCGTGAAATTGCAGCTTGTCTCCTCAACGCTCAGGTTGTATGCTGCCTTGAGAACGTGTGTTATGAGGTGACAGAGAAAGGCTAATAATGATAAGGATAACAGCGACAACTCTGGCTTCTTAATTGCTGGTAAATACCTTTAATAACTTGAAGGGGGAGGGGGAAGGTTTTCTGTGGACTCTTAAAGGCAGGTTTGTTTTTCTTTTTACGTAGCTCTTTTCAGCCAGCTTGGAGATGGAACCTGGCGCCTCCATCCAGCTGCTCGCAGCAACTGCCCACAACTCTCAGGGGAGGCCTCCCCCACATTGTGCACATTATAGAGCTAGACAGGACATCAATGACTAGTAAACACTGTGTTTCCTCCACACCCCGCCCCCCACTCCTGCACATCTTCTCAAGATAGCTCAGCACTTACCCAAATAATTGAGATGGGAGAGAATTTTGTTCAGCATGCATTTTGAAGTCAACTAGCCTAATTTGCAGTCTCTGGACCTACGTGTCAACCAGGATGCCGTTAACAATCGGATTGTGCCCTTTTCCAAATTTTGCGATGCTGTTTCGGTTCAAAAATTGCTAGAGAAATGCATACAAAAAGGTCATATTTTATAGGCAGGTGAACAGAAAGGCATACAAAAGGCATAACAAAAATACTTTTCTTAGGGGAGCATGTGCAAAAGTGGATGCAATTTCTATTTAAAAAATCTCAGTGGTGGAACATCTATTTTGCAGGCAGGTTCAACCTCTGGCATCTTCAGATAGGACTGGGATCTTCCCTGCCAGAAACCCTGAAGAGCTTCTCACTGTCAGTGTAGTAGAGCTATCAGTGTTTCTCAAACTTGGGTCCCCCAATGCTGTTGGACTACAACTCCCGTCATCCATGACCATTCGTCCTCCTAGCTAGGGATGATGGGAGTTGTAGTCCAACAGCACTTGGGGACCCAAGTTTGAGAAACACTGATAGTTTGACCAGTAGTCCAACTCGGAACATGGCAGCTTCCTATGTTCCTAAGAACGTGAACACATTTTGTTTCACGTCCTTAAAAGCTTGCTTACAGTTGGGAATGAGAATTAAAGAGATGAGCCAAAGGCTACTTGGAAAAGGTGGGTTTTGAGGAGGGGTTTGAAATGCATATTTGAAGCGAAACTTTCCAGCATCCATCAGAGGAGCGTGCCAGTCCCCAGACTCCTTGCACATATTGTTTGTTCTCTTCACAAGCTGTGGAGTGGAGAGCTCTCTGTAAAACAAGAGTATTTCCCTTTGACAGCTGTTGGAGACTGTGTGTCCTTTTCATGTTGCTCCTGTCAGCCACCACAGAGCTACAGACGATCCAGTGTTCTCTTGGCCCCTGGGCTATGCTTTGACTTGATCCCTGAGCTGAGCAGGAAAGGCTGAGTCAGGGGCCTCGCCCCAGGAGCATTGCAGGAGCTTCTGTAATTCACGCAGTCCTGGAAATCAAACAGCTTCACTTGACTCCTTCCTTGATCCTGTGCGGGAGAGGAGACTTAACATTGTGGTGGCTTGCAGTAGTTGACAACAGTTATTCCATATGCTCTCTCTGCTCAGGATCTTATGAGGTTGGGGGTGGATGTGAAATCAGTTCCGTTGCCACAGTCCCATTTCTATCCACTCGCTTGTATTTATCTGAAAAACAATTACCTGCTTTTCAGTTCAGAAGAGTTTTAATGTGGAGAACTTAAAAAAAAAAAAGACTAATACAGTGGTACCTCGGGTTAAGAACTTCATTCGTTCCAGAGGTCCGTTCTTAACCTGAAACTGTTCTTAACCTGAAGCACCACTTTAGCTAATGGGGCCTCCTGCTGCCGCTGTGCTGCCGGACCACGATTTCTGTTCTCATCCTGAAGCAAAGTTCTTAACCTGAAGCACTATTTCTGGGTTAGCGGAGTCTGTAACCTGAAGCATATGTAAGCTGAAGCGTATGTAACCCAAGGTACGACTGTAAAATCATACAACTGAGTCAGCAGTTTTTCTCTACCGTTAGGGAAAAAAATAAATCACAAGTAAAGTCCCATAAAGTTCAAGATCCAACGCTTGCCTAAATAAAAGCAATACATCTGTAGGGCCCGTGCTCTAGAATTCGGTGACTCTCTGATAGCGGCAGGTTCCATAGACTCAGGACCACAATGGAAAATGCACCATTAGTCATTACAAACTGCCAGATTTCTGATGGAGTTGGCGTCTGCAACAAACTGGACCTCAAATACTTGGAGAGAGGTTCGTATGTGAGCAAGCGCTCCCTTGGGTACCTCCTCAGACCAAGTCTATAAAGGGCTTTGAAGAAAATGACATATGCCTTGAATTTCGCCCAGAAACAAATTAGTAACTGGTGGAGGTCTTGTAACAGTAGAGGCATGTGCACTCGGCAGCTAACGCTTGCTAGGAACATAGGAAGCTGCCTTAAACCAAGTCAGACCCTCAGTTCATCAAACTCAGTATTGCTGACACTGAATGGCAGCAGCTCTCCAAGGTTTCAGGCAGGAAGATGTCTCGGACCAAGCCTGGGACCTTCTGCATGCAAGACAAACTGAACTTTCATTAAGGTGGTTGCTTATGCATCAGCGAAAAAGAGGACATAGATGTGCAGGCATTTTGCATTTGATGTTTCATTGGTATAGTTGCAAATTTAAACAAACAATTTCTGCAATTTAAATAGGGATGCAATGCATTTCAGTGTTGTGTGTGGAATATCATAACCGGGTGACCTGTGTACCGAACGGCTCACTTGATGGGCAGCTTCAAGTCTCTTGTTCCCCCTTCTTATGGTTCTTGATCTTCATGGCTCTTTATCCTTAAACTGGACTTGAACCGGACAGTCCTCAAATAGATGATTCCTTCAAACTGAGGACAGTGCTCTGTAAAGGCCAAGTCACCCAGAAGGGCAGCTACACATATTTTATTAATCATGAGGGCATCAGCCAAGGGGGCATGCACAGCTATGAAAAGAGCCTTTATTTTCAGGAAGAGATACCAGGACACATGCCTCCCTCTGATAATCCAGAAAGAGGCCCAGATCCAGGAACACTCCCGAGCTGCAAAGCATGAGGGGGAGACGTTCAAATCAGGCAATTCCATGGCTTCCACAGTCTCATGACTGCTAACCAGCCCAGCTCCATTTTTGCCTGGGTTAAGTGTCACGTGAGTCACCGTCACCTAGTGCTTTGAGTATGTCTGTACGATTCATGTTTCCAAGTGAATTTTACCCCCCTTAAGTACAGTGGTGCCCCGCAAGACGAATGCCTCGCAAGACGGAAAACCCGCTAGACGAAAGGGTTTTCCGTTTTGGAGGTGCTTCGCAAAACGAATTTGCTATGGGCTTGCTTCGCAAGACGAAAATGTCTTGCAATTCCTGGGGTTTTTTTTCCCCTCCCCCCCTTTTTCCCAAGCCCCTAAGCCGCTTAACAGCTGTTAGCTAAGCCGCTTGACAGCTGATGGCTAAGCCGCCTAACAGCTAATCTAAGCCGCTTATCAGCTGATCTAAGCCGCTAATAGCCTTTTAGCAGCTAATCCGCTAATCCCTTAAGCCTTTAATAGCCGCTAATAGCCTTTTAGCAGCTAGTCCGCTAATCCCTTAAGCCTTTAATAGCCGCTAATAGCCGCTAAACCGCTAATAGCGCTAATCCGCTAATGGGCTTGCTTCGCAAGACGAAAAAAACCGCAAGACGAAGAGACTGGCGGAACGGATTCTTTTCGTCTTGCGAGGCACCACTGTAATGCATTATACTTTTAGGTGTACTCTTGAAAGTGAAATTTTACTGGTTTTTTTTTTAAAAATGCAACTCTTATTTTCAGCAATGTCAATTTAAGAAGTGTTATGTGTACACCTAACCCGCCCTTCAGCCCCCCAAAATCCTAGTGTATGAAGAATCCCTTCAGCCCCACTTCAGCTTATCACCCGATTTGTTCTCCACTTCCATAGGTCACAATGGTAAACTGGGGTTTCAGAGAGGACACCCTTATCTGTGCCGTTGCATCTGGAGCAAGGAGGATTTCTTGCCTGTGTAAACATGAGTCGCTGCTGCCATTTCCTGAGCACCTGTGAGGGCTCTGGTCACAGAGCGGCTTCTTCGCCCTGCTCCACAGCTGTTGCCACTACCTGCTGCAGTGCTGGGTCATGAAATCGCTCTTGACAGGGCTTAATGGAATACAAATGCTGTTATAACAACTGTCAAAAGCTTTTTTAAAAAGTTGGGCCTAAGTGAGGAGCAGGTCGCATATTACACTGCACCTCTGCTGAAGTGTTTTATGATTAGGTACACGATACTCTGTAAGAAACCATGGCACTTTATGAGGCAGAGCCTTCCTCCATAACTCAAGCATGGGGCGACGGCAAGCTAACTCACCCTTGGTACGATTCCTGTTGTCTGCTCCATGAAAATTGAAAGAAAGCAAGAAAGAAAGAAAAAAAGAAAGAAAGAAAGAAAGAAAGAGAGAGAGAGAGAGAGAGAGAGAGAGAGAAAGAGAAAAGTATTCAATCGGGGTGTAGTCATTTGCTACCCAGCTTGAATTCAGACAGCTCTTTACTCCATCCTCCTGATGTCTCATTACCTGATAATTCCCACATTTTCTGTGATTCTTCGCACAGCCTAAACTTCTGGAAATCTAAGGGACTGTAGCAGAAATTTAGCGCTCATTTCTGTGTTAATTGCTTCCAGGAAGGAAATATCTGCCTACAATTTCATTAACTTGGAAAATCGTGGGCATTTTGCGCTGTAACTTTTCTGCTATTTTATTCCATTTTGTGACACAATTTGGGTCTTTCCTGCCATTTTAATGGGTGAATCACAGGGGAACAGTCATATATCGACCAAAAAGCCACCATTCCATAATCCAGCAGGTCATGCAGTGCATAAGAAACATTAGAAACCAGAGGGGAAGCTCTAGCATTATAATCAGGAGAACTAACACAATAATCCTCACATCCCAATGTATCCTTAGAGGAGCAAGGTGTAGACCTCTTCCTTTGTGCATCCAACTCACAGTTAATCAGAGGTAAATACATTAATATAAAGGTAAAGGACCCCTGACCATAGGTCCAGTTGTGACCGTCTCTGGGGTTACGGCGCTCATCTCGCTTTATTGGCCGAGGGAGCCGGCGTACAGCTTCCGGGTCATGTGGCCAGCAGGACTAAACCGCTTCTGGCAAGTGCCAGAGCACACGCCGTGTACCTTCCCGCCGGTGCGGTACCTATTTATCTGCTTGCACTTTGATGTGCTTTCGAACTGCTAGGTTGGCAGGAGCAGGGACGAGCAATGGGAGCTCACCCCGGCGCGGGGATTTGAACCCCCAATCTTCTGATCAGCAAGTCCTAGGCTTTGTGGTTTAACCCACAGCGCCACCCACGTCCCACTAAATACATCAATATAGGCAGTGTCCAAAAACTGATTGAGGGGTTGTGGGTGCAGTGGATTAGCAAGGCCTAAAAGGCCGAAGCCTGCTCCTCATCAGGAGATTGGGGTCTAGAGACCTCTCTACAGCCTGTACCTCATTCACTTCCAATAAATAGTTCAAAAATAACAGTGGTAATAGGAAGATGATCTCATCTAGTCTGAGAGGTGTGTTCCTGGTTATGGCAGCATCTGTGCACCACAGAGAGTTTTAACGGCCTCTGAGTTTTCTGAACCTCTCCCGGAGCAGATAGGGACTAACCTTGCTTCTCTCACAAAGTCACTTTGGGATGGAAACAGTTTGCAAGACCCAAACTATTGTCCACTTGTGATGTTATGAGTAGCAGTCTGCTGAGGCCAATATGCCTTGTTGATTTAGATTTGATGTTTAATTTTTTAAAACAGACAAACAAACAAAATCTGAAAGCAGGTTTTGGCCCCATTCTGGAGAATGAAATGGGAGCCAGGAAAATCACCCCACCCTGTGGTTAGACATAAATTTTGGTCCTGTCAAGAAATTGCCACGAGGTGCCTCCAGACCATCAATTTTTTTGCAGGAGGCATTCAAGAACATCCTAGGAAATGTTTGGCTTGTGCCATTAAAGTGCTGTGTCTGTTGCCCTAGCGCGACTAATCGACTTTGAAAAAGGAACTCTGCAATTTGGAAAGTGACAGGAAAACCGCGTTGAAAAGTGTGGAATGAACAATTGATTAAGGGGGAAGACCTGGAAACACCCCAGAAACAAATCGGGATGAATGCTTGATAATATACAGTCTTCAGAAACATATCAGAATAAATGATCAATAGAGACCGGCTATAATCTAACCTCTATTTAAGCTTTGTGCAAAGCAAATCAGGGCAAATGCTTTTGCTTTTAAAAAAACCACACAGCTCTTTTGCACTTAAAACACCTATAATGTGATGTCTTTCCCCCCCTGCTCTGTCGCAGGTCAAGGGGCATCCATGCCTCACAGAGCCCCTCTGCTAGTAAACAAACCAGTGGGTCCTCCTCTGCCTCCCTCCCTCTCCCAAGGCCATGCTTCCTTTCACACAAGGTCCAGGAATCGTGGCTGCCTGGCTGGTGATAATGGAGCAAGGGAGGCTGCTGCAGGCTCCTTGATGAGGGAACCCTGCCAGAGCCCAGACAGCCTGCTGATTCAGCAAAGTGCAGGCAGGCCGACTGAAACCCTATCTCCCTCTGTTTTCCCCACCAAAATGCAGCTGCTTGGAAGGGCGAGCCTTTTTTCCCCCTGCCTGTCTGCAGGCAAGAATTCTCCTTTCGCAAACTGATGAGCAGTGTGACAATGAGGTGGGTTTCCCTCTGGCTTGTGGATTGGGGAGCGCTTTTGGGGGTACAAATTCAGTGTAACCGCCCCCCAAAAACCAAACAAACTTTTTTGACTATGCCTAACTTAGACCCGTCACTTAGAGACCGAGAAACTCAAGAATCGGACAAAAGCAATTGTAAACTGGAAAAAAGACTGAAGAGTCACATTTTTAAAAAAACACACTCGCATAGGCTCTGATATTTTGATGTTTATCACTGGCCATCGTATGGGAAGCTGGAATTCCACATGTGCTATGCTTCGTAATAAAAGCAAGAGAGTATTTTGCAGGCTGGTGGCTTGGATCTGCGGTAGAATTCATCTATTTTTTTTAGCTCTCATTACCCTTGGACTAGATAGGAACAAACCAAAACTTCTTAAGAATAGCTGAAAAGAACTTGTTAAAAAAAAATGCTTGATGGGCCTCTGTTGAGGTCACCCTGTTAGTTTCAGATCAAGGCAGCGGTGCCTATTTAATTTCCTATCTGCAGGCGAAAGGAGCCGCTTTGCTCCTGATTAAGTAGATAAATGAAGATAAAGATCTGGCTCAGGACTGCTTGACATGCTAAGTCTCTCCCCCCCCCCCCCCCCCCCCGCCCCTGTCAAAAAAGCACTTCCATGTAATAAAGTCCTGAAGGACCAGGGGCTCAAGTACTTGAGAGAATGAATTCCGCTGTACCCACCAGCCCTGGCTGCAGAAGGAAGGAGGCAGCAATCTTTGTCTTGTCCTGGTTTCGTTGTCGTTTCTATTCCGCTACTGGGTTTGTTTCAATCAGTGTTGTTTCTGTTCTGCTACAGTTTGGCTCCTGCTAAAGCCCACGTTATTCAACTTGTTATCTACCACAACCAAAGCCTACATAATGGATTATGTAATTAATTTGGGTTAATTATTTTCAGTGCATTTAAATGGAAGGGAAGTGACAAAAACAAAGTGGTAAATAATGTAACTATTTGCATAACATTTACAGATATATATATAAAAATAAAATAATAATAATAGTGAATATCACTCATAATCACTTGGGTGAGTTCTGCTTCTGCTGCAGATTATGTTTTGTGAACCGCCCTCAGATCTGTTCTTGGAAAGGCAGTCTAAAACTGCACTGCAGTGCAGAAGCACAGGAATAAAGAGAGCAGAAGCCACACCTACCATATTTTTCGCTCTATAAGATGCACTTTTTCCCTCCTAAAAAGTAAGGGGAAATGTGTGTGCGTCTTATGGAGTGAATGCAAGGCTGCGCAGCTATCCCAGAAGCCAGAACAGCGAGAGGGATCTCTGGCTTCTTGTTTTCCTCCTCCAAAAACAGTCTTATGGTCTGGTGCGTCTTATAGAGTGGAATATACGGCGGTTGCCGCTGCCCCATGCAGATTGTCTCCATGTGCGTGTTTAGTGCTGTGAAATAATGAGCTTGCATCCAGAGTGAGAGAGTCTGTCTGCCCAACAGGGTGTGGCTGTGATGGGACTGAGCATGTGAACTGCAAACAGGTCGCTGAGTCCTTTGTGACTAAGCAGGGTCCTCTGGAAGCGGCTCACACTCTTGTCTAGGAATGGAATGGTGTTTCCTAGACTGAAAACCACACACACGACTCACTCGCTATGCTAAGTTTGAGTAAGAGCATACCCTGGGGGACCTTGCACGGATATAGAAAGCTGGGACATGTCTTCACACTTTTATGAGCAGGGCTACGTTTTGCTTGCTTCACAATGGATGGCAATGAGGAGGTTTGTGCAGGGCTGGAGTGGTGCTCAACTGTCCAACCTCCCACCGATTCTCCACTATAACAGGAACATAGGAGCAGCCTGGCTGCTGAATCAGGCCAAAGGCCCACCTAAGTCCAACATCCTGTTCTCACAGTGGCCAGCCGGATGCCTATTGGAAGCCCACAAATGAGACCCAAGTGCAGGAACAAATCTTCCATTTGCAGATCCCAGCACTTGGCATTCGGAGGCATATTACCTCTGATAGTGCAGCCAGGACATTCAGAGTAATCCCTCCCACTCCACCAGTTTATTCCCAAACTCAGGGTTCATCCACCTCTGCTCCATATCTCTAGGTACAGTTCTGGGCTTTCCAGATCTGTGTCTGAGGGCTTTTTTTTGTTTTATAAACCCCTCCACTTTTCCTGCGGAAACCCAGTTTACTGCTGAATTGCTGCAGACAACCTGAATTGAGGTTTGCTATGATTCAGTGATGAAGTTTGGATTTTCCTGGAGAAAGTGGTAAGGCAAAAGAATGCAGTTGGACACGGACTGGGAAAGTGTGGACCTGTGCGTAGAAATCATGGAGCAAAAGGTTAAGCGTGGACAAGCCCTCAGAGCTGCCCAAGAGAAACATCAGGAGCAAACAGGCCAGCAGGGAGAGGCTGTGGGGGGAAATTCAACAGGCAGGAGACGGGTCAAGTTAATATGCATCCCACCACATTACAAGTCACATGACGAGAACTCTGTGTTAGCTTTGTATGGTGTAGCCAGCATTGGGTGAAGGGCAAGCTGGGCCATATTAATAAGGCAGAAAGAAAGCACTTAGTGAAGCTCTTTCAGGGGTTGGTATTTGCTACCACCAGAAGCAAAATTTGAGCCCAAGCTGAAAAGTCGTTTTTACCTGAGGCTAAGGTGGTTGGACACAGGTGGCGCTGTGGGTTAAACCACAGAGCCTAGGACTTTGCCAATCAGAAGGTTGGCGGTTCGAATCCCCACGCCAGGGTGAGCTCCCGTTGCTCGTCCCTGCTCCTGCCCACCTAGCAGTTCGAAAGCACATCAAAGTGCAAGTAGGTAAACAGGTACCGCTCTGGCGGGAAGGTAAACGGCGTTTCCGTGCGCTGCTCTGGTTCGCCAGAAGCGGCTTAGTCATGCTGGCCACATGACCCGGAAGCTGTACGCCGGCTCCCTCGGCCAATAAAGCGAGATGAGCGCCTCAACCCCAGAGTCAGCCACGACTGGACCTAATGGTCAGGGGTCCCTTTACTTTTTTAAGGTGGTTGAGTCATGGCTGGTGACCACAGCCAACAACTCTTGGGTCGTTGTTTCAGATTGTCTCTATGTAGCTTATAGGGACAATTCCACTCACCTCTGGGTACAGAGAGCGATAGAAAGCCTTGTGTTTACATCAACACTAATTTCCAGCTGAAACCGATGTTACTTGAGGGCCTCTCATTATCCAGAGGCTGCTCTACTCAATCACTAATTTTCTATGCAAGTCAGAAGCATTCATTTTAAGTCACATGCAACAGTCCAGTTCTGTGTACCCAGCCTTGACAGCACCATCAGTTTGCTCAGTTTAGGCACAGCAGGGAGGAAAATGAGAGGATTTGGGACTCAGTAGACCTGGCTGTGGTCATTGTGTAGCAAACCTATTCCATGTCTCTTACAAGCTGCAGCAGCATTCTGAAAGACTTGCACCTGGCAGCTAATTTCCTCATCTTTGGACTCAGTGAGCTGGATTATTCTGCACCCGCTAGGCCTTCGGTTCTTATGCAGAGGAGGTAATAAGTTGCTACTAATACATTTATAGAAATGTGGTATATTAGCACAATGTAGTCTACTTTTGGAATATGAATCATTGGTGCTTACTTGCAAAGAAGCATGTGTAGGGTGGCATCCTCCAAGAATTTGTCTTAATGCTTCTTCCTAATGCCATCCAAGCTAGTAACTGTCACATCTTGTGTTAGCGAGTTACTTCTTAATTAAGCACTGCATGGAATAATATTTCCTTAAATTTTGTCCTGAACCCACTGCTAATCAAACAAGGCAGCATCATATTATAAAACAGGGCAGGGAACCTTTGGGGTCTGGTGGGCTAGATATTTAATACCCCCACTTTGGTCGGCCAGCTTTGACAGGTAGACAGGACCACTCATCTGTCAATCAGCTGACAGTATAATGCCACCAGGTGAGTGACAGGCAGGTCATCTCACTCGTCTGAGTTGACCCACAGGGATCAATTGGGGGGGGGGGGATACTGCCCAAAGCATGAGAACTAGCTGGTGCACCCAAGTGCAGTCCGTGAACAGCTTGTGAATGGGGAGTTGAATCCTGCTTTCTGCAGCTGTCTCTCATGTGCCACACCTGACAGGAGGTGGATGCATTTCGGGGGGGGGGGGGAGTGGTCGGATTGGCCAAATAGGGAGGCCTGGGGAATCTAGTTGGCATACAGGCTGCAGTTTCTCTACCATGTTATAAAAGGAAGAAAAATCTCTCTACCCAAATCCTTGACCATATCCCATTTTACAGAGCAATCCTATTGGCAGGGCAGATATTCCAAGGCAGTTTTACTGCAACATCCAAAACACTGCTTGTTTGCTGCAGCAGGGCAGGCTGCACAGAGAGGCAACTTTTTCCCCCTTTTAGCCATGACAGCTCCAGGGGCTCATGTCCTTTTAGCTCTGAACTGTGGGAATGGCAGCAGAATGGAGGGCACTGAATTCTGCAGATCTAAGGCTACCCTGTGACACTCCTCCAACCCACTACCACCTCCACTGGAAGGAAGACCATTAGCACATCTAGACCCCTGAAGCTTCCCATAAGTGTAGCAAGTAGTACCACACTGTCAGCTTGTCTTCCCCCCCTGTGGGAACAAATCAGCATTTTTACCATATCCAACAGTCCCTCAGCAGCCCTTTGAATGGTTTTCCTTTTGCTTAGTTCTGTACCTTGTTTCTGTAATTAAGTGCTAGTTGCATTAGACAACTCCATTACTTGATCCATTACAAGGATTCTTCTGATTATGCACATTAAGGGAAGTGTATGAAAGGGAAGTCCACACAAATAATATTGTGTCCAAGCCCAATTCATCGCCTTTGTTTCATTTATAACTGTGCAAGAACAAGCAAACTGAAATAAAAAACGTACGCAATGAATAGTTGAAAGTTTTATTCATATAAAATTCATTAAGAACATAAAAGATTGTATCTTAAAAAAAGATCTGCGGTTATTTACAGCAGTATTGCACAAGTAAAGTGGCAATTACCCTGTCAAAATTTCATCAGTGCAAAACACAAGTAAGCCAGGGAAACTGCAATAAAAATGCTACATAAAAATGCTGGGTTCTAAGAAACATGTTAGTGATTAATCAGTACAAGATCAGTGCTACATTGATGTTTGTACCTGATGTGATGGTGCTGTCATACAGTAACTAGTGGTCTATAAACCAGGGTGCAAAATGTCTCTCTTCCACTAAAAATTTAGTAGTTCTTGAATAAACTGCAGGTACTTCTTATTTATGAGGTAACAAGTCATATCCTGTGCTACGTAAACTGAGGCTAAGGGACAAGTTCTTAACGGCCCTTAAATGTACGCACAATTGTAGGAAGAAACAGGAAGCACCAAGATTGTGAACTGGCACCTAATGAATTTGCAACAAAAATCTACTTTTGAGAGGGGATGCTGTGAGCAGGTGTCCCGAGTAAGCTCCCTGGACATTTTTAAAAGACTGACCAGTTCAGAGCACTGCATGTTGCTTTATCAAAACCAATATGTAATCTGCCTTCGGTCCTCAGAAAGTTATTTGGAACTAACTCCTTTTAAAAGCCACAAATGCAGTGCTGGATGTGGCCCTTGAACATGTAAAAGCCCTTCCCAATCAAACTGATCCCTGCCTTCACTTCATATTTCAATTATTTTAACAAGACAGAGGAAGATGGGCAAGAGACACGGTACAGAAAATTAAGGGGTTTAAACAACATCTAAAATAGCATCAACTATCCCAAACTAGTAGACAGTGCTCTAAACTGATCAATCACTATTTCCATATACACTAAGTACAATTCAAAGGGGGGGGGGAGACTTTACAAGAACTTAAATAAGCAGAAAATAAATATACAACATTTCTACAAGTTACAGCATTATGGAACAGTAGAGTGCATTAATTACAAAGAAAAGGGGAATCTACAGTATTTAACAAAGTCAATTCTACAAAAAAAAGTTTAGAGAAATCAATCCGTTTTACTTCAGCTGCTGTACAAAAAAATCTTACATGACATAGTAAGAAGAGAGGGAACATTGCACAGAGGCGACATTTGGCTCAGATGAGGACTGCACTAATCTAATAAATACTCAAATATTTACAATCATTCAAAAGGGGGGAAAGCATGGAGACACTAAGAAGAAATTTGAATATGGTTTCTCCACAACCAAAGAAAATTCTTCATAAAATGTTTTGGCAGGATTATATATAGTTATAGATATATAAATGGGATTTCTAGAAAAAGTTTTTTTAAACCCACAAGTCTAATGTGGACACTGTGGGGATGTCAAGGCACAAAACCTGCACTGAACTGTGACAAACTAAAACGGGCCTTGCTTGATTTAGCATTTTAAGATATAATGTCCGGCAGAGATTTCTTGGAAAAACAAAGAGAGCTTGGGTTTGGGCCACACAGTGCCAATATCTTGCCATTTACTGATTTATGTTATAATTCACAGAATTTTTTTTTATTAAAAAAAACCACATTTCTTCGGCTTACAATTAAGTTTGCCTGAAGCCATGGCAGCAAGCTAATTGCACTCCCATGCTAGCAGTTAACACATATGAATGTGTACACATCTCAAGGCACTGGGCCAGCCGAGCCTTATAAGAAAAGGGGGAGGGAAGGTTATAGGGGTCTGAAGAGAGTGCACTGCGACTTTCAGGACCCCCCCTTCCCAAAGCAGCTCCTTATTCCCTTAGCTCCCTCCCTCCACAAAAAAGCCACTTGTTACGGTTTCCTAAAGAATACTCTCTGTAACCATGTCAATGAAGAACAGGGGAATCCTCCCACTTCAGGCGCTTGCCTGGAGCTCCCCGGATCCCAACCACTGAAAGCATGACTGCAGGGAGGATTTTGTGTTAGAAAGGCATTAAAACTAGAGTGCTCCAAATGCAGAAGCACTAAACAGAAAACACTTTGGTGAGTTCTTGAGAACTAATTCTGGTGGCAGAAACGATTTTAGAAGGAATCGCGATGGGACAGTGATGACAACTAATATGAGTCAGTTGGATCTCAAGAGAGAGCTTTCCAATTGTTCCCAGTGAAAAACACAGGTTTCCCATCGTATGCTGAAAGATTACTGGCAAACTGCCGGTGTAAAAGCTGTGTTATCAACATTGCTAAACCTGGAAATGAACTCCTTAGTTTCCCTGGTTTTTTGGATGCCACAAAAAATCTCTATCACACAGTATCAGTTTGAATGGTCTAAGACTAACACCTGCTTCTTTGCCTTTTTCAGTCAACCAGCTTTATGTGGGTACCATGCAATTACAGGCAAAATTACTATTAGTGGTGTTGCAATTTCTGCTTGATGTTAAACAAATTGGGGAGAAAGCCCACAACATTGTTCACCAAAGCTAGTAAAATTAAGAAACTAACGCTGCTACAAAGCTACCATGGCTTTTGCCCTTGTTAGCACATTATCGCCGTTGGAGCTTACAAATGAACAGCCCGACCGAATAAGGGCTATACAGATAAGGAGACAAGACTTCTTCTGCACATGATTCCCTGGCTGGATCTGGAATAGCAAAAGCACAAGAGGATGAAGTGGTTTGGACTCTGTCCCTGGATGCAAGACTTAGGGATGTTTCCAACAGTGAACTGGCAACAGTCAAATCATGGCTGTCAGTTTGGACAGAATCTTAGCACACCCTTTCCTCGTCTCTTGTTTTCAAAGAGGTGTTTGGCACTGTCAATATCAATCTTACTAACCATCTATGTACAGACATGCACCAGGTGATGTGTGCGAGCAGCTTATTGTTGCTTGTGCCTCTCTCTAGCTTGGGACCCCAAAGCTTATTTTGATCATCTGGATTTATCCTATAATCTACTGCAGAAACATTCAGGACAGGGGATGCATCTGCAGGCACTAGCATACGAGCTGAAGTTGACAAAACTCTCCAGCACATAATAGCACTTAGGATGGATTTGATATAGCCCAAAAAAGACTGCATTTTTTTTAAAAAGAGGTTACAACATTTTCAGTGGCACTGGTGAAACCAGAAATTGGCGACGTAGCATTTGGAAGCGAGTTACAAACAGGAATCAGTTGACCCATTGTATTATGCAAAGTATCTGCACCATTTTATGTAACTGATCAATGGCCAAATAAAATTATGTAAAATAAGGGGCACTTGCAACCAGAACCTTTAAGCAACTATGCAGTTCCAGGAAGCTCATTTTGCAGTTGCCTCCCAAAGCAAAGTAAAAACGCAGTCCAAATCCACATATGAACCAGTTTACCATAACATGGTACAGCACAGGTTAAACCGCTTTGATTTTATAGGAGGAAATTGAAATGAACAATGTCCCAAAACTGAAGCAATTCAGGTTGCAATCCTTTAATCTACGCATGTAGGAATAAGCCTCATTGAACTCACGTGGAACTTACTTCTGAGATATAGGGATTGCATCAGGAAGCATCATGAAGGATATTACAGAAGCAAAATGTTTCTTTTTTTAAAAAAGGAAGTTGGGATCTGTGCCAATACTGTCTGCCATCTGGTTTAGTGGAATTTTACTTGATTTTTTTTTAATGGCACATTTTTATTTAAGTTTGGGATTGTGTGCATACTGTGGTTCTTTACCAATTTGGTATAGGGTACAGAATTCAGTATCCTGAGAATTTCAGCTCTTTTTAAAAGCAATTTATTAATCTTTTCGGCTGCAAATCTAAGTCTGAAAGACTCCTTCCAAAATCTGATGTAATATCTGAATGCAAGGGACCACGGGGAGTCTTCGGGGCTCTGCTCAGCATTTCCCAAACCTTTATTACATGGGACACAGTGTTTTCTAGGATTAAGATTGGGGGCTTTACCATACACCTGTTTTCTCAGTCTGCTCCCACAATAATCGGCAACTACAGAATGACGCAGTTAAGAGGGTCTTACTGCCACTCTACATTTCCCCTTCTTCTGCCTGTCAGGAGTCAGGTAGGGAAGGACTGTGTGCAGGAGATCCCAGGTTCAATCCCCCGTATCTACAGGTAAGGATGAGAAATACTCCTTACACACTTATCAGTCAGAATGACAATACTGAGCTAGATGGCTCAGTGGTATAAAGCAGCTTCTTATACTTTCTGGGATTCTCCTGTACCTGGCAGCCCACAGCGCACCCAAGACAAGGAACCTAGCAAGTCCTTCCCACAGAAGACTCCCTCTTCCCATAAACTGACAGATAAATTGGGTAAAAGGGACAGAGGAGGGAATTAAAGATGCACAGGACTGTCTCCAGTCCAGCATAGTGACTTAAGTTTTCCGGACGCATTTCAGTCCTTTGCTATGGCATACCACTGTGCCCCACCCTACAGTTTGGGAATTATCAATCCTTACCGCTCCCCTTTATGGCTTACAGAAACAACCTGCACAATTTAATATGTTGCACAATTCAGCTGTTTGCAGCAGGTTGCCCTTGATTCAGCTTTTCGTTTTTCTTATCACATTACAAATAGCCCTGATTAAGGAACATCACAAAACAAAGTAGCTAACTCATATTAGATAAATGCAGCCAATCACCTACTGGCACCTTAGGAAAGGGAGGTGGAATAGGTGCCACTTGTTAAAAGGTCTTTTTTTCTGGAATAAAATTTGTTCCTGCTCTTTCTTTTGTTGGAGTTTTCACCCTCTGAATACTGTGCTGCTGTTGACCTCAAACCCAGGCAGCGAGTCAGTAGTCCTTTTACATTCCACATTATGGTTGCTCGGTCATCTCTCATATTATTTAAAAACAAAGGCAGCAATTAACAAAATCCAGAGTGCTTAAAAAAATAAACAAAACAAAACGCAGAGACTGGATTTAAAAAAACAAAGAGAAATATACCAAAGTGAGGATCAAAACAGTGCCTGAAATTATGCAGTAGGACCCTGTTGCTAGCAACTTTGGGCAATATTGCACAGGCATAGGAACTGCTTTCACCCACGTACAATGACTTATTGCTACATTCCCCCCTCCCCCCCCCCACCTTCAGTATATGTCATAGAATACACACTTATCTATACAAATTATAAAGGAAGAAAATTGTAAAAGGCAACCTGGTGACATTATTTGGAACATTAAAACTTTCACAGTTTAATTTCAACTTCCAAAGCAAATTCAAGAGTTCTCCTTCTGGGCTGCAAGATGCAACTGCTTCACCCAACAGAAGATTAAAAATGGTGCTTAAACAGCAGATGGGTGTATTTCCCCTCCCCACCCCCCACCCCAAACTTCTTCTGTGAATAATGTACAAGGATAGGTGGATTTTAGGTAGCACAGAAATTACCAGTCTGTCTTCTCACTGCTTGGAAAGATTTTGAACAGGAAGTATGTAATATAAAAACTAAGACAGCTTTACAAAGTAGCTGGCTCAGACAATTCTGTTGCAAGGTATAATAGCAACCCACAAGTTTCCAAATGAGAACAGGATTCAATGATTTTCTTGAAAGCTGCAATATAGCAAGGTTCTTTTCTTTCTTTTTTAAAGAACTTTCAACAAAACAAAGTTAGCTCTACTTTCAGATGAAATCCTGTTTCTTAAAAAGGTGGTCCATTTCCAAATATCCGTTTAAAAAACTTGCTTTCCTCAAAAAAACCCACAAAGAGGTCCAAACCGCCTGATATGGAGTCCTTCTGCTCCTTTTCATTTGCTGGATGTATCCGAGGTCAAGAAAGGCCTGTTACCTGCACCCAGAGACCTTGTGTTCAAGGTTGCTGTCGCTGGAAACGAGTAAACAATCCCAAGCTGCCTCTTGGCGCGTTAGTCACTGCATTCTCCATATGAGGCGGACGATGTAATGCAACAGGCGCAAAATTATGATCTGGTGGTTTACTGCTTGGTAATCCAAGAAACCCTGCAAGAGGAAATGAGAAGTTCTTTTAATTCACGAAGCTTTCCTGTCTGGCAGTAATAATTACCGAATTTATATGCCAAGCACAGGAATTGCTATGCTAGCACAGTTCGGATAGGAAACTGCAAAAGCTATGCCAGGGCCAAGCATGACATGATGGCACTGTTATATGTTGGCACTGCAAGTCGTTCTGACAGGTGCTCAAGTGGCTAAGATTGATGTTCTGTACACAGTGAGATAATAAAACAACCAGTTAGCTTTTATTTGAGTTTTGGGTGTTTAGCATCACCTACTTGGCCACACTTCAACTTGCGCATTGTAATCAAAAGAACTATCATGTTGTTTGAAAGGGAGATAAGAGCATATGTACATGTGATCACAAGTAGCCTACATGACATAAAAGTTTAATATTTATTGACCTCACAATGTTATTTATGTGAAAATTAGCCTCTGCTGATTAGATGGGGATAATAAGTCCAAGATGAGGAATCCTGTTCTTGTATTAATTGCTATGGATTTATTAAGATTTATGCTGCCTTGACATGAATTTGGCTTTTACTTGTTTTATGTTTTGACACACACTGTGTTTTGCTGTATTTACTTTTATTCTGATAGTCTGCCTTAATTGAGATGGTTTCTGGGGTTTTTTACTGTTTGCTGCTCTGGGAAACTATCTGAAGTAGGATACAAGCAATTCTTTAAATGAAAATGCAAATACATGAGCAGAACTTACTGCTTTTTCTCACCTGTGAGCAATGGAAACATGCTTGCTCTCTCCTTCTCTGTGTCCTTTCCCCCCTAGCAGTTCTGTCCTTACACATTTAAATTTAAGCACCCTGTGTTAGCACCTAGTTCAACATACACACATTGTGTGAACTAGTCACTACAGTATGTAAGCTCTTGAACAGCCTGAGCTATAAACCCCAAGATCACATTTCAGCCCAGCCATGAATACAGTGGAGGCAGGTGGCCTCAGATGACCCACGTCACACACACACACACACACACACACACACACACACACAATATTACACTGGCCTCTCACACAAGAGTTGTCACAAATGATTACCAGGACAATGTATGCAAAATGTTCTAACCACTTGGGGGGAAGTATTCTATAAATACTGCTACTAATAGCAGTATTAATAATAAAACACAGCTTGTTTCAACATTAAAAAGTGTGAATTTATTATCTAAATAGGAATTGGCATTGAGCTGCAGCTGACTTCAAGGAGGGAACAAAGTTGAAGGGCTGTACCTCCCTCTCCTCCCTCTGCCTTAGGGGCAACACCCCTAAGTCTGCTCATGCTACAAAGCAGAAATTGGAGGGTGCTGTCCATCTCTAACCAAAACAGTATCTATGCCACATACATAACGGAGCAACACTGTGTCCACTTATAAACATCTGATAGTAGCACCTCTGGCTGCAACAAAAGATAGAAGTGTAAACAACAGCATCAATATGCCTCTGCTTGGTTTTTGCATTCCACTGATTCCAGTGGAACATCCTTCCATGTAAATGCATTTGAGATCAAATGACTTTTGTAATCATGTAGGGTGTAAGAGAAATGCATCATGTTAATGAGAAATGGATCTACTTGGGGGACACTCAGCAAAGCATGAAAAAAAATCATCATTAGATAGCAGGGTGTCTCCTGTCCTTGTAGTTTAGATTTTCCACTGATAGCTGCTGTCCATGTATCCTTAGTTGAGTATACACTTACAAAGACAGCGCCACACAATATGCCTTAAAGCAGGAACGGGAAACCTGTGGTCCTCCAGTTCTTGTTGGGACTCCCAACACCCTTCAACATTTGGAGGGCCCCAGCTTTCAAGGAGATAGCACCTAGCAAAGAAAAACACTTGTACAGACCCATGTTTATTCCTTTTTACCGTGACTATTTTGCCATTCCACCCTCTGTCCCAGTGCAGCCCCTGCCCTGCTGAGAGGAACACTCACGAGAAGCTCACACCTACCCTGTTACACAAATCCCCACTCCCACCCCAGCAACTAGCCACGCTTGCCCACCTGGCTGTCAGTTTTCTACATGCTTGTAACTAGAAGTAAAGAAATCTGTTTGTGGAATGCTTAAGCACCCTCAGCGCTGGGACTTGAGCAACTGTCGCTATATTTAATCTTGTTCTACACTGCTTAATTCACTGTCGCTAAGTTTTATGTGAGGTTTGTTACAAGAAACAAAATGGTATATAATTTATGAGATCTGGTAGCACACACAGAAGGAGAAAAGGGGAAGCCAAAAACAGGATGGTATTCTCAGAGTATAATTGTGTCATTGTCCAAATTGTTGACTCTCGAAAATGTTAAGAGATTCCCAAAGGATGAAATCTGGTAGCTATAATTTATCTGAGAAACCAGTGATTTGGCGTCGTTTGTGCCAAGAGCCTAAATAAAGCTATAGGCAATATGTGCCAGAGCTAATGAACTAGTGAACCTCTAAATTATTCTCAAGTGACTCCACCTGTGTAAACACTGGTTGGTTCAGTTTGGGGTATAAAAATATGCAAGCAGATATATTAGAAAAGATGCAGCCACGTAATGCAAAGTATGGCGGGTCACATATTAACATGTTGACTGCACTCAACTTTAGGTAAGCGCCACAGCCTGCAGGAAACCAGGAAGCTAACCAGATGGTGTATCATGCTAGTAATTTTACTTTCTATTCCTTTTTAAAAAAACATTGTTTCAAAATAGAAGTGTAATGTGCAAGGTGGCCCAAAGTTTTACATATACAATAAAATAATGTCATAGGCACATGTGGCAAATGTATGGTGCACATGGTTGAAACCATACAGACATGTGTAGAAGGGAGCCTTAGAAGACCAGTTCAGAGGGTTAGCTACACTGACATATGCACACAAGAATCTTGCAGTGCCTTATAAGATTAGCAGATTTGTTGTGGCTTAAGTTTTTGTAGGCTAGAACCCACTTCATTAGACACCACTGTTAAAACTTTAAAGTGCCGTAAGACCCACTCTGTATATGTTAAATCCAGAGGCTAGCACCATGTTTCAGCTGGGAAAAAGCATGAAAGAAGAGCACTTGGGAAAAGCCAGAAGGAGCTACGACTCACCTAAGGCCAACTGTTATGCCACAAGACACTTCTTTGGGTTTTCAAGCTAGGCAAAATTTTAGCTGCATAAAGAATGCTGCTAACATTTCCAAAGGCTGAACAAGACAGCGGCAGCTGCTGCCGAGTTTGCCTGACCAAGCCCTTGCCCCGATTCACCTGACATAATGGGACTGCGATAAGACCAAGGCACTTCCCCTCCACTTCTGCATAACAAGATGGGAGGAAATCAGTTTCGTGTCTGCAATTCCTGTAGAGGCACTCTAACAACAGCCTGTGATTTTTATCTCAAATGTATGGGATTGTTCCATAATTAGCCTTTCATAAGTTTATTTTCAAAACCATAAAGGCATTATTTTAAGTTTCTGTGTGTGTGCTTGTGGGACGGACATGGCAACCCTTTCCAGGCAACCCTAAGTGGAGTAATCCAAGGCAGCAGAAAGATTGAAAAGGATATGATTACCCGTTCAGCATGTGGGAAGCCACAAGACAGTGATGCCACCAAAAGCTGATACAAATACTATTTTAAAAGGTACACAGAAAACCTGTTAATAAAAAAGCAAAATAATATCCCAACATCTTTTCTGATACAGGGGTGCCAAAAGTCCCTACAAGATGCAAGAGTGAGTATGCCCTCCTGTGCCTGATGGCATATATCATGACATAATGCTCTGCAGAGACATCTAATACATGAGATCTCTGCCCCCTCCCAAAAACAACAGGCAAGATTCATGCAAATCAGACATTCATGACATTCATATGGAGTGCCTATGGCATACGTTTACTGTATATGCATGGCAAAGAATGGAGGACATTCTAGCTTCTCCACCATGTGAATACTGTCACCACCTGTATAAACGTCAGAACCAGATCAAAATCCCAACTCGCTGCTTCTTTAGGGGAATGGCTGGGAAGACAGATAACTAATAGATTCACAAAGGTCAAAGATTCAGAAGACTGGCACAAGAGATCCTGAATTATTTTGGATTAATACATTTTCTGCACTCCTTTAGTCTTCTTTCCTTCAGCTCACAAGAGATTTTGAATGGGTTGAAGCATGTAATTCAGCAACCCTGAAAAAGCTCAGCAGGACTGGCTAGAACTGGTCAAATCCTGCCTGAGAACTCCAAGTGTGTCTTCTTGAATTCCATAGAACACAGGAGGGATAGAAATGGCATAAATAAAAGACCCATAGCTTCCTGAAAGAACCGAGAAGCCAGCCCCAATGATTCCAACACTATCTCAGAGACCAACCCTAGAAGCCAGAAGTCTAAGGGGAAGCAGGCAGAAGGACACAGATGGACCATATTTCCAGTCTGTCTTGTGCTTGACAGCAGAAATACAGCCACTCAAGTGCAAAAAACCAACAAAACAACAACACCACATCTGTGTAAAGTCAGAATCAGTGGATGTTTGCAATTCTGGCTGATGGAATAAGTCCCATTGAAGATAGTGCACTTTATTTCCAAGTAAAAATGCTTACAACTGCAGGGCCAGCAGCAGTTATACATTCTGCTATAGAGAATGCTAGAAAATTGAGCTTCACATTGGCAGTAGAAAATGAGGCCGCCATTTAAATTTGGTACAAACTGAGAATAGTATTATTAATGAAGTGAACTAAGCAGAAAAGCTGGGGCTCTGGGAGGGAGAGAAGAGTGAAACTATCCTTCAGGTTCCAGGCAGGTAAAAGAGGGAGGGAGGGGAAACCGTCACAAACCTGAACTTAAGGAAACCTTGGAAGTTGCTTAACCATCCCGAGATGGTTTTTGCTGATCCAATTCTAGCTCAGTATTAGGAAGAGGTTCCACACAGTTGTATACAAAAGTAAAATAAAACAAAAATGGTCGCTGATGGGTAAGAAAGCAGTTCCGAAAATAAGGCCACGGAGTTACTTTCTCTCTTAGAATGGATCCCTCAGGCCCTGTGATGGCCCCCACAGAAAAGAGGAACACTTAATTTGCCTTGCTCAAGCAAGAAGTCTGTAGCCATGCAGGCAGATCAAATCAGAAGAGAAACTGCATCAATAAAATCTAACCTCAGATCTTCCCTGTACATGGGCATGCTTGTGTGACCCAGGAGGTGGCTGATCAGAGGCCCTCTATACCTGTGAGGTAGAGGCGAAAGCACGTGCAATTTTAGGCCTACAGATGACCTCGGTCAAACAAATCATGGCCTGGGAGCAGAATTTTACTCCCTTCAAGTCTTACCTGCCTAAGAAAATACAGGTCAAGGCGTGTCCCAAGTCCTGGGTCCAGATTCAAGGAAGACTTCAGTCTTTCAATATATTTAATTTGCTTTAAATTAATAGTGCAATAGACTGAAATAGCAGCAAGTGTCAAGAAAGAAGAGCCAACAAGTAGCAATGAGCATACATAGGCAGCAAGGAAAGGAATAAGAGAGTCGAGTAAGATGGCTACTACAAAAAAAAAATCAAAAATCAAAAGAACTGCTAAGCAACAAAGTAGTCTCCAATAAACCCCAAACTTTTCCAAAACGCTGGTGCAAGGTTAACTGCAAGACTATATGTTTTCAGACTTAAAAATTAGGTTAACTCCTGCCATTTCCCCATGTGCTGGGGAAAGTCTCAGCTCCTACAGACTATGCTGAATTTGCCATGGTCACTGAGGAACTTTAAAGATGTTCTCAGAGAGCCGAAGCATGCACTTAGAACCCTACCGGATTAGCTGCAATTCTCTCAAGTAAGCAGCCTCCCATGAGTTAACTTCTGGGCCTTAATCACCTCTGCATACAAGTGTCTGGACTGGCACAACAGTGGAATGAAGAAATACCCAAATCAAAACAATCTGCAAGTTCAATCCAGGGAAGCAGGTGCATAGGAAACAAAAACAGACCTTGACAGCCACTCGTTCTTTCTGAAGTCTCCTGTGAGTTTACTATTGTTATCAGTAGTAACATTTAGCAGCACATTCTACTCAAGTTTCCAGATATGAATGAGGAAACCAAAAAGCTGTCTAAAACCCAATTCATATGTAAACCAAATGACTCATCACAACAGTTCATTACGGAACACCCCTTCTGCACGTTATTTTGATGTGTGACAAATCAGGTGTGTGAAGCTTTGCCAGCTGAACAGAAAAGCTACATAGTCCAAAATAAAGGCGTTAAAAACGGGAAGGAGCTAAATATAAAACATACTAAACAGCCGGAGAAGTTTAGCCAAAACAAATAGCTAACGGGAAGCAAAACACTATTGAGGAAATATTTCTTAAGCTGAAAATTGCAGCCTGGAAAATCACTCAAATTGGTTTAACCAGTGATGCAAATAACACAGGGGCATCTGGAGGGGGAAAGTGGCAGCTGGAAGGTTAACCCTTCTTTCCTTGTCCCCTGGCAGCTTCCCCATCCCACACCCAAGCCCCAATAGTTTTTTGGGGTGGAGGATTAGGTATCTCATCTCACCCATATTTCCTTGCAAGGAAGAGCCTTGCTGAATCAAACCAAAGGCCCATTCTTGTCCAGCATCTTTTTCACACTGGCCAACCAGATGCCCATGAGAAGCCCAGATGCAGATGTTCCCCAGCAACCGGGATTTCAGAGGAATACTAGTCATAATGGCTAGTAACCATTGATAGCCTTGTCCCTCCATGAATTTGTCCAAGCCGATTTAAAAACCATCCATAAAGGTAAAGGGACCCCTGACCATTAGGTCCAGTCGTGGCCGACTCTGGGGTTGCGGCGCTCATCTCGCTTTATTGGCCAAGGGAGCCGGCATACAGCTTCCGTGTCATGTGGCCAGCATGACTAAGCCACTTCTGGCGAACCAGAGCAGCGCATGGAAACGCCATTTACTTTCCCGCTGGAGTGGTACCTATTTATCTACTTGCACTTTGAGGTGCTTTCGAATTGCTAGGTTGGCAGGAGCAGGGACCGAACAACAGGAGCTCACCCCATCGCAGGGATTCGAACTGCCGACCTTCTGATCGGCAAGTCCTAGGCTCTGTGGTTTAACCCACAGCGCCACCCGCGTCCCCAAAACCATCCATACTGGTGGCTATATAATATTGTGGTATTGAATTCCATAGTTTAATCATGCGCCGTGTGAAGAATAACATCCTTTTGTGTCTGCCCTCATTCTCCTAACATTCGGTTTCACTGGTAGACTCCAGGTTTGATTATTATGAGAACTGCACTCGCCTTTTTTTAATACTAAAAAGCTGCAGACATTGTCATCTTCCTCATAGCTTCACACCCTGATCATTTTGGTTGCCATTCCTGAACCTTTTTCCAGTTCTGCATTATCATTTTTGAGGTGTGGCCATCAGAATTGTTCACAGCATTTCAAATTGTGGTTGTACCATAGATTTGCATAATGACATGATATTGGTAGTTTTACTTTCAACCCGTTTCCTAACGGTCTTTAACATGAAATTCACATTTTCACAGCTGCTGCATGCTGAATCAAAATCTTTGCCACGACCACAAGGTTCCCCATCAGTCACTGCCAATTCAGATTCCCTAAGCATATTTGTGACTTTAGGAATTCTTATTTTTTGCTCCATTGTACATCACTTGTTTATACTGAACAGCATTTGCCATTTTTATGCCCGTTCTTCTAGTTTTGCAAGTTCCTTATAGAGCTCCTTGTTGTTGTTGTTTAGTCATGTCCGACTCTTTGTGACCCCATGGACCAGAGCACGCCAAGCACTCCTGTCTTCCACTGCCTCCCGCAGTTTGGTCAAAATCCTGAATAATGCGGTGTCATAAAGGCACCCTGACTTCCCACTCCTAACTCCAGATAATAAATTAACTAGTCAAAAAGCACAGGCTCCAACAAAGATCCCTGGAGGAACCCTTTTCTTACAGCCCTCCTCTGTGACAACTGTCCATTTATTTCCTATTCTGTTTCCTGATCTTTAACCAGTTATTGATCTGTAACATGCGCCCCCCCCCACCCACCCCATGCAGTCACTTCAGTTGGCAAGCACAGGAATCTTTAACTGAATGCTAGACTGTGAATCTTCCATGTCCCCTGAGGGAGAGTAAGAAAGAGAGAGATGTGTCACTATTGATGCCACAGATCAGTTTGTGGTAATAACATGTGCACTTCCAAGTCAGGTTATTAGGTCTGCCAACACTGCCTAAAGGCAAAAGAACTGCACCATTCATGAGACAGGCAGAACAAGACACAAGAAGTGCAATGGTAATGGAAAGGAGGTCACTGCACTGCACACCGGGGAATTAGCAGTTCATTACATACAGAAAAAGAAGAGGAAAAATAGATCCCTAAGTTTTATATGTTATTGAACAACTGGTTCCTTTTGCTGAAATAAAACTAATTGCAATCTCTTCACTACTGATAAAGTAAGAAGAATCAGACTACTGCAGGGATAGACATGTCTGTACATGCCCAGAAGAGAAGCAC
The DNA here is from genome assembly GCF_965153285.1 of Podarcis tiliguerta. Lineage (NCBI taxonomy): Eukaryota > Metazoa > Chordata > Lepidosauria > Squamata > Lacertidae > Podarcis > Podarcis tiliguerta. The sequence goes on along the minus strand of NC_139536.1, from coordinate 17,256,910 downwards.
TGTGTTAAGTCCTTCCCTGTCTGCAAAGCTACAGTGTCGTCCTTCTGCTTCCAGTAACAAAGCACAGAGGACAGTTATGAAGTATTAAATAAAATAAATTCCACAGAATTGTGATCATTAGGCAGCTGCATTACAGTAGCAGGGAATCTACACATTTGGAGACCCTACCACTCACCAAAAGCACTAGCAGCCAACAGGTAGGTAGATGCAAGGCATTGGTGCACGTGGATCAAACACATGTGGTGTCTCCTCCAAGTTTTGACTAAAAACCAAGCATACCTTTACCAAAAACTACCAAAGGGTTGGCAACTTTTCCACTTGGCCTTGCCAAGCGCATTGAGACTTGGCAGTTCAAGCTTTTCCCACCATCTCCTCTCCATACCAGGAAAACACTTTACCTGCTTAATTTTCCAGTAATAAGCTGCTGGAGCAGGGCTAGCAACAGATATGCATCCTTTATTTAAAGTGAAGACTTCCTCTGGCACACTGCTCACAGAATTATAAAAGTGCACTGTAGACCACAAAAGTTCAACCACCATATGGACAAAAGTATTGGGAAGAAAAGAAATAAACCAGTTCTTAAGCTCTACCTACTATTCCTTCAGACAGTAAATATATACCCTTCCCCAACTTTGAATTCCTTTGTGATTTTAAAGTGTAGAGTTGTATTCAATACAGCGCTACTGCAAACATTTTGATTGTTTTGTTTTTCTACTGTAGCCTTCTTCCACCTGGTGCCCTCCAGATGTTTTGAACTACAACTCCCATCAGCCATTCTGGCTGGAGCTAACAGAACAGGCACTGGCAAGCTCTGCCCTCCAGATGTTTTGGGGCTGTAATTCCTACCATCCCTGACCATTGGTCCTGTTAGCTAGGGATCATGGGAGTTGTCGGCCAAAAACATCTGGAGGGCCAAGTTTGCCTATGGCTGTAATAGAAGTAGAGGGCACAAGGTTAGTGGAAGGCTGTTATACTAAGACACACAGCCTTTACCACTGATATCAAAGCTATTGATTATCGAAGTTAACCTGTCACTGAGCTGACTGAATAGTTTCATTCCCTCCTCCTTGTACAGATACTTATAAGGTACACCAGAATATCCCAAACTTTACAACAGAGGAAAATGGCAATACATTCCCCGCCCTTGTTATGTTTTGCTGTGAGCCACACTCCTGACAAAGCCCTCCAGGTCAAACTAAAGTATCTATGCGAAACACAGAAACAGTTGCCATACTTTAATAGGAGAGAAAAGCAGCAAAGGACAATTTTGACTGACATAAATGCCCACAAAGAAGTCTCTTCACTCTACCCCATCCCAGTTGCTCTGATAAAATTTGCAAGCTCCCGCAACTGCTTTTCAGTAAAACCAACCATAGTTTGCTTTTTTTAAAGTTAGGGGTCTTCTTAAAAGGTAGCTTTATGAGATTCTTTCAATTGGTACTGAAGGAAAACTGGAAAGAACACCAGTATGTGCACACACAGTTCTGACTTTCAGTAAACATCCCTCTGAATGCCACTGATAAGGAATTTCTACATTATGGTGCAATTTTTTTACTCCTAGTCACAATACGTAAACATGCAAGTACATCAAGTTGAGTAATAGGGCCTGGGCAGGGCAATCTTATACGTATGTTACACTGGGGACTGGGGAGAGGAAGAAATGGTGCTGCTACCCCAGCAGAATGACTGCACAACCCAGTGAATGCTCAGCTCAGTGCAGGAGAACCCACAAGCAGAAAATACAAAGGCTGCAGGAGAATGATGCACCCACAGTGTCCCCAGAAAGACTGCCACCACCCACCAACCAGGGACTTTGCCACTATCAACACTCTGCTGCAAACACACACAAGGGGGCCCATGAACTCACCTCAAGCTCCTTGAATGTGGGATATTTTTGACCTGAATTAATACAAATAAAGTTGATGTGCTACAGGAAGAAAAAAAGCAAGCAGTTTGTAAGTAGATGAGTGGGTGAAGCAGGCTGCAGCTTTCTGCAAATTCGGCACATTTGGTGCAGTTTGACACCTTTATGAATAAGGAACCAACACCTTTGTTGTGTGTGCTTTTTCCTGCCAAAACTAAGAATACCCATTTGGGCATACAGGGCTGCAGCAAAGAGATTAAAAAATTAAATTACCCTTCTCGGACTGTAGGAAGCATTAAATTCATCTCCAATGCGCTGTAATTCCCGTGCAATCCATATTTCTGGCCGTATATCTTCAGGGATTGACCGTGACTGCCACCTGTAAGCTGGATCAAAGCAACATAAAAACAAATGCTTTTAAAAATTCCCAAAATATACTTTCCCCCATCCCTCTCCCAATTTCTCACATGCATGCATCCAAAGGTTCTACATTAGTTTTCTAACTGAATTACAAGAATGAGAATGACAGCTCTAAAGAGACCCTGAAAACTTTTCACTGAGCTAATCACGAAGAAGCATGGGATTATAATTTACACTGAAGTTACCATGGCATCAGAAGCTTCAATTCCTTGCTTACAAAATCCATGACTGCCAATGGGCCTTCTTTCTTACTACCTCCCCACCCAGAGATAAATAGTAACTGATGTTCTCTAAGACTTTTACACGAGCTGCATAGAACAGCAAACTCTCAAAAACATCCAGTGAAAACGTGTAACAACACACAGATTTACAAATGAGAATCAGAATCTGATCAGAATTTCAATACTCAAGGATTATGTCCCCCAACAGAAACCATAAAGCAAAAGGTGAATCTTATACAAGCAGTTCCAAGTATTCCCATGTCATCATGTACCATGGAACCCCTACCCAAAAGCACCCACAATGCACTGACCTCCCTGCCCCTTCTCATTCCTGGTAAGCACAGCAACACAGCTGTGTTGTGGCTCCACCCCACTGGGCGTGCCCCTTCTGCGCCCCTCCTAAAAAGTAACAGGACTACAACTCTCAAATGCAAGAGCAAGATTTGCTTCTGCCTCTTGGAGGGCTCTGATACAATGTTCAACTCAGTGTCAAATAGGTTTATAAGGTATTCAGGAACTGGTCTTCTTATACATCATGCACATTGATGATATGCTATCCTTCATAGGACAGGTACTACAAACATCCAAAAAGCATGTAAACAGAGCAGCAGAAGGGACAACCTAGTTCAAACCAAAGCAAGGATTTCTTATGTGTGCATAACCTTGCACTTTAGAAGGAAAAGACTGATCTAATTAACAGGAGAAGAGTATTCAAAATGGGAATGCATGAAGTGTGATTGCAGTACACTGCATGCCTTTCCTATTTACAATGGCAAGGGAAGTTTCAATACATCAACTAACATGGTCAAGATGTTCTTAGACTTCAACTCCCAACCATCATGGCCAATAGCGAAGGATGATGGGAGTTGAAATACAGCAATTTCTGGTGGGCACCGCTTGGTTACTGGTGCTATAAGTATTACCTCATTCTCCCCCTCTCCTGGCTCAATTTTTTGCACATGAACAAGAACAGTCAATATTCGCCTCAAATATTAAGTGCAGTAACTGACATGCTTTTGTCATTAAGCATGAAGCAAAATGGAACCACTGGCCCTTCAGTATCAAGGAGTAATTCACTTAGAGGGAACAACAGGGTCATTCAGCTTGTGTTCAGTATACAGTACTAGAAAAGCTGACAGAAAGATTACCAGACACACAGAGAAAATGCTTCACTGCCTAGCATATCGCAGACCAGTCTATACGTGCCAGCATGGGTCTGCCAAAGTTATGTAGAAGATGGGGAGGGGGCTCTCTGTTTTTATGTGCCCAAGGGTGAGAGTAACAGAACTCTCCACGTGACTGCCACTTGCTTTCACACAGCCTCTCCCCCTTAGCCATTTTTCTCCCAGCCAGACCAATTTCCCACACTGGAGACAGAGTGAGAGAAAAATGGCATCCGGGGACAAAATGCAGAGAGACAAGTTGTGCTTGAGGGGAGTAATTCCATACCCCATGTCTACATGCCCTCACACACACGTGAGGGATTTATATGTAATTATGTTTTTGACATCCAAGGTGGCCCTTATGTCACACGGCTACTTTTCAGGTTGGACTACAGCTGTATATTTAAAATATGAACACATGCCTCTCTATAACCAAATATTAAAAGGAAATATTTGAATCCTTTTTCAGCAAGGAGAATGCAATGTGCACTTCAGAACCCATGATTAACTGCATTGAAGTGTCATAGTGCACAATGAGGAAATATTCAGTTTTCCAATTGAACAAGGTATCTTTTGTACAGCAAGAAATACCACATAATTTGGAGAGCAAAATGAACAGCTTTCGGCACATAAATATCAGCGCTTGAGATGACTGTATGAACATCTATCCAAGATTATTTCAGTCAACACAGTACTACCACTGCAGGGTTTCTGGTGGGATTACCTTTTGAGTGCTTTTCAGTTCTATGAACCTAGCCTGACTCCCCCCACCCCCTCTTCAACATGAAATGAGAATGTAAGCAAGCATGACAGCACTTTTTACACAAAGTATTCCGCAAACTTGGCATTAAAACCATAAAGGGATCATAAGGGAATACTCATAGCTTCCAATCTCAAAACAATCAAAAGCTAGCAGAGCAGTGAAAACGTTAAGCAAATGCGCCTGGCTTCAATCTGTATGGAAAAATTACTTCAGAGCCAGACTAACATTTGCTTGGCTTACAGATGTATTGTTTTCACATTATAGTAGTGAAATACCCGATCGGTTTTCAAAACAGACTTTGCATCAGGCCCAATTTTACTCACTTGCTTAGCTGCTGAATTTCATTCAGTAAAGTCCTTGCAATACTGGGCTTACTCTGCTCCTAATCTTCTAGACCTTTTAAAAGACAAGTGTGGGGAGCCAACCAACAACATTGATATTGCCATAGCAAATCTTAAGAGAATTCTCCACAGACAACATGTTATAATAGTAAATAATATTTGTTCCCACACCCCATAAAATTAAACTGTTTCACTCTGATTTGATCATCACAAAGCATACCTGAGCAGGTAACTCCAAATGTGCAAATGTAGAGGGACCACAAACTAGCCACACAGTTCCTGTGGAAATCAGTGCAGTTCTCAAAGGCTTATAATGGAGAAGACATGAGTGAATCTAAGGATTTAGGCTTGTGCAATGGAACTCCTCCCGCACCCTGACTCCCCAAATCTACTCCAAAGGATGGGGGGGGGAGTTTACTGCAAAAGTGTAAATCAGCACACTAACTTAATGAGAGACTTAGCACTACTTAGGATACAAGCCATAGAAATAACAATCTAAGCACTAAAGTCACACTCACACCAAGGAAAGATTAAAAAGAACACATACTCTTCACAACAAAAGCTCAAATTCCTACTCCAAATGGCCCAGATCCATTTCACTCCATAGCAGTACAAAGAAAAACCCCAGGAAAATCTCAAGCTACAAATGCCACTCAAGCAAATTCTGATACCCCATGTCGTATGTAACTTACACACACCCCAAATTGCCGCCCAGTGCCAGCTAAAACACTTTGATGCCCGAGGCAGAAAATTCAACTGGCAAAGCTGACAGGCACTAAACAGAGCCACAAATGTGGTGAAAAGGGACATCTAACTACCCATTAGCATTTCCTGCCACAAGACCAAGCAGAACCAAATCTTATAGCAAACTTGGCCAAAAATAATCTCACTCTGCCAGCGGGAAATATACAGATAGGTGCCTCAGCAGCCTGACAAATAATGGGCAATTTCAGACAAATTCTCCCCACCACACTCCATACTTTGTTTATGAGTAGCCAAGAGGTATGTAGGTAAATTCATATTGCTCAGATGAAGGCACCACTGCCATTTTGCACTGGAAAACGTGCTGCAACATTTCCACAGTAGTTTCTCACACAGAAAACAAGTTTCCTATGCAATAGTAATTTCTGTGTTGGAAATTGTGCACACTTGGTGTTTTATTTGCCACACTTAGATCCACACCTTTTAGCATTTTACTCTGTGTGCCGATTTTGAAGTCATCGGTGTAGGACAGGAATGGGGAGACTGCGACCTTTCAAATGTCACTGGGGACTACAACATGGCCCCAATGATTGACCATACTGACTAGAGCCGAGTCCAACAACTGCCTTTGCAAAACTACCCAATTGTCAAGAATTATTAGAAAAATAACAATGCTTTTAAGATTTTGGCAAGAACAGTTTGTTCTTCTTAGTGAAGTTCTATATCAGAAAGAAAGGCAGAAAATTACTTCTAAACCAAACACTCAAAACTGGCAAGTCCCATTTTGCATATTACACAGAAGTCTCGACATACCAAGGTCCTCCAGGAAGAAAGATGTTCTTTTCTCCTGAAAAGCCACCTGCTTAGAATTTCTTCATAACTTGACAAGATGTTAGTTTCACATAAGCACACAAAAGCAGAATTGTCCAACTAGCCTACTAAATCTAAGTGTGTCATGGGACCTAAGGGACTGCATGCATATCAAAAACCTATATTGACTTCAAATGACAGGTTCTGGAAGTAAAGAAATTAATATAATGTTTCATGTGGTTAATAGTGAAATCAATCTGAGGGTTTCATAAAGAACTTTCTGTGGTACTGCAAGATCTACGATCAGTAGCATCAAGTCATTTAGCTAATGCAAAGTGGAGATACAATATCAACATTCATATTTAATATGATGCACTTGAAACACACATGGCTGAAACCATATTCAAACAATGCAGGTTCTGTTCCCTCAGTATTACTATACAAAAGTTTTACATGTAATATATACAGTTTTACATGTAATATATACAGTCACTGCTGCAAAGCAAGGATGCCCAACATGCATATTCCACATCACTTGTCTCTTAAGACACACCATGCAAGATCTTGAGAGCCTGAGTTGTGCTTTAGACAATCTCCACTGGAGAGACTTAAACAGTCAAACACACCAGCTTCCCAGGTATCTAATCACAGCTCTCAGTGGCTGATAACCAAGTCATATTCAGAGCAGACCCTTTGAAATCAATGGGCTTAAGATGTGCAAGTACATTTAGTTTAACAGGCATACTTTGAGTAGTGACTAACACTGAATATCACCCATTAATTTCATTGGGATTGGCTCAGGAAAATCTACCCAGTCCAGCACTGTGTCCAACATTGGCCATCAAATTTAAGTTAATTTCTAAAGGGTTTCAACTTTCATCCTTACAGATACCAGGGCATTGTGCAAAATGCATGACTAAACTCGTCATAATAGATAACATACAGTATTAACAAATCAATAAAATAGCCTGTGAAGCAGCTAAAAAAAACCCTAGAGCTAAGTAATACAATAACCAACACTTAAAATGTCTGAGCAAGTAATAGAAAAAAGGTTTTCACCTGGTGCTGAAAGGATTATATTGTCAAGCACCAGTTGTAATCTATGGGGAGGGTATTCAGGGTGCCACCACAGAGGAGGCTTTCTCCCTTGTTACCACATAATGTTCCTCTGCTGGCAAAGATACTCATACGACAGCGTTTTACAAGCACTCATTGCTTGGCAGCAAAATGACTCAGGTGTAACTGTTCTGAAACTGTGCCAGCACAAATGAACAAGATAGGGCATCATCAGAGCCATTACACTGGTGATGCAATGATGTTACTCTCACACAGCAGCTGCACACATCATCAAAATGGTTTATAACAGGGATGCAAGAGGTTCAAAAGGGACAAATGTTTTTTCAATGATGATAGCTAGCTAGCTTAGGATTTCCAAGTTCATAGATTTGGCAGTAGTGCACAGTACAGACTGATACTGAATAGGGAGAGCAGTATGCATCTAAACAGGCTTACAGGACCTTGCGCCCCCAATATGGGTTCATTCCTGAATAAAATTGAGCATCTAAAAGGAAGTGCAGATGTTCTACACCCATCAGGCACTACTGACATAACATGAGAGTCTCCAATAGGGAAGTGGTAGACAGCTCATTTGTGCTCTTTGTATTAAAGAAGAGAAGTTCTATGCAGCTCAGAGTGTAGACTAAAAGATGCGGGGTTGGGGTTGGGGGGGGGTTAAAATATATACACAGTTGGCATTCACATTAAAACACAGAAAAAAGTAAACTAGGCAGTGGAGTGTTAGCTTCTTGGAAGAGAAATAAAAGACGTCAGGAAGACTTTGACGTTGTTCATGTGAATATGACAATTCATGTAGTCACACTGAAGACAGCACATAAAACATGCCATAAGCCATAAATCTTAAGTAACGCAGCTGAGCTCTTTATGCTTCTAGAATGAATTGCTTACTTCCTTTACCAACAGAATTATTTCCATCAGTGTTCTAGATTTATCTCAAATAGATACTCGCAAAACAGGAAAAGTAAATATTCCTCATATTTTTATTGTTTGTATAATATTGCATCACAATAGCTGCAATATTTGGTTTAAAGTCTCTGTTTGGAAACAGAGAATCTCAACTTTCACTTAATCAAAAAGTGTTTAAATCATGAAATTGCTGAGAACATCCGTAAAAGACTAGAGTGCCTTTAGCAACACAGAAACTAAATATACAAATCTTCGTACCATGCCTGACTCATAGTTTCTGTGCAGTTGAGGTTGACAGCACAGTATCAATATGAAACTAGTCTATACCAAAAAACCTCATATACCATACAAAGCTGTACTATACAATGTAAACAGAATTCTGTCAAATATGTATTTTTTATCAACAAACAGATGTTTACTGCCCTGTTCAAGCACAGATGTATCAAAGATGTGAATATACATTTCTTCAGAAAAAGTTGAGAAAGTTTCACTCAATCTTTGCAGATACATAATGAATCCAAGTTAGCCCTACCCACATTTTTCTAAAAATGTCAAAAAAAAAGACTTTGCAGCATATATCCAGCTACCTTAAATTCTCTTCATAAATTCTTACTTCTCTTCATAAATGGTGTCCAGCTCTAGAGTCACACTTTTAACAACATCCCGAGGCTTCTGGAAGCAGCCACGAACTGCTGCGAGAACTAACAACTCACACTTCTTGGTAAGTTCTAAAGGACTTTTTCTCTGCAAACGCTACTTGAAACCAACCTTAAAGCACAATAATGATAGTGTAAGGCGGCTCAAAAACACCACCACTTCAGCAATATTGTTTGGGGGAAAACTATTTTCTCTTCTTCCGTTTCTTTAGGGTTCTTTTCTTAGTCTATGTGTCAAATTGAAAACTTGTTTAAATGCCAGTCATCACTGATTTGTTAAAATCTATTCAAGCCTTCGTAAATGCCCACATCTTTTTTATAGATTCTCCCACACAACTTAACACAAGCAAGTTCTCACATCAAGGCCAGAACTTAGAATGTTAGGTATCACTAGCAACAAAGCTAGTTCAACTAAGTGCTTCATTATTCTAAGCCGTATGCACCCAGAATTGCAACAAGATTTCTAGTTTCACTACATTCGATTACAGTGCAAGTCCCAGACACAACCTATTATTATTTGTTTCCAGAGCTATAGAGACATACATTTCAAATAACAAATCACTAAGCATATCAATCCCATCCCAAATTCACAACTAAGAAACCATTCAATTTTCTTTAGAATATGGAAGTCTTAAAATAGGTAAGAAAAACAGTGCATTTTTTTTTCTTTGCAGGATGAATATTATGGATGAATATTAATATTATGAATATTATATATATTATAATATTATATATATTATATATATTATAATAATATTATTATGAATATTATTAATATTATGAATATTATGGATGAATATTAAGGCAAGCTGAGCAAACCACTTGCAGGGAGTAACCCACTTTCCGCCTCACGCCATCTCCTCCCTGATTTTCTCCACAGAATAGCGCAGAATGAGCAAGAAATAGCAGGAGAGTTGGCTGAGAGGTCATTTAGCTGCCTGTGGAGCAAGCAAAACGTTGGCTGTTTCCAGCTGCCAGCACATGTTGGACTGGAGTCAGAAGGACCTCTAGTGAACTCCAAGAAGTGTAGCAGCAGCATCCCAGGAGTGGGAAAGGAAAACACTGCAACAACTATATTTGATGCAAGCTGCATTCCATTAAAATCAGCTGAAGTTCCTTTATTGGAACAGTGAAAAATACACATTTATTAGAGATGCTGCCGAAACTCACAATTAGTCAGTTCATGTGTCAAATCTACTATGTTCAAACCTCCTATATAGCAAAGACTTGACTTTGATCCAACATACAAAATATAAAACTACCGTATTTTTCGCTCTATAAGACGCACCAGAGCACAAGACGCACCTAGTTTTTGGAGGAGGAAAACAAGAAAAAAAATATTCTGAATCTCAGAAGCCAGAACAGCAAGAGGGATCGCTGCGCAGTGAAAGCAGCAATCCCTCTTGCTGTTCTGGCTTCTGGGATAGCTGCGCAGCCTGCATTCGCTCCGTAAGACGCACACACATTTCCCCTTACTTTTTAGGAGGGAAAAAGTGAGTCTTATAAAGCAAAAAATACGGTAATTCCAACCAAGATTATGAGTTATATTGTTTTCTGCACCTGCATGTGTGGGATGGATGGGGTGGGTGTCCTAGTAAGCTTACAATAATGCAAGGTAGCTCGAGGAAGCTTTAACCTTTAAAATAAACTTAATGGTAAAAGCTACAATGCTCATGCAGTGTTGTTTCCAGTACAAAAGATATTAATTATGGTGTTTTTTTCAAAGTTAGTCATGCTCAGTGTAGACCCACTGAAAATATCGCACTGAAGTTAGTAATGACTATTAATTTCAAAGGGTCTACTCAGAGCATGACTAATACTGGCTGCAATCCAGTTGCTGCCCCCATGGCAAGGGTTATTTCCAGCCCCATCTTGAAAGCACACAGCAGGAGCAGGAGCACTTCCTTAGCCTCTTAAAGGCCTTTACCTTTAAGAAGAGTTTAAAAATATACTGTAAAGGGGAGGAAAGACTAAAGCACCTTTGGACAATATCATGCTACAAGTTTAAATCTGAAGAAAATAGGGGTGGTATTCAACTGTCGATTCACCCACTATTTATTTAAATTAATTTATATATAAAAATAAACACCCAGTAGAAAAAAATATATGTAAGAACACCTGCATGTACATGATGCAGACAAAAAGAAATCAAACAGCTTGCTTATACAATATGAATACCCATCATTAGATTTTTTTTTGAAGAGCCTTCTTCGTGGCTGCCCCCACACTTCGGAAATCTCTTTCTAGAGATGTTAAGACTGGTTCCCTCCTTGTTGTCTTTCCACCAGCACATGAAGACCTTTTTATTCCAACAGACCTTTAGGGAATGACTGTTTTTAAAGAAAGGTCTGGTGCTGTGATGTTCATATTGTTGTTGTTATTCTTATTTTTATAAGATTTGTTTTTATATGGTTTGAATATTATTAGTGACTAAATGCTTTAAAATGATTGTATTTTCTGTTTATCACTTTTCTATTTTATCTGTGTTTTGTATTTTTATTTGTAAGCCACCCTGAATCCCAATCCAGGACAAAAGCAGGATAAAATTTTGTTTGTTTGTTATAATACAAAAACACTACCTAAAGGGCTGTCCATGCTGCAGCAGTCATTTAGACCTTGCTTCTCACTAAAGTGATACAGCTGTGTCTAGCCTGTTTGACGTAAGGTTGAAGGTTGAGAGTAGCTCACATAACTATGCCTCCACACAAGTTATCTTCTCATGGATTCTAATCTAAATAAATCACATTTCTGAAGATACCACCCAAATGTAATTCAGATATTAGGATCCTGAAGTATGTTATCCGAAAAGAAAAGAAACAAAAAACAAACAAACATCTCTTCCCCCGGTGAGATGCAGGCACCAGATGTGAACCTTCGTTCTTCAAATGTTACACCAGAACTCCAAAAAGAGGATGCATGAGTCATTCATACTTCTGCCCTCCCTAAAAGGTATTAATCTCAGAATCCACTCAGTTATGAAACAGAACTTATACCCTAAAATGTAGTAGCTACACCAGGCATCACCAAAATCGGCCCTCCAGATGTTTTGGTACTACAATCCCCATCATCCCTGACTACTGGTCCTGTTAGCTAGGGATGATGTGAGTTGTAGTCCCAAAACATCTGGAGGGCTGAGTTTGGGGATGCTTGATCTACAAAATCAAGGCCTTAGCTGCTATGGTTCCAGAGAACTTCAACTATATAATGGGTTGAATCCAGAGTTGCCAAGAGCAGAACTCCACTAATTGGACTCTTCTATAGGCAAAACAGGAGAGATGACTCTCAACAATTTCTCCTTCCTCTTGTAGCCCCCCCACAAAAAAAATTGTAGCCATCTGGGGTACCATCCAGACCAGTGTGGGAGACCACTGAGGGCAAGTGGATATAGTTGAAAATCACCTGCCATCACCACTTCATCCTTTGGGAAGCCTGCTGGAATAGAATGAATTTCAGAAATGAAATGAGCCCTTCTGTTCACAGAATAGCAGCTCTCAATCTGTACTAAGCTGTGCTCGAAAGAATCTTTAGTTGACTTAGTTTTAAGTCAACTTCTAGGAAGATGAGATTATGTTTGGAATGGTGTCCATTTCATGAATTTCTAAAAGAATTAAAGAGCAAGATTTTTTTCCTTTCTCAGACACAAAGGAAATGCTATATATGGGAGTATAATTTAGGATAAACAACAATATCTCACAGCAATCTAAAGATCTCTGAAGATTGCATATTCTGTCCAAACCAAGCATTCTCTTCTGGTGAGCTTGTGAAACTTGCAATAATCTCTAATTAAATAAATAAATAAATAAATAAAGCAAGCTAATGGGGCCTTAGAGGGCATTTTACTATTTGTTTTAACCCATTTTTTATTCCACCCATCACCCTTTTTTTATTTCAGGGCAATGTAACTAATACCAAAAAAACAGTGAATAAGATCCATAAAAATGCTTTGCACATTTGTAACCACTGTGTACATATTTTGTACTGCAATGGCCTATTTCTGAGTTTACTGTTCAAACAGACTGTTTAACATGCAGTTTTGTCTCCTTTTCACAAATACTATACTTTTTAAAATTGACATATATACAAATTGACTTCTACTGAAAACAAGTAAAACTTCAAATCAACTTTCACCTGGAATATGAAGAAAGGGAAGTGGTTACATAAACTGCACAACACAGAAATTTCCCCTCCCCTCCATCACTGTAAACTGAGATGTAAACTTTGCCTGAAGCTACAAAAAGAAAAACCTTCACAAGCTAGTAGTGAAGACAAGAAACCATATACAAAGTGAAATCTCTGCTATGCATACGGTCATCATAAAAGGCCATAGGATTAAGCTTCAGAACCCAGATTTCTTGCCGTAGCAGGTGTGCTGCTAGCTTGCCTAGTGAATTCTGAATGTTTCATTCTGCATGATCTGTCATGCATACATGGTAAACAACAATCAGGAGCAACCCTTATTGTCAAAGCAGCACTACTTACGAAAAGATATCTAGCTGCAGACAGGAAAAATCTAAGAACAATAACCAAAATGTGCACTACCTCCATCTGAAATGGAGGTCTGTCACACTACACTTTCAAGGCCACCTGCTTTCCCACTTCATAAAACCAAATTTGGATACCTGAAGCCACCAAGTCATGGCCAGTTTGCACATCTTAGCTACAGATCACATATTGCTAAGAAACTGATAAGTGACTCTGCTACACCTTCACAAAAACATACAAATGGTTCAGCTAGCAGTTCACATTCATGTCCACAGCAAGAAGGAAAAAGGAAGGTAAGGTGGCGGGGAGACAAATGTATGACTTGCAGCATGATATAAGGTTCCAGATGGATAGACCTTATAGAAGTTGCAGAAGCAAGGTAGATGCAGCAACTCCAAGCACAGGCAGTTGGGTTCATAGCCTTTTGATGTGCATAGGAGACTGGGCATATTCTCGCCTCCTATTCTATTCTAAGTACAGTGGTACCTCGGGTACTTAATTCGTTCTGGAGATCTGTTCTTAACCTGAAACTGTTCTTAACCTGAAGCACCACTTTAGCTAATGGGGCCTCCCGCTGCTGCCGTGCCGCCGGAGCACAATTTCTGTTCTCATCCTGAAGCAAAGTTCTTAACCCGAGGTACTATTTTTGGGTTAGCGGAGTCTGTAACCTGAAGCGTATGTATCCTGAAGCGTATGTAACCCGAGGTACCACTGTACATGTGAAGGAGGCAGAAACGGCACCAAAGCAGAACTTAATCTCCCTTGGTAGTCTTCACTTACCAATGAAGGACTGTGTTAATGCATCAGCACAATAGCAGCAGCATAAATCTATTTCTTGCAAAAAGGAATGCAGGAACTATAGACTCTTTTGCTCAGGACAAAATTCAAGCAGCAATCCCATTTATACTAACAGAGGTATACATTCCATTGGCTCCTTAGGTCTGTGCAACATGTGCAGGATTGTGCTACAATACCACTGATATATAAGCTGAACACATCTGTGTAGTGATCAAATATCAGCCAAGTCACCAGGAATACCAGGTGGCATCTCTGGGTAGCTGCTCCAGGACTCTGGAATTCTTTTCCCTCAGGAGGCTGTTAAATCCTCCTGTCCATCTGCCACAAAAATGTTCAGACTTTTGGGCTGGGTTGCCATTTAGGAGGAGAGGTTAAGCAGGTAATCCATATATTATAAAACTAATGTTTTGACATTTTCATCACTTGCAGTCACATTCCCTGGTTCCTCAATATATATATATATATAGAAATAAAATCTAAATAAGTAAGAAGTCCAGAGTAGCACCCATTTCTGGTAAAACTTAAACAATGACGCCATCTACCCTCCCAATGTTCCAAGCAAGGTGGGCTCCCTCTCCTCAAATTGCCACTGCTGGGCTACTCAGGAGCCACACTGCCCTGAAAGGAGGAGAGATCTAGCTTTCAAAAAAGTTCTCCATAACAGCATCACTTTGCTGTTCTATTGTATAGATTTAGTTGATGCTTTTTGCTTTTATGTAAAAATGTTTTGTGAAGTTCGGATGAAAAACTGTATATAAATTCCTTAAAATAAACACCAGTGATATGCTGCTAGAAACATTGTTTATTTACATGCTTGCCTTCCAATAGTGTACAAAGTCCCTTTTCACATTTTAACTTCATTCTTTCCTAGGCTTACCACCTCTCCCCACCCAACCCTGCAGCTTCTCTGTACAGTATTTAAACAGCTACGGATGGAGACAAGTCAGCTCTCCCCCACCACTTGATCTCCAAACTAGGGAAAGAAGCATTGTTCCTCTGTTGAATTTCCACCCATCATACAACTGTAAAAAGGCAACAAAGCCTCTTATGTTGTGCATAAATGGTAACAACTATTCTGTACAGTTCAGCAGCAATTTTATAAAACAAGTTACAAGCAGACTGCACACAAATTCTGCTTTATCGTAGAACTGGACTTCAAGGATCACATAGTCCAATCCCCTACAATGCAAGTATCTCAACTAAAACCTCCACAACAGATGACCATGCAACCTCTGCTTAAAAACCTCCAATGAAGGAGAAACCACCACCTTTATTAATGTCATCACCTTATCACCCAATCAATAGGCTGCATAGGTATTTTCCCAAGTGTGTTGAATGTTCTACATTTCCAGCTAAGCCGGAAAATTAAGCTCCAATACGTTTTAAAATATCAAAGCAGTAAGAGGCTATAGCAAACAAGGGATTTTTCTCCCTTCTAGATTCTGATTGGTGGAATTTTCAGGAAGTGCCTTCAGTTTCCATGGTAAAAATGGGAAGATAAACATGCCTGCAATATTGAGCTAAACCATTTTAAAAGGTATATACGCACTTGACAGTATACTAACTTAAGAGCATGTCTGTGCTTCAAGCTTTTGATAATCACTGGTTCAATGATGTACAACACAAAATTAGACCACAAAAATTATCATTAAAAAGGAGCATTTATTTCTCCCCCCTCTCAAGCTACCTCAGCACTCAAAAGAAGCAACAACCCACCATGCTGAAGCATATTGCACAGGATGGACTTAATAGCTTCTGCGGCCCCCCGCCCCTTTCCTCATCTAAGTCAGACAGACATGGGTAACTGGGGGCCTGCCAGATGCTGCTGCACTCCAACTCCCATCATCCCAGACCATTTGGTCATGCTGAAGACCCTCCAAGTGGCTTTAAGTGATCTGTACATCCCACTGGGAGAATTTGCACATTTAACACAAAACCGTGAGGATAAGCTATTGTATGCTGCAAGGACAGCAGTTTTTTACTTCCATTGTAGGTTAACCAGTTAGCATTACATCTGAAACCTAAACTGATGTTAATTTCAACCATAATTGAAAGGGGCATCAAAGGTAACCTAGCCCAGCTCCCTGTCATTGCAAGAAGTTCATACCACAGTATCTGAAATGGATGGTTTGAATTTGGCTTGTTCCAGCAAACCATAGTTAATATTAACCAGTTTTTCAGGTTTAGGTGACATGGCAAGCCAGCCTGCGGTTCATCTCAAATGGAAATGAAAGCTTCCAAACTCCTCTTCACAGTTGTGTCAGAGGGGAGAGGGGAACACAAAGGCTTGAAACTCACCTAGGCTTGTTCAAGGAACACTAAACTACGTCTAAACGTAACATCTGAAGCAGCCCATCATAAGTGTGAGGGTTCAAGTTTGTTTCATAGTGAACACTGCAGTCTCTTAATTTTAGACTTGGTTAGACATGGGGCTCCAATACCAATCGCCTGCACTTTTCAGTATTCACTTATTCCAAATCTTGCAATTTACAGGTAATCTAACCTTTTGAACACCTGAAAACCAGATATGCAGTGAGAAGCCAATTCCAGTCACTGCATGCCTGACACCAGTAATTGGCCAGAACAGGTCCCAGTGGCCCCTCACTGGTCCAAGCCATTTGCATCACCATTCATGGCCCTCTCCCAGATGCTTTTCAGGAGTAGTAGTGCTGCCTTTGAACAGGAGCCAAACTTGGCTCCCATCCATGGTGACTGTCCATCATTTTAAGTCATGCAAAATGCAACGCCCTGGCACATAGGTTTATGGCATTATAATTTCACAGATCTGTAATCCACATGGGACACCAAAAGATTCCACTGATCTATAGGCAGAGGAATTCCATTTCGGATAAGTTAAGATGGCAGATGGCCACCATGGATGGAAGCTGGTGTAGCTTCCAGTCAAGAGTGCCACTGCTTGTGTATTCCTGAAAAATGTCTAGTGCCTTGTGGAGGGTGAAGACTGACATGCAGATGCTACCTTCCTGCGCTTCTAAGCAATGGCTGAAAAAAGCATAGGCAGCAGGTTAGATGTTTTGATGGCAATCTTCAACTTAGGACCAAGTTACATAGGACACTAAGCACATCATTTTTAGTTTTCTGCATGTTTTTAAAACAGTGACTAAGAGGTATGGTGGAGGGGCAGGGGCTGATGAGGATGTGCTGGAGGGAGCATTTCCACCACTACTGCAGTCCAGTGAAAGTCTCCCCACCCCACTACTATTTGCTCCAGTAAAAAAGTTTCCATTTGCATCAATGAAAGCTTCACTTCCAGGATCAATACTAAGCAGACAAGAGCAACACTCATCGGGACTGTGCCAGAGGAAACTGTTCAACCCCCTTCCAGCACACCACAGTGCCAATCCTGATCACCCCTACTCCATAGTTGTTTAGTATGATAAAAACATTCATGTTACAAGTGGCACATTTAGCATCATGTGCAGCTTGGCCCTTACTTCTTCCAGAGTAGCCTCACTGCAATTACAGGACTACTCTAAAAGGGTGTAAGAATCATAGTGCCGCTTAATATACAGTAACTTCCTGATTTACTGGAAAATATCCCAGAAAAGCAGTTTCTTTTTGACTTCTTGGCATACTATTCCTATAGCATATACAGGGTGTGTGTAATCCCTAGCATTTATTTAACACTTCAGAGTACTCCAGACATTTTACATACAATTGCCTCAGTAAATTTGTCAAACCACACTGTTAAATTATCCCTATACCACAGATAGCATGCCTCTCAGTCCCAGCTACTGGAGAGCACAAGGGGAGAGACTGCTATTTCATCTGTCCTGATTCTGGGCTTCAACAGGCATTTGGTTGGCCACTGTGGTTAACAGCATGCCAAATAGGCAACTGGTCTGACCCAGCATGGCTATTCTTGTGTGCTTATGTAATTTGCAAAAGGCTACCTAGCGAGTTCACGGCAAAGGAAAGATCTGAGCTGGTGAACCTCATGGCTCACAGTTCAGTCTCTCAACCACTACACTGCACTAACTGACCCCCTTTCAGAGTTCATATAAGGCCAAACACACACACAAAAATGCAAGCTTCACCGGCAGGCTGAATTCAGAACACAAGTGGAAATGTTTCTTACCATGGTCTAGCTTACCCATTGCGCTTAGATAATGACTGAAGGCTTGACACGGGGGACTCGGAGTCTGTGTGGCCTTGTCGCAACTCATAGGTGCAGGACTCCTGTCGGTGTCAAAAGAGAAATACCCACTGGAGGATCTGGACAGCAGTGGGGATCTTCTTACAAATATGAACAACGGGGATCTGGTAGCAAACGGACTGGGGCTGGAGGGTGGTGCCAGTGGTCCCTGAGGGCTACTGGGTGATGAAGTGTCCCGCTCGCCCGAATGATTACCTTGGTACACAGTTTGTAAGGAGGTAGGGGCCCCAGGCCGAAGATGCTGAGCTGGCCTTTCAGCAGGCTGCAATTGTCCACCCTCTCTACCGCACTCAGAAGTTAAATCAGAAGATTGTTTTGCCATTGGGCCTTTTATTTGTGTTCTCCCCCTGAAAAATAAAAGGAGAAAAAGAGAAAGGCAACTGAAATTACACATAATGTTCGCCCAAGACTAGGTTAATAGTTGTGGAATTGCAATGCAGTCATTAAGAAATACAATACAAATACAAACCACTGTGTGTTTTCCATCCCCTTTTCATGTACAAATTAACCAGCATGCCAGAATTAAAAATAAAAGTGAGCACTATTGAAGATGTCAACCTGTATTATCCAGTCCAACATCATTCACAAAAAAAGCTTCTCCTGGTGAAAGGAAAAACAAGTACAACAAAAGTTTGAAGACAAAACTTGCTAGCCAGCTGAGCAAGCATTCCAAGTTTGACTGCAGGGGAGGGGGGAGGTGGTTCAACTGGCTAAGAAAAGAAAGAAAAAGGAATATTAACTTGGATCACCAATCCTCTCCAAGTCATTAGACAGGAGGATCAGATACAGTGTTGAAATGTTAAGTGAGCAGTCGATGCCGTGATTGTGCAGGACAGGGAAGTCGGCCAGGCTCTCTCTCCATTGTTCTACTGAATATGCTGATCACAGCAAGTCTGGAAGGTTTGGCAAGAGCAATCAGTTGTAAAAGTGCGTCACAACAATAGCGTTTGTACACTGCAAAGTGCTCCTCCGTTCACTCCTCCCCTCCCCTCATCCTTTCTACGGTTGGTTCGCCACCACCAAATCCTTCTCTCTGGTATAGGGCTAAGAAAAAGACGCAAGGAAACGTTTCACTTCGAAACCTTTCGAGACGCCACGGCGACTCTTATTTACATTTTGTTTCGGTCGACGGCAAAAGGGAACAGCAGGAAACGAACCACAGTCGGTCACTCCGGCGGGGAGACAAGAGGAGACACCACCACCCGCTCCGACTCACCTTTATTTACTTTCTTTCCAAAATGTCTAGCGTGACTTGACTAAGCGCTCCATCGTTGCCCGATTGAGACGCAACCAACAACAGGTTGAAGAAAAATGTCAATTTAAAGACACGCATACAAAAAGTTGGAAAAACCATCACAAGCACGGAACAAAAAGGTGGGGAGTAGTGGGGAAAATAGCCATGCAAAGGCAAAGCCTGGGAAGGAGCTTTGGGGGGAGGGGAGCAGGAGAGAGGGAGGTGGGGGCAACACCCGCGCTGTGACTTGAAAATAAATTCAACTGCAAGCTCAAGTCGCTTCTCCTCGGTCTGAAGAGTGCTCGTTGGGAAACGACACCGGGCGGCAGCCCGACAGGGAACGTGGAGGACAAATCCCTTCCCGCTACGAAACCCAACAAAGGGAGAGCGAGCTCAAGGCAGGAGAATAACAGACCCAGAGACGGGCACACACACAAAGGGGGAGGGGATAAGAAGAAGGGGTGGAGACACAGGCACGCACACCGAGAGACCCCGGCCCACAAGCCCATCCCACACACACACACTCGCAAACGCACCCATCCCCCCGGCCGCTACTTACGCTTTATGGCGTCTGAGTCATCCCGAGGCAAACCCGAAACTTCCCCTAGGCTGACCCCGCTCCTCCTCCGCGAAGGCAGAGGCGAAGAGGGCGACGCGCACAAACATATACACACGCCGCGCGCGCGCCGGGACAAAAAGCTCTCCGCCGCTGCAGCTGCTGCTGCCGCTGCTCCCGCCGCACGCACAAAACACAGCCAGCCAGGAGGGCACTGCCGCGCTCTGACCGCTTCTCCAAACACAGGGCTAGGCGCCCGCCCAGTCGCCACTGTAAAAACATTCGCCGAGGATTCGAGGCCAATCCGGAGCGGCAGGGCGGTCGCGCTCCGCCCACCTCAGCGCGAGGGTTGTGTTTACAAACTCGGCCAGAGAGAGGGAGGGAGAGGCGCGGGCGCGCGCGCACAGCCTGCCACAACCCTGCTCTGCGCCACGGCCCGCCTCCCTCGCTCCCACTCCTCGCCTCCCTCCCTTCTCGCATGTCCTCAGGAGCTTCCTGGAGCCGCCGCCGCGGCACTGGTGGTGGTGACGATCGAGACGTAGTTCTGCTGCAAGGAGCAGCAGCAGCCGCTCTTACGCCCTGGCCCGACGACCCACTTTCCACTTTTGTTTTTAAACGGCGGGGGGTGGGGTGGGGAGAACCCTACAAAGAATGTGGAAGGAACACGCGCGCGCGCGCACCACACACACCCGAGAAAACCTGGCAACGCGTTTACCGCGGCACCAGTTTTTCGAGGAAGAAAGCTTAAGCTTCGTCAGATGCAAAGCCACGGAGGAATCGAGAGACTGCCCCCACCTCGTCCGAGCTTCACCCAGAAGACTGGACTCAGCCCTGCTTCTGCTTAGCATCCCTACAAACCTACACCCAGAGGCTATTTACTGCCTTAACCGGAGTATCCACGCCCAGTTCTCTCACCCTCAGATCACTGGTTTGAAAAAGAGTCTGTTACCAATCCAAGCGCAGACTCTTCGTTCACGGCATGCTATGGCATTTCACCAGCCTTTTCCCTATTTTTTCTTTCCACCCCCCACAACAAATTACACAGTCTCACCAACACCCCATTCATCCTTACAGCTGACACCCTTACCAGATCCTCACACTTAATGGATTGGTGTATTATATATTGTTATTATTTATTGAATTTATATATCACCCTATACCCGGAGGTCTCTCTCTCTCACTTACACACACACACACACAAAATTCACCCCAGCATCACACAGCCACACACTATCCTCACAACAAATTCTTGCTCTATTATTAACAGACCTATCCAGACACACACTTTGTCCCCATTGAGTCAGCAATCCACTCATTTCTGCAAACAGGCCCTATTGCAACCACAGCAGTCAAACAGTCTCTTCCCCACCCAAAAATTTCCAGTTGAAATGGCATACCTATCAAACCCACAGAAGACCCTACAGGATGTTCCTTTTCATTCCCTCTACAGCTAGCACCCACATCCTCAGGTTCACCTGGCCTCCATAAATTGTCAATTTCCTCTCCCAACCCAGAGCGGTAGCAGGGGGCATGTTTTTTGCCTGGGTGAAGCCTTCAGAGGGGTGCATTAAGGCTCGCAGCCTGTGTAGTGTGTATGCAAATGTGTATGTAGGGTGCCAAACTGGGTTTTTGGCCCAGGTGAAACAAAGCCTACTTTTGCCCCTGCCCAACCCATTTAAGTTCCACACAAGTGTAGCACATGCCTCATTTCTCCCTCCAAAATGCCTTCTCCTGTACATGTAAAGTCCCTCAGTATGTTAGAGTCCCCTCATTCTCCATGCACACACTATGAAGTGCACACAGCACTGCAGATCTGCTCCCACAGCGTCCTGTCCTCACCACACAATTCTCACAAAACACAGTTTCCAAGCAGTCATCATGCCTTCTTCAGCCCTTGTACTCCACCAAATGCTTCCAAAGACACAAATTTGAGTTCTAATATTAACATTCTCATTCTTCCACAAAGTAACCCCTATCCATACTCAAATCAACCAGAAAGAACCTTGCAAAAAATGTGTAAAAAAAGAATGTAGTGCAGCATTGTTCAGTTTTGAGTTTGAGAAATCCTGATTTGACTCTTAGTTATAAACCTTGACTTGTCTCAGGTGAGTCACTAATTCTCAGGCCAACCTGCCTCACAAGATGGCGTTGCTTTAAGGTTCTAGGAAGACGAGTGGGCAGGGATAGAAATGTTAAATATAAAAATGACACCCTACACTTGTTTCACAAACTGGAAGCACCAGCAGCAGTGACAATGCAACCAAGTTTTGCATGCCTTATTGGTAACAGGCCTTTTTTCTTTCTTTTTTTACTGGCCTACCTATCCTTGGCTAGCTGCCTGTCCAAACAATCACAGTGCTGATTGGCTATGGGATACTATTAAGTTCTGGTGCCCTCAACCGATTATAACGCAGGCCTTTAAAAAACAACAACCAAGGTTCATTTAGATTGGTTTTTTTTAAAAAAAAGTCAGATTATTAAAAAAAACAAAACAGTAAGGTTGTAAGCACCTAAGAGGACTGGGGCTAGAGATGAAATAGCACAGGAGACAGTTGTGCAAGAGCAGAAAAGTGGGAGAAATGACAGTGTGTGCAGTGTTGATGCTGGGCAGGGAGTGGGTAATATACCGTACCAAATTATATAACAAGTGGATATAATTAATACCAGATTAAGGTTCTAAGTAGAGAGAAGGAAGCCGATGCTCTAATAAATGTAGAGAAGGGAGTCCAGGGTTCTTATTTAGTACATTTATATCCTTCACTCTTTCCATCAAGAAACTAAACTAGACATGTGCCTCATACCTTGCCCTGGAAGGAACTTTCCACATCCTTGCACACCAACATGGTCCTAAATCCAGCTAGCCACCACCATACTTGCACACATGTGTCACCTTCCCTCACCCCCACCCATTAGGACCAAATATAAAGTTTCTTGTCTTTCTTTAACTGTCTGGCCCTTTCACTTCTATCACTCTCCACTCAGTATGTCACAGCCCTCTTAAATCCTTCCTCCTCCCCTGAGTCACCTACTGTCCCATTTTATCAATATACTCACCTTCCTTGTCATAACAGCCCAACTTTACATCTAGGCTACCTGATAGGAGACAAATTTCAGGGTGTTAACATAGATAGATAGATATATAGATAGATGATAAATAGATAGATAGATATAGATAGATTAAAAAAGAGGCAGGCAGGAAAGGCCCCAAGCCTTTTGATACCTGGGACTGAAAAATCCAAATACAATATTAAAAATACAGTAATAAATGAAATACTTTGCTCGCACCCACCACCACCATTTCCACCCCAAGGCCGGCTTAAAGAAGTGCAAATGCCTTTGAATAAATAAATAAATAACCACCCCACCCGTCTTTTCCACACCTCAAAAACCACGACCCATCCTTACTTCAGGAACGCTCCTTTCTCTCACCTTTTCTTCACCTTTCTTCCTCCCCGCCCCGCTTTACAGCTTGCCACACTTTTAAATACTTTATTATTACTGTATTATTATTATTATTATTATTATTATTATTTACAACATCTCCCACCGCCACCCCCCGGCGCCGCTCGCCTCGGCGTCACTGACCTCTGCCCGTTTTTAAACAGCACCGATTTCTCGAGGTGCGTTTTCCTCACGCCCGGCCTTATTTTCTAAACGGCCCGCCGGCCCGGCGTGAGGCGCCGGGAGACCGCGCAGAAATGCGTGAGAGGGACGGGACGAGGTAAGGCTGCCGGGCGGCCCTTCTCCTCCTCCTCCTCCGGCATTCTCCCAAGACTGCGGTTAAGGAGAAGACCCGAAGCCGGCCTTTGGGCGCCGCCGGGACTCCCCGCCACTTGCCTGCGGCTGCTGCCTGCCCACGCCGCGCGCGCCTGAAGGGAGGAAAAAGGCGCCTTGGGGCTGCCAGGTCGGCCTCCCGCTCTCGCTCCTGCGCGGGAGGCTTCTTCTGGCGCCAATCACCTGAGGGCGGAGCCGCCCGCGCGCCTGAGGGAGGCCGGAGATATATAGATATAGAAATATATATTTAAGACAGCCGGCATGCAGAACTGATAAGAAGCCGGCGTTGCGTCGATGACAACAACTTCGTCCACTGCCAGGCTCGGGAGGAAGTTGGTGGAAGTTAGCGGGAAACTCTTGCACAACAACCCCGCGCGCCGGCTCCACGTAGGGTGGCGGCGGCGGCGGCGGCGAATCTATCTTTCTTTCTTTCTTTCCCTCAGGCAGTCGGCGCGAACGAGAAACAGTTCGCTGGTTTCGAAACCAAGCATAGTTTCGCCGCGGCCCTTTCGCCTCCTACAGCCAAGAGCCTGATGAGACGGTAGCAAAGCGCTACTCGTTAAGGTGCCTTTAACAGGGGTGAAGTTTCTCTTTCAAAAGCAAACAGAAACGCCGTTCTGCCTGCCGTCAGGTGCTTTTATTTTATTTTGTATTTTTAACTCTCTCCTCCCAAAGCGCACATAATCTGTTTTAGGGGAAGGAAGGCTCAGATGCGAAGGCAAGCTGAGTATGAAACCAGAGTGGGTGGTAGTTATTCTGGACTGCTTAATTTGAAACAGAAGGGGGTGTGAGATGTTCAGAAGCAAGAAGGAGGTTTGGCAAAAACATCTGGAAGATGCTCAGACTCAAGACAATGGTTTTTAACAGAGCTGACAAGTGCCGGGATTGGCTTGTGGTCCTCCGCATTTTGTTGCTGGCCTGACATTTTTTCTGCCTGAGGCAAGTGACAAGATGGTCCACCGCTTCCATTTCTTTACAAAAGCTGAGCAAACAGGCCCCGTTTGCTCTCCTTTCAACACTAGGGATGGGGGAGCATCCTCCACTGCATCTGAAGGCAATGTGTTCGATAAAGGCAGAGATCCCCAACCATTTTGGAAATCCATATTCTCGGCCAAATACCCATTTACCAGAAGAAGAACTGGTGATGCTCGGAACCACCACCCCATCAAAAAAAGAAAAGCAACCCCTTGGGTAAAACATTTGCATATAACCCAAATCATAGAAGACAGAGGGAAAGGGGGCGGGGGAACAAACATGGCACCCCTCCAAAAAACAGGTCATCAAATAAACATATCCACTTTAACCCACATTTGGTATCATACCCAATTTGTCATTAACTATATACCATCAACTCTTCAGACTGAACAGATTTTCTATAGGCAGTGATATTTTCCCCAAGTAGTGGGGGCAGTCAAGTGTGATTGCTTATTCACAATAGTCATGTGAAGACCATACCATGTGATATTTCTGAATATGTTTTTTGGCTTCAGAATCAGCTTTTGCGGTCCTGATTAAACTGATGACTTCTAGAACATGGCTCAGGCAGATGGTCCCTTGAGATCCACCCACATCGTGCATGCCACTGATACCCGTATGATTCTATCCAGACACATTTCTGTTAATTCCATCCCTTGCTTCACACTCACTGGGGGGAAAAGTCCTCTCCTCTTGAAATCAATTCTGCTGACAACGCTCTCTATAACCTTACTGTTTGTTCTTCTCACTATGCTACATGGTAGTCACCTACCTCTAGTCACCTACCACCCACCTTGATGATCTCCCTTCACCTATCTACAATCTGTTCCATAATTTGAACATGTATCATGCCGTAACCAGAAGCAAACAGCTGGTTCATGAAAGGATAAGACACAGAGATTCCTTTATTAGTAAATGGACAACTTTTCAAAAAAACCATAATGTTTACAACTGACTTCTGAAGAAATCTGTTAATCTTTAACAAAATATTTTAGTGAAAAATGTTTAAAACCAAGATAGAGTATCATCTCGAGTATAATAGATGCTGTACACACTAAATACTGCACTAACAAGACATACTGCATGCAGTTTCCACAAATGATGCTGCTACCTAATAATAATATGAATAACATATATATATATGCAGGTTTTGGTGTCCTCGGGTGTCTTCCCGTGTAGAAGTTGGGGTGTCTAGGCGACGTTTCGACGAGGTCTCACTCGTCATCTTCAGGCTGGTGCTTTCGGCTTCTTGTTACTGGAACAGAGCAGGATCTCAATGTTTGAGTTCCTATAAATACTGTTGAGGAGGTGTGGTGTATAGCCTCCAATGTTCTGGGCAGAGAGGAGGTTCCCAGGCTAGTGTGCCTTTTCTTCTTTTGTTCCTTAATTACTTGAGGGATATCTTGAGTGATTTCTTGAGTGATTTCCTGAATCCCACTTAGGTGGGTCATTAGGTGTGGATTAGTTGCTAAAGCCTTCGTGTCTTGAACTCTTGAACTTTGTGAAGAGTTTTTCTGAGAAGATGGCTGTACTGCACTTGGTTGTGCTCTGGCTTGGCTTCGTGTATAGGGGCGAGCTGTGGTTTTGTGGCCTGTGCCAGCCAGATCTGTGTAGGGATTGCAGGGGGGTGCAGCATATACACGAAGCCAAGCCAGAGCACAACCAAGTGCAGTACAGCCATCTTCTCAGAAAAACTCTTCACAAAGTTCAAGAGTTCAAGACACGAAGGCTTTAGCAACTAATCCACACCTAATGACCCACCTAAGTGGGATTCAGGAAATCACTCAAGAAATCACTCAAGATATCCCTCAAGTAATTAAGGAACAAAAGAAGAAAAGGCACACTAGCCTGGGAACCTCCTCTCTGCCCAGAACATTGGAGGCTATACACCACACCTCCTCAACAGTATTTATAGGAACTCAAACATTGAGATCCTGCTCTGTTCCAGTAACAAGAAGCCGAAAGCACCAGCCTGAAGATGACGAGTGAGACCTCGTCGAAACGTCGCCTAGACACCCCAACTTCTACACGGGAAGACACCCGAGGACACCAAAACCTGCATTCCTGTACCCGTGAAAATCTACGAAAGCATATATATATATATATA
Organism: Podarcis tiliguerta; assembly: GCF_965153285.1. Taxonomy (NCBI): domain Eukaryota; kingdom Metazoa; phylum Chordata; class Lepidosauria; order Squamata; family Lacertidae; genus Podarcis; species Podarcis tiliguerta. The sequence continues at coordinate 17,229,884 of NC_139536.1, read as the reverse complement.
TATATATATATATATATATATATATATATATATAAACAGAAATAATTTATAATAATATAATAGTAATTTGTATCTAATTTGAATGGCCTATAGTTTAGAGGTTTAGCTGGTTGAAGGCTGAGGCTATATTTGTTCTTAAACTCGTTTCAGCAGAGCTATGCTTGCCTTAGGATATAAAGCAGGATTTAGAACACATTTTCAGAGAGCACCTTCATCGGCCCCAGCTGCAACAAAACATGTCTTTCCCGTATTGGTCTCTACAGCCACAGCAGGCGCTGTAACTCTAATGGTTTGACCTCACCCGCAAAGGTGCACTCCTCCTTTGCCTCCCAAGGTAGACGGATGCCAACCATACTCCTTAACTTTGGTGAATGCGAATATCACTAGTATGCCTCTAGTAATACCAGTCATTGGGGAACAGAAATTGAAGGCTATGGCGGTTGTTGGCCACTGTAATAACAGAATGCGGAACTAAATAGACTTTTGGTCTGATCCAGAATCTATGCTTCTTATGTTCACTCGGGTAGAGCCTATTCTGTCCTTTCCTAGGGAGCTACTGTCCACCTTAGAGAGCAGGCCTACATACTGTCTAGAAAACAGAGTGAAGGAGAAATCCTGAGTTATCATGCCACACATCACTTTACCAAATATGGTCCTTGTAGAGTGGGGAAAAGTGAGGAAGGTATTCCACTATATAAAGAGTTGGGATTTTTTTTTTTTTTAATATCCCGCCTTTCACTCCCTTTAAGGAGTCTCAAAGCAGCTAACATTCTCCTTTCCCTTCCTCCCCCACAACAAACACTTTGTGAGGTGAGTGGGGCTGAGAGACTTCAAAGAAGTGTGACTGGCCCAAGATCACCCAGCAGCTGCATGTGGAGGAGCGGAGACGCGAACCCAGTTCCCCAGATTATGAGACTACCGCTCTTAACCACTACACCACACTGGGAACAGTACATAAATAATCCACGCCCTTCTTCAGAATGAGACAGTATGAGAGTAAATAATGCTATTTGCTTTTCAAACACAACCTGTATCAAAGTTAATGTACAAACTACAATAGGAATAGACCTGGCGACCACTTTTCAGGCATGTGGAATTGTACGCTGCAACTGTTTGCTACTACAGCTGAGCAGTGGCTGTGGAATGGGGACTCAATATGAATTCTAGAGGTGCAGGCATGTGGGCTAAGATGACATTTATGGAAAACAAAATGGCAGTCGTTTCCCCATCTGATGTTCAGAACTTGAAAGATTATTTCCCATAAGCACCAATACCCTAGCTATTGTGAGGTATGTAAAAGTTTGTTGCATTTTCAGCACCAAAGTGACTTCTCTGAGGTGCAAATCTGGGCAGTGTATATGGAGATCCTGGGCTGCCTGCCTCCTTTCAGCCTCGCTGATGTGGTCCAAAGGAAAGCAATGCTATACATTTTGCACCAGCTTGGCTGCAGTAGTAGCTGCCATCCAACCACCTTAGAGACTCCACTTCAGATGTATGCAGGGTTTACTCCTTAGCCCAGGGGACAGCAAGCTTTACCTCACTTTAGCCGGTTCACTCTAGCGGAGATCCCTCTGTGGGCCGGATTGTGTGCGCGCCTGTGATTTCTGACGTCTGCGCAGATGCGATTTCTGGCATTTGCGCATGCACAGACGCAATTTCTGGCACCATGGAAGCAAGTCCCTGTGCCACGTTGCACCAGTTTAGTGCCGCGCAGGGACTCACCAAGTGGGCAGCTCAGTTTGGGGGGCGGCTCGTGGGCTGGTTAAACGAAGAAGAGAAGAAGAAGAGTTTGGATTTGATATCCCGCCTTTCACTCCCTTTAAGGAGTCTCAAAGCGGCTAACATTCTCCTTTCCCTTCCTCCCCCACAACAAACACTCTGAGAGGTGAGTGGGGCTGAGAGACTTCAGAGAAGTGTGACTGGCCCAAGGTCACCCAGCAGCTGCATGTGGAGGAGCGGAGACGCGAACCCGGTTCCCCAGATTACGAGACTACCGCTCTTAACCACTACACCACACTGGCTCTCAAACAACCCACGTGGGCCGCGGCTTGTGGCCCATGGGCCTTAGGTTGCCTACCCCTGCCTTAGCCTTTTCTTTTCCTCAAGACGTTCCGCAAGGCAGTGGGAATGGATTGCTCCTTGGGGTTTATTCTTGAAGCCTTTTTCACAATTCGTTCCAGAGGTCCGTACTTAACCTGAAACTGTTCTTAACCCGAAGCACCACTTTAGCTAATGGGGCCTCCTGCTGCTGCCGTGCCGCTGGAGCCTGATTTCTGTTCTTATCCTGAAGCAAAGTTCTTAACCTGAAGCACTATTTCTGGGTTAGCGGAGTATGTAACCTGAAGCGTATGTAACCCGAGGTTCCACTGTATAGCTATAAGGCACTGGAGGTTTAGGATCAGAGTTTTCAATCTACATGGGCGACCTTCTCAGGTTGACGAGTCCTATCTGCTCCTCATTTCCCTCTACAGCTCGTGTAGAAACCACCTTCTTGACAGTTGGACCCAGTATTGATCTTGTTTGCGCAGTCTGCCAGAGTCTATCTTCACATGCAGGTGAATCCCCTAACTTACCAAGGGTTTGAGATCCATCCGCTATCCTCACCTGGTTTGGCCAGCCAATCAAAGCTGTTCCCAGGGTGCGACTGCTGTTGCATGCTAACAGTTTCTAGGAGCCACAGATGAGAGGGTGGGGGACCCTCATCAAAGATACTACCCACCCCTAACACCCCAATTTAAAAACAACAACGACAAATTCAAATACATTGGGATTTTTTTGTAATTTAAATTGAACATATAATTGGAACATTGCTCTGAATCTTGTCTTGCCATGAATGACGTTTATTTGCCTTGCTACTAAAATGTGAAATGGGCTAAATTATGTTTCCGGTTTTCCTAGCTGATTTATTACAATGTTCCAAGATGCCAGTAGATGAATTAATCTCAATTTGGAACACATCCTCTCTGATGAGAAAACAGCCTTTCAATCTGATCTGTGTTCACTCAGATTTTGCCATTTCTTTCAGTTTCAGGTCGTTAGGATTTGAGGAACAAGTAGGATAAATGTTTTCAGTATTGCAGGAATTAAGAGTCCGAATGACCCAAGCTTGGGGCAGGGCGGGCTGAGAAAGATGAGAAAGCTGAAATCCCCTTCAAACCTTCTTCCTCTGTAAAATCCCCAATTGGGAGTTGCTACAGACTCATTAGTAAGCATTTGTTCCCAACAATCCTGAGTCAAACTGGATTGCTTGCTTAAGTTTCTCCAAAAGCCTGTCATAACTGCCTTCATTCTGCTTTCTAGGATGCCACTAGCCAGCACTATTGCACTCAACCAGAAACAAAGCCCCTTTTGACCCTGCAAAAATGTATAATGTGGCACAGGAGAAACCTATGCCCCACATTCAGTGCTTTTCAGAATAATCCTATGCATGTTTATTATTTATTTCTTTAAGGGTTGCCAGAAGGCAACTCTCTATCTCGACGTTTCCCAAGCTTGGGTCTCCCGCTGTTTTTGGGACTACAATTCCCATCATCCCTGACCACTAGTCCTGCTAGCTAGGGATGATGGGAGTTGTAGTCCAAAAACAGCTGGAGACCCAAGTTTAGGAAATACTGCTCTATCTGAAGGGGTCATCCACTTGAAATTCAAGTATTGCCTTAAGATAAAGAACCACAAGAAAATAACAGGGGCCTGGACATTACCTGCCCAACAGACTGAGCCAGGCACACAGGTCGCTTGTTCAGTTTCCCCCATTACGTTGAGATGTATCTCTATTTAAAGGTAAAGGTACCCCTGCCCGTACGGACCAGTTGTGTCCGACTCTAGGGTTGTGCGCCCATCTCACTTAAGAGGCCGGGGGCCAGCGCTGTCCGGAGACACTTCCGGGTCATGTGGCCAGCGTGACGAAGCTGCTCTGGCGAGCCGGCACCAGCGCAGCACACGGAAACGCCATTTACCTTCCCGCTATAAAGCGGTACCTATTTATCTACTTGCACTTAGGGGTGCCTTCGAACTGCTAGGTGGGCAGGAGCTGGGACCGAAAAACGGGAGCTCACCCCGCCGTGGGGATTCGAACCACCAACCATGTGATCAGCAAGCCCTAGGCGCTGAGGTTTTACCCACAGCGCCACCCACGTCCCTGTATCTCTATTTAAATTATAGCAATTGCTTCTAAAACTGCATCTATACCTATACACTAGCAAATCATTGTTCTCTTTTGTGGCACTGTGTAAATGGCCACCCTATCCAAAGGAAACGAAACCCAGTTGTGTCACTCCTCGGTTTCCTGCTGTTTGGGGACTGGGGCAGGGAGAAGCCTACGAATATTATTAATGATGTCTTCCTTTTGAGTTCTTAAGCTGCCGTGTTAATATATCAAGCTGATTTGAGGACTACATTCTATTCTTGCTGGCTTTTCTTCACTTGTGAACCAGAGCCAAGGCCTTTTCAGCACTGGCTCCAGCATGGTGGAACACTCTGTCTCTTGAGACCAGGGCCCTGCTGGGTCTGATGTCTTTCCACAGGGCCTGTAAGACAGAGTTGTTCCGCCTGGCCTTTGGCTTGGAATAAACTTGATCCCCTCCCCCTCATTCCTTTTTCCTTTCTCCTTCTGTGATGGAACTCATATTTGGGGACTTCCCTGGCTTTTTTCTGGCCCACATTGGGCCAGTCTGGATAGTTGGCCTTGGTGAAGATTTGATGTTTTCATCCCCAAAAGTTTTTGATTTGAGTTTCTACTGAAATGAGGCTACATTTTAATGTTGTATTTTAACCTTGTTTTTAAGTTGTATTTTAAACAATTGTTTTTATACCTGGTGTTAGCCACCCAGTCTTGGCTGGGTAGGGCGGGGTATAAATAAAATTTATTATTATTATTAATATTATTGTGTATTGAGGTAACCTGTGTTGCTTTTCAGGAGAACAGGAGAACATCAAGTGCATCTGATGAAACAGGGCTTTCCCCATGACTGGCAGAGTGAGGCAGCTGCCCTCAGGCAGAAGATATGGATGAGCAACAGTGAGGTGTTGGAACTGGGTGTGCCGCATGACTTGCCCTGCAATCTCCGAACTAATGTGCTGCACTCAAGTGTGCTGGAGGACACTCAGCTACAGAGTGTTGAAGTGAGTTTCCGCTGATGTGCAGGTCAGCTTCAGTATTTGGAACAGAGAGGTGGTGGTGGTGAGAATCTCTGCCACCCCTGTTTGTGGCATTGACAGCTTATATACACAGCAAGGCTAAAATCCTAAACACATTTACCAGGAAGCCACACCATTGGCTACAATGGGAAGAATTGAACATAGCCCTATGGCAATCAACAGCGGAAGCTTTTCAGCCTGTCAGGTAAAACACCCACACACCCACACACACCCTTGTGTGCTGGGGATTCTCTTGACCCCCCAGATCCAATTTTTCATGGGCACAAGGGGAATGCCCGGGAGGGCAAAAAGCCATGTTGTGCTTGCAAAAGTAATAAAATCATAGAATTGTGGAGCTGGAAGGGACCCCAATGGTCATCAAGTCCAACGCCCGCAATACAGGAATCACAGTTAAGTCCTTGTGAAGTCTTTTGCTAGTGGGATCAGTTCGTTGATCCCATCCAATGGCACTTACAACTTTTGAGTAGAATCATAGAATAGAATCATAGAATTATAGAGTTGGAAGAGACCACAAGGGCCATCGAGTCCAACCCCCTGCCAAGCAGGTAACACCATCAGAGCACTCCTGACATATGGTTGTCAAGCCTCTGCTTAAAGACCTCCAAAGAAGGAGACTCCACCACACTCCCTGGCAGCAAATTCCACTGTCGAACAGCTCTTACTGTCAGGAAGTTCTTCCTAATGTTTAGGTGGAATCTTCTTTCTTGTAGTTTGGATCCATTGCTCCGTGTCCGCTTCTCTGGAGCAGCAGAAAACAACCTTTCTCCCTCCTCTATGTGACATCCTTTTATATATTTGAACATGGCTATCATATCACCCCTTAACCTCCTCTTCTCCAGGCTAAACATGCCCAGCTCCCTTAGCCATTCCTCATAAGGCATCGTTTCCAGGCCTTTGACCATTTTGGTTGCCCTCCTCTGGACACGTTCCAGTTTGTCAGTGTCCTTCTTGAACTGTGGTGCCCAGAACTGGACACAGTACTCCAGGTGAGGTCTGACCAGAGCAGAGTAAGTAATGCATAGGATTGCACTCGCATCAGTTACTTTTTCAAGTGCTTCATTTCCCTTCATTTCCCACCTCTCCTCCAAGGGTCTCAAGGTGGGCTACGTGGTTCTTTTCTTCATGTTAACCCCGCCCCCCAACAACAACCCCATGAGGTCAGTTAGGCCAAGAGACAGTGAGTGGCCCAAGGTAACCCAGTGAGCATTGTAGTCAAGTGGAAATTTGAACACTGGTCTCCCAGCGCTCTAACCACTACACCACACTGGCTCTCCATTGGCACCTTGGGGGGTTGTTTTTTTCCTGGCAGGATACCCGTGCTTCTAAAGCTGCAGGACCTTGCACTTTTAAAAGTGCCTTTCTTTCCAAAAATGCACGTACTTTTGCTGACACCTTTCTACAGATCACATTTATTTTAAGAAATACACATTGCAATAATTGCCTCCTCTGTGCTGGATTTTTGCAAGGACTGTTTTGTCATTTGCAGATTTCAGAAAGTACCGAAGTATAACATCATCATCATTATTTTTTGCATGGTTGTTTTTGTCATGTGCCAAGTGAGTGGTTATTTTGTGTGTGTGTGTGTGTGTTGGGCAGGGGAGAGCTCGGATTCTGCATCCCATGGTGAGGCTCATTCATTGATTTGTGTGGGAATGGAGCACGGTCAGCTTCTCCCATAAGGAATTCAGCATCTGGCTGGGATGAACCCATATAGATCCAATTCTTTGTGTTGCTTTTAAAAGCCATGCCATGAGAGAGCGCTTATGTGGCTTAAAAGAGCAATGACTCACCCCTCTCCCCCTCCTGGTTCCCATGAAGTCAGAAGTCACTTCTGGTGCTAATATTGACAACTGAAAAGAGAAAAGGGCCAGCGAACAAAGCTCACATGACTGCAATGGACTCTAGGTACACTGAGAAAATTCACACACAGATGCCTATGCTGCATGCTGCTTTGTCTTCCCTGATTCCCAAGAGAGCTGGGCATTTATTACAACAGGCCTCCAAGGTATCAGCTACACAAGCTTTGCTCCATTTGCAGCATTATTTTGGTGCCTCCTGGGGTTGCATCCATCCCTGTATTCAAGTAAACAGACCCATCAGCAATTTTCTTCTTCTTCTTCTGGAGACTGATCCTACAGATAAAGTTCAGCATTGTCACCGGTGCAACAATAGGAAAGAAACCAATTAACATAAGACTAAGGAAAAGACTGGGTTTATTTCATTTGTCCCAGCCATTGTAAAGATAAGCTGAATTGGTTTCTGGGAAATGAATTTACATTTATTTCTATGATTTAGGACTCACTTTTTCTTTATCGGTGTGCCCAAAGTGACATACAAATTAAAGTAAAAAAAAAAAAAACTTTCTAGAAAAAATAGTAGGACACACACACAACATTAATAAACCTTAAAATATGACAACAGTTATTGTTTGAGAGACTATTAAATCAACAGTGGCTGGTGAAAGTTTTTCAGAATAAATTTTCCTCTTCCTCTGTTGTTTCTTTCACCTGTATTGAATTTTAGATTGTAAGTTCCTTGAGGCAGGGACTAGTCTTCTTGTATTGTCAGGCAGCCTGTACATGAGTATATATTAAGTAATAATCAATAATGTCTAAAGTTGCAAGGCAAAGAGAAAAGGTGGTAAATTGTTGTTGTCACCAGAATGTCCCAGAGTAGGTTACAACAACAGCATTAAAAAATTTCAAACAAGTTACCGTCACAACTAGAATGTGTTCTATAGATAGATAGATAGGATAGATAGTAGATAGATGATAGATAGATAGATAGACAGATAGATAGATAGAGCAAGCATCAAAGCATGGGGTAAAGAGGTGCATCTTCAGCATAACAATGGACAATATGTAACAGCTGAACAATGAAGGTGCCAGACATATCCCTTTGGGGAGGGAATTCAACAAATTAGGGACTGCCACAGAGAATGCCTTCATGGTCCCTTCCAACTCTACAATTCTATGATATGATTCTATGATTATACAAAGTAATAATATAATATAATATAATATAATAATGTAATGTAATGTAATGTAATGTAATGTAATATAATATAATATAAATGTTATGTTATTGTAATAACATAAATATGCATGTCTGGAAAAGATACACCTGCTTGATTTCTGGGTGTCAGGCTGTTAAAAGACACAGAAGCACCACGTCAAAAAGGAAACTTAACAACTTTATGTCCCCTCATATTTGTTCACCATTAAATGCCAGGCTACATCAGAACCTGAGGTTGGGAAGAAGCAAATGAGTAGCCGGGCCCATAAAAACAAGATGCATCTGTAAGCTGGAAAGGCATACGCCAGTATTTGCACAACTGCTGCAAAAGCATTTAAAGGACCAAGATGTTAATCTCATTATAAATTGGTTGGTACAGCATTTGGGGTACACAGTTCCACCCTCCCCCCCTTTTGCTGAAATTCAAATATATGGCTATGGTGATAAAACTAACTGTAAAGAAAGGTGACCATTGTTTAACAAAACAACAAATGTGGAATTCTTATCACCGGTTAACAACTTGCTTTTCAACACCTCACTGCGGACTACTGTGCAAATGTTGACCGGCGCATGAAACTTGACAAAAATCCTGACTTATTATCCCTTTTCTGGTCTCCCACCACTGACTCTAAGGTAGGTAAACATTCCTATAAAAACACAGATGTTGAACATTTTTGTTAATGCTATATTTCTGAAATATGGTCTGGACTGGTAATGTTTGCCCAATTAAAAGCACTAAATTATAGCACCACATCAGTGCTAGGAATGTTAACAGTGTGACACAAAAACACAAGGTAGTGCCATGTAATGCCTAACCAAAGCAGTTGAATTCTTGAAAGGAAGTTTTACTAGCTGCTAATTCCAAGTTTCGATTCCTTGCATTTGCTGTTCAAAAATATATATACTAATGAAAATAGGCCTCAAAGAGCACTCTTCTGGAATGATTTATGCGTTCGGCTAATGTCTCATGCTGTGAGTAAGCTCCTCTGAAACCAATAGGGTTCTTCACAGTGTGTAAAGTTAAGCTTGCATAAATCATTTGCAGAATGAAAAACTGGATAAAGGAGCGCCACTAACTCAGAATGCAAAAGCCTATTGGATATTGTAGTCGATCTAGACGAATATGAAAGTTGGAAGAAAATTGCATTGCAGCTAATCTGCTTGGAACTGGATCAAAAAACAGTCAAGCAGTGGTTGCTCTATATAGAGTACATAACAGCAGCAGTCTACCCCTTGAGGTTGTGGGGTTTTTTTGGGGGGGGGGTTATTCCAGCATGTGTAGCCACCTTTCAGGGCTATCCTTCTCAAGGCAGCTGGAAACACATCAAAACACAACTGATAACAACATATAAAGAGCATGGAGGTTGGGAAAGACCTGCCCACGATTTCCCTGGCTGCCCTACAACCTTTGCATCCCTGGGTCTTGGCAGAATCCGCAAGGAGGGGAAGAGGCAGCAGCAGCACCTTTGGCTCATTTGCTGCCATCTAGCTACTTAAGGGGTGTGGGTGGCACTGTGGGTTAAACCACAGAGCCTAGGACTTGCCAATCAGAAGGTCAGTGGTTCGAATCCCCGCGACGGGGTGAGCTCCCGTTGCTCGGTCCCTGCTCCTGCCAACCTAGCAGTTCAAAAGCACGTCAAAGTACAAGTAGATAAATAGGTACCACTCCAGCAGGAAGGTAAATGGCGTTTCCGTGCGCTGCTCTGGTTCGCCAGAAGCGGCTTAGTCATGCTGGCCACATGACCCCGAAGCTGTACGCCGGCTCCCTTGGCCAATAAAGCAAGATGAGCGCTGCAACCCCAGAGTCGGCCATGACTGGACCTAATGGTCAGGGGTCCCTTTACCTTTTAGCTCCTTAATAAGGACTTGCAGTGCAGCAGGATAACACAGGAAGGGGGGGGATCCTTGGGGTCTGTAGCGAGGACACTACCCTTTTCTCTTTGTTTGGATTTGCATTTATGTGAGCGCTATGAGAGCGTGGTGTGTGTGAATTTGATGGACCCTCCTTGGTGAGAGGGAGATCTTGTCAAGAGGGTGTTTTTTCCCCAACTTATCCTCATCTATCTTCTGGTGAGAGCTTACATTAAGGGAGGGCAACCTATGTAGGAACTGGATGCTATCCTAGAAAGCACACTTGCACAATGGGTTGGTGTGTTACCCTACTGTTGGATTCTGTTGTTGGCATGTGCTTTGGGGAAAATAAGATCAGAAAGAGGGCGGAAGGAACTTTAATTCAGGCAGTTACAGGACTGGCGAAATATGGTGTGTGGGTGAGCATGCAGTTACAAAGGAAGGACAGGGGTCAGGTGTCTACTTATTATCCCTCACCCTTCCTGGGATTCATTTGTTCTGCCTCTGTAGTCAACAGTCTGGCAGTGCACTGCCAGGTTGGTTCACAACAAGTCCTTACGGATCCATAATTGGATACTGAATGAGGGAGCCAACCTAGTGTGCGTTACTGAGACCTGCGTGGGGTGAATCTGGAGGAGGAGACAACAGAGCCTTCAACAACTCTGTGAGGTAAAAGCCCAAGGCCAGCCCAGTTAGCTTCATGGCTGAGTGGAGACTCGAACCCTGGTCTCCCGGGTCCTACTCTGACACTTTAACCACTCCAGCCACTCATCAAAATACTCTGAGGCCACCCAGCCTGGAATGAAGAGAACCATAGCAAGGCAGTCCTACGAGTACCTGTAGGCTTGTCCACCAATATCTCATAGTGGCATGCAACAATGCAAGGTTGTTGTCACATCAAAAAAGAATCTTGTAGGCAGCACCTTTATGACTAACCATGTATTGTGGCATAATCTTCTGTTGGCTTTGTCAGACTCATGATGTGTTATCGTCTAGCGCTCATGCGCACATTGAAGGGTAAAAAATGTAAACAGTAGGGTCAGAAAGCCATCCAATGGAGAGAGAGATAGTCTGTGGCCTTTTTAACCAAAGCTCAAGTGTATAAAAGATAAGAGCGGTGACGATCCACCACAGCAGAGGTATTAGTAGTGATCACAATCTTCCTGGCTTTGCTATACTAATTTAGAGAGCTGGGATGGCAGAGAATAAATTCTAGTAAATTTCTTAATAAATTCTGGTTCAGCCATTTGCTTCTGAGAGTTTTTGCAGGGGAACAATAGCAGGAGAGGGCTGTTGACCTCCCTATGAGCAGGGTTTTGCTCTAATCTTCTGTAACAGCCATCTAAGCTCTTGACCCAGTGGCACTCAGTGGCAAAGAATCCTACACAATGAATACTCAAAGTGAAGAGTATTTTGCCACCAAAGAAGCTACTGTCAGTGAATCTCACAGGTAATTCCAATTTCTAATATTCCAAGAGAGGGAGAAGTGTTTCTATCTATCTACTTCTCCACACACTGTGCACAATTTTAGAAACCTTTATCACTTTTCCATTGGGCTGTCTCCCTAAACTAAGAAAAGAAAAGAAAGTCCTATCTAGTAACTTGTCTGAGATATGTAAACAGCTGCCTCGTGTGGTGAGCCACAAAACTGCAGGTGGTACTTGGTGAAATGTCCTCAGACCTGGGACTGACTTCACCCACCTAGTGGACCCCTCTTGACCAGAAGAGGGTATAAGAGGGCTTCCTGCTCTAGTTGGATGTACTCTTCCTGTAGAAGGCGTTCCTCAATTCTCGTTGTCTACAATTTAGTTTTACTTACTTGGTTCTGAGTTGCTTCCTCACTTTCCTTCCTAGTTATTAGGTAAGGTTTCTCCTCTTTCATGGGAGGCTTTTACTGTAAATTTCTCCCTCTATCCACTGTCTTCACACTATGCATGGTTTTAGAAACCTCTATCGAAGTAGAGTTCTCTCCCCCAAAAACCACCCTACCTAGCTTGTAGCTAGGTAGGAGCTGCTGGGATCTGTGAACAGCTGAGAGCTTAAATATGTATTTGTGCTTAATGTTGGGTGGAGGTATATGGCTGCAGACCAGATCTGGCCCATGAAGTCCTTTCAGCTAACCTAACAGCCTCTTCCGTTTTCTTTCTTTTAATGATGATAAAGCAACAACCCTGTAGACTGGTTTCCTTCCAATTGCAGCACTCCATTGGGTGTTTTCCAGGATGGGGATGAAAACTGAAACCTCCCTACTCCTCAGATGATCCCGTAGATCACTGCGGTATGTTGGCAAAGGGGATGAAAGTAACTCTCTCCTTAGCTGATCAATGTGAATCAGCTGAAGAGTGGAGGGAGCCTATTTGGGGGGTGTAGAGGGAGGTCATAATCTTTGTGTGTCTGTGACAGTGCATCAAGTGTGTGTTGTGCGTTAAGAGGTGTGTGTTGTAAAGTATTGTGTAACTGCCTGGCCCTGCTCACTTTTGGAATGCACCCGGCAATAACTTTCCACTAAGGTATTGTGACCCCCCCCCCCACACACACTGAAAAACCTTCCCCACTCCTTATTTTTAACATGTTTAGCTGTCAGGAAGTACAGCCTTAATCAGGACTGAGACTACAGTGTGTAGGGATGAGGTTTAACTCATTCGTTCTGCCATGACCGTGATGGAAACTGATTGGCAGCTCTGGAAGTTTCCTAGCTAGGGTTAATAGCAGCTTGGGAGAGGGGTTTCAGAAGGGGGCTTTGAAAATCCCTCCTTGTGCTCTGCTGTACGGGGCTCCCCACCACACTTGGTGGATGTTACAGTGCAACAAAAGCAGCATAAAACAACAGCAACCTGGTAGGCCGTAACACAATAACACTGGGGAAGCATTACAGAACAATAAACCAGAATAATGTATGGACAGTCTAGTATAGAATCAGCACTCTTATGGCAGCATATACCCACAAAAACACACCGTTGTGGAGGACCCCACAGTCTTCCAGCTTTCTGCAAGAGGCAATTTAGAAAAAATGTTCACTTCTTTTGTTGTTCATAATTTATAACTTTTATTTAGTGTGCATCTCCCCCCCAACAGGATGCATCGGCTTAACCAGGCAATGTTTCCTGCATGGCAGGAGTTTTAAAATCCAGTTAAATCTGTGCTGAGAGAGGAATTATTGCTTCAATTGCTCGGCAAATCTGATTAATGCCATGTAAGATTATTTCTGGCACAGGAGGGAGTCATGCTTGATGCAAAGCAATGCAAACATTTGGCAAGATAACTGGCCTCATTTTAACATGATGTTTCGTCAGGGGGTCTCACACAGAAACAGTCATTTACCTCAACTCAACCATCAACGAAGAGAAAAGAGAAGGAGGGGGGGGGGACCCACGGCCAGGAAATACCAAATGTGGCACTAATGAAAGTGATGTGAAATTCTTTGATCTTAGAGTCTGTGGACATAACTCTGTGCAGCGCCAACAGAAATAAGTAGTGACATTTTGTGGGGAACAATTGCTAGGTTAGCTTGTTGGGCTGGGTGGGAGACATGCTAATCTGTCAAAACCAAAACCAGTCTCCATACGGAAAAGAACTCCCAAACCCACAGCTGGGCAGTATCTATATTAGAACCAACCAAAATGTCACGAAATGCCAAGCACACTTTTGAGCTTTCCAAAATTCTTCGTCAGGCTAGACAAAGAAGGGTGGGGAGTGAGCAAAAAGCCAAACAAGCAAAATTAGGTTGGCTCTTACTGTCGTACAACTTTATACAGTCAAATCTTCCTTCAAAGAATCCTGTATTAAGGGTACTGAGAGTTCTTAGGAGATGCTTGTTCACCCAAGCACTAAAATTCCCAGTAGGAAGAGGGATTGATTGTTAAAACCACTCTGGGCATTGTGAACAATTCTCAGGGAATAATTCCCAGTGTCTTCAGCAAACTGCACGTCGCAGGATTCTTCGGTGGAAGTCGCGAGTATTTAAAGTGGTATGATACTGCTTTAAAAGTATAGTGCAGATGGGGCTGAGGCGCTGCTGGATTAGTCAGCCTACAATCACCATCTTGTCAGAATCCAGTGTTGCTGGGTATCACACGTGGGGAGAGAGCCTTTTATACTTTGAGAAGATGCTTCTGGAGCTCTGTGCAGTCTGCTTGGGTTTTCGCAGCGCAAATCCACTCGCTTCCACATATTTTATGCTCCTATGAGGAGGGACACATTTGGAGGAAAGAGTGGGCAAAGCTTACCAGAGCTGTTGCAGTTCAGGTCCTGTTTGTGACATTCCCATAGTCATCTAGCTGGCCACGGTGAGACCAGGATGCTGGACTAGATAGGCTACTGGCCTGATTCAGTGGCCAGGTTCTTCAGCTACAGGCACTCTCTTGTACCACACTGAACAAGGGATGATTTAGTTCCAGTGTGGTGTAGTGGTTAAGAGCGGTAGTCACGTAATCTGGGTAACCGGGTTCGCGTCTCCGCTCCTCCACATGCAGCTGCTGGGTGACCTTGGGCCAGTCACAGTCTCTCAGCCCCACTCACCTCACAGAGTGTTTGTTGTGGGGGAGGAAGGGAAAGGAGAATGTTAGCCGCTTTGAGACTCCTTAAAGGGAGTGAAAGGTGGGATATCAAATCCAAACTCTTCTTCTTCTTCTTCTTCCAGCTTATGAAACAGTGAGTAGGGAGAGGGGCACACAACACAACCAAATCTCACCTTGCTCATACAGTAATAATAATAATAATAATAATAATAATAATAATAATAATAATTTATTATTTGTACCCCACCCATTTGGCTGGGTTTCCCCAGCCACTCTGGGCGGCTTCCAACAGAGACCAAAAATACACATTAAAAACTTCCCTGAACAGGGCTGCCTTCAGATGTCTTCTGAATGTCAAGTAGTTGTTTATCTCTTTGACATCTGATGGGAGGGTGTTCCACAGGACGGGAGCCACTACCGAGAAGGCCCTCTGCCTGGTTCCCTGTAGCTTTGCTTCTCGGAATGAGGGAACCACCAGAAGGCCCTCGGTGCTGGACCTCAGCGTCCGGGCAGAACGATGGAGGTGGAGATGCTCCTTCAGGTACACTGGGCCGAGTAAACTCGCTAGATAGCCATAGGCAAGTCAGCTTCTCGCACTGCTCAATCTCCTTTTGCAACCCGGGGGTAATTATGCCAACCTTACAGGGTGGATGTAAGGATAATAGGAGAATTATGTGAAACTCCTTGACCTTTCTATAGTGCTGTAGAGGCACGGAGAATTACTATTAGCACCAAACACGCTAATTGTGCTATTTTAAGGCAAAACATGCGCCACTACTTTCTGTATGAATTTTCTGCCTCATCTTTGACATCAACTCATCTCACATTTGTGAAAAAGTGCCAGATGCCATACCACATTAGAAGGAACAATAAATCAGAAAGTGACACACACATTTGTTTGCATAAACCTGTTTTCAAGCGGTATTGATGTGAATCTAAAATTAAATTTTGCTGGTCAGCACTCAGCCTACTGTTATGAACTTGTACTGACAGTATAACAGGTATTATTTGGAATTATCACACACACACACACACACACACACACACATTTTACTGTTATAATCATGGTTTTATATGAGTAACCCTGTATTCTGACCTGGGACCTTTTGGTGAATGGTGGGATATATTCATACATTCACACACACTAGATATACACCATAACGTTGGGTTGTTCTAAAGCAGGCGCCAGGCGTGGTCAGAAGGCAGATCAGGATCTACTTGCAGACTAAGAGTTCCTCCATATGCCCTTTTTATTGCATATTCATTATGGTTTGCCATATACTTTCCCATTTTCACAGTGGTCACACTGCTTCATTTCCAGCCAGTGCATATCCCCTAACTTTCTACTGAAATCCCATAATTGTTTATACCAGAAATGTTCCACCTTATTTTTGTTTCGCTTTTGTTGCACTATATAACCCCTCTGAACATCAGCAGCGAGATTGGACTGGGAAGCAACGCAGAACACACAAAGTAGAACAAATCACCACCTGCGCAGTATTAATTGTGTCCAGAACATTATTGTCAACGAAGCACCAGCTTGGAGGGGCCCTGTGTGGTAATTTGCAATATATCGACAAATATTTTTTGCTCCCAGTTTTTCAGGCAACAGGAACTGCAAAATTAGTTCCCCTCCGTTAAGTAGGCAGCGAGAATCCCTGGTACATACTAGTGGAAAGACCTAGATCTATTAGACTTAAGTTAGACCAGGGGAGATTTGGGTTGCTCATTAGGGAGGCTTCTTGATAGTACAGTTTGATGATGGAAGGAGTGGGCACACTGTCCATCACGACGTCTGAGCAGGTGTTTGTAGGGGCTGACGTATCTGTGGGCATTCCATCAACCTAAACCTATACTAAGAGGTAGGGTTCAGGCCGAATGTTACAGTGTAGACATGTGTAATGTCCAACTGGCTACGTCTTCAAAGCAACCTCAGGAGGGGCAAATGTGCAGTGGTGATAGGATATGAGAGGGTGCTTAACCCTCTCCCAGTGGCGTAGCGTGGGTTGTCAGCACCCGGGGCAAGGCAAGTAATTTGCGCCCCCTAACCCGGGGCAAGGCAAGTAATCCCCCCCCCCCGCTGCACTGTCCCTCCCCCAGATAGTCCCTCGCTCTCTCTCCGCACCGCACCGCACGCCTGGCACCCTCCCCTCCACAGTGGGCGGCGACCCGGCGGCTCGGATTGGATTCGCACAGCCAGCACTGCAGTGAGAGAGAGTGAGTGAGCCAGGGAGGGGCAGAGAGCTGTGAGTGCGAGCGCCCCCCCCCAGATGTTGCGCCCGATGCGTCCGGCCCCCCCTGCACCCCCCATGCTACGCCACTGCCCTCTCCCCCAACTTTCTCCCTTTAAACTCTCCTCTTCCGACTGATTTCACCATCACTGGGTAAAATCAGATGGAAGCCGCATGTAACATTAACCCAGCTCCAAAGATCCCTTGAGAGGGGTTGATTTGCAACAGAGAATCAGCAGAGGGGTAGCTTTACCCTTTACCTACCTCCTGTTTTCTCCCCAAAGCCCTCCTGGAGGTGGACATATTTGTCAATTTGTGTTTCTCTCATTTTCTCATTCTTCTAGTCTTAAGTCTGCATCTGTCTGCATTTTTTTTTTTTTAGTCCTCATGAAAATTTCCAAGCATTTTAGTGCCAGTTTCTCCCAATACGCGCATTTTTGTATGCTGTTTCACCTGATATACACATTTATGCAAGTGAATAGAATGCCTTTTATTTATTATTTTCACCAATACACACATTTCATGCACACTCCCCCAAAATACGGACTTCTTTGTACACAGTATTTTGTTAATGAACTGCATCACAGTATGAATTTTGAAGGATACCTATTTCAGCTTGCACGCTGTTGTGGAATGTGCGGAACAGGTAGGTTCACATTAAAATCCCAGCCAAACTAAATTTCTCTTCCATCCCTAACATCTCTCGTCTGCTCCACCTGCAAGCAGATTCTCTGCTTGAAACCAGCCCATTTCAAGGATGCTTTTTGCAGCAGAGCAGCAGCTGTTGTGTTAACCTTATACGTGGCTCTGGTATAATCTGTAGTTTGGGTCTCAGAATACCCACTCTGGGAGACAGGAAACCGGGCTAGGCATTAGCTGTGCTCAGAAATCACACCACTGTCAGAGGAGTTTAAATAGAGAACCAGCCGAGATCTCTTGAGAATTATCTGCATTCCCTGGTAGTAGTTGTTGACACCCACTTTCCTGTCATGCCCAAACTCGAGAGACGGTAGTTGTGCTCATTAACCACCAGTCCGCCATCCTTACTCAGCGATGACAGTATTATCCCTGCAGAAGGGGAGGACTCAGCAATGATAAATGTGCTTTCTTGCTAGTCCCCCCACAAGAGCAATTAAAAGTGTTACTATCCCAGATGGAGTATTTTATTTAAGTAACATGCCTGCCTTCATTAATAAAGTGAGGTGCTCCAGAGCTGGACATCTTTTTCCCTGCTGGTAAGGGGAGTCAAAAAGCAGCTAAAAAGAACAGCATAAATATATTGTAAGTAAGACACATCTTACTGTCTGCTTCTGTGTCCAGGGGCTTTCTAGTGAAAGGTTCTGAAGCTGCTCGCCTGATTTGTACAGTGGCGTTGTTTCAAAGCTCTTAAAAATCAGGCAATATTTATTTATTCCAACAATGTACACTGGTACCTCGGGTTACATACACTTCAGGTTACATACGCTTCAGGTTACAGACTCCGCTAACGCAGAAATAGTGCTTCAGGTTAAGAACTTTGCTTCAGGATGAGAACAGAAATCGTGCTCCGGCAGCGCAGTGGCAGCAGGAGGCCCCATTAGCTAAAGTGGTGCTTCAGGTTAAGAACAGTTTCAGGTTAAGAACAGACCTCCGGAATGAATTAAGTACTTAACCCGAGGTACCACTGTATACCCCACTTACAATATTCTCTCAGCAGTGCACAAGAAACTCAATACAATGCAAATAAAAATGAGTTAAACACCAGAATTCAGTAGACGCTGGAAGCTCAACAGGGAGAGGGCCTGTCTGACTTCAAACAGAAGGGAATTCTATAAAATTCGGCCCACAATGCTGAATGCACCATTCCTACTGGTTACAAGCCATACATCTAAGCCATGGGGACCACTACTATAACTGTGACTCCTCCTAAGACCTCAGTTATCAGGCAGTGATGTAAGGGATCAAGAGGTCCTTGGGCAATACAGTAGATGCTCGGGTTGTGAATGTGATCCGTGCGGGATGCATGTTTGCAACCCACAGCGTTCACAACCCGTGTCTGCACATGCGCTGGTTGCGATTCAAAGCTTCTGCACATGCGCAAGGTGCAATTTAGTTCTTCTGCACATGTGCGACTGCCAAAACCCAGAAGTAACCCGTTCCAGTACTTCCGGGTTTCGGTGATCCGCAACCTGAAAAAACACAACCTGAAGGCGAGGGATGACCGTAATTGTTCGATTTATTAAAAAGTGCTTATGCATCTTGTAACCCTAAGGTCTTCCATATTAATTCTCCATGGCCTGGCATGGGACTGGCTAGCCTCTTTGTGACATCACAGAGGCCAAAAAAGCGACAGAAGAGGTGGTTGAGTCACCTCTGGTTGGCCAGACTCAGTGGTCCGGTTCGCATGTCATGGTAACCCAAACTACTGCCTATTGGGTCTGCACAAACATGCAGGCTCCTGGAGAGGAGCTTGCAGCCACTGTGATGCTCCGAACTCAGCCAAGGTTTAGCGGGTCGTCTGAACCTGAGTTTGCAGTTAAGTCACCTCCTCTCTAACCATGAGCTGTAACCAAGGTTTGATAAGCTAGGAGGGAGTTGAAACATGATAATGCCTTTGGTGAATCTGCGAGGAGACCATATATAGTGCAGGTCCACACCATCTCAAAAACTGATACTGTAGATCAGTTGGGTGGTATCCCAAGAATTAGCATTTTCTGCTGTTGCCCCCTGCACTCTGGAATGGCCTTCCTTCTGCTGCATGCGAAGCAGAAACCAGCTGTTTCAGGCATCTTGTGAAAACACTTTTTTTTTTTACCCAGGCTTTCCCTGACTCATAAGATTGGATGCTATTATTCATCAATTCCTGTTTGGAGGCACTTCCAGCCTGTCACGATTTCAGCTGGGATTCAATCATATTCCGGCAAATTCAAGTTGCACGGCTAAAGCTGGTTTGGAGCTCTTGCACAACAAACCCACTTCCCCAAATGATCAGACTTCTTATGATAAGGAAAGTGATAGGAAACATGCAGAGGTACGTGTGGGATAACACTTGTTTTGGTGCAGCATTGTTTAGCCTCCCCAAAAGCAATTCTGAGTGAATATTCATTAAAATGTTGACATCATCTAATCTCCCTGCTCAAGAAGCAGGCTGTCTGTTTTTATACAGTTCTATTTGTTTTTATGTTGCATTTCAGTACACTGCTTTGAATGGGTGTGTGTGTGTGTGTGTACTTTTTGGTCTCTCCATGCTTCCCTCTTAAGCCTCAGATCTCAGAGGCTGTGAGTTTCCACCTTTCACCTTCAAATTCCCAATCTTGGAGACTTAAAGGGGGATCAGGCAGAGACTCGCAAAACCTTTTCCAAGTCTCCTTGTGCTTCCCTTTTAAGCCTCTGAGATTGCGGACTTAAAGGTGGAGGGGGCAGGGCCTTTTTTCAGCTGGAGCTCCAGCACCTCTCAGGTGGGCACCATTGCCATTCTAAGAGAACAAGGGAGAAGCTCATGGAGAGCTCTGGCAGCCAGTGTGGTGTAGTGGTTAAGAGTGGTGGACTTGTAATCTGGTGAACTGGGTTTGATTCCCTGCTCCTCCACATGCAGCTGCTGGGTGACCTTGGGCTAGTCACACTTCTCTGAAGTCTCTCAGCCCCGCTCACCTCACAGAGAGTGAGTGTTTGTTGTGGGGGAGGAAGGAAAAGGAGATTGTTAGCCGCTTTGAGACTCCTTAAAGGTAAAGGGACTCCTGACCGTTAGGTCCAGTTGCGGATGACTCTGGGGTTGCGGCGCTCATCTTGAAGAGACGAAGAGGAGTTTGGATTTGATATCTCTGCATGTGGAGGAGCGGAGACACGAACCTGGTTCCCCAGCTTACGAATCTACCGCTCTTAACCACTACACCACACTGGAATCTCATCTTGCTTTACTGGCCAAGGGAGCCGGCGTACAGCTTCTGACTAAGCCGCTTCTGGCGAACCAGAGCAGTGCACAGAAACGCCATTTACCTTCCCGCTGGAGTGGTACTGATATTAAATCCAAACTCCTACTCCTCCTCCTCCTCTTCCTCTTCCTCTTCTTCTTCTTCTTCTAGAAAAATAGCACTGAGGGGGAGACTTGCAAAGGGCTCAGCTTTCTCCTTCTCTCTATAAGTCTCCAATTTCCCTTTAAGTCTCCAACCTTGGAGACTTAAAGCAGAGTAGACGGAGACTCACAAAGCCTGCAGTTGGTTTTTCCCATGGGTTAACATCCCTTCATAAAAAAAAGGATTCCCCATCCCTGAGCTTTGGAATTTTAGCCTTAGTTTTGGGGGATGGGGTAGGAAATGCAGCTAAAGGAAGACATTTCAGAGGCATTTAAAATCATGCATGATGTGGGGAAGTAGGGTAAGAGAGATTCTGCTCCAACTCCCCAAGCCCCATGCGAATGGAGGATGATTACGGGAGTTTGAGTCTAGCAACATCCGGAAAACACTACATTGGCTCCGCCTGCTTTATATTGTTCTGTTCACTTCTTATATTCTTTGCTTCAATTGGCTTTTTGCAGCTGCATCTCTATCTAGGTTTGCCAAGCAGAAATACACACACACACACACTGCAAATCTAAAAAAAAATATTTGCCCTTCACAGTAATTTACATTTTGTTCCTTCGCCACATACAGATTGTTTTGTGGGTGGATGATTTTTTTCTTTTTTTGCAACATTTTACTTTGCAACTATGGATATTTGTCATATGGTTATCTCAGTTGCTTTTGTGGTTTGACATTAAGGCAGCTTCCTATTGCTCTGGGATGCTCTGAGAATGGAGGCTTGCAACACCACCTAGCTGGTTTGCAAAATTAATTCCAATTTCCCATCAAATTTCAAAAGATGCATGGGGCCTTTCCACAAAGAAATGAAACATGTTTCCCCAGCCATTTGTTATTATTCTGTTAGTGTGAATAACTCCTGATGTGCTTCTCCTGACTACTATACACTATCCAACTGCTCTGCCATGATGCTCACACAAACCACATTTCACACAGCATGACCCAAGAGTGGTGGATAGGGTCCATCTGGGGACCCTGTGGGCTTGACTTGCATTTCAGGTACCTGCAATTGATCCAGAAGCTGTGCAGAATGCCTTGCCCAGTTTGTGGAGTGGAGCTCCTGGAAGCACACATATTACACCTGTGCTGGGGGAACTTCAATGGTTGCCAATCAGCTACTGGGCTGTGCTCAAGGTCTTGCTGTCTAACATATGAAGCCTTGAACATCTTGGGGACCGGTTTACCTGAAGGACCACTTATTTCTGTATAGGCCTCTAAGATCACTTAGATCAGTTGGGGAAATTCTACTTGTGGTACCCCACCAGGCAGAACATCATAGGGAGGTGAGCCCAAAGCAGGCATTTTCTATTTTTACCATTGTACTGTGGAATGCGCTTCCCTCCGCCATAAGTGAAGTGGCAGCCATCACTTGCTTCAGAAATCTTTTGAAGACTTTGCTTTCTACCCAGGGTTTTCCTGACCCATGAAGCTGGACCCCATTTTATGTCATTGAAACCTCAGAAATTTAGTTTTATATGCTTTTGTGTGTTTAAATATTGGTTGCATTTGCATTTTTGTTTTAATGTTTTGAATATATATGTTTGTTTCTAGACTTACAGCTGTGTTGGTCTGCCGCAGTCGAAACAAAATAAAAAAATTCCTTCCAGTAGCACCTTAGAGACCAACTAAGTTTGTCACTGGTATGAGCTTTTGTGTGCATGCACACTTTTGTGTGCATGTATCTGAAGAAGTGTGCATGCACACGAAAGCTCATACCAATGACAAACTTAGTTGGTCTCTAAGGTGCTACTGGAAGGAATTTTTTTATTTTGTTTTTAGACTGTACATCATCACTGTGTCATCCAAACCCTAAACCAGGGGTCAACAAGTTTTTTCAGCAGGGGGCTGGTCCACTGTCCCTCAGACCTTGTGGGGGGTTGGACTAATTTTCTTTTGGGGGGGGGGAGGAAAATGCAAGAGCATCACGAGCCCCAGTGGCTGCTTACCTGTGTCTTGTAAGCGGCAGGGGCTGGTGGCAGCGGCGGCAGAGGGACGATGCGAAAGGGCTCCGGAGAGGGGCTGCTTAAAATGGCGGCCACTCAAGCGCTGCTGCTGCTAATACCAACAAAGCCCAGCCCCCTTCCTCCTCTAGGCAGGGCGGGGAGAAGCCAGGAGGAGGGAGGGAGGAGGCGCTGGCGCTGGCACCATCTGAGGGAGCGGGAAAGAAGGCGCACACTGGCAATCCATGCAGCGATTCCCTGACCGTCCATGGGCCAGATCCAGAAGGCAATTGGGCCTGATCCAGTTTACTGACCCATGCCCTAAACTGTGGTTAATGTTAAAGGTGCTTTGTTGAAACATGGCAGCTCCATAAGAGATGGTTTAAAGTTGAGTTGTTTCAAACAAAACACAGTTAACATTTACCAGAGTTTGTTGGGTTTGGACAACACAAGAAGCTGCAGTAAACTAAACTGGAAACATACGGTAATCTACCCAGCTCTCCCTTGTGGCTGCATTGGAGTTGTGTGTGGGATGCTCAAGCCTGAGGTTCACTGTAGCTCATTGTTGTCACACTAAACTATGGTTTAGCAAGATGTCCACACTGGGACACGGTGCAGACAGGAAAAAGCTGGCTGTACCAATGCTCTGATTCAGTAAAGGCAACTTCATATGTAAGGTTAGAGCCCCTGGTGTGAGACAGATGATGAAAATTACATCATTTAATTGCATTTGCCAAACTTTATATTACAATACAAACACATAGTCATATCCTGCTCTTGCATGGGGCTCTCAGGGACTGATCAGATCCATTACCCTTATATCCAGCAATGCATCCAAAACTATTTCACACGTCTTATATCCCGAGGTGAGAAAAGATTGACATAGATTTCAAATGGTTCCATATGACAATGACACTTTCTAACATTTCCTAAACACATTTTGCTTTCTCAAATCTCGCAAGATATCACACATACTGAAACAAGTTATGGTACAGCGTAAAGAAGGGTGGATTTTTCTTTTCTTAATTTTTTTTTTTAATGGGGACAATAGTCAAATGCTCTTACTATTTTCTCCTAACAGCTTGTTTTGGTTTCTGTGTGGGTGGCTCATGTGAGCCAAAATGTTATGGGGTAAATGTTTTGTGAGTGGAGAACAGATTGTCCTTTACAAGCTGAAATTTGAAAAATTTGCATTTTAACTATATTGTCAAGGGTAAAAAAAAAATAACAGTGGCTACTTCTTAACCTGCTGACATATAGTAGCTGTTCCTCATATGAGAAGGACTGAAACTCAAAAGGAGAATAACAGATTATATAAACTAGAGCTAGTCGCTAGTTTTTCAAACTTAGAAGTACAGTCTACAATATTCAACCTGTGAGTTTTCATTGTCCCCGCTACTTAGATCCCAACTCACACATTACAAAGAGAAAAGGTTGAGGTTTGCATGATGCGCTCAACAACATAGTAGGTTCCAGACTGGGTTACTGAAATGCGCTCTACATGGAGCTGCCCTTGAAGATGTCTTGGAAGCTTCAACTGGTCCAAAATGCAGCAGCCAGATTTCTGGTTGAGATTCCATTTCAAGCTCATATCCCTCTGTTTTAAAACAGCTGTACTGGTTGCCAGTTGGTTTCTTTTTTCTCTCCCCCCCCCCAGTTGCCAGTTGGTTTCTAGGTCCAATTCAAGGTGCTCAAATAGGCCTCAAATATCTGAAAGGCCAGCTCTTTCACTACAGATTTTCTTGGGTGCTAAGATCAGCAGAAGGGGCCTTCTTGGTTGTCCACCACGCTCAGAAGCTATGGGTGGCAGCGGCTCAGGAGAGGGCATCCTCTGTGGCAGCCCCATGTTGTAGAACTCCCTTCTCAGAGAGGAGCATCTAGAACCTTTGCTATACTGTTTTCATTTTATGCTCTTTTCCCTGGTCATTGAGAGGTATACTTTGGGGGTTCACCCTGTTCTTGTGATGTAATTTAAGAGTTTTAAACTATTTATTTTAAATGTTGTATTTTAAATTGACAGCAGTCACGAAATTAAAAGACGCCTGCTTCTTGGGAGGAAAGCAATGACAAACCTAGACAGCATCTTAAAAAGCAGAGACATCACCTTGCCAACAAAGGTCCGTATAGTTAAAGCTATGGTTTTCCCAGTAGTGATGTATGGAAGTGAGAGCTGGACCATAAAGAAGGCTGATCGCCAAAGAATTGATGCTTTTAAATTATGATGTTGGAGGAGACTCTTGAGAGTCCCATGGACTGCAAGAAGATCAAACCTATCCATTCTTAAGGAAATTGAAGAGTCAGACAGCTAAACAACAACAACAACAACAATTTTAAATTGCTGTGAACCTCTCTGGGACCTTAGGTTGAAGGGTGTAAAATAATAATAATAATAATAATAATAATAATAATAATAATAATACAGCACCATTTGATACACATGTGGCCTGCCAAAAAAATGGACTGTGTGGTCTAAGAGGGTGGTCTAAAATAGCTGATGATAATCATAACAAAACTAACAATAAATGAAATGACTTTATGTTGAACTTGTATGAAATTGTGTATTCCTTCATTGCTTGCCCTGTCTCCGCTACACTTTTGGGTGCCTAAAGAAGTAATCAAGATATCAAGAAGGTCCTCCTACACTGCAATCCTATTCACATCTACTCAGAATTAAGTCCTTTTGAATTCAATAGGGCTCACACCCACATAAGTAGTTATGGGATTGCAGCCTTATTTCGACTGAATGACCTAGAAAACCTGAGTTATTTAAAGAGGGTTGCCCATGAAGTGTTCAGAAATTTCAATTAGCGCAAAGCACTGAAACCACAATGTTGATGGGAGCTAGCTAGGCAATTCAGTTCCACCTCACCATTTCTACATGATTTGCATTGGCTGCCGATTTGTTTTGGAGCTCAATTCAAGGTGCTGGATTTAACCTTTAAAGCCCTTCCGGAGATGGGATTCCATTTGTTTTATTCTGTTTTTATTGCTGTGTGTGAGCTGCTTTGTGTTTCTTTGTGAGAAAGAATTGGAACAGATTTTTAAAAAATAAATAATATAAACAAAACAAGCACTAACAACCTGTTTTGCATCCTCCGTGCCAAATAGGCCCCTGGCTGCACCTAGAAAACCAGCAGATCAGGGATGAAGCGTAGGCCAGGTTCCCTTCTCCCTAACATCTTGTGTTTCACGTGGAATGAACTTTTTGTACGGATAAGCATTTGACCAAGTAACCCCCTTCAGCAGTCTGCCGTGACACAATCTAGTCACATGCTTAACACCTCAGTGAGAACAAGACCTTTGTCTGAAGTGGTGTTAGTGGTTGTGGTGGTTACAGACTTTCCCTCCGATTTAATTTTAGGAGCAGAAAACAGCAAGAGAAGGTCACCGCCATCTCTTCACATCTGCAATCTATTTGCAATGAGTCGAACCAGTGCTCCTCTGTCAAAATACCTCCCTTCCCTCCAACCACATTCTTCCATGGTGACTCAGGTCAGCTATTCTCTTGGAACAAATCCATTCTGATGCTGTCCTTGTCTCTACTGGAAATGAATTCAGATATGAAGTCAAATGTTTATTTTGAAATGGCATCTCAGAAACCACGTGACTGAAACTGGACTTTACCCAGTGTGACAAAAACAACAACTTTGTTCAACGGCAAGGTGGACCTTGAAATGATGATCCTGGGATATTTCCATCTGAATGAGTAGAAGCATCACATGGTAGATTTTCCTAGCTGTGTCTTGACCCAGCCCTGAAAGGGTATTCGGACTCACAGACATTAGCAGTGGAGGGCAAGTGGGGCACTGCCTCACCGACCTCATTCTGCCCTAAGCCAGTCTCCACCTGCCTGGTTTTCTGCTTACAATTGGTCTAGGGCAGCCTTTCTCAACCTTGGGTCCCCAGGTGTTGTTGGACTACAACTCCCATCATCCCTGACCACTGGTCCTGCGAGCTGTGGATGATGGGAGTTGTCGTCCAGCAAAATATGGGGACCCAAGGGAGTAGAGCTCTCATCAGCTTTTTCCTCCTCCTCATAAAACTTAGCAGGGGGGAGGGAGACAAAACTAGAAATATTTGGCGCTGTCTGTCATTGGCTCTGGCTCCACCTACTGTTGGTCTTCCCAACTTCCACCGGAACAGTCTCGAATGGGCACCAGCCACCATTGCACCACAGGCCCAAAATTCATCCTGTGCTGAAATATTCATTAATTTTATAATGAATGATTTTAGAGTGTTGTTTGTACTGCTTTATTGTTGTTAGCCGCCCTGAGCCCGGCTTCGGCTGGGGAGGGCGGGATATAAATAAAAATTATTATTATTATTATTATTATTATTATTATTCAGCTTATCGAGTTTTTACCCTATTTAGGGAGATGGGTAGAACAAAAATATGTCAAATAAATGAGCTATTTTCAGGTGGGTGATAAAATATGAAGTTTGGGGTGGTGCGAATGAGGCTTAATACTTTGAAAAGAGGCAGCATGTGTGTGTGTGTGTGTTTCCATATGGATTTCCCTTCTTAGTAGGCCAAGCTTTTTATAGATGTGTCACGACAATCTCCGCTGTAAGGTGACGAATGTGAAGAATGTCAAGGTCAGCTCTTTTTGCACTGTTATTTTCCGCTCACATGAATATGGCTTGATAGTGCATACTGGCTTGTACTTGACCTCCGTGGTTTCTCTGCGTTCTGTTGTTATTTATTTACCGCCCAGAGCAGTGACTGCTAAGAAAACAAAACAACCACTGTTGTTGCTTCAAGCAGTGGTAGATCTACAAACAACAGCCCTGTGCCGTGGCAAAATGCTCCAGTGGGAATGATATTAGAATCGTAGAGTCGTAGAGTTAGACGGGACCGTAAGGGTCATCTGGTCCACCCCCCTTGCAATGCAGGAATCTTTTGCCCAATGTGGGGCACGAACCCACAACACTAATCTTAAGAGTCTTATCTTCTTAACCAACTGAACTATGTAATGTTACAAAAGCTGGGTACCTGCCAAATGGTGGCAAGAGCCCATGGTGTCCCGGGCACACACACAGGGTCTGTGCCCCTTTGGAGAACAGAAGACAAGGTGGAGACCACTGTGCTTTAAGAAATATGGTTTAGTTACCTATTTACACCTTCATTCCGCATGGAGGAAGTCTGCCTCCCTCCAAGATTTTTTAAAAATAATATTTTATTAATTTCCCAAAAATAACAAAAATAAAACAACAACAATACAAATTCATAACCATATCTAGTAAAATTGACTTCCCCCAATCCCTTCCCTGGTTCTGTTTTATAGCATCATACCGCATGTCCAATGTAATTTAAAAACCATGGATATTACTCATTGTCCATTCATAAAGTCATTACAAGTAGTTCTAGAATCCTGCTAATGTATTAATCTGTGTACATTGCTTCTGTATATATGCAATGAAGTCCTTCCAATCTTCTTCAAATTCATTGTCATCTCCCCTCTTAATTTCATTGTCAATTTTGCCATTTCAGCATATTCCATTAATTTAACTTGCCTCTCTCAAAGGTTCCTCTTCCTCCTTCCTCCTTCCGAGAAAAGCCCTGCTGAGAAACACACCCCATCACCTTGGCAAGCCTTCAAACCTCTGTGCCTCTTCACACGTCAGAGCAGCGGGTTCTTTTGCATTGGCAGTGAGCCTTAACGGCCCTAGCTTGGCCAGGCTGGTTTGCACAAACCAGGCCAGGAATTTCCTGTCTGGCACAGCTCTGTAGTTTGTGTCTCTTAATCCATACCCCACTTAATCAACATCCTTGCATTT
The DNA here is from genome assembly GCF_965153285.1 of Podarcis tiliguerta. Lineage (NCBI taxonomy): Eukaryota > Metazoa > Chordata > Lepidosauria > Squamata > Lacertidae > Podarcis > Podarcis tiliguerta. The sequence goes on along the minus strand of NC_139536.1, from coordinate 17,201,340 downwards.
ATTCATTCCTAGAGTTTAGGAGGATCCCACCCCCCAGATCCACAGCACCTTCACAAAAGGACAGTTTTCCACAACTGTAACAGATCAGCAAATACTACAGTGATACAAATACATTTTCCTATGTGAAGGTTTTAATGTTTGATGTTTTTATATATGCTGTAAGCCGCCCAGAGTGGTGGGGTATAATAATAATAATAATAATAATAATAATAATAATAATAATAATAATAATAAAATGTTTAGGGGGATCCCCCTCACCCATATCTGTAACAGTATATTACATCAAAAAGCATTTTGGAGAGATTGCCATGTAGTTGGGCTGCTGTTTTTTGGGGGGTAGTTTCCCCCCATATTTTTAAAAAAGGTAAACCCTCTGCTGCCTCTCAGTAAGGCCTCCCCAAATAAAATATTTGCCTCCACCCACCTTAAAGTGGTCCCAAATGTCTCACCTTTTGTGGGAAAGGTGAATCCCATGAAAGCGGGAGATAATAATAAAAATAAGAATAAGAATAAGAATAAAAATAGGGTGTTAGGTGCAAACCTGTCAGGGTTCAACCCTGAGTCCAACACTGGGTCCAACCTCCCTGCCTCAGGCCCAAAGGTTCCCAGATCAGCTGCCTGGGTTCCTGGCGGTCTCTCAGACAACCCCCTCTCATTTCCCCTAGGGCCACAGAAGCAGAGAAGATGGCAAGCCGGTCAAGAACTTCACAGTCACCTCCAAGTGCTGGGCGAGTTGCACACGAGGCTGTTTGGGAGGAGAGGAAAGTGCATGGAAACTGTTACTCTGATCAAGCTTGGATGACAGCCAGGAAGAGACGGATCCTGCAGCTTCTATATAAACTCCTAGTCTGGTGTGTGGTGTGTGGGTTTAAGCAACTACTCTTCCAAAGCAACTACTCTATTCCGAACTTAAAAATGGAAAGCGTAATGCTGGTGGTCAACAAAAGAGGTTTAAAGACTGTCTCAAGGCAATTTTTTAAAAATGAAGTATAAACACCAACAATTGGGAAACACTGGCCTGCGAGCGCTCCAATTGGAGAACAGCCTTTACCAAAGGTGTCATGGGCTTTGAAGATGCTCAAACTCAGGATGAAAGAGAGAAACGTGCTAAGAGGAAGGCACGCTTGGCAAATCCACACCATGATCAACTCCCGTCTGCAAACCAATGTCCCCACTGTGAAAGGACATGTGGGTCCAGAATTGGCCTCCACAGTGACTTACGGATTCATTGTTAAAACTGTGTTTATAGAAGACTATCTTACTCGGCTACGAATGATCGCCAAAGAAGAAGAAGGGTATTGGGGATTTTCACTCCATGAGGGATAAACTACAAGTCCGACTGAAATCCATACTACTTACTTTGGCATAGACATGAATAGGATTTCCCTGCAAAGTCCACAGAGGCCACTCATCCATGCTCCTTGTTTGTCTCTTTGGAGGGGAGCTAATCCTCCAGGGTTTTAATAGGACCCAAGGTACACGCCATCAGTTGCTAACTCCTAACTTATAATAATTGAGCCTTGTACTATGATATGGAGTCTAGATCAACTCCTGTTGTTTATTCTGGGTACATACATAGAATCATAGAATCATAGAGTTGGAAGAGACCACAAGGGCCATCGAGTCCAACCCCCTGCCAAGCAGGAAACACCATCAGAGCACTCCTGACATATGGTTGTCAAGCCTCTGCTTAAAGACCTCCAAAGAAGGAGACTCCACCACACTCCTTGGCAGCAAATTCCACTGTCGAACAGCTCTTACTGTCAGGAAGTTCTTCCTAATGTTTAGGTGGAATCTTCTTTCTTGTAGTTTGGATCCATTGCTCTGTGTCCGCTTCTCTGGAGCAGCAGAAAACAACTTTCTCCCTCCTCTATGTGACATCCTTTTATATATTTGAACATGGCTATCATATCACCCCTTAACCTCCTCTTCTCCAGGCTAAACATGCCCAGCTCCCTTAGCCGTTCCTCATAAGGCATCGTTTCCAGGCCTTTGACCATTTTGGTTGCCCTCCTCTGGACACGTTCCAGTTTGTCAGTGTCCTTCTTGAACTGTGGTGCCCAGAACTGGACACAGTACTCCAGGTGAGGTCTGACCAGAGCAGAATACAGTGGCATTATTACTTCCCTTGATCTAGATGCTTTACTCCTATTGATGCAGCCCAGAATTGCATTGGCTTTTTTAGCTGCCGCGTCACACTGTTGGCTCATGTCAAGTTTGTGGTCAACCAAGACTCCTAGATCCTTTTCACATGTACTGCTCTCAAGCCAGGTGTCACCCATCTTGTATTTGTGCCTCTCGTTTTTTTTGCCCAAGTGCAATACTTTACATTTTTCCCTGTTAAAATTCATCTTGTTTGTTTTGGCCCAGTTCTCTAATCTGTCAAGCTCGTTTTGAAGTGTGATCCTGTCCTCTGGGGTGTTAGCCACCCCTCCCAGTTTGGTGTCATCTGCAAATTTGATCAGGATGCCCTTGAGTCCATCATCCACGTCATTGATAAAGATGTTGAATAAGACCGGGCCCAAGACAGAACCCTGTGGCGCCCCACTAGTCACTCTTCTCCAGGATGAAGAGGAACCATTGATGAGCACCCTTTGGGTTTGGTCAGTCAGCCAGTTACAAATCCACTGAGTGGTAGCATAGTCAAGACCGCATTTTACCAGCTTCTTTACAAGAATATCATGGGGCACCTTGTCAAATGCCTTGCTGAAATCAAGGTAGGCTACATCCACTGCGTTCCCTTCATCTACCAGGCTTGTAATTCTGCCTGTTCTCCAGGAATTCTCAAAGATGACTGCCAGTGGTTCTGAGATCATATCTGCCAGTTCTTTTAATACTCTTGGATGCAGTTCATCTGGCCCTGGAGACTTGAATACATTTAAACTAGCCAAGTATTCTTGTACTATCTCCTTAGTTATTCTGGGCTGTGTTTCCTCTGCTGAATCATTTGCTCCAAATTCTTCAGGTCGGGCATTGTTTTCTTTATCGGAGAAGACTGAGGCAAAGAAGGCATTGAGGAGTTCAGCCCTTTCTGTGTCCCCTGTTTGCATTTCACCATCTTCTCCTCTGAGTGACTCCACTGTTTCTTTGTTCTTCCTTTTGCTACGAACATACCCATAAAAGCCTTTTTTGTTGCTTTTAACCTCTCTAGCAAGCCTGAGTTCATTCTGTGCTTTAGCTTTTCTGACTTTGTGTCTACACGTGCTGGCTATTTGTTTGAATTCCTCTTTGGTGGTTTCCCCCCTTTTCCATTTTTTGTACACATCCTTTTTTAATCTTAACTCAGTTAAAAGTTCTTTAGAAAGCCACCCTGGCTTCTTTAGGCACCTTCCATGTTTCCGTCTCATTGGTATTGCCTGAAGTTGTGCTTTTACTATCTCCCTCTTAACAAACTCCCAGCCATCATGAACTCCCTTTCCTTTTAGCATTACTGTCCATGGGATCTCACCCAGCACTTCCCTAAGTTTTATGAAGTCGGCTTTCTTAAAGTCAAGAAATTGAGTCCTAGTATGCTTGGCTGCTCCTTTCCGCTGTATAGTAAACTTCAGAAGAGCATGATCACTCTTCTCTCCCTTAATTTTGACCCAAAATTACAGTTGTAAGTGAAAGTATTCAACCCCCATTGCAAATCAGGTTTATTATCAAAATTTACAGGCTTTCAGCTGTTTGCAATGAGCAAATCAAACAAAAGCAATCGAAGTAGCTCAACGCAACAGATGCTGCAGACCAAGCCACTACCAGTCACAGTAAACAAGGTTGGCGATATGGACGTAATGGCTGCAGAAGGCAGCTTTGCATGTTACAGGATTATTGAGATAATATATATATATGAAGTTTTAGATCAACTTTCTGCAACCCCGATTTATTTATTTTTTTAACTACAATTCCCATCAGCCCTAACCAACATGGCCAATAGTCTGGGGTGATGGGAGTTGTAGTCCAACAGCATATGGAGGGCAACAGGTTGTGGGAGGCGGTGCAGGGTCAAAGCTAAGTATTGTGGTTAGTTCTAGATGTGAGTTTATTAGGATTTTAACAATTCCAAACAGTCAACATGAATCTCCTAGCCTGTCTTTGTATTTCTTCCTATTAAAATCCATGTACTTGAGAATCCAGTCATCATTTGAGATGGCAGACATATCTGCCGTTACCATGAGGCTGTCCAATGACACCTTATCAGTCTTTCTCTGGCTAGTTGTCACATTAGCACGACCCTCCAAGACATTTTGGAGGGGCGGAGGATTGCGTGTCACAGCTAGCAGACGTTGTAGGATTCACAGTGTCAATTACAGAGAGGGGAGGTGGATGAGCTGAGCACTCTGGGAATTGTGCTAGACCACAGCTGTTTTCGCCAAGCTTCTGGTAGACACCATGTCAAAGAACTCAGTGTTGTATTTTTCTAAATCCCATCTGATGAAACTGCCACAAGGCTGGCCTTCAAAGCAGCTATGGAGTTGTAAATGGCTGTGTCTTGACATGTATGATCAGATTTCAAAGCGAAGCACAGGACTAATGGCCAATTAGAACTGTTCCCTTTGGACATGGGCTCGCCCAAGCGATCATGTCAAATGAAACTTTAGAAGCTGAGGATTCTCCAAGCGGCTCTTTCTGTCTTTTCAGAGCTGTAGTGTTGACATTCTACAACATCTTATTGTTCCATTTGTGAAGGAAGGTGTCACAAAGCCTGTAACCGATCAACTTAAAAGAAAACTTTTCTAAAATTCAGACCCAACCTGGGAATGACTTTCGCACATGAGTACAGAAGTAGATTTACCTTTCCATGTTGACCACTGTATTCACGGTTCCTGTTAACTTCCTTCCCAAATGAAAAAGAACACCTCATTTTACGTGACCATGGTGGTGGTTGATATTGGCACCTTTCCCCATACAGATATGGGGCAACCAATTAGGGGAGCATGTCCACACCCTTTTGGGGTCCTGTCTTTTGGATATGGCAGCTACTTTGTGCTGTGCCACTCCACCAAGGTAGCCATTTTGTAATATGCCATGCTTCCGCAGCAGCCATTTTGTGACTTGCACCCACGGCATTTTCTCAGAATTCCTAATGTACCTGCAGCGATGGCCCAAAAAGGTTGCAAGCCCCTGGGGACATAAGCCCCACTGAACACAGTAGGTCTGATGTCTGTGTAAACATGTGTATTGTTAAGCAGAATGCATATGAAAAAGCAATACAGGCCTCCACACATGTTCAGTGGAGTTCAGTGCCTCCACACATGAAACCAAAATCATGTATATTGGGAGCACCCTGGAGGGGCCCAGCTGACAAACTATAGCTCCCAGACATCTTTGGCGGAAGCCATGTCACAGGGACTAAGGCCCCATCTGTACTAGACATCTAAAGCAGTATTGTGTCACTTCAGACAGTCATGGCTTCAGGGTGCTGAGAGTTGCTAGGAGACTTGCTATTCTCCTCACAGAATTACAGTTCTCATAGTGGTTTAACAGGCAGTCCCTTCTTTCCCTGGGAACGATGGGACTTCTATACAACTCTCATCATGCTTCACAAACTACAGTACCCAGCATAGGTGCCATCTCGCGCTGAAGACTGTGGGTGCCCACAATGAAGGACTTCAACTTTGCCCATTGATTTCATGGGGGCTCAGCCCCACAAGTATATTATTGTGGGCGCTGAAGCACCCACAGCCCCCTGGATTTGGCTCCAGAGGTACCCAGGATTCCATGGGGGAAGCTGTAACTGTTTAAAGTGGTACGGTACTGCTTTAAATGCATAGTGCAGGCAGAGACTGAGAGAGAACTTCAAGTTCTCACTGCGGCTCAAGGAAACGGTGACAATTTTACACTGCCCATGACCACGCTACAGTCCCAGGCTTTTTGGAAGTTCCCCGTTATCCATATACAGTTATTGCTGTATGCATGCAGTCTAACGCCCACGCTTGGCAGGGCTTTGGGCCACGCATAGAACTTCCATTACAAAAGTGTGAAAAGTGCTACCAGGTGATTCTTTCTGCTTGTTCTAGGATTTGTTCAGTTTTTCTTAATATCAAAAGCAACGGTCCTCGGAGTGTGTCACCGGTCTTTAGAGAGTAGGCTGATCACGTGACTTCTACTTTCTCTTTCCAGCTGCCACATAACATTAAAAGAAACTAACACTTAATGCTTTCCTTAATATTACTTTCCATATTTCTCCAGAGTTGCCATGGGAATATTAGGTGATCACGACTAGAAGAGAAAGTGATCTAAGAGGAAACCATTTCCCTATCTAGCCATTATTCATCATAATTAAATAGCAGAAAACTACTTTCGCTGCAACTGGCGTGGACACAGTTACCCCCCTCCCTCACTTTCCTCTTTTACTTTACCATTTGTTCGTTTTTAAAAAAAATCTAAGCCTCAACTCTTGATAGAGAGTATGGGCTCGAATTTTATATACAGCTAACATTACAGAACGGGTGGGGAACAATTTTCCAATCTGAGGGCTGTGTTTTGTGCCATCTTCTGGGGGCCACATGTCAGTGGTGGTCAGGGCCGGAAGCAAGGGTGTGTGCAGCGAGGAATGTACAGTTTATCTTCATACAGTAGGCTAGTTCCTCCTCCACATGCCCATCTTCATCCTCCACCCAGGCAATCAAAACAGCTAATCAGAATTTGAGGGCACATTTCAGTCAGGCAGACTGGGACGCGGGTGGCGCTGTGGGTTAAACCACAGAGCCTAGGACTTGCCGATCAGAAGGTTGGCGGTTCGAATCCCCGTGACGGGGTGAGCTTCAGGATGAGAACAGAAATCGTGCTTCGATGGCGTGGCGGCAACAGGAGGCCCCATTAGCTAAAGTGGTGCTTCAGGTTAAGAACAGTTTCAGGTTAAGAATGGACCTCCGGAACAAATTAAGTACTTAACCCGAGGTACCACTGTATATATGTGTGTCTATAGATCAGGAGTGGAAAGCTCGGTTCCTGCTCCTGCCAACCTAGCAGTTCGAAAGCATGTCAAAGTGCAAGTAGATAAATAGGTACTGCTCCGGCGGGAAGGTAAACAGCGTTGCCATGCGCTGCTCTGGTTCGCCAGAAGCGGCTTAGTCATGCTGGCCACATGACCTGGAAGCTGTACGCCGGCTCCCTTGGCCAATAAAGTGAGATGACCGCCGCAACCCCAGAGTCAGTCACAACTGGACCTAATGGTCAGAGGTCCCTTTACCTTTACCTTCAGTCAGGCAAAAACATGTTGCAAAATAGGGCCAGTGGCTTGGGGAGGGTTTTGAGGGCCTGATAAAAGAGGCCTGGAGGGGTTGCATTTGCCTGAGGCTCCCCACCCCTGCATTAGGGAAAGGATTTATAGACTACGCTCCTAGGAACACTGGGATTTTCCAGCAGCTGCTCAGGGGGTCCTGTGTATGAAGATTAGTAATGGATGATCAGCTTCCCGCAAAATACCCCCACAATCCAGGTGTATGCATGAAGGCTCACTTATATGGAATCAGGCCAGCTAGATAATAGGGGAATGGTGCATGCAAATAACTGCTTGGAATGCAATTTCCCTACCCAATGCACCAGCAGGACGTGGCCAAAGATTTGTGTCTATTGGTGGTTTGAAACTGGGGAGGGAAGATGGGAGTCCATCTGCATAACAGCTGATTGGCACTTTCCAGAATCGCATGCTGGGCTCCTGGCACAGTGCTGGTGATTGCACATAGGAAGATATGAGATGGCTTATTCACCTTTACAAATATTTCTCTAAAACGGTGGCCTCAGGCTTGGGGGGGGGGAACCCCAGCTTATAGTTTTTCATGTGCATCTCTATTTATCTGTCTGTGCTTTGGGTGGGGAACCTGAGAGTGGCCCTCAAAGTGTGCATTTATGTGCGGGAGAGAAATGGGGAGGGGTATTGAATAGAGTGGGGGACTATGCAATGCTGTAAACTGTCTGCCTCTGCCAAACGGTCATAGCTACTGATCGACTCTTACCAACAGCCTTTCATAGGAAAAGCTTTTCACTCCTGATCTACAGACACACATATATACAGCCAAAAGATAAAAGAAAGCGCTTCTTCGCACAGCGCATAGTTAGACTGTGGAACTTGATCCCATAGGAGGTAGTGACGGCCACCAACCTAAAGTTAAAGGTAAAGGGACCCCTGACCATTATGTCCAGTCGTTGCTGACCTTGCTTTATTGCTGACCTCGCTTTATTGCGGTGCTCATCTTGCTTTATTGGCCAAGGGAGCCGGCGTACAGCTTCCGGGTCATGTGGCCAGCATGACTAAGCCGCTTCTGGCGAACCAGAGCAGCGCATGGAAATGCCGTTTACCTTCCCGCCGGAGCGGTACCTATTTATCTACTTGCACTCTGATGTGCTTTCGAACTGCTAGGTTGGCAGGAGCAGGGACCGAGCCACGGGAGCTCACCCCGTCGCAGGGATTCAAACCACCGACCTTCTGATCGGCAAGGCCTAGGCTCTGTGGAAGTTGATCCCATAGGAGGTAGTGATGGCCACCAACCTAGATGGCTTTAAAAGAGGATTAGACAAATTCATGGAGGAAAGAGCTACCAATGGCTATTAGGCGTGATGGCGGTGCTGTGCCTCCAACAGCTGGAGGCAGCAGTACTTCTGAATACCTGTTTCAGCAAACCACAGGAGGGGAGAATGCTCTTGTGCTGATCACTGTGCGAACAGGATGCTGGCCTGGATAGGCCATTGGCCTGACCCAGCAGAGTCTTCTTACGATCTTCTATACCTTCAGAGACAGTGAATACTGGGACACGCCAGGAACTGTTTCCCATTTCACCAGTTGTTTGTATAAACCCAGTTTCAGTACTGTGGTACCTCAGGTTACATACGCTTCAGGTTACAGACTCCGCTATCCCAGAAATAATGCTTCAGGTTAAGAACTTTGCTTCAGGATGAGAACAGAAATCGTGCTCCAGCAGCGCGGCAGCAGCAGGAGGCCCCATTAGCTAAAGTGGTGCTTCAGGTTAAGAACAGTTTCAGGTTAAGAACGGACCTCCGGAACGAATTAAGTACTTAACCTGAGGTACCACTGTACTTTTTACATGCTGCAGCCTTAAGTCATATTTTGCAGGAATTCTCCAACAACTGCTCAAGTATCTTGACTGAACTTCCTTGCCCTTTTTTTGAGCTGTGTATGCTAGATCTTATCTTTCACAGAAGACAATCTCTCTCTCTCTCTCTCTCTCTCTCTGGAAACGGAAGGTGGCTTTATCCCAGGTCCCAGGTCTTCAAATTGTATTGGTGGCCTCTTTCGGGTTGCCTAAAAGGCCACCATTGTCAACAATGGACCATACCATAAACACACGTTTCGAAAGCTACACAGATTTCATTCTGAGCGATAACACCATGCAGAAAAGCAAGTGGCTCATGCCTCTCCAACCCATTGTGCTGTATCACCCAACAAAAAAAATCTCTCAAGCTTATCTCTGCAGATAAGAATCAGTTTAAGCCACATGCACTAAATGCAAGCTTAGGCTGAATCCTGTTTTTGCAGTTTGACCTTTAAGGCACTGCAGCAGTAGACCAAAGAAGTCTTTGAAAAATGCCATCTTTTAAAACATGCAGATGTTTTCAACACAAAGCCCAAGCACCACCTGCAATGCTTTCAAAAATTGTTAGTGAACCTTGATTTTTTTTTTTTTTTAAGGGGATTTTCTTCAGATAACCAAAGCTTTTGAGTGCACAGTGATGCTATAGCACTATATACAGTGGTACTTTTTAGCCCCGGTTGAGAAAGAGCCCTGAGGCTTCTCTGAGCTAAATGGCATTCAAACCACTACACACTTGTGAGATTAAGAGGGAGAGGCCTTCTCACTGAAAAAAGAACATAAGAACACGTGCAGAGGAAGACAACCGAGATGATCAAGAGTCTGGAAACCAAGCCTTGTGAGGAGACTGAGAAGTGATACGATAGCCATCTTCAAATATCTAAAGGGCTGTCTACATGGAAGATGGGGAACGCTTGCTTTCTGCTGCTCCAGAGGGTAGGACCCAAACCTATGGGTTCAAATTACAAGTACGGAGATTCCAATAAAACATAAGAAATAACTTTCCGGTGGTAGGAGCTGTTCAACAGTGGAATGGGTGACAGTGGAATGGGAAAGGTGGTGGACTTTCCTTCACTGGAGGTTTTCAAACCAGAGATTGGATGTTGGGAAACATTGAGGGCACAAGGAGAAGAGGACAACAGAGGACGAGATGGTTGGACAGTGTTCTCGAGGCTACCAGCATGAGTTTGACCAAACTGCAGGAAGCAGTGGAAGACAGGAGTGCCTGGCGTGCTCTGGTCCATGGGGTCACAAAGAGTCGGACACGACTAAATGACTAAACAACAACAACTGTATTGCTTGGGGTCCTTTCCAACTCTACAAGAGTATGATTCTATAATACTAATCAGAGCCTGCTGGATGAAGGCCAGCAGTCCATCTAATTCACAATCATGTTCTCATAGTAGCCAACCAGATGCCACATGCAACTTTAGTTCTCCTTAGAGAGGCTCATGTGGGGTCCCCTCTGTATTCTCTTCCCCCGTTTCATTTTTTAATATGAAAAAACATCATCATACATATATTTTATTGATTTTTAAAAGGAAACAAACTACGCCTTCACTTAAATAGAACATCTGCAGCATTAATTCTGCAGAATTAAATACAACTTGAATTGTATTTCAAAAGGAATTACCTTCTATATTCTTTATTGTGCCAAGTGAAGAGTTGCAGGGGGTTTTAAAGTCTCCATGCTAGCTGGGGCTGATGGAAGTTGCGGTCCAAAGCAGGTAGGTCAAGGCCAGCTTAAGAGAGAGGAGCATACCAAGGGGGGGGAGGGGCTGGTTGCTGAGGCTTGCTTTGCAGGATCACAATGGGAGCTTAGAAAGAAGGTGTGTGCGCGCAGACAATTATTTCTGTAAAGTACCAGAGCAACTTCCTCCTTTACTGCTACTGCGGCAGTAACCTCAATCCAGCTCTGGCAGCTTGACAACTATACAAGCAAAATGACGTGGTGGGGAGGAGGTGGTCTGGGTGTCAGAGAAATAGCCTTACGCACTCAGTTTTCCTAATTTCGCATAGCAGCTGCTTCCCCTAGTTCCAGAAAAGCCAAGGGAGTGGTGAAACTGAGCGCACGAGCTCACGAGCAGAAGACCTGCAACTCAGTGGTCCAGGGCATCTTCTTTGCATGCCTGTTGTCTTTGTCCATGGAGTTTTCTTGGCAGGGATACTGGAGTGGCTTGCCGGTTCCTGCTCCAGGTGGATCACGTTTGGTCCAAACTCTCCACTATGACCTGTTCATCTTGGGTGCCCTGCTCGGCATAGTTCATAGCTTCTCTGAGTTCTTCAAGCCCCTTCGCCACGGCAAGGCAGTGATCCATGAAGGGGATGCAGAAGGTCCCAAATTCTTTGCATGCAGAAGGTCCCAAATTCAACCCCTGGCATCTCCAGGTGGGGTTGCAAATGACATTGCATCCTAGAGAACTCTTGCCATGTAGACAATACTGAGCTAGATGGATCACTGGTCTGACCAAGTATAAGGCAGATTCTTATGTTCCTGTGGCCCTCTAGATCAGTGTTCCCCAACCTTGGGCCTCCAGCTGTTTTTGGACTACAATTCCCATCATCCTTGACCACTGGTCTTGCTAGCGAGGGATGATGGGAGTTGTAGTCCAAAAACAGCTGGAGGCCCAAGGTTGGGGAACACTGCTCTAGATCATAGAATCATAGAGCTGGAAGGGACCCTGAGGATCATCCTAGCCCAACCCCTGCAATGCAGGAATGAATATGCAGCTGTCCCATGACGTTATCAGCACCATGCTCTAATCAACTGAGCTTTCCAGGATGTTGCTGTCTTACAGTTCCCACCATCCCTGATAGTTGGTAAGTTGGGAATCTTCACAATATCTGTAGGGCCATTGGTTAGCCACCCTTGGCATACAGAGGGAGAGGTTGCCTTGCATTGTTTGTCTTGCTTTTTAAAGAGCCCAGTATACCAGAAGGAGTGTCTCCACTCCATCTGAGGGCTTTCTGGTGGTTCCCTCCCTGTGAGAAGTGAGGTTACAGGAAGCCAGGAAGAGGCGCCCGCCCTGTGGAATGCCCTTCCATCAGATGTCAAGGAAATAAATCTGACTTTTAGAAGACATCTGAAGGCAGCCCTGTTTAGGGAAGTTTTTAATGTTTGAAGTTCTATTCTGTTTTTAGTCCTTTGTTGGGAGCCACCCAGAGTAGCTGGGGAAACCCAGCCAGATGGGCGGGGTATAAATAATAAAATTATTATTATTATTATTAACTACATGGAGACACCTATAAATACATCTCTACCTATACATAAGTATCCTGCTAGATCAGGAGCCTATCTAGGTCAGCATCCTGTTTCTAAGGACCAGCAAGATGCCTCTGTGAAGACAAGAGCAAGACAAGAACAGAGAGCATCCCTTCACATACTGAATTAAAAGTTTCAAACAATTCTAGAACACCTTGAGAAGAAGAAAAGATCTTCGTCATGGGCGCTATCCCTTTAATGGTGCAACTGGGTAATTTTGGACTCTGGGCTTACAAGGGCAGTCATTCTTTAGATAGCAATGTGTTCACCAGCTTCAAACGTGCTAAGATAGTCTTGTTGTGTTCAGAGCCCCTGGGCTTCTGTCCCAAAGTCCTGTCCGGGTGGCTCAACTGATCCCATAAACTCCTCCAATAAATCACACCTAAACAGCAGGCACTGATGGAACTAGTTGTTTGGAGTGCAGATCGAAGGTGCTGCAGAACCAGCTTCATCAAGGGACGAAAGCAAGAAACAAAGACAAAGATGAGGAGATGGTAGCGGTATATATTACAGAGAATTCTTCTATGCTATCACCTCAATTTCCCTGAAAAGGTACTATTTGTATGTCGCTTCTAATACAATTGCTTTGACACACACAGCTTAGAAGTTTGCCCTTGGAATCCAGGAACTGAAGTCCATCAGTCACAATTAAAAACAACACCAGCAATGTTTCTACCGGACTGGCTTGTGGCGCTGCAAGAGTTAAGATTTGAGGAAGGATGGCAAGCGTGCTTGGAGTGGGTGGATGGTTTCTTCCTTTTTCTCCTCCTCCTCCTGTTGCTTTGATTCTCTGGCTGGCCGAGTTCATTTGCATGACTGTTTCATGCTTCTGTCAGCATACGCTCACGTCTGCGATAATTTAATGCCACCGCTGGATGAATTGACAACGTGCTATCAGTATAGGAAAGTATTTAATACTGCTGGCCGCTCGCTGCCGTGTTATCATAAGGCGGGTTGGCAGCATGCCTGGGAGCTCTCACCACTGGAAAAGTCTGATCGTTTAATAAACATAAATAAATATGGAGTTCCATTAAGCTGGAAGGAATAAAGGTTTATTGGCTGGTTTAAAGAGCCTGGACAGGTCATTTCCACATCACTTCGGATTTTAGCCCGCTAGCCCTCGGGACTTCACCGAGAGCTGAAACTTACCCTTTGGCTACTGCCCTGCACATTTTCGGTCTGACCTAATGATTCTCTGTGGCTGCAGAAAGCACCATGTGCACATCGCAGAGAGATAATGAAAAGAGCATTAGAGCGGCGCCACATGCACTTCTGTACTAAAGGGCAGCTTGTGGTCATGCAAATCTGCCTGTCTGTTAAGATCATAATCTGAAAGTTTTTCCAGGTGACCCTGCCTTCTAAGGTCAGGTGGGTGGTGACTGAGTGGACTGATTGGTTGTGCTGCCTCATCTCAATCAGGGGTGGGGGACGTGTGGTCTTCCAAATGCTGCTAGACTACAAATCCCATCGTCTTTAATATTTGGCTGGGCTGGGTGGTGCTGATGGAAGCCTAACAAGATACAGAGGGGCACAGGTTCCTCAGCCGTGTCCTAAATGCCTTCCCTGCTTTCATCCTCTGATGAACCTGTAGTGCCACTGTATTCTGCTCTGGTCAGACCTCACCTGGAGTACTGTGTCCAGTTCTGGGCACCACAGTTCAAGAAGGACACTGACAAACTGGTACGTGTCCAGAGGAGGGCAACCAAAATGGTCAAAGGCCTGGAAATGATGCCTTATGAAGAATGGCTAAGGGAGCTGGGCATGTTTAGCCTGGAGAAGAGGAGGTTAAGGGGTGATATGATAGCCATGTTCAAATATATAAAAGGATGTCACATAGAGGAGGGAGAAAGGTTGTTTTCTGCTGCTCCAGAGAAGCGGACACGGAGCAATGGATCCAAACTACAAGAAAGAAGATTCCACCTAAACATTAGGAAGAACTTCCTGACAGTAAGAGCTGTTCGACAGTGGAATTTGCTGCCAAGGAGTGTGGTGGAGTCTCCTTCTTTGGAGGTCTTTAAGCAGAGGCTTGACAACCATATGTCAGGAGTGCTCTGATGGTGTTTCCTGCTTGGCAGGGGGTTGGACTCGATGGCCCTTGTGGTCTCTTCCAACTCTATGATTCTATGATTCTATGATCCTATGAACCTCATTTCCCTAGGAATTTTTATTTTAATTATCTTACTGCTGGGTTTTGTTGTTGGCACCTGTCTGTCTCGAGAGACAATGGAGTGAAGTCAGACTGCTGGGGAATCACAGCACCTGCTGTGATTGCAGGGAGCAGTAAAACTGCAGTAAAGCATTAAAATATTTTATTTCATCAAATAAACTTTATGTATGTTGCGCTATTTGTATTTAGGTTCTTGCTGTTTGACGTACAATTCCTTGCTCTCCCCACACTTTCTATGCACGCTTACACCCTAAAACACCCACAGAATCTACAGCGGAGCTCTTATGGCCAGGAAGCCGAATAACGTAAACTAAGCCATAACGAGAGATCTATTTAAAAACCGAAGTTTCGCCCACCCGCCCCACCCAATAATTTTTGTTGATTTTTCTTTCTTTCTACAGAACATCCCTCCTCAGGGCCCGACAACAGGCATACAGCAGGTTGCTGTTACCAAAACCTACAGCAGAAAACACCCAGAGATCAAAATAGTCAAAAGGCACCAAACCAAAGAAATCTATGAACAGAAAAAATATATAGAAACAGTAACTCAGTTCTAGTAAGCCAGAAGATTTCAAATGCCAGCAAGACCCTTTTGCTATTTTTGCTTTTCTTTGTATAAACAATAAAGCACTACCAGTCAGCTGATAAAAGAAGCCTTGCGCTTCTTTTCTCTTGCGAAACTGAAGTCTCCTAATGAAGTTTGTGTGTGTGTATGCGCATAAGATACAGTATAAAAGAATAGACTTTGTATGAGAGAGAGAGAGAGAGAGAGAGAGAGAGAGAGAAGCGTTGGAGCCCTGTGAGAGACAACACCTACACCCCAGGAAATCTCTTTTTGCTGTGTAGGTGGAAGCACTGAGATGTGTTATCTCTAAAAGAGCTGTTTTGGGGAAACCTCCATCATCTTGTCATGCAGATAACAGTTCACAATCTTTCAGACAGAGCTGAGAGGATGGAAACTCAACAGTGACAACAGAAAGACACCTGTATGAAAAATGGAAAATGCCATCTCACACAGCTCTGTTCTTAAATAGCAACATGTTATATGCCAGAGCTTCGAAAGAGCAATGCCTTTCATTAATGCCTTAAGACTTAGCACTCAAGTGAAATTTCACTCTAGTCAACGTAGCCAATGCATCATTAACCAATTGAGGATAGGGATCTCATTGCAAGGTTTTAAACATACGTATCTCTAAGTACCTTGAGTACTTCTTCAAATATTTACTTATTTACAATCCTATCAGTTCAGAATGGCCCAAAACAGCTTCGGGAGGTAACAAAGCCACGTTTTTAAAAACCTTTTCTCCCCAGCTGTCGTCTCGGTCTGCCTGATCTGTATAGCTGCCATGAAAAATACACTTCATTCCCCCCACAACATAACATCACATATTGCAAAATACATGTCCTTTTCCGCACAAAGATTAATGTCCACACAGGAAAGTGTAAGACATAAAGCAAACTTGAGAGGTCATCTACCCTTTATTTTAGAGCTTTTCTGCATGATCACTCCCAGACAAAGGGAGACGGCCACCAGGAATGTATTTATTGAGCTCAGACTCCCCCACTCTCAGCTGCTTCCATGTGGTTCCCAGACAAGTATCCTGTACAGGCAGTGTGCAGGGGCCAGACCTGCTAAGTTTCAGCAACAGAACGGTACAAACAGAATCTGCAACAAAATGTTGCGGTCTGGAGTGCTCTTGCTCAGGAACCCAGCCGCCAAGACCCTCCCTCTTTGTGTGTTTGTGTGTGTGTGTGTGTGTGATGTCATTTGACTATACAGTGTTACCTAGGTTCTCAAACTTAATCCATTCCTGAAGTCCATTCTAAAACCAAAGTGTTCCAAAACCAAGGCGCACTTTCCCATAGAAAGTAATGCAAAATGGATTAATCCATTCCAGACCTTTAAAAACAACCCCTAAAACAGCAATTTAACATGTGTTTTACTATCCAACGAGACCATTGATCTATAAAATGAAAGCAATAATGTATTGTATTATAGAATAAATAAGACAGTATTATGGATGATAAAAATAAAAATTAATTTTTTTATTACCTGCACTGATGACAGTCATTGTTCAAATGGGGGGCTTTTATCCATATCCGCAGTCACTCAATCAATCAATCAGTAGCTGAATTGGGTTCTACACAGTCACAAAAGCAAATTACCGGTAACCAAAAAACCCTCAAAAACAAAAATGCAAAATAAACAGCAAAAACAAAAGCGACAACTGAATCCGTTCTGGAAGTCCGTTTGACCCCTGAAATGTTCGAAAGCCAAGGTGTGGCTTCTGATTGGTGCAGGCGCCATGGAAACAATAGCCAACAGCCGGACCTGACATTTGGCTTCTGAAAAACGTTCGAAAACCGGAACACTTACTTACTTTGGCGTTTGGGAACCAAGGTACCACTGTATACGGATCTGCACTCAGACAATAAGTTCGCTACAGTGGTACTTCGGGTTAAGAACTTAATTCGTTCTGGAGCTCCATTCTTAACCTGAAACTGTTCTTAACTTGAGGTACCACTTTAGCCAATGGGGCCTCCCGCTGCTGCTGCGGTGCAATTTCTGTTCTCATCCTGAAGCAAAGTTCTTAACCTGAGATATTATTGCTGGGTTAGCGGAGTCTCTAACCTGAAGCGTCTGTAACCCGAGGTACCACTGTATTTAGTGCACAAGCAGGGAACCTCTTTCATCCCAGGAGCATATTCCCTTGCAGACGACCTTCCAGGAACCATATTCCAATGGTGCCTGAGGGGAAAGTAGGTGGCGCAGTGGATGGGACCCTTGCCTTTCTACAGTGGGCTACACTTCAGCCACACAAAAGCCAGAAGATTCTGCACACCCAAACCTCCCTCCATCCCCCAACTAAGAGGCATTAAAACGCTTCAAGGACACATTTCCTGCCCGGCCAAAGCACCTGAGAAGGGTGTGGAGCAGGGTCACTGAGCGATGTGGCTTAGGCAGTCCTGCAGGCTAGGCAGAAGACACCTGGGTCTGTGGCTCCCCATGCCTGATTAAGTATATTGGGTTATGTATGTGCAGAGTAGACCATCCCGTGGGTAAGGTCTCACAGTCGGTACAATCACGAGGCAGCATGGAGTCGTGGTTAGAACGCTGGTTTGGTTTAGGGAGACCTATGTTCAAGTCCTGGGACATGGGTGGCGCTGTGAGTTAAACTACAGAGCCTAGGGCTTGGCAGTCAGAAGGTCAGCGGTTCGAATCCCTGCAACGGGGTGAGCTCCTGTTGCTCAGTCCCTGCAGTTCGAAAGCATGTCAAAGTGCAAGTAGATAAATAGGTACCACTCCAGCGGGAAGGGAAACAGCGTTTCCGTGCGCTGCTCTGGTTCTCCAGAAGCGGCTTAGTCATGCTGGCCACATGACCCGGAAGCTGTACACCGGCTCCCTCGGCCAATAAAGTGAGATGAGTGCCGCAACCCCAGAGTCGTCCGCAACTGGACCTAACAGTCAGGGATCCCTTTACCTTTCCCTTATGTTCAAGTCCACCTGCTCAGCCCTGAAGCATGCTGGGAGAGTCTCCATCTGAAAACCTAGCCTACCTCACAGATTGCTGAGACCCTACCTAATTTATAGACCTAATAGGTATCTAAAGCCATTTGCACATAACAAAATATTTATTTTATCAAAGTAATGGTTGAACTGAAATACAGTTAAGAAGAAGTATATTAATAGTGAAATAATAATTAAGCTCTAACTTAAAACTATTTTTTATTCATAAAAAAATTAATAATGCAAACACATTGGCATTTGGCAATAACTAAAGTTCCTTTAGAAACACAATTCACAAAGACTCATTGTTGTCTCTAGAAACTTGCTATAACATGAAATAATACTAGGTGTAAATATATGAAGCAAACTACTTATAAATAGCAGAATGTAGGCACCCTATATATAGAAATGAGCAAACCTGTGCTATTTTAGGGAACAGGCTAGCAGGCAGGGTCCATTACTTAATGACAGGAGCCCACACAACACAAAACACTGTTGTTGTATGTAGGTTTTATTTTATTTGTTTTTTATCGTATATTTTGGAAATGTACGTCCAGATTTTTTCCCTTAATATTTTTTTGGGGGGGGGCCAAGAGAGTGGGGGGGCCTTCAGCTATAGCTTGTTTAGGTTATATGTAAATTCAGCACTGGGTCCAGTGCCAAGAGCCTTCTGGCAGTTCCCTCACTGCAAGAAGCCAACAGGGAACCAGGCAGAAGACCTTCTTGGTAGTGGCACCCACCCTGTCGAACACCCTCCCATCAGATATCAAGGGGGGGAAAAACTACAGTCATACCTTGGGTTACAGATTCTTCAGGTTGCGTTTTTTCAGGTTACGGACCCGCCGAAACCCGGAAGTACCGTAACGGGTTACTTCTGGGTTTTGGGGGTCGCGCATGCACAGAAGCACTAAATCGTGCTTTGCGCATACGCAGAAGCGCCGAACGCTGTGGGTTTCTAACGTGCATCCCGCACAGATCACATTTGCAACCCGAGCATCCTCTTTATCTGACTTTTAGAAAACATCTGAAGGCAGCCCTATTTAGGGAAGTTTTTAATGTTTGATGTTTCATCGTGTTTTTAATATTCTGTTGGGAGCTGCCCAGAGTGGCTGGGGAGGCCTGGCCAGATGGGCAGGGTATAGGTTAAAATTATTATTATTATTATTATTATTATTATTATTATTATTCCGAGGATGAAAGTGGGTGGAACCATGTATGCCAAGTTAACCTCTTTTGCAGCAATCCAGCCATTTCCTCAAGGTATACAACATGGCACAGCCATATGCCGAACTGTTCACCCAACACCTATTTACGCTTAAAGCTTTCTGAAGTGTTGACAATATTAAGAGATGCTTCTTCACAAGGAGGGAGGCAAGGAGTTCTCATAAGCATCTGCCTGGCCAGGACTTGGATGAGTGAAGCACAAAGTAAGTATTCTTTTTCTTCTTTTCTGCATTGGCAAAACAGAAAATGTGTGTGTGTGTTTTTGTCAGCTACGAAAAACAGTTTTTCTCTAGCAGATCATCAGCTCCACTGTCAATCTTGGCACAGCCTACTGGGCACCCAGATGTTTCGTATCAAGTCTGAAGAACTTCCATATGAAAAGAAGCCCGCCTTGCTGTATAGGCAACACCTGATTGCACTAAAGAGTAATCTGAGATTAATTTGCCAGAAAATGTTGAGAAGAGTACCAGATGCAGTTAGTGGTTCCCATAAATCACACGGACTTCATTTAAAACACAAATGTGATTCCAAATAAAAGTATAAGGCAAGATACATATTTATTTATTCTAAAAAATAAAAAGGTTCTACCAAGACAGGCCTTCAAGGTGATTTACAAGGCATTTTAAACAACACGAACATAGACACTAAACTAGCTTCAGGGCTGATCCAAGACAGTTTTCTGCCTAAGGCAGAATACCAAACTGTGTCCCTCTCCCCAAGTCATGGGGTACTGTAATCAAGCTAGTTTGGCACCTGAAACAGAAAATCCCACAAGAGCCTCTCTCTGGGAGTATAAATACAGCAATATTATATTGGACTTACTAACATGATACTCAAGATCAGCTGCTACTGTCTACCAAATGGTAGGGATGGCCCTGAATGGCTAGTTTAAACAAAGCAACCCAAAATATGCTAGACTGATTTAATGAACTGAACATTTCTTTCTATCAAGGTATTGCTACTAGGGCTTTCAAACCACTTGAGAATTTTGAGACTGCAATCCTATGCACTTACTTGGGAGCAAGCCCCACTGAACTCAGTGGAACTTTCTTCTGAGCAATTATGCATAGGCTCTGGCTGTGCAAGTTGATTAACTGTGCAACTTTTTTAACAGCTTTAACTGACAGTGAAATAAAATCACTACATGTAGGGTGAGTTTTGAATGCATGAACTAGGATAGCATCATAATATGCAACAGGAAGTACAGTAATACTATCATGAGGAACTGAATGTGCCCACTGAATTAAACGTGGTAAAAATAAAATTTCAGTATAAGGAATTGGGTCATGTAATATAACAGTACAAAGTAAAAGAAAGGGATGTCAGCATTTTTAAAAAGTGTTTGCAATTTATATCATGTTCTGTTCACACATTAAGCTCTTGGGCTGTAGGGCAGTTACTGTCAGAATGTTGACTTGCACCTGTATTAACAACTGCTAATCTTACAAAATAAGTTTATATTTCAATGCGATAATGTACAGCTGGATTCTGGCCTCTATGGTTTTATGATCAGTCTTCAATTAAATGGGGACACAATCGAATCCTCTCCTGCTATAATGAGGTAAATTGGGAAAGCAAAAGCAGTTTCTCTTAGTACAGTTCTACCGTTTCTTACAGCACAACCATCATACACCTTGTTAAATAAAAAAGCTATAGTGATCATGCTATCACCAGTTAATTCTGTTGTGAAAGATTTAGGCAGCAATCCTATACATACTTACCTGGAAATCCCACTGAGCTTGGTACGACTCGCTTCTGAGCCCATAAGTGTTGTGGAATCTTTTTCAGCCTGAGGCTTCCCTGGGTAGGGTAGGGTGCAAAGGAGGCTAGAATAATGGATGTGGCTCTGCCCTTTGTACAGCAGATTACATCCCAGCCATGCAAAAAGACAGATGTTTCTACAAACATACAAATATACCTCCATCCTGTTTTCAGGCAAGCAAGTAGCATCATCCCTGTTCAAACACCTATTATCGTATTTCCTAATAGCAATCTTAATACTCCGGGTACCAATCTTTGTGAAACAAAAGTGGCCACACACACCTGCCCAATAAAACCGAAAAAGTATGGGTGGGGGATGACACAGCAAAATGAGGACTGAGTATCCTCTATGGGCATAAACTGCTAGCTGACTGTGTGAGTGAGGACAGAAAATAAGAGAGAATGTGGAATGGAATTTTTGGAGACCTGAAGGCTTGTACTCAACACTGCAACATTTTGTTGCAGAGCCTTAAATGAGGACAGCATTCCAAAAGTCTAATGAAGTGGACTCCAGTCATGAACTGTTTATGTCATAAAAACTCTTGTTACTCTTTTTAACACTTATCTAGGTACAAGTCCCAATGAATTCAGTGGAGCAAACTTCTGAGTAGATATGAGTAGGATGTGCTGCAAGGTATCTAAATGCTGCTTGTTTTTTGCTGCAACAGACTAGTGTGGCTACCCTTCTAGGTGACACTATTGGAGAAAGCTTTTTCTTCAAGCTTACAAAATGAAAAAGGCACACCTAGTTATTAGGAACTGTCAGTAACTGAAGTCAAGCTTCACCCGCAGAATGAACTTTGTTTAATCTTAAGAAAAGAATAGAGGCCTGCTATGAGGCATTTTTGAAAAACTTATTGTTTGCCACCCTCTTGTGGAAATGAAGGAAATTAGAACTTGTGTGAGAAAACGAGAGACTATTGATACGTAATTGTCAAAAAAATAAAAAACCAGCAATAACAGCAAGAAAAACTGAGGAATGTAGTGTGGCCTAAGTGTTCATCTTGTTGGCCAAGATGTCCAAATCAGCTTCGATTGTATAACCTGAATTTGCCAATATGAGATCAAATTGCACTTGAAAACACTGAGCACTGCAAATTATCTCACTAACACTTAAAAGAGTACTTGCCTGTCTTCTTCTCCCGCTGCCTTCATAAGGACTGCAGCCTTATTTCCCTAGTTTCCAAGGTAGGCCTGACCATTAAACAGTGTGAGGCAGCTGATCGTGGTCGTCCTGTAAATGGTTGGGGTTTTTAGTTTATTAAAAACGTGTACCTTTACTTTCAGAGATAGGTGGTTTGTGGTAATTTCTGCCGTGGGTGCCAGTATAACTAGTAGCGCAACCCTCGCCAAGTCTGCTCAGAGCCAGTGTGGTGTAGTGGTTAGAGCGATAGACTAGGACCTGGGAGAGCAAGGTTCAAATCAGCCCCCTTGTCAGTTTACAGTAACCTTCCTCACAGGGTTGTTGCGGCGGATTAAATGAGAAAGGAGAGAACCATGCCATGCCACTTTTGAGCTGCTTGGAGGAAAAGGTGGGATAGAGATACAGTAAGCAAATAAAATAAAATAAAGCATGTGAGGTGTTATGTACCGAGTTGAATAGGATCCAAAATGCAGCAGTCTGATTGGTCCTAGAGCAATAGGATTCAGAATGCAGCAGTATGATTGGTCCGCAGGAGCCACCCAATCCAGCTCCAGATGGAAGTGAATCCACAACCAGATTGGCCTAAAGAGAATCCCGGAATTAGCCAATCACGTGCAGCCCATTGTGTAAATAATGTATATAAAGCAGATACTTTGGGGGAACTTTCATTCCTCCTCACCACTATGAGCTGAATAAAGAGCATGAAATCCACACTCGACTCCGAGTATATTTCATGAGGCCTGTTGAATTCTAGGGAAGTAGCGATAGGATTGCAGACTTATTTGGCCAACTTTTGTTTCCTGCTACTGTGATAGGAAACTACGAAGGTGAATAAGGCTACCTTAGCGTTTAATAGGGTGGTATACAAATAATTGGGACACGGGTGGCGCTGTGGGTTAAACCACAGAGCCTAGGACTTGGCGATCAGAAGGTCAGCGGTAAGAATCCCCGCAACAGGTTGAGTTCCTGTTGCTCGCAGTTCAAATCCCAGCGACGGGGTGAGCTCCCGTTGCTCGGTCCCTGCTCCTGCCAACCTAGCAGTTCGAAAGCACGTCAAAGTGCAAGTAGATAAATAGGTACCGCTCCAGCGGGAAGGTAAATGGCATTTCTGTGCGCTGCTCTGGTTCGCCAGAAGCGGCTTAGTCATGCTGGCCACATGACCCAGAAGCTCCCTCGGCCAATAAAGTGAGATGAGCGCCGCAACCCCAGAGTCAGCCACGACTGGACCTAATGGTCAGGTGTCCCTTTACCTTTACCTTATACAAATAATTTATTGTTGTTGTTGTAAATATCAGCAATAATATAAATAAATATAAAAATGAAATTAATAATAATAAAAAAGCTGCACCTACACTTCCGGTTCCCAACTGAGCGCGCGGAGCAAGTAGCTGATGCAAAAGTCGTGGGGACCGGACATCAAAAACGCGAAGCTCCGCCCCCTCCTCATATTATCTTTCTGCCCCGCATACGGTGGGCTTCGAATGTGAACCGGAAGCGAGGGTCGTGGGTAATGCTTATCTGGATCCCCCCACCCCCTTTACCTCTTCTGTAACAGCGGCGTTACTACGTCTTCTCTCCAACGAGAGACTCTCCGCTTTCCTTCGTTCTGATTGGCTCTCATTCCGGCCAATCCCGAAAGGGCCAGAACGCCTTGTGCGGCTGCGCGGGACGGTTTGAATTTTTTTAAATGTTTCTTCCCAGTTATGGTGGACGCGGCAGCTTCCATGGCTTGGCCGGCGCCTGGGGCAGCCGCGGAGCTTTCCGCGCGCGCACAGTGAGTAGTCGCGGCTGAGGGGGGCGGAGGCGAGGCTCTTCTCCTTTCCCGTGTTTTATCGTGGGCCTTAAAATCTGAAGGGATGTAGGAGGGTGGTGGGCTACGGGGGGAGGGGGCGGGGTAAATTGCACTCTGCACATGCACAGAGGCCGTGGCAGTGAGACTCCGCGCTCCCTGTGCGTGTTTTCTTTCATGGCTTTGAAGCTTGTTTGGGGAAAGGTAAGGGGACCATCCTCCTCCCTCTCTTACTCTGAACCCAGAGGCTGCCTCACCTGCAAGGGAATGTCCGGAAATATCTCCTCCACCACCAAGAATCTCCTCCACCAACCCCAAGAATATTCAGCAAAATGGTACCCTCAGTTTTGCTGCCTGGAAGTAAGGTGGTTTGGGGTTGTTGTTTTTTTATGAAGGTGTATTTTGTCTAGCTTCCTTTGCTCCATGGTCAAAGCAACTACTCTATTCTGAACTTTAAAATGGAAAGTGTAATGCTGGTGGTCAACAAAAGAGGTTTAAAGACTGTCTCAAGGCAAATTTTTAAAATGTAGTATAAACACGGACAACTGGGAAATACTGGCCTGCGAGCGCTCCAGTTGGAGAACAGCCTTTCTAGTAGGTCTGTCTGTCTATGTAGCAAGGGCAAAAGTGGACAGTGGATTATTGTGCCAGCAATGCCATTTTTTTTAAAAAAAAATAAACATTTGTTCACTTGCACTTTAGTGCAAAATTGTGGGAGGGGTCAAATTAAGGGGGGGGAGCTCTTGAAAAGTAATGGAGGAAGGAACCATCAAGCTTTATGCTACTACTGTATTTTGTAAAATAATAATAATTCTCCACTTGGAAATCTCAGTATGTAATGGCTGCAATCCTAAGTAGGTAAAGGTAAAGGTACACCTGACCGTTAGGTCCAGTCACAGACGACTCTGGGGTTGCGTGCTCATCTTGCTCTATAGGCTGAGGGAGCTGGGCGTTTGTCCGCAGACAGCTTCCGGGTCATGTGGCCAGCATGACTAAGCCACTTCTGGCAAACCACAGCAGTTCACGGAAACACTGTTTACCTTCCCGCCAGAGTGGTACCTATTTATCTACTTGCACTTGATGTGCTTTTGAACTGCTAGGTGGGCAGGAGCAGGGACTGAGCAACGGGAGCTCACCCCGTCATGGAGATTCGAACCGCCGACCTTCTGATCGGCAAGCTCTAGACTCTGTGGTTTAAATCACAGCGGCACCTGCGTCTGGTGGCAATCCTAAATGTCATGGGTCAAAGAGTGTGATAAAATACTTTAATGGTAAGAGTTGTCAAGCAACTGGTGATTGATTTAGCCCACCCCTTCAATTAAAGAAAGAAATCCCCTAGCAGGTACCAGGAGGCACATAGTGACAGTTCCATACAGGCCTAGCTAAAGATTATTATTGATAATATTTGTATGCTACCCTTCATCCAAATATCTGAGGGTGGTTCACAGCATAAAGATGACATTCTAGAGCTTCAGTGCCAACTGAAAAGGTTGAGTATATTGAGCGCATGTTTTCACTTTCATTCAGAGCCAGTTTCAGGCTTTTGAAGGCTGACAGCACGTCTGTTTAGGTTGGTGGATACTGGTGGCCTTGACAGTTTGGAGCCACCAATTTAGCCCTAGTTTGTGGCAAGGGGAGGGGGAAGAAATCAGACACATGTATCTTTGAAGGGGTCTGTGAAAGCACTGTGGGATACAGTGCCAGATCCATTCAAATACTGCTAAACTGCCATTATTGTGTTAAATACTGATATGATGCTGTCTGCTTTGTTTCACAGAATGTTTGAAACTCTCATACAGAACTACAGCGGTGATGACCCACTTGATCCTTGGTATAGGTTAGTCTTTCCTCTGACTGCCCTCTATCTTTTCTAGATTTATTCAAGTTATTTTATAACCACAAACAAAAAAGTACAGTGGTACCTCTGGATGCGAATGGGATCCATTCCGGAGCCCCGTTTGCATCCAGAAGCGAACGCAACCCGCGTCTGTGCGGATCGCAATTCGCTATTTCTGTGCATGATGTCATTTTAAGCGCCTGCACGAGCCGCAAAACCCAGAAGTAACAGGCTCTGTTACTTCCGGGTTGCTGCAGTGCGCAACCCAAAAATACTTATCCTGAAGCTACTTCAGCCCGAGGTATGACTGTACTAACAAAAAAGACCAGTTACTCCAACTAAGGGACAGCGGGTGGCGCTGTGGGTTAAAGCCTCAGTGTCTAGGGCTTGCCGATCGAAAGGTCGGCGGTTCGAATCCCCGCGGCGGGGTGCGCTCCCGCTGTTCGGTCCCAGCGCCTGCCAACCTAGCAGTTCGAAAGCACTCTTGGGTGCAAGTAGATAAATAGGGACCGCTTACTAGCGGGAAGGTAAACGGTGTTTCCGTGTGCAGCTCTGGCTCGCCAGAGCAGCGATGTCACGCTGGCCACGTGACCCGGAAGTGTCTTCGGACAGCACTGGCCCTCGGTCTCTTTGAGTGAGATGGGTGCACAACCCTAGAGTCTGTCAAGACTGGCTCGTACAGGCAGGGGTACCTTTACTCCAACTAAAGCTAAATAATAACACCCAATCTAAAATCAATGACAACCATATTTCTCTAAATGGAGAGCAGAGAGATGCCTGTATATCTGAAACTAAACCATATGAAATAAAACCCCTCCATAATGATTAGAAATGATCAAGATATTCTTGCCCCTTAGAGACCTGTAGTTTGTGTTAGTTTTTCTGCAATAACTGAATTCCAAAGGTTTTTATATCATAAGGATGCAGTCAGATTTTTAAATAATGCTTTCCACTGTTTTGCTGTAGAGATCCTGGCAGCTGGCAGCATCCATGTTAACAGCTCCTTTTGGTGAAATGTCTTCATAGTGTCTGGCCGCATATTTAGTAGGGATTCTAACTATACTGTAAGGCAGCCTTTCCCACCCTTGGGTGTCCAGCTGTTTTTCAGCTACCTTTTCCATTATCCCTGGTAATTGGCCATGCTGGCTGGGGCAGATGGGAGCTGTAGTTTGACAATGTCTGGGGATCCAAGATTGGCTGCTGTAAGACATACAATTGATCAGCTCCTCTTTTTAGGTATTTTCAGTGGGTTGAAGGTGTATCGGGAGTAGAAGGGAGACAAAAGCACCTGCTGTACTTGCTGGAGCGGCTTGTGAAAATATTTTTAAGTGACCAGAGGTACCAGCACGACGCAAGATTCATCAACTGCTGTGT
Source organism: Podarcis tiliguerta (assembly GCF_965153285.1). Classification (NCBI taxonomy): domain Eukaryota; kingdom Metazoa; phylum Chordata; class Lepidosauria; order Squamata; family Lacertidae; genus Podarcis; species Podarcis tiliguerta. The sequence continues at coordinate 17,174,242 of NC_139536.1, read as the reverse complement.
GACATTTGTACGTATACAGAATAGATGCACAATTTATTAAAACTTTGCACATGCTGAACAGTAAATTGTTTTTAAGTTTTTGTTTTGGATTGATGTAAGTAGCCTTAAATAATATAATTATAAGTTGGGATATAGTGGGACGTGGGTGGCGCTGAGGTTTTACCAATCGCATGGTCGGCGGTTCGAATCCCCGCGGCGGGGTGCGCTCCCGTCTTTCGGTCCCAGCGCCTGCCAACCTAGCAGTTCGAAAGCACCCCCGGGTGCAAGTAGATAAATAGGGACCGCTTACCAGCGGGAAGGTAAACGGTGTTCCGTGTGCTGCGCTGGCTTGCCAGATGCAGCTTGTCACGCTGGCCACGTGACCCGGAAGTGTCTCCGGACAGCGCTGGCTCCCGGCCTCTAGAGTGAGATGAGCGCACAACCCTAGAGTCTGGCAAGACTGGCCCGTACGGGCAGGGGTACCTTTACCTTTTTAAGTTGGGATATAATTATGTTTGCATTAAAAGAATCTAAATTATTGTACCTTTGGATTGTGTAATGTTTAATCTGATGTTTATTGATGTTCAGTGGAAGTCCTGTTTATCTGGTTAGTTAGCAATTAAAAGGAATGTCAGAGTGTGGGGGTATCTTTTAGTGCAGGGGTGCGTATCCTGTCACCTTCCAGATGATGCTGGACTCCAATTCCTTTGCCCTGACCATTGTCAAAGCTGGCTAGCGTTGATGGAAATTTGAGTCCAGCAACATCTCTAGGGCTGAACATTCACCATCCTTCTTTGGATGGCAACCTGGAGACCCCCTGACCCCCTCATCCTCTCCAATCTCCTGTGATGTGTCACAAGTGTTTTCTTCTGTGTGAACCAAGACACAATCAAAGTTTTACTTGGCCCTTTACTATAACCAAGCCCAAGCAGATAGCTCTTGTACCACACATTCTGCTGCACGCCTGCTCTGAATATGTAGCAAAACTCTCCTTTTAGCCATTGAAGCTGCTTTTTACTAAGTCACATCATCAGGGGAGGTTCGGAGCTCAATAGCAGAGCATCTGATTTGTATGCAAGAAGTCCCAGATTCAGTCCCTGGCATCTCCAGGTAAGACTGCAATGAATTCCTGCATCATCATCATCATAATTTTATTATTTATACCCTGCCCATCTGGCTCCTCTGTCATGTATGCTCTAACTGGGATTCCTGCATTGCAGGGGGTTGGACTAGATGACCCTCAGGATCCCTTCCAAGTCTACAATTCAGTGATTCTATGAAGCCCTGCAGAATCGCTGCCAGTCAGGGTAGCCAGTGCTGAGCTAGATGGACTTGGTATAAGGCAATTAATAATAATAATAATAATAATTAATAATGATAATAATTTATTATTTGTACCCCGCCCATCGGGCTGGGTTTCCCCAGCCACTCTGGGCGGCTTCCAACAAAGATGAAAAATACACTAAAATTTACTTTTTCTTTTGGTCCATCTCATTATTGTCCATTCATGCCATTTTAAAAAATAGTGATATGGTTGCAAAGTAGTCTGCTTTTGCTGGCAGCAGCTCTCCAGGCTTTCTGACAGGGGTCTTTCTCCACACCTGCTGACAGAGATCTTTTTAACCAGACATACCGGGAAATGAACTGGATACCTTCTTCCACCTGGCCAGGTGATAGAGATGGCCTTGTCTGCAGGGCTTGGAGTTCTCCCACTCTGTACTTCAACTACTGATGCCTATTCCTTGGCTTGTACAAGGGAGTGAGCAGCTGAGGTGTAGAATGGACAAGAAGAGATTGAAGAGCCCTTTACTCTCTTCTTGGTTCATGTGGTCATGAATCAATGAGTGGCCTTTCGGTCACTTATGCTCAATTCAAAATTGAACTAGTTGCCACCCAGATGAGTAGCTTGTCTTGAAAGATGTTTTCACACTCATAGAAAGCTAGTTTGCAAATAGCGATGGTAGTGTTGGTTGTTTTCTTGTCCTTGCTTTTATAATGGAACATTATTGTTACTAAGCTGACTTCACTTTCTTTTAAATGAATGTTAATGTGCATATGTCTATATCTCCTCTAGGCCGACTTCATCGATAAGCCGAGCAATTTTTTTGACTATTTGTGCAGCCAAGGGGTTGGTAGCAAATCATCTCTTCTGTATTGTGCTTGGGCTCAGAAGCTTGGCATGCAAGGAAATATATCTCATGCAAGTGCTGTTATTCAAATGGGTATTCACAATGGAGCAGAACCAATTGAGAAGCTGCATCAACAGTACAGGTATGTCTGTATTTGGTCTGTGAGTGACAAACTGATTTTGTAAAGTAAAGACAGTGGAGTCCAAGCAAAGAACCTCTAGTTTGGGGCAGGTCTTTTTGTTTGGCCCCTTGGCCCCCTTCCCAGGCCACACCTATCCCAGCTCCTATGGGTGGCTTTTGATGGGCGGGGTCAGAGGAAAAGTGGGTAGAGCAGCAAATGTAAATTTTACCTGCTCTGTAGACTAGGTTCGACACCCATTCAGACACCCCTCTATGCTCCATCCAAGAAAGCAAGGGGCATCACAGTTTGGGTACACATTCCAACCAGGCAAAAGGAGGGCCATGAGTTGGGGGAAAAGGGTAGGGCCTGATTATAGTTCTGAGGCCTAGATAGAGAGGACTTTTGAGGCTGCATTTGGCCCCCTGGGCCTGAAGTTCCCCACCCCTGTTGCGGAGGAAAGTTGTTGTTGTTGTTTATACCCGCCCTTCCCGGCCACAGCTGGGCTCAGGGTGGCTAACACCAGTAAAATTGCAATAAAAATGTAATAGGGAAGGGGAAAAACCCCAATTTAAAATACAGGTTAAAATACAATTTAAAATGCAGCTTCATAGATCAAAACCATAAGGGTCAGACTGAGTCCAAACGAAAGGCCTGGTGGAACAGCTCTGTCTTGCAGGCCCTGCGGAAAGATGTCAAATCCTGCAGGGCCCTAGTCTCTTGTGACAGAGCGTATATAGGTATATGCTGAGATTTTTTCAAGCCTCAGGTGTTGTCTGATTAAGCTTGAGGTGGAAAACTTGGAATTACAGATTCAAAGACCATATGTGCTTCTTTGTTTTAAAAAAAAGCAAAAAAAGCTGCATCTCTTGACAGTGGTGAGGCTGAAAATGAAGCTTAAGAGTTAAAGGCTTTCAAACTCTAATTGGCACGTGAGGTATGTGTTGTGCTTGGTGATAACGAGAGTATGTAGGCGATTAGGGAATAATTTCATCGTGACCAACTTTAGAAAACTGCTGTTGTGTGGCCTGCTTTTAAGCTGTCTTTGCTGTGATCTTTAAACTTCGACTCGAGCTTTTAAATTAAATCTTACTTAATACAGAAGTATTTGACTTCTTAACCTTCTATCGCCAATGCTAGTTATGGTCTCTTCTCTTCAACCTAGTTTTTTGCAGAGTTGCTTACCTCAGAATCAAATTTCAAATCACGGTAGGTTTCCTTTCTGCACTTTCAATGTAATAATCTTACGACTTGCTTTTTAAAAATTTAATTTAGCAATGTCAGAATTCCTGAAAATAAACTTGAGGGTCACGCCCTTCAAAGAGGGAACTGAAATGATGCTAATGTAAAACCTTTGTGTCTCTGCCTGATGGCACCGCACATTGTGGCATTGTCTCCAAGGTCTCTTGGAAATCTTAACAATCTACTGGCTCTGTATAGGGGGGAACTGATGGGTGGCTGTCCTCTGAAACAAAGAGATGGATTTTTGTCCTGTGAACGAAGAGAGTTTGCTGTGAACAAGTAGACAGGATTGCAACAAACTGAACTCATATGTGTGTTCAAGGGCAGAGGAACACAGAAAGCTCCTTTATGCTGACCCAGGCCACTGGTCCATCCAGTTTAGTATTGTCTGCACTGACTGCTAGCAGCTATCCAGGAATTCAGATGGAGTTCTGTCCCATAACTAACTGGAGATGCTGAGTATTGAACCTACCTACCTGAAAAGCAGATGATGTAACACTGAGCTGTAGTCCTTCCACACACTTGCTGAGGTATCATGTTTGCGGACAGAACTGGACTAGGACGCATGTTTTGGACTGGAGAAAAAGTACAGTGGTACCTCGGGTTAAGTACTTAATTTGTTCCGGAGGTCCATTCTTAACCTGAAGCACCACTTTAGTTAATGGGGCCTCCTGCTGCCGCTGCACCACCGGAGCACGATTTCTGTTCTCATCCTGAAGCAAATTTCTTAACCCGAGGTATTATTTCTGGGTTAGCGGAGTCTGTGACCTGAAGCGTATGTAACCTGAGGTACCACTGTACATTCTATTCTAGCCTGTTTTTTTGCCTTTAGCCAAGTAGTCAGTGAAAGAGATAAGATTGTAATCTAAATCTCTACTTGTTTGAAGTGGTATTGCTGTTCTGGTGCATTCTACACTGAACGCTTTTAATGCAGAGAAACAGACCAGGTTCTAGAATCCAGTCATCATCTTGTGGAAGTAGTCTTACTCTTACAGAAAAAAGTGTTCTCACCATGCTTGAGGTTGCAAAGCACAGCGTCTGCTCTCCCATCCACTTAAATCTCCCTTTGTGTAGAGATTTCCAAAAGGGATACATGACAAACCTGAAGAAACATGAATTGTGTAGACTGTTTATGTTGGCCAGATTTAACATGTTTCCCTCGGTGGTAGTGAGAGGAGGATACTTAGCTATCCCAGAATCAGAGCGTCTCTGCAGATGCGGAAAGCAGGAACCCGATACTCTGGAGCATATATTTTTTTCCTGTGATTTTGGCAGTTATGCCAGAGGACAATTATTCGAGGCCCTAAAATTTAATAGGCAGATTTTTACCCAACCAACTGTTCAGAACCTGCTGGCGGACAGCGATGATCGAGTCACTTTAATAGTGGCTGAATTTTTAAGTGCTGTCCATGAAGAAAGAATGGCCCATGATAAAGAGACTTAGTGGTTTTTAATGGTAGGTGTTGTTGTTGTGTTGTATTATACTATCAGTGTACATTGATTTATTTTTTGGAGTTAAGATTAGGAGTGGGATAAATTGTGTTCACTGAGCCCGTATTTTATACAGCCTATATATGATGTTTGTATGTTAATGTGCGGTGTGCTATGCCTAATAAAGGATTTTGAATTGAATTGAATTGAAGTAGTCTTAGATCAGGAATGGGGAATCTGTGGACCTGGATGTTCTTGGACTATAGCTCTCACCACCCCTGATAATTAGCTGTGCTGGCTCAGGCTGTTAGGAGTTGGAGCTTGAGATCAACTGGAAGGCTACAGATTCCCCATCCCTTCTTTTATATGTGAACTGTCTTTAATGATCAGCATCCATTCTTGGTTTCTCTCATGGCATTTTTTCCTCCTGTAGTTGGTGTTCTGCAGCCTCTTAATCCCCAAATGTCAAATCAGATGGCTCCTAAAGAAGGCCCAGTCTGTGCTAATCAAAATCAGGTACAGTAGAACCTCAACTTGTTACGTGATTGCAGCTTTGAACAGGTGGCAGGAATATAAGTGGAGAATGGGGAAAACAGTTGGAAGAGGCTGTCTTGTAATATCTCCTGAAGGCCCCATTAAATCTCACATGACCTTCCCAGGGCCTGTTAAGCAAGGCAGAGGGCTTAAAAAAACTCTTTCCAAACTAGGTTTTCCTGCCACGGAAAGTTTTTAAACCCTCTGCCTTGCTTACTTGGCTCTGGGAAGGTCACATGAGGCCTCTGTTTATTATTGTTATTTATTAAATTTGTATCTTTCTTCTTCCGCTGCCCTGTTCCTCAAACTGAATTTCCTCTCCTATTTTCTAGAATCCAGCCAATTCTGAACAACAGCCCATCATCTGTAGGGAACAAGAAAAAATGTAAGTAACTGTAAGTTACATTCGCAACTTGAATGTCCATGCTTAAATGGCTTGGGTCATGCATACTTGAATGTGCATCTTTGCCCTGTCTCTTGAGTCCAGGGGGAAACTCTGCTTTCCCTGCTAAGCATTACCTAGTTAGAAACAGTAAAGCTGCTTTTTTTCATTGGTAGCACTCTGTAATACATTTCCAAAGGAGATCTGCCTTGTTCCTGCCCTAATTTCTTATTGACATTTTACCTCATTTTTACCCTAACATTTGGTAAGGGAGCGGGTTACAAGGTACTATCCTTTATCATCACAACCAATCCCAATTCATTTTTTAACTTGATTTGTGTTTTTTTTAAACACAAAGGCCTCTTTGCTTAGGATGGTGCCTCTTTTGGTTTTTCAAATGATAGGAGATCTCCATTCAATGAAAGTTTGCACTGGAGCAGCTGTCAGAGCCCCTTCCTTATGGGTCTTCAGAGCAGTCCCTGCTCGCTCGTACAGCATGAGCAGGACCTACTCTGAAGGTTGCTGACGAATAGAGTAACTAACTAGTTGGGAAAGTAAAGGCAGCACCCGGAAAAAAATAGCTGGGGAGGAGGGTGGGAGAAGTCCACTCTGGCAAGGCAATGGCCTTTCAGGCAAAGGAGCCGTCTCTGAGCAGTGGATTTCTCCCTCAGCTATTTCCAAGGTTCAGTCTTCATTTCCCCCCTATGGCCAGTCTTGCCAATGAAGGCAGCACTGTCTCCATTCATTTACATGGGGCCGGGGTGGGAAATAACATCTCTGAAAATACCTATATTGGGCCTATCACAGCCCTAATACTCTATGGAGTTCTGGAATTTCAGGGCTAGCCTATTTTGTTTTAGACAGCACTGGGGAAGGCTTGTTTTCCTTGTAGGTCTGAAAGTTGCAACTTGCTTTGGTATTTGGGCTTTCTTCAAAGTGAATGCACATTTCTAGTAGGCTAGATTGAAGAAGGGGAGAGGCAAACCCAAGAGCACCCTATGAACATCTCCCTTCTCAAAAGACTCTTTTGGCATTTGAATTGGTGTTGTCTAGAGGCTGGCGCTGTTAATCACAGATTGGTTGTTGGTATTACCATTTGTTGGCTTCATGATAGGATAGGATGTTGCTTGTTTGTGTTTAAATGGTCCCTCTTGTTCGGAGTGTTGCGTGCTGTTTTGGGTGCCCTTGGGCAGAGACTCTGCCAATAGTTGCTGTAAAGAAACTTGCCACTTCTTTTCCTCCACAGGGAACAGCCTAGATATGTCACCACTATTTCCAGGTCAGAAATCCTACCGACTCCATCCAATCCTAACCTTGAGCAGAAGGTCATGTACGACAAGAACCTTCTCTTCTGTGAAGGTTCTGAACTGTGCTTTGAAGAAGTCAGAGCCAATGCGCATTTTAAAAAGGCTGAGCAGCTGAAAAGGAACAAAAAATGGGGTAATTACAAGTTAAGACTTCCAGCTAATCTTGCTCCAGAGCCTGAAGATAGAGTTGCAAGACATTTTAATATTAGACAAAACATGCAGCTATGCTAAAATGGACCCAGGCTAAACTAGTTGGACTTTGTGTCACATTGAAATAAGTGGGACATAATTTTCACATTGATGATCTTAGTAATAGCCGAAAACACAGTGGCAGTGGGAAGCTAACCATTACAAGGCGTGTCCCTTCCAGATTTTCCAAAAAGTTCTCAGATATGGCAACTTATCCAAAGTAACTCATTCAGTTTTTGTGTGTAGATGTATCCTATATCCTTGGAGGCCCTAACATATTCAGAATTAGCAAGAATTTTTGACACCTTGTCTATCATGCTGGCTTCTGTCCTGGCCTCTGTCTACCTTTTCCCGTTTTTTCAGAGTTGCTAAGTTTCCTTTTATAATAGCTGTTAACAATAACCAAAGAGGAAGAGGGAGAGAGATAGTGTCTCCCTCCAAACTAAAAAAATATTCTTATAGATGCTTTGCTTTCTGCAATATGGCATTTGACATTCCAGAGGATGATGAGAGAGAATTTTTGAAGAAGAAGGAAAATGACCTCCTTGAGCTGCAGAAACTACAGCAGAGGCTAGATCAGCTCTCCCAGACATCATCATCATCCCAGAAAACTGCAGCACAGCCATCTACTTGGCAATCCCTTCAAAGCTCCACAGTGGTATGTATGTTTGTGATACTGTATACCATATTGGCATTCTTTTAAATATTCATTCTCTGCGTTGTTAACATCAAAATGTTACTTGGTTGAAAAATATGCTTTGAAAGTGCTGACTTCCTGGCCTCTCTCACCCTTGGGGAGCAGCAGAGACTCCACGCCAGGACCCATAGCTGCCCCCCTCCTCATTAACGGCTCTAGTGAAATACCCCAGCCATATCTCTTTGTGCCAGTTAAGACTAAGCAACAGCATCCTCAAGACACTGTTAAAACAGCTCATGAATGAGTCATCTCCCGCTTGGACTACTGCAATGCGCTCTGTGTGGGGCTACCTTTGAAGGTGACCTGGAAACTGCAATTAATCCAGAACGTGGCAGCTAGACTGGTGACTGGGAGTGGCTGCCGAGACTACATAACACCGGTCCTGAGAGATCTGCATTGGCTGCCAGTATGTTTCTGAGCACAATTCAAAGTGTTGGTGCTGACCTTTGAATTGGCCTCGGTCCGTGTATACCTGAAGGAGCGTCTCCACCCTCATCGTTCAGCCCAGACACTGAGATCCAGCACTGAGGTCCTTCAGGCAGTTCCCTCATTGCGAGAAGTGGGGTTACAGGGAACCAGACAGAGGACCTTCTCGGTAGTGGCACCCGCCCTGTGGAATGCCCTCCCTTCAGATATGAAGGAAATAAGCAGCTATCTTCTCTTTAAAAGACATCTTCAGCTATAGCTTGTTTAGCTTATATGTAAATTCAGCACTGGGTCTAGGGCCAAGGGTCTTCTGGCTGTTCCCTCACTGCGAGAAGTGAGGTTACAGGGAACCAGACAGAGGACCTTCTCGGTAGTGGCACCCGCCCTGTGGAATGCCCTCCCTTCAGATATGAAGGAAATAAGCAGCTATCTTCTCTTTAAAAGACATCTGAAGGCAGCCCTTAGGGAAGTTTTTAATATTTAATGCTGTATTGTTTTTAACACTCAATTGGGAGCCGCCCAGAGTGGCTGGGGAAACTCAGCCAGATGGGCGGGGTATAAATAATAAAGTAGTAGTATTATTATTATTATTATTATTATTATTATTATTATTGATTGAAGGGATAAACTGCAAAAACGTGTACCTAAAGGTATTTTTAGTAGTTGCTCTCCAACTCCAAGCCTATATAAGCTTTCTAAAATCCAAGTCAGGTTGTTTTTCAGGAGCTGTGCATATTTGTTATTTAGTGAATATATTACTTTACAGAGTTGGCCCACTAGCCAGTCTCGCCTAGTATTGGGAGCAGCGGCTCTCCAAGTTCTTCCCACAATCTCTGCTTGAGTTGGAAATAGTATCTGAGACCTTCTCCAAGCCAAAGCAATGTGCTGTAGCCCTGGCTCCTTTGGTTAGACAGTGGGTTTTGTTTCAGTTGGGCTGGTGGGGGAAGCTAACATGGGACCCTGCAGATGATTGTTGGACTATAGCTCCCATTAGCCACAGCCAGTGGACAGGGGTGTTGGGAGTTATAGTACAACAGCATCTAGAAGGTACAGTATTGGCCACATCTGGCCTCAAGTCAATAAGCTAGGAATGAGGAACCAATCTCGCCCATCATCCATGTCTGTTTCCCATTCTGACTGGGGCTGATAGATAACAATACCTATTGGTCCTGCAATAGATGGTATTGTTTGAATTGCCTAATTTTCAAAACTTGCATGTCCTTCCTGTGTTAAAACACATTTCTACCCTAAGTCTTCAGGGCATGATAGGAAGCAGATTTAAATTGATTAAAAATTCCTTAAAGCTTTAAACCCATTCTAAGTTTTTTAAAATATGCACAATTTTCATACTAACACTTCTGTCTTGAAATGCCATAGGTTGCTGGACAGGGTCAGAAATGCATTAAAACGTTGTGTAAGTTTCTCCTTGCCTAAATGTTGTCTTTCTTCACTTTTTAAGGGTGACCCATACGTACAAACCTGTGCAACTCAGCGTCTGCCAGAGCAGGCAGTACCTTCCCTAGCTGGATATCTACAAAAGTCTTTGAATTTGGGGACAGAACATCAGAGTTTGGCATCAGGTGCTTCGGCTTCACAGCTGGTAGCAAGTCGGCAGCAAATAGCAGTTTCTGGTGAGATTTCGGTGGGTGGTGCTTCAGCTACACAACCAGTCAGGAATTTCCAGCAACAACCAATCTTGGTTTCTGCATCAACCATCCCCAGCGGAAAGGCTGCATCCAAAGCGAAACTTGATCTTGAAGATTGTGAGAATAGTCTGCACAGATTTCAAGTCAGCTCTGATGATCAGCCGCCCCAGAAACGTGCTATCCTCTCCAACATTTACCATCATGGAGAGCAGTAAGTGAAAACTAGGCCTCTTAACGCCTGTCTCCATTGTTTTTTTCCTAGTTTTTCTTTTAACTAGGTGAGGGGAACTTGGAGTGCGTTCCTTGAGGGGGATTATTTGCGAAGACATGCTATGGCAGGCATAGGCAAACTTGGTCCATCCATCACCCCTAGCTAACAGGACCAGTGGTCAGGGATGATGGGAATTGTAGTCTCAAAACATCTGGAGGGCCGAGTTTGCCTATAATAATAATAATAATAATAAATTTTATTTATACCCCGCCCTTCCCAGCCAAGGCCGGGCTCAGGGCGGCTAACAACCAATAATAAAAACAAGTTGAATGAATACAACTTAAAAGCAAGATTAAAATACAACATTAAAACAATTAAAATGAAGCCTCATCACAGGAGGAGAAAGGAAAAAGAAAGAGGGGGAGGGTATCAAATTGACTCCAAGCCAAAGGCCAGGCGGAACAACTCTGTCTTACAGGCCCTGCCGAAAGAAATCAGATCCTGCAGGGCCCTGGTCTCATGAGACAGAGCATTCCACCAGGCCAGAGCCAGTGTTGAAAAAGCCCTGGCTCTGGTTGAGGCTAATCTAACTTCCTTAGGGCCCGGGACCTCTAGGGTGTTGCTATTTATGGACCTTAAGGTCCTCCATGGGGCATACCGGGAGAAGCGGTGCTATGGCACTTTTGGGCAGACCTAAAACCACCCTGCTCCTTTTCAACAGATGGCTCTGTCATAATTTTGAAAAGAAAGCCATTCACTTCCTTACACCCATCTCTCATTTTGAGCACTCACTCAAATATTGTTCATATTTCACTACCTGTTTTTGACCTTGTAAGAATTAGGTTGCCTTTAACCGATACTGGAGAACTTAACACATTGGCTTTTCTGTGCAGGCACTTGGATACATCTCATCAGAAACCGCAACACTCCGCAGAAATGAGAGATGGTAATAATCTGCTCCCTTGCTTTCTTTGTAATACTCCGTGAGCCCGCTAACATAGCGGGCTATTGAGCTATACTCAAAAGTCTCCTACTTGCAAACCATGTTTATCTTACAGGCAGTGAGTGGTCTGTGGTTCAGCTGTGTGGAGGCTCCATGATAAAGTTGACTCCAACTACTGTAAGGGCTTCATGGCCACAGAGCAAACATGCTCATGAGTCATTGCATAACACTGGAAAGCCCAGTATCGTGTAGGACTAAGGACAGAAGGTTGCAGGTTCCAATCCCCATGTAGCCACGAAGCACAATGGGTTGACACTGGGCCAGTCACATCACCTATTTTCATGCATGTTACTATTGCATAGAGGAAGGGCAACTGGACCTCACGGCCCCATCAGCATCTCATGCAGGCAGCATACACTCAAACACAGACCCTGGCTGGTCTGCAGCTTAAGTAGAACGTGAGAAAGAGCCACCTAAGTGTATTCAGGCAACTAGGACTCTCTTGGGCAGGGACTCTGGTGCTCTGAAGCACCTACAAACGTGTGAATACATAAGCTCTCATCACACCGATGTTGGAAGGTGTGGCTGGCATGGCAGCGTCAGTTGTGTGCCTGATTCTGCCTCATCCATGTGATGATTGTATCTCAGCTTCTATCTCAGCTTAACTTACTTCATAGGGTGGCTGTAAAGATAGGAGTGGAAGAGAGGGGGGAAGTCGGGGGTGGCAGGGAGAGAAGTATTTTTTGCTGCCATGAGCACTTTGGAGGAAGGGTGAGATAAAAAAAAATATTTTTTTTATTAAGTTTCTTACAGATATAACACATATCACAACAAAAGAAAAACAGGGGAAAGAACAAAAACAAAAAAGAGGATAAAAACAAGGTACTGGTAAATACCTAAACAACCTAAACAACACAAATTAATTAATTAATTTAGACTAATAATAATAATAATAATAATAATAAATTTTATTTATATCCTGCCCTCCCCAGCTGAAGCCAGGTTCAGGGCAGCTAACAACAATAAAATAGTACAACATTCTAAAACCATTCATTATAAAATTAATTCAAATCAAATTGATGTCAACCATTGGGCTAGAGTTCTGTGAAGATTGCCAAAGGAGGGGGTCAGGCTGAGCCCTGGCCAAAGGCCTGGTGGAACAGCTCTGTCTTGCAGGCCCTGCGGAAAGATGTCAACCTCATAAACATATTTTGGGCTTCCTCTGAGCCCTCCCATCTGAATTTCATTGTAATTAAAAGGTAGCAGTTTTCTGATACCATTTTTAAAAAACACAATATTTCAATTAAAATAAAATTTCTTAACTTTCCTTAAAGTTCTAAATCTTATTTATTTAATTAACTCTTAATTTAATCATAGACCTATTTTGGTACTTTCAAGTAATTTCTAATTTTTAATATCACAGTATTTATTCAAATAGTCCTTAAATTTCTTCCACTCTTCTTGGTATTCCTCTTCTTTTTGGTCATGGATTCTTCCAGTAAGGTCAGCCAACTCCATATATTCCATCATTTTCATCTGCCATTCTTCCACAGTTGGTAGTTCTTGTGTTTTCCATTTCTTGGCTATTAAAATTTGAGCAGCAGTTGTGGCATACAAAAATAACTTTACATCTTTCTTGGGCAGTTCAGAACCTATTATTCCAAGGAGAAAGGCCTCTGTTTTTTTCTTTTATAAATGTATATTTCAACATTTTTTAAAATTCATTATAAATCTTTTCCCGGAAGTCTCTCACCTTGGAACATGTCCATCACACGTGATAAAAGCTACCTTCCTTTTCTTTACATTTCCAACATATATTATCACAACTGTGATAAATCTTAGCTAATTTAACCGGAGTTAAATACCATCTATACATCATTTTCATTATATTTTCCTTTAACATCGTACATGCAGTAAATTTTACCCCTTTCTTCCATAGCCTCTCCAAATCCTCCTCCATTATATTATGTCCTACGTCTTGTGCCCAATCAATCACAACCGATTTAACTTGTTCATCCTTTGTATGCCACTCCAACAACAGATTATACATTTTTAGACATGTTTTTAACATTAGTATCTTAACAATTCCGTCTCCAATTTGGTTTTTTCTGTTGCAAAACCATTTCTCTAATCAATCTTGAATAATTCATTAATTTGATAGTACTGAAGCCAATTCACCTTGTCTTTAATTTGTTCAAACTGTTTTAATTTACAGCCTTCTCGGTCCTCTATCAATAAATCAGAGTATCTCAACCCTTTGTTTTCCATATTTAACTTTTTTTGGGCCTGGGCTTCCAATTGGAGAGATCCATTTGGGTGTTTTTCGTAGTTAAAGATCTTTATATCTACTCCAAACATTGTATAGCGTTTTCCTAATTATATGATTCTTGAAACCACTATTATCCAATCCCGCCAAATCCAGGATATCTTCATTGTCTAATTGTAGTCTTTAATCCATCAGAAGGCCGCAGCTTCAAAACATATCTTCAAATCTGGCAGGGAAAACCCCCCTTTTTCTCTCACATCGGTAAGCAATTTATATTTAATTCTAGGTATTTTCGCCTGCCAGATAAACTTTGACAACTCCTTCTGCCATTCTTTAAAACATTTAATATTATCAATAATTAGTAGAGTTTGAAACAAGAACAACATTTTCAGCAGTACATTCATATTAATCACCAATATTCAGCCCATAAGTGTGAGTTTTAGATTTGTCCATATCTCTAATTCTCTTTTAATTTCATTCCCTACTTTTACATAATTGTCCTTATATAAGTTCTTCGCCATTAAATTCACCCCTAAAGTACTTAACTTTTTTCGAAAAGGTCAGGCCTGTCTTTTCAATAAAAATTCTCCTTTCATCATTGTCCATTTTTTCCCCTAAAACTTTGGTTTTGCTCTTATTTAATTTGAATCCTGCCACCTGCCCAAACTCCTGAATCATCTCCAGTGCTTTTATTGCACTGGTTTCTGGATCCTGTAAAGTTAAAACCAAATAATCAGCAAAGGCTTTTAATTTATACTGTTTGGATCCTACTACAATGCCCTTAACCTCCTCTTCTTTCCTCAACATATTTAGCAAAACCTCCAGAACCGAAATAAATAACAGAGAGGAGAGTGGACACCCTTGCCTGGTTCCTTTCTCAATTCTAATTTCCTCTGATACCACATTGTTAACAATAATTTTAGCTTTCTGCTCAGAATAGATCACCTTGATACTATTTAAGAATTCTTGACAAACCTCAATTCTTTCTAAATTTCTTTCCATAAAAAGCCAAGAGATATTATCAAAGGCCTTCTCCGCGTCAATAAACATTAATAAAGCTTTACAATTTCTTTTAGCTTCTAATCTTTCCAATATATCAATTAAATTCCTAATATCATCTTTCATGTGTCCTCCAGGCAGAAATCCTGCCTGGTCCTTATGAATATACTCTGTTAAGACCTTCTTCAATCTATTAGCCAGAATATTTGCAAAAATTTTATAATCCACATTAAGTAATGAGATTGGTCTGTAATTTTTAACATCCGATCTATCATGGTCTAATTTCGGTATCAGGGTTATGTGAGCATCTTTCCAGGTTTCAGGTGCTTTCTCCCCTCTTAAAATCTTACTACACACATCTGCCAATGGTTGAATTAGCTAATCTTTCAGAATTTTGTAATATTTGGCTGATAACCCATCTGGTCCTGGGGCTTTGCCTAGTTTCATCTGATTTATAGCTGTCTCAACTTCCTGTCTAGTAATCAAACCATTGAATAGGAGTCTTTTATCTGTGGGAATTTTCCTCAATTCATTTGTATTAAGAAATTGCTCAATTTTATCCTTGTCTTCTTTACCTTTTTTGTACAGTTGTTTAAAATATTTCTGAAAACATTTCCTTATGTCTGCAGGGTTTTTAACAGATTTTCCATCAGATACAATATATGTAATTGTATTCTGTTTCTGTCTCTTTTTTAATTGCCAAGCCAACAATTTTCCACACTTATTTGTAGATTCAGAGTTCCTCTGTTTCATTGTTTTTATTTTCCATTCTATTTCTTGATTTATGATTTGAGAAAATTGAATTTGTAAAGCTTTAATTTCTTTTTGTATCTGTTGGCTCTTTGGCATTGCTCTCAAATTCTTCTCTTTTTCTTTTATTTGAGACAGAATCTTTTCTTTATTTTCATTCTGTATCTTTTTCTTTATCGAATTCTATTGTATGAGGAAACCTCTCATTACACCTTTACTAAGTATCCCAAATGACTCGTTTCTACCTCTGTATTCATATTTAATTCAAAATAATCTCTCAGAGTATTTTGGACCTTGCCAATCATCTGTTCATTCCTCAACAACTCATCATTCATCCTCCATCTGAAGGAACCCTGCAGACATAATTTCATTTCCAAAAACACTGCATTATAATCAGAAGTCTTAGGACAAATTTGAGTTTTACAGACCCTAGGGACCAGATCCTTAGAAATCCATAAACAGTCGATTCTCAAAAATGTTGGGCTTGAATTTGAGGGGGGAAAGTATAATCTCTTTCCGTAGGATTCCATAACCTCCATATATCTGACAAGTCATATTTATCCATCATATTAAAAAAAATATTTGGAAGTTTTTGTTCTTGTGACATCCATAAATGTTGAGGCTACCCCATTCAGGTCACCCATTAAAATCAATTTGTAATCCAAATAGTATGTAAGTCTTGAGTCCAATTTTTTTAAAAATTCCACTTTACCATCATTTGGTGCATAGATTCCCAATAAAAGAAATTTATCGCCTTGTGCTGTAATCTCAACAGCAATGTATCTCCTCTCCTCATCCTTACAACATCAACTTGGGGTTCCATTTTTCTTTAACCTAGAAAATCACACTTCTTTTTTTAACTTTGTCCAATGAAATAAATTCCTGTCCAAGTTCTGTAAAATATTTCTATGAAGTCTAATAACGTGTGTTTCCTGTAAACAGATTACATCCAAATTCTGTCTTGCCAAAACGTGATGAACTTGGCTCCTTTCTCGAGGAGAATTTAAACCATTCACATTCTAGGAGCAAAATTTTAAAGCCATCCTGATTTTTTAAGGGGCCTGCTGCCCCTGCCCCCAGTGAGGAAGGACTTTCCAATCCCAGCTCTTTTACATTTTTCTCCAGAAATCTTTCTTTCTCTCCCACAGTTCTTATTTGTTTTCTCCCCTGGAACATGAAAGAGAGACCTTCTGGAAACTCCCACCTGAAAAAAATATTCTTTCTTCTTAAAGCAGTCGCCAAATCTGTGTAGTTATTTCTCAGGGCCAAGAAGTGTTTTGGGATCTCTTTGAACAAGTTTATCCCCTTCCCTTCTATCTTTAGGTTTTTTTAATAGTGGTGTCCTAAAATGGTGTCTCTTTGTTCCTTTGTTTTAAAAATGACCATACAGTCATGTGTAATCTTGGAATCCTTTTTCGGCCCAAATCTATAAGCCTTATCAATCCAGGAATTTACAAAAATACACTTATGAGCACAATCCAAAAGAGAGCTGAATTGTTGAAAGCATGAAATCTCTTACTACTTAACAATTTGAAAATACTGTATGTGCCAGCTCTAGATACAGTAGTCCCCATGGTTGCATCCGTACTAGTTACAAGCTCAATTTGGGTTCCAAATATAACTTCAGTTCATACAATTCATTTTATCTTTACTTTGGGATAAAAGGATTTTATCCTTTCTTGAGATATACACTACCCATTCTGAAATCAATGCAGGGCACTAGAAATTACAGCATAAATATTTCTTTCGTTTTTCTTTTTAAGAGGAATGCAGATCTATAAAGCACAGCAAAGCCTTCTTGCTACTTGTTCCAGTGTTAACTATTGTGCCTCTTCGGTGGAAATAAAGGAGCACATGTGTAATAAA